>NW_026099574.1:44018835-44107980 GCF_025091365.1 Daktulosphaira vitifoliae
AAACTAAAAAAATAAAAAAAAAAATAAACACATCATGGTAAAATTAATACCTTCTCAGCTTCGCATCGAAGCTAAAAAAATAAAAAAAAAAATAAACACATCATGGTAAAATTAATACCTTCTCAGCTTCGCATCGAAGCTAAAATATATATATATTGTCATCTTTGTTGTAGAAAATTTAAAGTGAAAAAAGTTCTATTCAATTTAATACAAGACCGATATTTTTCAAGAAAAATTCACAAAATCATAAAACCACCCCATTTGTCTAATTTTTTATCTCCTTACTGCATATGTTAGATTTGATAAACCTTAACTAAAGTTTGTAGGACTTCTTTTTTTTGTGTTCAAACAATATAAAAGGGTGTATAACTTTTAGTTTTCATAAGAAAAATATCTTATATACCATAAAGCCACTCTTTTATTGAAGATTGGAATTATTTTTAAAAGTTTATATGTAATAAGTATTATAATATTTTTACTTTTAAACAAATATTAAATAATTTTATTTATGAATTTTTCGGTTGTATTATTTAGGTTAACGCTGTAGTTGGGGAGCTTTTTACGAATGATGTTTTTGAAAGAGAAACAGATACAAAAGAAAATAAAGAATTTCAGACTGGCGAAGATTTGTATAATGAATGGAGCACTGCTATTGAAATGGCTGACGATTCTGATTTGTATTTCTCACCTCATCAAGGGAATGTTTTGTTTGCATCTGCTGCAGATGGTTGGGCTTTCAAGTATGTTTTGTTCTCAAATATTATTTATTAGTTACTTATGAATTAAATTGTTATATTTAATTATATTTTATATAACTACATATTTTCAAACTATTTTAGTATAGAAAAATTTGCGAATATGTTATCTACTAAGCTAGGTATAAGTTTAACAACATTGAAAAAAACTTTGTGGGGAGATTATTATTTAAATTTAAAAACTAAAAGAATATTGAAAGGAGCTCAGGAAAAAGCCAAAAAACCTTTATTTGTTCAGATGATTATTGAAAATATTTGGCTTGTTTATGATATTATTATTAATCAAAAAGTAATTACATTTTTTCTTTATTTATGTATTTGTATATATACCTTGAATTATTTATTAAAAAAAATTAATTATAAATTGCAATTACTATAATAAATGTTAATTGCGGACGCTAAGAATAAATTGAATTGTGTTGATTAATTTATAATCATGTAAAAATGTATTATTTAAAAGTATATAATATAAGTGATTGTCAGTACTGGAGACTCAATAATAAATCGTAATTGTTAATTTAAAAATATTAATAATAAATAAGAATTAGCTAATGACCTAGTTCTTGAAGCTCTTACTCAATGAAAAAGAAGAGTAACAGTATAAATAAAAATATATCTTTATTTATTTTTTATATTTTTACCCTTATAAGGATTAAACAAATTTATGTAGAAGGTGTTAGTTAATTTTTTTTTTTTTTTTTTTATGGAACTTGATAATTTTGAATTATATTATTGTAAAGTCTTTGATCTTTGATTGATGATTGAAGTCAACTTTTTATGATATTTGATGCATTTAATATTGATCATTTAAGACTTTTTTTTAATATTTTAGGATAAAAATCGTCTAATAAAAATAGCTGATAGTATGAATGTTACTTTAAATAGCAGAGATCTTCGACAAACTGATACTCGAATATTGTTACAATCTTTTTTATCACAATGGATACCATTAGCAACATCTGTTTTAGGTAAAATTAGTTTATATATTTTTAATTGCTCAATTATTTAAGAAAAACTAATTAAGAATTTAATATTTTAAAATTAATAGATGCAGTTTGTGAAATTTGCCCAGCGCCAAACAAATTAACTGAGAATAAAATTGAAAAGTTATTATGTCCCCCAATGAAAGAATTTAGTCTTATGCCAGAAAAAACTATAGCTTTGAAAAAAATTTTTTTACAATGTTGTCATGATAATGAATCAGTTCCTGTTGTTGCATTTATTTCAAAAATGTTTCCAGTTTGTTTATTTTTAAAGATATTTAATATGGTATTTTTATGTAGTTATAAAGTATGTTTATTTTAGATTAAACGCAAACATTTACCTCAAAATAGACCAAAAGTTTTATCTGCTGAAGAGATTGCACTACGAAGAGAACAAGCAAGAATTCGTCATGCTTTGAGAAACAATGAATCTAAAGTCTTGAACTTACAAATTGAATCTTCCAAAACCGAAGAGAATGATTTGGCAACTGTAAAACCAGTATTTAATGAAAATGATATTATGTTTATAGCATTTGGAAGAGTCTACAGTGGAACTATTCGAGTTGGTCAAGAAATTTATGTTTTGGGACCAAAACATGATCCTTCAAAAATTAAAAGCGAAGTACTTAAAAAAATTTGTTTCCATTATGTTAATCATCCATTTTAAAAATATTATTTAATATATTTAAAAAGGATATTGAATTTGATGAAAAATGCACATTATCTACATTGAAAGCTGATCAGCATGTAATGAAAGTAGTTATATCTGATCTATATATGTTGATGGGGCGTGATTTAGAACCTGTAGAAGAAGTTCCAGCTGGTAATATATTTGGTATGATGAATAATAAACACTAGTTATATATTATTAAAAAATATTGAGTTAATTTTTGTCCAATAGGTGCTGGTAACTTAGAGCAATATATTTTAAAAAGTGCCACTCTGTCAACAATTTTAGCTTGTCCTCCATTTACCGAAATAAAAGTAATGGCAACACCAATAATGAGAGTTGCTATAGAACCAAAACATTCGGCAGATTTACCAGAAGTTGTTAAAGGATTAAAACTTCTTAATCAAGCAGATGCATGTGTTCAGGTTACCTTAATAAATTGTTTATTTACTAACAGCGTTTAGTCAGTCTAAAAATTTTAAAATTTTAAAGATTAAAAAAACTTATTTTTACACACAGATTTACTTGATATTTTTTTATTTTTTATTTTCATTCATTATATTTATTTAAATAGGTAAATAACAATTTCTTATTGTTCGCTGACAATGTAGTATTAATAAGAGAAAATCAGAAGGAAATTATGAGGTGTGAAGATCAGTTCTTTAGGAAAAGAATTACGATTAAGTAGGAGTAAGACAGATAATATATAGTATAAATTTAATAAAGGAGAACACGAGGTAGGTGAAATGAGGAAATTAGTGACAATAAACGATGATGTGAAAGGAGAAGTGGTAATTTTTAAGTATTTAGGATCAGTTTTGCAAAAGAAAAACGGTGGTATTGATGAGAATGTAGGACATAGGATTAAGTATGGTTGTTCGAAGTGGAGAGAAGCGTTTGTGTATTGTGCGATAAGAGAATTTGAATAAAGCTGAAAGGTTTGTTCTATAAAACTGTAGTAAGACAAGTTATGATGAATGGTTCAGAATGTTGGACTATTGACAAGAGAATAGTATAGAAAATGAGTGTAGAAGAGATGAGAATGCTAGATGAATAAGTGGAGTGACTACAGTAGATAAGATAAATTACGAGCATACAAGAGGGAGTATAGGTGTAGCGTCAATTGTAGATAAGATGAAAAAAAATAGACTTAGATGGTTTGATCATGTTATGAAGAGAGAATAATTAGATGCTGTAAGAACAGTTATAGAAATTAATGTTGAAGGAAGACCACAAAAGAGTTGGAGGGATGTTAATGATTGTAATTTGAAGACTGGTGATGTGGGAGACTGTCAAGTAGAAGTTTAAGATAAGGATGGTCGACCCTAAGTAGTTGGGATGGGATAAAGGCAAGGCCAAAAAAATAACAATTTCTCAAATTTATAATTAAATCATTGGTAAGAGTTTTAATTTAATTTAATAAATTTGATCCTTTTTATTTATAAATGAAATACTTCATTATTTTTGTAAATAAAATTAACAAATAATAAACTTAAATGTGTATAATTAGGCAATGTTAACCAAAACTTCTATGCCAATATATATAGTATTATGATTTCTTAATAATTATTAGGCACAATAGTTAAGTTTTATTTTCGCAATATTTATTATATTATCTTATTAAAAAAAATACATATATAAATCCATGAACTATCATAAAAATTTTAATTTTTTCAAATGTTAACAATATGTCTATGGCCATAGAAATTATTAATTAAAAAACGTGACTTTATTCCTTTTATAAATAAACAATTCAAATGAAATACAAATCATTAAGTTGTAACAAAATCATTTACTGTAGTAATTATGTCCATAAATTTATGGTGTTTTTACTTTTTTAAATATATTTTGATCTAATTTTATAGATTTTAGTTTTAAATTTTTAAAATATTTTTTTGCTGTTATATGATTTATATTTACTTTTTCTATAAAACTAGAAGTATATATTTTTTTTAAATCGTTAATTTTTAAATGATCATAAGCTTCTCTAATGGTTAATAATATTGTATTTGATGGTGACCAATCATGATTACTACACCAACGAGTTAGTCTTAAATTTAGCAAGTTGTTAGATTCACTAATTGCAGATTTTCCTTTCCATATAACTGTTGCTAAGTAGTAAACATCTTCTGTTGACAATAAGAACACTATACTAGATTTTGTACAAAGTTTAGCTTCATTCATTTTAAGATCTTTTAACATAATATCATATGGCAATAAACTAATACGATCTATTGCAATTCGTTTTAAATGGTTACAATCTTTACACATTGTAAAACTCTTCAAGTTTAAATTTATTGTAAATTTTTCTAATTGTTTTAAGTTTCTACAATTAAAACAGTTAAAGTGCTTTGGTATTTTTTTTTGTAATGTGATTGCAGGATTTATTTCTGGTTTTAGTAATATACTTCTAAATGTTACTTCAATAAGTTTTCTTAAATTTTGTAATTCACATTTTTTTAATTGTAATAGATCTAACATATCTAATTCTTTGTTTAATAAATTTATTAAAGGGCTTGTGATACCTGGTTCTTTATATTTTTTCAAAATTTCTATAAGTTCAAGAAGTAATTTAATTCTGTCATTTTTACTTTGATGGTTACTTTTTAAGGCTATATAATACTTGTTCAATTGTTTTCCTTGACATTTTATGGGGTTATCTATGGAAATCACATAACCATTTGATTTGGGTGTTATTGTAACTGGTTTAGTTATTTGATCCAATAATTTCAAAATTTTCCTTTCTTTTGAAATTGCATTTAATCTATTTCTATGTTTTGTTATTTCTTTTAAGCATTCTAATTCTTTATCCAAAAATCGTTTACCTTCAGCTTTAGCAAATACAGGTAGTTTACATTTAAGATTGGTTTTGTTTTTAATAGAGCTATCATTTATAGCTGAATAAAGTGCTTCAAAATCTTTTACTTTAGTTGGGTATTTCAAGTTCAATAGATGTGATTGTTCATTTATTATTAGTTGATTTTGATAATCATTTTCTTCTTTAATTATGAAATTAATTAGGTAATTGTAATAATTTAACATACGTTCAAACTTTTTTCTTGCTAACCATTTTCGGATATTTGTTTGTATAATTATTGCATATTTTTCATAGTTAACTTTTGGGTTTGACTTGTTAAAATTATTTTTATAAGGTACTGAAAAAAATAAAATTCACTAGTTAATTGAGTAATATGCCTCTTTATTTATATTCACTAATCAATTAAGTAAATATATAAGTTTTTAGTTTTGAACAATAAATTCTCAACAGTTCAATTTTATTTTTATTTCTATGATGCTTTTTGAGGAAAACTTACAATAATTATAATTTTGTAATTACGATTATTACATTTTATATGGATATGTTTCTACATTTTTTTTTTAATATTATTAAAAATACTGATCCTTGATTTTCATTGATGAGAATCAAGTGGGTTGAAACATATATTTTAGCGCACAGTATCCCGGATTTGATCCCCAACAAGAAAAATCTCGTTTTTCTTGTGATTTACTCATTGGTGGTGTCTAGTCTCTAGTGCAAGCTGCCCATAATACCCGTTCCGTCCATCATTGGCTAGCCAAGAACCATCATTGACTCCCTAACATGTGAAAAAGAGCCATTACTGTCTGGAGCATAATTTATACTTTGGGAATAAGAAGGAAGTATAGTTGTAAGAAACCATTGTTCAAACTTGATTTTATTTATTTCAATTAAAAAATATTATGGCAATATAGATCTTTTTATTATTCTATTTTAAAGATAAATTTTTCTTTATTACTTATTATATTATAAAATAGTTAATAATATTACTAAATGTAAATTACTTAGTTCTCTGTATGAGTGTAGTGTTTTAAAAATATTTAAATTTTCAGTCTGAGTATTTTTTTCAATGCAAACTTCTGTACTAACATTTCTATTTGTTAGTGTTTGACATTCAGATGTTTTAGTTATTTTATCATTAGTATTATTTGTAATTATAAATGTATCCGTTTGTATTTGAGTATTTTTGTAGAATTTTCTTGTTTTTTTGTTTATATATCCTACAGCATTCCTTGGAATTAAAAAATTGGAACTTAGTAAATAACCATTTTCTGGATGCACACTTTTATGAAAATGTTTGTTTTTTGTATAATGTAATATTTCTTCTTCAGTCACTGGTATAATTTTTACAAATATGGTAATTATTTGGTTAATCCAATAATTTTTTAACAACATATGATCATGAACCTCTAACTGTTGATTATTTTCACATATAAAACAAACTATTTGATGAATATTTTTTATATAGTTTTTTAAAAAAGGAAAAATATAGTGCTTTACATCTAAAATTGAATTCCATGTAGAAAAACTTGTTATGATGCTTTTGTCATTAGCAAATATTACATGGACATTAATTGAATCTGATTTTAGCTCTATTTTATCATTATAATCACCATTTTTGTTTTGTTTAAATGAAATATAATTTCCATTCTGAGAATTCATCTTTTTTTAAAAATTCAGATTTTTTTTTTAAGACTTATGGAAAAATGTATTCTTAAGATAAAAGTTTTTTCTAATTACTTTTTTGTTTATATTTTAAAAAACTATTACTATGACAAATTTATTTAAAAAACTAGTACTGAATTTTAATTGGTTTTAGAATTTTCTATAGATTATTTATCATTAATTATAGCTTTATAATAAATGTATTATTTAAAAACAGTATTAATCAATTTTTGACTGTCAACAAATAGATTAAAATAAAATTTTATCATGTAATATAGATTTTTTTTCTTATATAACTCAAAATTACTTTTATATACTATAAAATTTAGGTTATTATGCAAGAAACTGGAGAGCATGTAATTGTTACTGCAGGAGAAGTCCATCTTCAAAAGTGCATTGAAGATTTACGTGATAGGTAATTATTTGTAATTTTTTTATTTATTTAAAATCATATAATTAAAATGTATGTATAGGTATGCTAAAGTTGATGTTAATGCTTCAGCACCAATTGTACCATTCCGAGAAACAATTGTGCCTCTACCTAAAATAGACATGGCTAATGAAGTTATTGATAGTCAAGTAAACTTAATTTTTTATTTTTCCTTACCTATTCTGAGTTGAATAATGTTATCCTTTAGCAGCTTTTAAAATTATATTATTCATTATACCTGTAGTTCCAAATACTATACTTTTTAAGAATGTAGGAAAAAACGTCCGGAGATAAAATATTCAATTAATAAAATACTATAGGAAAAGTAATATCCAAAAAATGTGTTAATAGATTATTATTGCATTGTATTGCGCCTCATGTTTATTTATATATGATAAATGCCTGTTAAATCATTTTCTTCAATTTTTTTGTAGCTGTATCAAATTACAATAATATTTACTGTAATTAATAGTTTACCTTCATTTCAGCTACATATTAGATGAATTAAACTTTACTTTTATTTTTAGGATAGTTTTGGTCATTTAAGATGATAGGATCAGTTTTTGTTAAGGTGTCTTTACAACACCTTCACAACTAAAACCATATTTTGAACATTACCAAATATTTTCTTAAATTTGTGATGTAAAATATACATATAGTCCTTGTATAACATTTTTTCTTTTTTTTACTAAAATAAAATTCATTTATACTATTATTAAAAAATTGTATATTGAATAATAAATCAACACCCTAGTTCAAAATTGCAACAACTTAAAAGGTTTGATTTTAAACTTCGAACTTTAAGTTGAAGAGATAAGATTTTGTGATAGTTGGTTTTTTTGCTGGTTATTTTTACCTTTTAAAAATATTTAATAAATAATAATTTATTATTATTTTATAATCTCTAAAGTTATCAATGCAATAATCATTGAAAATGTATTGAAAACTATGTATTCTAAATTTTTTTTAAAAGTAGAAATCTCAGCTTTGCAGAGGATAGGTCCCTCTAATTTGTGTCTATGATTATTTCAAAGTATAAAATAAAGTTAATATAGGGTTAATTTTTTATAATTATCAATGATTTTAAAGTGTATTAAGATGTATTTATGAATTTATTTTATTAATAAAAACTTTATTTGATAGCAAGAAATTATTTAAATTTTTATAAATATTTTAAAATTATTACTCTTATATTAAAATTTTTCTTTTTCTGGTTTCACACAAGATTTAATTTTAATTTTCCATATATTAAATTCCTTGTCCATTTGCTCTCTGAGTCATATTTAAGAAAACTTGATTTTTAAAATAGTAATTATAATATTTAATACAGTATAAATATAAATGTATATTGTGTAGCGTTTCTTTTTTTTACAAATTATCATATTTATTAACTTTATTGATAACTTTTTAATATATAGTTCAAATATATCAAATAATATTTTAAACTCAATCAACACTGTAATAGGGATTTTTTTAAAAACTAGTAATTTGGAGTTCAGCATTTTTCTAGCTACAATTTTTTATCAATATTATATGAATTACTATAAATATATTATATATTTTAGAAAAATGATCAAGATGAAAATTTGACTGGATTACTTAATATATATACAGCTAATCATCTTTGCTGCATTAAGTTACGTGCAGAACCATTGCCTTTAAAAGTTACTGAATTTTTAGAAAAAAATGCTGATATTATTAAAGAGTTAACTGAACGGCCTGCAGAAAATATTTGTGATGCTTTAGAATGTCTAACAATCAAAGAATCAACTTCTAAAAGTATAAATTCAGCCTTTGATATATTTCGTTTGCAACTTAAAGAAGCACTTGGAAATAATTATGATATCTCACAAGTTTGGGCATTTGGTCCTAAAAAGTGTGGACCAAATATTCTATTAAATAAAATACCAAGTAACTTTTCTGTGTATTTATATATTTATAAAAAATTTGTTAGTTATAAATGATTGATAAATGAGTATAATATTACAGTAAGAAATATATGATAATATTATTCAATATGATATTTTAATGATTATTCATTATCCTATGTTTTAATTGAAAATAATTAATTTTTAACAGAACATATATTTAAAAAATTGTATTTGTATTGTAGAATATGAAAAATCTGTGTGGAATCAAAAAACTATTTTAGATGATGTGTTGACCAAATATGAAAATAGTTTTGTTAATGGTTTTCAAATAGCAACAGTAGCAGGGCCGTTATGTGAAGAACCAATGATGGGTGTTTGCTTTGTAGTAGAAGATTGGACTATTGATACAACTCAACAAATTGCCAAGTAGCTTTATGAAATGTATGCAATTTTAGAAGAAAAAAGTAAAAATATAAATTTTATATTTTAGTGATCCATATGGACCTATGTCAGGACAAATTATGTCAGCTGTTAAAGATGGATGTCGAAAAGCGTTTCAAGCTCAACCACAAAGGCTTATGGCAGCTATGTATACTTGTTCTATCCAAGCTAATGTTGAAGTTTTAGGTTGTAAAATTGTTCAATAGATTATACAGTATTTTTAAGGAATTTAGATATTTAAAATATCTAATATTTAAATGTTTTACTCATTTCTTTTGAAAATTGATTTTTACTTGTAAAACAAAAGTGTAAATGAAAATTTTAACATTTATTAAAGTTTTAATATTTATATTACTAGAATATATAAATTCTCATTAAAAAGTTGTTAGAACTTATATTTTTTTCAATTAACTAAATGTATTTTTGCTATAATTATTTTTACATTTTAGAAAATACAGAACTATTAACATATACTCTATTATAGTTATTATAGATGTATTTTTTAGGTAAAATGTATGCAGTATTGGGTAGACGTCATGGACGGGTAATAAGTGCAGACATGACACAAGGATCAGCATCAAATTTTAATATTACTGCCTTACTACCAGTAGTAGAAAGTTTCTCATTTTCTCCAGAAATTCGCAAACAAACATCTGGATTAGCTAGTCCACAATTGGTATTTAGTCATTGGGAAGTAAGTTTTATTATAATTATTTCTTTTATTTAAAATGTTATTAGTAATTTGCAACATTATTTTTAAATTAAGATAATTGATATTGATCCATTTTGGGTACCAAATACTGAAGAAGAATTAGAGTTATATGGAGAAAAAGCTGATTCTGTTAATAGAGCTTTAAACTATATGAACGCAGTCCGAAAAAGAAAAGGTTTATCAGTAGAAGAAAAAATTGTTCAGTTTGCTGAAAAACAGCGAACATTATCAAAAAATAAATAAATTTATGAATTTAAATATATATTTTGTAAAAATTGATTATAACATACCTATCAATATGGGCAACATAAATTCACTTCAGATACAACATCAAATAATTTATATTTTGAGTTAGTAACAATGTTTCATTCATTACATGAGTATACACTAGTGAATTCAAATTTCAAACATGGTCAATAGAAAAAGCATAAAAAAATGGGACCTCAATACAATGAAGATTTGATGGATAGATAACATAGAAACTAGTTTTTTGCTCTCTTGTTAAGTTTTTAAAACTGAGATAAGTAGCGTAGCATTTTAAGAAACAATATATAACTTAGAATTTTACTAGGTTACAAAGATTTTGATGTTGAAAGGAAACCATTTGATTATTAAAAAAAAAGTTATCCTTGTTATTAAAAATTAACTATATACAAATTATAATTAATGTTTTTTTCTTATAATTACTTTTTTTTATTAAAAATTCATTTTTTTTTTTCACTTTTTTTGGCTGCTTTTTTTTTCATCATTTGAACTCGTTTTTCCATTGCTGATATAGTACTAGATGTAGGTGGAAAGTGTTTAGGACTGCTGTTATCTGATGACGACTTTGATTTACTTGGGCTTGCTTTTGCATCTATAAAAAATAGTGTTAATTATATTTTTGATTTATAAATGCCTTAATATTTTGATTATAATATTAAATTTCATACGTTGTGAACTTTTGGTAGATGATTTTTCTATTTTGGCACTTGTACTTTTAGAAGAACTCTTTTTATTACCATCTTTTCCTGAAGTACGAGTATCCTGCTAGAGAAAATATTTAAAAATTATGTTATAAATTATATATACTAATTAACTTACAGCTTTTTGAGAATCTCTTTGACGACAATTACTACAATACCAAACTATTCTAGGGTCATTTAAGTTAATGTCTGTAATTGGAGGGCTGTGGCAATTTTGGTGATACATAGAATGACAGTCCAAGCATTCAACTAAACTATTACCCATGTGCACAAAACTCTCTCTAAAAATAGAAATATTAAAAAATAGTTAAATTTTTAAAAAATTAAAAATAACACACTTGCAAACAAAACAAGAATATGCTTCTAGATCAGTTTCCATATCTGAATCAGAGTCAATGTTTATTACTGGATCTGCTTTAGCTTGTTCAAGGGTTATTGTAGGGGGTGGAGATGAACAAACTTCTACAATATTTTTGCTAGTGCTAGGAGCAGGACTTGATGAAGAACTTGAGCTACTTGACTCATCCTCAGCACCTACCTAGAAATATGAAACATGGTTAAAAAGTTTTTTTTACATAAATTTAATCAGTTTATCCATTACAACAAACAAAATGAAAGTGCCTAATTTACCAAGAGTGCACAGGTATATTGGAACTGGGCTTTTAGATTTTTGGGAACCTCACAATTTTTTGGGTATTCGAAAAATTATGTATGAGCTATGGAGTAACTAAATTTTTCTTTTAAAACTAGTAATTATTTAGTTATGATATGAAGCTAAGGATATGATTTTACTATAAGTTTTCATATCATAGCCTAGTGAGTAGAAACGTATGTTCTATCACACGGGTTACAGATTCAATCCCTAGCATCTCAACTTTTCTTTTGATTTTCTCATATGTGGTGTCTGAAATTTGGTGCAAGTCAGTCATAATACCCATTCTGTATATTATTGTTATAGCCAAGAACCATATTTGACTCTAAAATGTGAAAGAGGCCCATCTCCATCTGTTTGGAAAATTAAAGTATATAAAACTGATTACTATCTATTATTAGTATACGTTTTCATACAAATTTTTTGTGTATCCAGCTTTATATGCTTAGCTTTAGTTTAATATATTAATAAATCGAAAATTTGTTTATCCTATTCTTATGATAAAGGAATACAAAAGTAAATTGATGTTAAAAGAGGAAAACTCTTATTATTAATAAGAAAATTTGCAAGAAAGAATTATATATTTACAGTAAGAATACCTAAAGAAACTGTGGAGTAGTATAACTAAAGGCAAGGCTAATAATGAAAGCCATTAAATGTTAAATCTTTTAGCATCATGTTCAATATTTTTTTTTTAAATTGTCACAATCCATATGATTTACATAACAATTAAAGGAAAAATCTTAAGGATACTAAAATTAATGACTAAGGGGATTTTTAATATATTTCAAAGTTCTGTTAGTTTAGATTGAGAATTCAAACTAAGTAACCAGTCATTAAATAATTTATTATACTTAAAGTATAAAAAAATGATAAAATCTAAATAATGTTTTACATCAAATTGTTCATTGCCCAAATCTTTTGTCATTAATGCTGTAGGTACAGGAATTCTTTTTGCAGCATTTGTAGGACGTCGATTTGAACCATACTGTTCTTCTATAGCTTCATCGAAATATTTCCACATTTGTTTAATAGAATTTGCATCTTTAGTACGACGCAAGAGCTTAAAACCGTTTTTCATAAAAGGTTCAAATTCCGCAGCAACTTCCATTTTAAATTAAATTAAAAACTTATTATTTCCTAAGCACATATTATATAGTCCTAGAGTCTGTGGTATTATATTAAATTTAATGTTTTGAATAAACATGATTATATTTTTTTGACGTCAAATTTTGTGATAACAATTTCTGAAGTGATACTATAGACTATATTATACTGGTAAATGAATTCCAAACTTTGCCAAGGTCAAGCTTTCTTAGAAATTTAAATTTATTTTATTTAAATAAAACAATATTTATTATTGAATTAATTCCATAAGTAATCATTGTGAAACATCTTATTATATTTGCAATATAAATGAAATATGATAATTTGTAAATTAGTACACGGGAATATATTTCTTGCTATAAAAATAATTACGTGGATATATTATTTTGTAAGAGACCAAAAAAATTTCTCAAGTATTGTGAACAAATTTCGAGTACGTTATTGTATTAATGTAGTTGAATTTATTACTTGAACATTATCAGGCAATTGTTTTCCTAATATTTGTGCTGTTCTAATAGTATTTTCTAACTTTTTAAAAATAAGAAATAACTTAATTAAAGCTTTGTACTCTTCTGGAAAAAGTTCCCAATTATTAATTCAATAAATAGATAATTAGTCAAATATAATATTGTGTTAAAATATAATTGCATTAAATTCTGCAACTATAATATTCCCATAAAATAATGAGGTCATTAAATAATAAAATGTATGTCCCATAATACAGAACTGTTTTTTTCATTTTAGGTTTTTTATGTCAACAAAAGAGTAAATGATTTGGGAAAAGATGATGTAGTTAAGAAGTTGACATAGTAGATAATTTTTTTTATATTAACCATAAAATTATCATGCATATTTTTGATAATTACTCATTTTTCATTAGTATAGAAAATCAATTAGTTGAACATAAACTTAGCACCAAATGCTTAAATTATTACTATAAATGTTGAAAAAAATTGTTTGAGTGTAATATATAAATAATCTTAAATTATGATTAAGAATAATTACTCATAAAATAATTTAAACTTGTGTTCAACTAGTTTTTCATTCAGTAAATTCTTAATAATCTGAATGTTTATAAATTTAAATCTTCAATTGTAAAAATAGAACATTGTAGGAAGATAGTATACTTTAGTATGGGAAAAATAACTGTAAAAATTATGGTGTATATTGGTAATATACATACAATTATAAATTTTATAATTATAAAATTGTAAAAATACCAATAAAATAAATAGTAATAAAATATTTAATATTTTAAAATATATGAATAATGAACTTAAAAAATTATCGAGTTAATTCAGCAATAGTTTATAGATCTTATTTAGCCAACTCATTAGACAGCCAATCTAGTCCTTCATATAAGCCATTTCCTTGTGTAGCACATGTGGACTGAATGTACCACTTTCTTTGGTGCAATTGATTTAGTCCAAGTTTATTAGTGAGATCCGATACATTCATTGCATTAGGAAGATCTTGTTTATTAGCAAATACTAAAAGAACAGCATCTCTAAGGTCATCTTCTTGTAGCATATTATGTAATTCACGTTCAGCTTCAGCTACTCTTTCTCGATCATTTGAATCCACAACAAAAATTAATCCTTGTGTATTTTGGAAATAATGTCGCCACAATGGTCTAATTTTATCTTGACCACCAACATCCCAAACTGTAAATGCTATGTTTTTATATTCAACAGTTTCAACATTAAAACCAATAGTAGGAATGGTTGTAATAATTTCTCCCAATTTTAATTTATAAAGAATTGTAGTTTTCCCTGCAGCATCTAAGCCAACCATTAAAATTCGCATTTGTTTTTTGCCAAATAATCTAGTGAAAACGCTTGATAATGTTAAGCCCATGGTATTTTGAAGCTATATACCTGTAGTAAACAAAAATCATGGTAGTAAGTAAAAATACTAGTCCCCATTATTAACATATAATTAGATAACAAAAAGTTGACTAGTAAGGTAATACAGTATAAATATTTAGGAATTACACTAACAAATGACATTGAATAACCGTGGCAAAGAGAGTCTTCACACAGTAAAACGACTACTAACGAACAAAATTCTTAGTCTTAAGACCAGAAATACTTTGCCAAAAGCTACATATGGAGTAATTTGTTGTAGTTGTGAAACCTGGACCTTAACAGTAAAAGAAAAAAAAATTGAAGCAATTTAAATGTGGACTTGTAGCAGACTATTTTGTATTAGTTGTACTAAAAGGAAGATAATGAAAAAATTCTACAAATAATAGAGGAGAAGAGTATAGCTATTTATCATTAGATCAAGATGCAGAAAACTTATAGACACTTAATGTGACATAAATTTTTCATAACCAACATAATGGAAAGAAGTATCAATGGACAAAATGGAAGAGGAAGGTATTTATAGTAGAGATGATTGGAATGGCTGGACACAACGAGTATTCACATATGAAGAAGTGTAGCATTAACAAGTGATAAGTGGAAGTCTATTTTTTCGCTATGACAAAGGTTAGCCTTTGGGAAAAAAAGAAGATACCTGTAGTACAAAAAGTAATATAATATTTCATTTGTTTTATTAATGTTACAATAAATTCTAAATTACCATAAAAATGAAATAGGAATGTGACTTAATAATACTATAGATAAAAATAAACTAAAAGAAAATACTCATTTATTGTAAAATTTAGATGAGAAAACTGACTGAGCACTTTAAAAAGAAAACGTAATAAAATCTAAGCACATACCTAACAAAAAATACGCCACACCACAGCTAATGACTTTGTATAAGTATGTAGTGGTAAAATTATCTTTGTTTTTTCAAGTTATCATTGGTGTACGTGTATTATCATCACCACTTACCCGGCTGCGTATTTCAGGCTCAATGGACACACTGATGTTTTATCGATTTTGTGTATATATTTATTTGGCTATACTGTAAAATATAATTATTTGTGAATTGTGATAAGAGTAAATGTACAATTTTTTGCCAATAAAAATAATCACTATCATTAAAATAGTGAAATAAAAGTTTTCCCTGAAGTAGTGTGTAAAAATAATCTAAGTTGTACCATGAATTCATATGAATTCTTAATTGACGGGAGTTTTAATACTTAATACGGACGTTAAAAAATCTTAAGTAGTATATAAAATGACTACTTCTTTTCTCGAGAACAAAATTTTAAACCTACAGGCTAGGTTAAAGGCAGAAAATGAATCCGTCGAAGAAAATAACATTTCTCCATCATTATCTAGCCCTAGGCAAGGTTCTGGTCGACGACCCAAGCAACGTAAGTTGAATTTTAAAAATATTTTATATAACTTGTTTGACCTTGATTTAATATTTCTCTTAGTTGGTGATATGGGAACTCCAACTCGAACTCGAAAACATATTGATTTACCTGTAAGTGTGTTAATGCAACCAAAAGTTGAAGATACTACAGAAGTTGAAGTTAAAATGAAACAAATTATGAAAATGAGTGGACTTCTCACAATTAATGGCATTGTATGTTAAAATATATGGTGTCCTACGATGTTCTGACAATTTGCTATAAGAATGATGTGCAGATTTGTAAGAACATCGATACAGGATACTCTGTTTAATGTATGTAAAAGTAAAAAAAATTAATCTTGTTATTCATATCTAACAGAAATACAAAACAGAATTAAAGGATTTAGAGCATCTTGGAGAGTTAGGAAGTGGTACTTGTGGTCATGTTGTTAGGATGTTACACAAACCTAGTAATACAGAAATAGCAGTTAAAGTAAGTCTCTATCTATATATTAAATAATATAATTAGAAATAATATACAAATGTATCCAATTGAAAATGGTTTAATTAACTTATTGTGATATTCATCATTTTTCATACCTTACAGCAAATGAGAAGATCAGGAAATAGCGAAGAGAATAAACGTATTACTACTGATCTTGAGGTTGTACTGAAATCACATGATTGTCCTTACATTGTTAAATGCTTAGGTGCATTCATTACTGAATCAGATGTATGTATTTGCATGGAACTTATGGCTACTTGTTTTGATCGTTTATTAAGAAAACTTAAAGCACCTATTCCTGAGAATGTACTTGGAAAGGTTGCTCTTAATGTAAGTAAAATTTTGATAAATTAGCATATTTAAACAAATTACTAGTATTGTTTAATTTATAGACTGTTAAAGCATTAAGCTATTTAAAAGAGTCTCATGATGTCATACATAGAGATGTAAAACCATCAAATATCTTACTTGATGAAAAAGGAAATGTAAAATTGTGTGATTTTGGTATATCAGGAAGATTAGTTGACTCAAAAGCTCGTACTAAAAATGCTGGTTGTGCTGCATACATGGCTGTATGTATTGAAACATTAATAGATTATTATAATTTATAATTTAAATCTATTTTTATA
Organism: Daktulosphaira vitifoliae; assembly: GCF_025091365.1. Taxonomy (NCBI): domain Eukaryota; kingdom Metazoa; phylum Arthropoda; class Insecta; order Hemiptera; family Phylloxeridae; genus Daktulosphaira; species Daktulosphaira vitifoliae. Next base: position 44,036,291 of record NW_026099574.1, read on the forward strand.
GCCTGAGAGAATTGAACCAAGACAATTGGATTATGATATACGTGCTGATATATGGAGTTTAGGTATAACATTAGTTGAGTTGGCTACCGGTGTATTTCCTTATCGTGATTGTAAATGTGATTTTGAAGTATTAAGTAGAGTTTTGAATGATGATCCTCCATCACTTCCACAAGATCAAGAATTTACAATAGAATTTCGAAATTTTGTTTCTAGTTGGTAAGTAATATGTTATGTTGTTTAAAAATGTTTATTGAGTTTTTGTTTTAAAAGTTTACACTTTTATGCATATTAAATGTTGGCATTATTTTCTAAGTAAAATAAATAGTGTAATTTTGATGTAGTGTAAAATTATGAATTTTTATATCTTAATACCAATTTTGCAAGTTAGGCAAGTATTGGGTCAAAGAAATGACACTTAATTTTATTGCGAAAATATTAAACTTTTCACATAAAAATTTAATTAAAAAAAAAAAATGAATTATTTAAAAACAAAATTTAAAAATAATAAAAAAAAACGGTAGCACAGTGGGGTCGCGGCATAGTAGAGACATTGCATAGTTGGGTCCAGTATAGATTTAATCTGACAGTGATTAAAATCACTATCATAAGAAACGCTTCGATGCAAATCTGTAGATAGTGTTTCATTTTAAAAAATTGATGGATAATTGCAAAAGCAACATCAACTTCTATTAAAATAAAATACAAAACCCATAATTATCATACAAAAATAGTATATTATTGAATACGGTAGCCATTTGCGTATAGAAGATAGGTCGTCGGGACAAATTTTTTTTTTCATTTTGTAGTACATTAAATAAGCTTTAATTTGATATATGTTTAAAGGACGCAGTATTTCCGGAACATTTTCAAAAATTAAGTTGAAAAAGTTAGTTTTTGTAAAAAAGTTGCTATTTTAAATCCCCCCCAATGAGCAGGTTAAGTGTTAGATTTTCAAAAAAATGATATCAAATGAAAGGTAAATATCTAAGGTTTTAGTATAAAAAAAAATTATGTTGATTTGTTGATTTTTCAAAAAGTTATGGAAGTTTTAAGAAAAAAAAGTGAAAAAATTTCGAAAATTAGCGATTTTTAAATTTGTAATTTTTTTTGATATTTCCCTCATTTGCGGGAAACGAGGGAATTTTTTTTCAATTTTTAAGGGTAATGTCTTCTACTAGATACAATTTGTGATCTTTTGACGTATTTTTGAAAGAAATCGGTCCAGTGAGAGTTGAGAAAAAGTGGCAACAGACATATAAAAAAAAAAAAAAAAACATCATAGTAAAATTAATGCCTTCTCCGTTTCGCATCAAAGCTAATATTAAAATTTCACAATTTTATTCATAATAATATGTAATTTATGAATTAAAATTAATAAATTTGCTTACAAACAAAATTATAAATAAGTAAATAATTTTTTTTAATTATATATTATTATAAAAAATTTAAGTTAAATTACTGTTATGAACATGTTTTTTATAATATTTATATAATCTAAAACACAATAAACTTTGTTTTTTATTTGTATTAAATTTCTGAATGTTTAGGTCTATTATTAAATTTATTTTACCATCATATTATTTAATTTTAGTTTAATCAAAGATTATAAAGTGAGACCAAAGTACAAACAGCTGTTAGAACATCCTTTTCTATTAAGATATGTTGATAAGTCTGTAAATGTTGCTAATTGGTATGCTAATGCAATAAAACAAAGCTGTACACCTAAGTATGATTTAATTGAATATTATCATAAAAATTATTGTTGATATGATTATTTATTAATGGAGAGTTTAAACTTATTATAGGTTAGAAAACCCCATTGTAGTAGAAACTATTCCATCATGTATTCGTAAGATGTCTGATTATCAACTTCCACAATTAAGTTTAATAGATAAAAATAAGGCTAATGGGTAAGTCATGAGTAATTGAAATTATAACTGTATTAAATTATCTTTTAATTTTAATTTTCTAGGAATGTGGTAACTGAATCTCCTAAATCTATCAAACGTTTTCCGAGTACAGAGGTACCTCCTTCAGTTTTGCTTTCTCCTTATAAACAACTGACAAATGGTAATATTTCTGCTAATACTAGCCCATTATTATTACAAAGATTTTATCATCAACAAAATCAGCATCATTCTAGGTAAAATAAGTGACCTAAATAATTTGTTTTTAGTTACTCATAAGTTTTTAATTGCTTTAGATCATCTTCAGTCTCCCCTAATCGTTTTGAACGAAGTACTCCTGTAGAAACCAATCCTCCTGGCTCTCCAAAACCAAGTCCTAGGAAGAGTCTTATATCAGCCTACCTCAAATTTGCTCCTTGGAGTAAAACTCCTAGTCTACCAGTTCGAAATCAAGGTTTGTCTTCTGGTACATCATCTCCCTTAGTTCCAAAGCATGAAATATGTCCACCTTCTCCAGCACCAGCACGTAAGGCATTTGATGGTTCTCCAGTCGTGTCTAGGAGATATGTATCACCCGTGCCACCAACTCCCCCACCTAGGCGGTTATCAGAGAGTGGATCATCTCCATTGCATGCATTTTATCAACAACGATTATTTGGACAACCAAAGTTGGAAGAAAAAGATCGTAGATATACACCCCAACCAAGACGACGAGTTGTATGTCAGTTTAATGATATATGACAGTTACTGTGTGGACAGAGGCGTAAAGAACCTGTCCCAAAAACTGAGTGAACAATTTTGTTTAAGGAAATTAACTTAAATAATTTTAAATCTTTGGATTTAAGTTAGCAATTAAAAAGACAATTTATGTATTAAATTATACAAAGCAATAGTTAAATAATTATATTTATAAGACTAAATTAATAATTATTTGTGTCATATTTTTTTTACTTTATGCAAAATTAATTATTTTATGTGTTGAACAGTTGTTCATGTTAACTTTCAGTCATAAAATTCTAATTATGCTACAACATAAATTATATTACAATGTATTTTGTTTGTACAAAAGAAAAGAATATTTAACTGGTAACCAGTTCCTTACTTTTCTTTTAACCAGTAAATGTTCAGGATAACTTCATTTAATATTATTATTAAGAAAGTAAGAAGTAAAAAAAAGAGCATAATAGTGAAATTTAAATATACAATATATTGATACTTTATTGATTTGAGCTTCAAAATTCTTTATAAAGTAAAAGTAATTAAATGTTGCTATTATTATTTGTTTTGCTACTTATTAGTAACATGTATAAAAAATAATTTGTGTTCTGTTTTTTCATTATTTGCTCAAATTATTATTAAATTTTTTGTGACTAGTCACGGTTTGACACCGAAATGTCTCGTGTAATTTTTTTTTATTCGTTTAATTTAATTTATCCTACTGTGATTTAAAAAATATTCTTTTTGCTTTCAATTAATAACTGTTTAAATTGTTAAATTAAGATACCAATATTTCTTTGTATATTTATATACATGTATAAATTATATATTTATAAGTTTTTAAAACTTATACATTCTAGTCATAAATATTATTGTTTCAAAATTAATTGTCTTATTTTGTATATTCATAAACTTATGTTATCCGATCAAAACATTTAACAAATAAAACATAGTATTTAATTATTTTGTATGTAATTGGCAAGTCATTTAAATTTTTTTATATTTTCACATATTTGGCATCCAATACTTAATATTTTCTTTGGTACAGAAAAAACTAATTTCTGATATTTAATCATCGTCTGTATCCCAGTTTTCGCAATGTTTTTAAATCTACATCTCCGTAGTAGTCTTCACTAAATAAATAATACAAAAAATTTATTAATTTTTATCCTTATTAGTGAATATTGTGTTTAATATTTTCAGTTCGTTTGAATGGTCTAGTACAACAGCCTGGTAAGTATTTAAAAAAAAAAAATCTTTTTTTAGTTTTTAATAAAAATTATTTTTTGAATATTTCATTATAAAAATTGATTTTATGCATAGATTATTTATGGAAATATCTAAGAAAAATTATATTACTATTGGTGTAGATAAATAAATAATGATATTTCAGAAAATTGTTACTTTTGTTAATTTCTAAAAGTGGATATACCAGGTTGTAGCAATGGATACTGATTTATTATTCATGTGATGTTAAAACAAATATTCATTTTAATGAATGTTATTCTATTTTTCAAAAATAATTGTTAATTATTTATTAGTCTACGTGTAAAAGGAATTAAGTTAATTTTTTTTTGAAAATTGGGATATGATTAGTTAACTAGTTAATTCCTCTTTACATGGAGGTTGCCGAATTAATCATTAGTACACGATTTGCTCGATAAGTTTGAAGTTAATACAGTTTGAATTAGACCAACATTTCAAATTAAGGTATTTAGTTTTTACAGTCATTATAGAACAATATTTTGAGAATTCGGAAAAAAAGAGATCTTTAAGTGAATCTTTAATCATTAAAAAAAATAGTTTTTAAATAATTGAAAAGTGTTCAATTCCCCATCTAAATTTGTTATCAACTTAAATAATTTAATAAAAGAAAGTTTTTTTTTTTTAAATCGAACAGTAATATCAATTTTGTTTTTTTGGGAGAGTGGCAGCTTAATATTTTAAAAATATCAAAAAAAAAAAAAAATGTTTGCTCGCTCACCTACAATTTATATTTTATCCTTCTCTATCACACGTAGCACTTTAATAAATCAATCAATTAAAAATTATTACTTTTTTTGTTTATAATATTCCCGCTCGGAAAATAACTCCTTTTGTAATATTTAATTTAAATTCACATTAAATACACTTTAATTATGAACATTCATGAATGCATAATACAAAATATAAGAATTATTTCTGACTTATAATTAATTCCGTTAAGAGTTGATAAAGTATTAATCAAAGATAGTTTTTAGTATTTTACATATAAACGTAAAATTAATATTATTGTCTATAATTTTACATTCACTTTGTTTTTATAAACGTCTAATTTAATAATTTCCGTTAATGTATTGATATATTTTTTTACCGTGTTACTTAAAGTTTATTTTTTATTTTTTACCTTTTAAAAGTTTGTTTTGGGGAATTGATTATTTCATTCATAATATAACATCAATCTTTCATAATTTTCCTTTTAGGATAACAGATCAAAATTAAATTTTATTTTGTGTGATATCTGAGTTAATCTTTTTTAGATTAGCAAAAAAATTAAAGAAAGGCATGCATTACGACATGAAAACATTTTAATTACCCAGTAACGTGCATTTACCAAATCCATTAATTTAGTCTTATTTCAATGTTATTGTAACACTAGGTATTTAAAATAAAAAACATAATTATTAAGACAATAACTACTTTAATTATATAATATAAAAAACGATTAATTATTCCTAATAACACGTAAATTTCATTACGATAGATACATATAAAATTATAGAATGTTTAAATTTTTGTACATACATTTGCTGCATAAAAATAGTAAGTAATATACAAATATTATGTTCATCTATAATTTATTTTTTAGATGATAAGGGTTTGTATTATACAAATAATAATTAGAAAAAATAAAAAATGAAATATTTCAAATCAAAATAGATAGGAAGTTTACATTTGATTTTTTGAGTTTACAAGTAAATTACAAAAATATTTAGTTGTAAACATGTTTATAAGTAATGTCTGTAAGTTTCTATTATTAAAATGTAAAATAACATAATAGTTTTGGTCATAAAACTTTAACCACAATTGATTAAAAAAGGAAAATAAGGAAACAAAATGTAAAAATAATAAAATATTGTTTTGAATTATGTGAACTCTGATAATTAAATAAAATAAAACCTATTTGTTTATCATTAAGTTAATTACAAGAATATATACTTTGGGGTTGTGAATAAATCAAAACAGTGCTCACATAATTCAAAATAAAAAAAACTTCCTTAAATTTTGTTATTAGTCTTGTGTAGCTACTGAGCTATGCTCAATACTGTTATTTAAGCCTCTTCGTAGTCTTTTGACTGTGAAGCTATTTGTTGTGGCCTTTGTTGTTGTTGCTGTTGTTGAGCTACTGGCTGAGGTCTTGCCTGTTGTGCAGTTCTTTGGGGCTGTGGCTTGGTGACTTTTGGTACTGGAGCTGCTGGTTCGGGTGATTTAGGCTTGGCATTTCCTTCTAATCCTGATAACAGCTCACTCTTTCTAATTGCCTTCAAGTCCAAGTCTCCATAGTAATCCTCACTACACATAGTTTAGGAATTTGTTTTTTCATTGTTCACTCGTTATAATATTGTCATAATATTTGGTATCAATATTGGCATTATTATAGAGAGTTAAATTATTTAAAATATAAAATATTATGTGTACCATATAACTTAAGTTTTCAATAAATTATAAGTAGTTACATAATACTTTATAGAGCGTAAAGCCTGAATGATTGGCCGAAAATTAATTTATACAATATTACAATTGTTTTTAATTTCTGAATAGTTTATTAATAATAGTTATATAATAATTAGTGTTATATAAAATATTATTTTTGTGTGTTTGATGAAATTGTCAATAGCACATTTCGAATAGTCTTTGAAATTATATACTTTTCCTTAAATTAACAAGAAAAATATATTTTATATAATAATAATTGTTTGTTTTATTATTTAATTAATTCATAAGAGTAATCGGAAAAGTTTTCAATAAAGTAACAATTTTTATATGTTGTTTAAAATATTGTTAAAAATGATTGAATCATATTTTTTCAACCTATTAATCGCAATATGAATTTATGTGTATATTAAATATGAAATATATTCAGTGACGAATCTATTTTTGTAGCACTTTCACCATTGCGGTTTAGCATTTTCCTGTAGTTTATCATTAGTATTGAAATAAAAAAAAATTATATATTTATGAGTGTTCATATTCGCCATTAGTTATGCTTCAGGAAAGATAATAGTTTAAATTGCAAATCTTTAAATTATCAATATTTTCTTATACAGTAATTTAAGCCAGTAGCCTGTAGCTTTTCTTCTTAACATATTTTTCACGTTAATTATAACGTTTAATTAAATAATTTTATTTGAAATTATAACAAAAAAGACTTTCATTATGTTCCGTTTCGATAATTTAAACCAGATTAGAAATATTATATGCATTTTTATAATATTTTTTTAGTATTAATTTGAGTCGTATTTAAGTTAGAAGATGTATTGTTAGAAAATATAAAAATAAGTGTTGTTTTGTGTATTAATGTATTGCGATGTGACTCATGCTCACGTTCCTCACCCCCTTATAACCATTATAATACCTATTCCATGCAAAGTATTTATTACAGTTAATGTTATGTTAACATCTGTAGTCTACTATTATAGAGTACACGTTTGGTTAGACATCAAAAAATAAAATCAAGTGAATAAAAAAAAAAAAATTATATTATATGCTTACCATCCAGGAACATCCTCTGGGTTTTCACAGTTTCCGCTGCCATCAGATTCGCCGATTTTAAAGACTGTACCAATTGGACATCCATATTCTCTTGGGGTTCCTTCCAAACAGATGTAGTACTTTCTGCAGTCATCTGGATGTGCGTGTCTACTGAAGGATCCTACGGAGCTGGATACTTCACCAGCGGCGGGACAGTTAAAACCGTTGGCTACTTCTACAAGAAAAATATTAACGTTTAAAGTTTTTTAATTAACTTAAGGAAGCATAAAACTTATTCGATATAAATTATGCGATAAACAATGTTTTGCTTTGAATTATTTAATTAGTGATACGTGTCTTACCTTCAACTTTACATTCAGGTACTTGATCAGCCCACATACATACTCTGGATTCACGGTCGTATGCTAGGCCGGGAGAACATTGGTATCTGCTCGCTTCACCCCCCCAACAATTCCAGAAAGTATCACACTTGACATCGTCGGGGAAGATACCGTACAATCTAGGACAGTGAGGTGTGCTAATGGCAGGTTCTATTTGTAAACAAAATTAAATTAGACGGATTAATTTTTTCAGTAAAAATTGGTAGTTTTTTCAGTGTTACATTAAACATTCTCTCTTGTAAGTTAAGATGCTTACAATAGAGAGAACGTAGAAATGTACACAGCTCAGTTGGAAACTGAGCTCAGAGAACGTTTAGTAGACTTGGATGAAGAAATTCGCGAATTTAACGTAAAAGATTATAATTTCATCAACTTTATTGTCAAATAAGGCGGATCAACGTACCTAATTGTGTTCTAGCACCACAGTCTACATTGTGCAAGTAATCACAGTTTTCTTTCAAGTATTTGGGGTCGGTGTCATCGAATGCCAATCCGTTACCGCAAGTCTTAAGCTCGGCAACATTGTTGTCACATTTCCAGTATTTGTCGCATGATATCGAGTGTGGGTAAAAACCGTATTCGTCTGGGCATTTGAACTCTTCCTTCTGGCCGTGAACTAAAACAATAATAAGATTATAAGATCAAAATCGATCGATGACTATTATTTTACTTAAGACCTTGAGGATACCTCATTGTGCGATTCCCCGACTACCTTATGCAACGGTATTCATAATAAAATTATAATACGCGCACGCGGTAGCGGTCTTAGACGTTGTGTAATTATTTTTATTTTTTTATTGTACTAGATTTTTGTTGCCAATGGATTGTCTATCGGTTTTTTGTTTCGTGTAATTCATTTAAATCTTTATGGAAGTGATACTTAATTAAAAACTAGTTTGTGTGTAAAATATCATATTAAAGCGTCATTTAATTTTTTATAAATCAAGTAAAGTTGACTTATTATTGTCGAACCAGTATCAATAAAAAATAGATTAAATTAAACACAACTAACTACTATTGATTGACCTGGAGTGTTGTAATACTCGACGTAGCAGTATAAGTGACATCATATCGGCCTCCAAATATGGAAAAATAGCGACAGAGATGTTACTAAATCATTTATAAGACGCACGCGCATTTATTAATGACCATTTTTCTGGGTCAAAAATTGTGACATGTCCAGTGAAAACAACAAGTTGCGTTTGTGTGAGTTTTCATATGTAACTGTCAGTGGCAGGTGTTGCGCATTTCGGAAACCGGCAGGACCATCGACCGTCGAGTGACCGGGTCACTAGTGCGTTTGTAGCGAATATCTCCGACAACTTTTTGCAGTTGGCTTAAATAACAAATTGTTTTCTATCGCTTGGAGGCCGGTTGGTTTGAGCGCATAACACCTTTATTAATAGGCTCTCGGGTAATTAATTTATTTTACGGTTATCAATTCTCGCGGTTATAACGACAACCGAGTTGTGTTTATTCAAAAATAATAATTATTTCACCGGTGTCGCAACCGGCCGCCATCCCGGCCGTGCGTGCCTGCCATCGGCTTAACACAACACACACGACCGATCAGGCGCATAAGACGCATTGCATAACGGCTGTCAGCCGCTGCTCTAACCCCGTGTATCATAATGTCTTATGTTGATGGATGGACAAAGCGCGCCTGGAATCATTATTGTACTATACAAAACCGGACCAGGCCCAACCGACTATTGCGGTAGAAAGCAAACGAGTTTTGTTGTTTTTATAAATGCCATATTACGATGGCGGACTCGATGGGTGCAAAACAAAATCTAGTCGCGTTACATTCTTGTTGAGTACATTCTTGCTAGGCGTTAAGTGAATACAATGTCTTCATTACACGTCCAAAATAGTTCGGTATGTTAGAAGAGTTATCTTTTATGATTTTGATTCGAGTTAAATCTTGTGAAAAGGAACTAATTTGTATAAAGGTGGGAAGTCGCCATGAAAACAATTTTTATTATTTAGGTGTGTTTGGTATGATGGGGTAAAGGTGAAAAAAGGGTACGGCGTGCAAGTCATTCGAAAAAGTCTCCTCGAGAGGTTATATAACCGAAGTATTCCGGTCGCAGAAGAATCGGTTAGACTAGATCTTTCTCACTCTCCTCTCTAATGCTGGCTATTACCATGTGGGTATCTGTTTACCTATTACTTTCGTCGACCACACCCTCGACAGACTAGCACACGAATGCTTCTTCCGGCCTTATAATTTATAATGTATTCACAACTCAGTGGCCTTCTTGGTGTAGCCGGCCAGTCTGCTGTTCGTATTNATGGCCTTCTTGGTGTAGCCGGCTAGTCTGCTGTTCGTATTTCAGTCGTTTTTGTACGATAACTTACTACGACGTGTATAACCTGTTTGTACAAGGAGGCCGGAAGGTGAGCTGTATGACATAATGGTTATAAATATAGGTGATGGTAAATTTATTGTATACATATTTATGACATGATATTTTCTTGAGCCGTATAACAAGAGGTGTGTAGAAGAAATAATTAATCCGTTTACAACGAATTTCCTATTAGAAGAAATTTCACTTTTCCCATTATAAACAGACGACACTTACGGACGTGTCGGTTGATTATAACACATTTCTCACCTCGTATAAAAACTGTTTTACATATTAGTCTGTACAATAAAAATATGTTATGTATATTTAATGATATAACTGCATTAAACTTAGATTTGAGGACGATCACAATGTACCGCGGTAATGGCAAATCGTTACATAAGCATGTGCACTCTATTCAGGAAACCAAAGTAAATTAAGGTAAATTGCGTTTACAGTCATATGCAAAATTGCAGTTGTTGCATTATCAATAAAAAATACACAGTATATAAGATCGAATTTACAGTTATATTTGACTATTAGTTTTTTCAAAACAAGCTATTGAATGTTCGGGTAAAAACGAGCATCAATGGACAAAATAATATTAGCCACAATAATAATTAGTGTTTACCTTGATACGTCAGTAGGAAAATCGAAGCAATTAGATAGAACATTTTCAATCTGTATCTTTCAGTTGTATATTAAATGTAATATGCTGCACTCGAAAAGAAAATATACTATTGTTTTATTTTTTTTAATTATAAAAAAATCGAGTTCACTTTCGCGGCGATAATGATGATGATCGGCACTGGTGAGCGGCCGGTGCTCGCCTCTTGTTTTATATGGCCGTCCTACCCAGCGGTCTCAGCCCCACTTGAGTATTCTTGTCATGGAGGTTTGGGAAAAAATAATTGAAAAATGCACTGACATACGCACACAAATCCACGTTTACCATTTACCGATGTGTATTTATCCCGTCTACGTGATTTTTTTAATCCGGACTACGCCCAACCAGAAAGCTTTAAGCTGTCCAGGGCTGCATCAGGTACTGCGCCTATTTGCACGATTCTATACTCGATATATCATTTAAGAGACATATTAAAAAAAAAAGCGCAAATAACAATGATAATGTTGTATAATACAGATCAGACGTCGCTTTACAGGCTGTCGATAGGGTGTCGTGGTCGAGCAGGGCGTTTTCAGAGTCCGACCTTGTCGTACACAACAAAAGCGGTTGATACACATTGTAAATGTGATCTTTTATTTTAAATTCAGCGCACAAGTCAATGAACGAGTCCATCATCCGTCCTCGTGCTACAGTCGGCCGAGAATAGTAAAGATGTTGACCTGAAATTCGACAGTTTTCTCTACTTTAAATACATTAATATTACGTTAAAACGATTCTATTTAGGCACAAGGTCGAATCGTCCAATATCCTTGAGTTTGCGAAAAAAGACTCAAAACTATGAAATAGACGGAGAACGTGCTTGTGCGTTGTTGATGGTCGTTTGTTACTACACTTTTAAAAATATACACGAGAAATAGGGCCGCATTTAGGAATGTGCCTCTCGGGGTACTCAATTCTGCTGCCCCAATGTCCTTATTATTTTGTTGATCAAAAAAATTATTCTCTATTTTATTTTTTAAAAGGTTTCAATTCCATAATTTATATTGCTTCATATTTCAGCGACTTCCAAGGTAATGGAACTCTTTACCCCCTGAATGTGTACATTTAATTATTTTTTTTTAATTTCCGGTTTGATTTGTTATGATAAACAACGTAAATTAAGCTAAATAAATTCTATATGAAGCATATCCTGTTCTTCTATAGTTTGCCCGTGAAATTGTACAATTACTTTAGACGTTACGGTTGAGTCTGCGTACAATTTTTTTCAGTCGGCAATTTTTTCTTTAGTTTTTTAATTGAGCACTTACCAGACGTAACGTTTTATAGGTATGTTATCGGAAGTCATTTCGACGCCGGTAGATAGCCACTTCATATGTGTAGTTTTTTTCCAAGTATTAAAACAGATGGAGATCGACTATAAAGTGTCATCTCTTGAAATCGTTCGAGATTAATTATACATGCAAATTTATGATAAAATTCTTATCCATCGCTGTACAAATTAGACGATGTTGTGTGCACTCTTGCGGTTATTCATTATGAGACATTATGACTGTTTTAGTGGTCTTGTGATTTGGTCTACCCAATTGTGTTTTAGGAAACCACGAGGAAATGATAGTGTCGTAGGGAATTTTCGAGGCCTGCAGAGCTGTAATATTCTATACAGTAGCGGGTGAAAGCAACAACAGTGAAAGTGATCGATAAGGTAGCAGAGCACTTAGTTACGGCAACATGTGCATTTGAATTGTTTGGATCATAAACACGAGTAGTACATATACAGGGTAGATCAGATCTATTTAACAACTCTTATAACTTTTAATTTACTTACATTTTTCAATTTTTTTAAATTCTAATTCAACAAACTTGGACTACTTTTTAAAATTATTATTATTTTTTCATTTAAAGTTTTTATGGATATTTCAAGATAATCATGTAATAGATTTATTTTTAAAAACAATTTTGGTACTACAAATTCTTATTTTAGCTCAGCTGTTAAATTGATCCAACTTTCTAAAGTTTATGAAAACTTGAGTTTTTTCATGATTTTTTTATAATATAAAAATAGATTTTGAAACAGTTGTAAAAAAAGGATTGAAGTAACTTTATATTATTATACTATTTACGAATATTTAATATTCCATTGGCTTTTTTCCATGAAAATCATCAATGGTGTAATGAATACCTATTGTTTAAATGATGACCATTTGAAAAAAATGGTATAAATGTTTTCTTATGTTAACAGCGTAATAATAATTAATGGTTCATTGAATAAAAAAATTGATAACACTTATTTAATCTCTTGCTTTAATAATAGTTATCATATTACTGTTGTAAAATCCATAGAAATTAGGAACGAGTGATACTTCATGAAGCTAATAGGACTTTATATAAAAGTGGATTTACTAATGATATTTTATGTGTTATCTTACAATTTTACGATGTGTTATGTATAATTTTTTAATTTTATTAAATAGAATTAATACAAAATAAACAAGTGAAGCAATACATATTGGCTTCAAAATAATATACGTAAAAGGTCTTGTTCCTAGTCTCTTCGTTTTTATGTTCATGAGAGCAATTTAAACAAACTATTTAGAGGGGCTTATTATATCTACTTTCTCCACCCCCTTAAAATTGTTTTAATAAATAGAGTATTTCTAAAATTTTGGAAGGGCTAATCCCCGTCAAGTCCTCCCAATTTGCATCTATGTATAAATCTGTAGTAATATAATCATTCAGATATATTATTATGATTACATTTTATTATTCGTTTGTAAATTTATCCCTACTACTAATAATGAGAAAAAATTAAGTCATTTAATTTTTTTTTTTTAATTTGTTGACATTTTATAATGTTGCGATATAATAAAAATTAACCTTTAATTAACTTGTGGCTAATATTATATGAAGTTAAAAAATATTTATTTAAATTAAACTTATATTTTATTATCTTGTATAAACTCGTAAAATACGATAACATTACTAAGTTATAACGTCAATAGGTGATAAGGTATTGTGGGTATATAATTGTGTATTTTTCGGTCAGGTTATTGTGTATCACTCAGTAATATTGTTCCTGAAATACGTATACTGTATTTATATTTTAGTTTTTTGTCGCTTTTTGAGTTAAATATTTTTAATTTTACATCTTATAGTTTTATACTATAATAACAAGTACTTATTCAAATATTAATAATACTCATGGAAAAATCCACATATTACTGGCATTAAATAGTAAAGATAGTGCCGTCATTAATCTTTTTTTTAAATAAAGTAAACCACGGTTTGATACTATAAAAAAATTCATATTTTAAAAAGCTATAGTAATTTAGTAGCTAAATTTAACTGAGAGTTTGAAAATAAAATTTTTTTTTTTAACTAATCTATAAAATAATTGTCTTAAAATATCCAAAAAAAATTAAAATAAATTTTTTTTTTAATTTTTGTATTTAATAGAAAAAAAAAATTTAGAATATATTGCTAGTGTGTAATTATTGATTAAAAAAGAAAAAGTAATAAATATAAGTAGATGAAAAGTTATAAGATTTGTTAGCTAAATCTGTTTTACTCTATATAGCGATTGAAATGCATGTATCTAGTTAAGAGATTTATGATTAATGTAATCGTACAAGATGTAAGTAGCCATCTGATACTACGGTACCGATTGAATAAAGAAAGCAGAAGGTCATTAACTATAAATCAACATTGTTCTAAGTATGTTTATGTTTGTTACGGTTTCTTCTTCGTCATATTATTCCATTAAAACTTTCTACGTCTATCAATCTAAATTAGAGTTCACATTAGCCCACCACTTGATTGTTCTAGCTAATGGTGCTGTTCACAATAAGTTTTTAATTCTGTTTTAAAGATTGGAAGCTGATACAAAAAATGGCGAGTTAAGTATCATTCATAGGTAAACAGCATTTCCTTATTTATAAAATATTTTGAAATGTTGACTCTAATTGCTCAATAATGAATCAAGGGCATTCTATGAAGCAAAAATGTTTTTTTGTTAAATAATAATATAATTTTATTTATTTATCAAAATACTTCATATTATGATGTATTTCTTCCTGGTGTTAAATTAAAGTAATAATAACTTAATAATGTTTGATAATGTAAATGTTAATACGTATTTATGAGCCATAAAAGTAATTTTGATGCAGAGATTGTAATAAAACAATTTACGAATCGAAATTCTTAGAAAAATCGAGTTCAAAACTGACTGAAAAGCTAAAATATTTTTAAATTAGTTCTTAATTCATTTAAAACTAAATAAATTGTTTTGTATACAGTAAATTTAAAAAAAATATATACTTTGATTGATACTTCATTTATCTCAAGTATTTTTGTACACTTGTCAGTTATAACTATTTTATAATTTGTTTTAGTATTGGAAACATTTTATTAAATTAAAACCAAAAGGCCGTATTATTTTATATTTTAAGTACAGGGTATTTAATTTTAAACGTGTGCATTATAGAGTAAGGTAATTGTCAAGCAATCATTTAAATATGATCCTATTTTAATTTAATGTAGC
The DNA here is from genome assembly GCF_025091365.1 of Daktulosphaira vitifoliae. Classification (NCBI taxonomy): domain Eukaryota; kingdom Metazoa; phylum Arthropoda; class Insecta; order Hemiptera; family Phylloxeridae; genus Daktulosphaira; species Daktulosphaira vitifoliae. Next base: position 44,051,560 of record NW_026099574.1, read on the forward strand.
AATTATTACACTACCTAATTTTAAGAACAAAAATGTTAAATATGAGGCTTGATAAACTAATTATAATTATTATTAAAAATATGTATTGTTAACATTATAGGAAAAGCAAACTAAAATATTTTATAGGTAAAATCATTATTAATGGTTGTTTGTTTCTTTTTTGTTATACTTAAACAAATTTAGTTTGACATCACTAGGTTATTCACTGAGTATCTATATTGCTAGCTAGATTTCTTTATAAGTTTGACAATTTAGGCAATAATTATATCTTCAAAAAATAAAATTTATTTATTTAAAAATAAAGGCATATGACGGGAGTTTGGAGGGCTTAAAATAAAAATAATTAAATGTTTTAATGTTATCAAATAATTTTTTTATATTAGAGAGCGGAAATAAGATTTAATTCTTCAAAAAATGTTTGACCAACCTACGTAAATTATTGAAATACTCAAAAAAATTAGGTAATAATCGATAAGAATAATGTTAAGGTCCGTTAAAAAATTAATTATAACTAATTCTCTTTTTTTCTTCCCTTGCATTCTCATTCAACTACTTTGAATTGTCAATTTTTTTTTATTCATCAACCTAAAGTAATTGAAATGAAAATGAGTAAAAAAGTACTTTTTACAGGGTTGTTAAAAAGTTATTTAAAAAATAAACTTGTTTAAATACATAAAGTAAAATATTATTAATACATAAAAGTATTAAAACTTAAATGAACAGTTTAAAACGTTTAAAATGTCTTATAAGACCAATGTAAATTTAAAAATATTTGGTCGTTTTAACACGCATTGTTTAAAAAAGAACATCCCTGATTTTTTATCTATTTATCTTTGTTATAATTATCATTTAAAGAAATTAAGATGTAATTAAAAACTTTCTATGAAATTACTTGGTTCCTTATTAAAACGTTTAGTTTTAATAACTTATTTGTAAAGAATAGTATTTTAAGTATCGCGGAAAACAATTTTCTCTAATATTACATTTCATTATTTGAGGAAATTATTTCAAATATATTATTCTCAATCTAAATATCATTATAATCATGTCTGGATCAAATTTATATTATTATGTTAACATAGATAACTGTTATTGTAGACCTAATAACTTTTAAACTCATTTAGTTATTTGTTATAAGGTCAATGTCTAATACTATTATCAACACTGTACAAAAATTGATACATTGGAATTAGTTTACGTTTAAATAATTTTAATTAATATTTTTAAGTAATTGAACATTTAATATTTTTACATTTTCTATTATAAAAAATGTTATATAACGAAATACAAACTGAATAAATTATACGAGATTGTCTGAAAAGTGCTTTTCAGACAATCTCGTATAATTTAACTACAATGTGTTGTAAAACGGAATTAATAATGAAAATAAATTCGTAGGTTAATAAAATCATTCAGTAGGCGATATAAAAATAAGGTTTGCTGTATGTGCTCTAGACGCAATAACCGCAGTTTAAAAAAATGCATTTATTATCTTGGATTTGTTTAGGTAACCGTGCACATGCATATCTTAAATAAGTCAATATTCATTTTGCTCATTCCTCAAAATTCGAACGACGCACTAATATATGTAATGATATAAGCTCATAAACAGGAAGTAACGGTAGTTTTAAATTCTCATAATGCGCACGATGTACGCAATTGGCCATGACAGTTGTAGTCTACGCAAAATAAAATCATTTCAAAGGGTTTTGTAATTTAAGCGTGCTTTGACCAAATGTAATTAAAGAATTTTTTTTTAATTGTAGTCATAAGCATTCAAAACATTCATGGTTATTAAAAGGTGATAAAAGATGATGGAATTACATTGTAACTGGTTTGAGCATGTTATGTGTGTGTGACCAACTATTTAGTAATGCGGTAGCATTTCATTTCAAGAGGAAAAAAATTTAATTAATTTTTACAGGAAGTATTTATGCATCAATTAATTTTATCATTTTACTGAGTCTTGGATATTATGTATGTAGTTTTGGCACACATTTTCGTATGCTATAATAATATTTTAGTCGTTCAACTTCCATATGCTGAACAGACATGTGTTCTTTTTGGTTCAACACAATTTAAAGCATTATATAATTATAATAATTATCATATTTATTGGTAATCATAGTCACAGCCTCTCACTTGTGACGCATTTTATTTAAACTTGTAAAGTTATGCTGTACCCTCAGGGTAGTTTGTTACATATCTGATGTGTAGAACTATTTTGGCCTTGCAGTTAAAAAAAGAAGACACAATAAAAAAGATACTAATTGTGATTTTGCTGTATAGGAACATTAGTATTTTAAATCATTACCATTCGTTCATTAACATAAATGATCAGCTAAGATGAAAAGGTTTCGAGTCAATATAATGAATTTTATCTAGCTATGCATTTCAAGTATAAATAATTTATTAAAAACATAAATTTGTTTAAATGTAATATAGATATTAAATTGAAGTGTAATTAACTGTTCACATTTCTTATGTATTAAATTAGTTTCCATTCATTACTACCATGTAATATTGAATTACCACACAAATTTAAAATCAGATTAAAATTTCAGTAATATTATTACGTAAAGAATTATTAAAAATAAAAATAAAAATAAAAATAAATAACGATACAAAAAATTATTTAGATAAATTTATAAATAAAATTTTTTTATTTGTTTAATGTATAAATTTTATAATTTTTCATATATATTCTTTTAATATTAGCTACTATTGAAAAATAGTAACAAAGCTATCTTAATATATAGTTTGTATAGCACTAGTCATTAAAAAGTTCACACATGTGTGTAAATTTTAATGATTGAACTTAAATATGTAAGAATAGTTATTAAAAAGACATTGTGAACAACTATGGTTAATTCATATATTTATTTATTTAGTACACCATAGAATGTTAATTTGAAGAGTTCGTGATGATTAAATTAGTATAACATTATAATGGACAGTTTTTATTAGTCAAAATGTATTTTTTTAAACATTAAAAAAATAAGTCTCGTTTTAAAGAAGATGACGCGAATACAAAACAGATAGATTTTATTTAATAGTTCTATGGAAATTTGATTTGTTTTATTTTCTAAAAATAGTGGTTCTCTTCTAAAACACTTTTATTTAATTGCTATTAATTTTCTATTTATAATGACTTAATTAATAAATTGCCGTTTTAATTTCTATTTAAAAATATTAGATAATAGCTCTCTTTTTTAACACTGTGTTAAACTGAAAGGAATATAATTGATTATGTTTTATTCAATAAAAAAAAATTATAATATTTTTTCTAACAATTTATAAATAGAATTTACAAAAACAAATGATAAATTTATTATCCAGTATTAATTTTTTTTTAATCATATTTAACGTTCTCTTCATAAGCTATTGCTTGTACTAGAAAGAATAGGAAAACCCACATACTATAGGTAACTTACTCGAACCTTTATTCGGTAACTATGCCGAGGCACATCACGTAACCGACTAAACTAGGTAGGCTGTTTTAATTAATTTTATAAAGTGATCTGTTACAATAATTATTAAATAATATTGCTATTGTATGCAAAATCTCCTGTGATACGGTTGGGCATAAAAAAATTAATTGGTCCTTCTAAATGATCTAAATTCAAGCAATATCGTAAATAATAAGAAGTGGCCTAGCTCATGTACTATGAGAACTACATCGTTAAACATTCAGTAGATATTTTATGATACTAAAATTAGTATTTTTTTTTAGTATAATTTGTTTTTGTTAGAAAACTTCTTATAGTTTAAATGAATGTAATAACATGCATTTAAACTAGTATATCGATAGAATAATAATATTAAAGGTAATTGTTAAAAATTATATTTATTCTTTCTTCTATTTCCTCGCCTTAATCTCAACTACTTGGGGTCGGCCAAGAAACATTATGAAAAAAAGCGTTGCTATTAAAATGAGATTTTTTAATGAATTAGTTACGGTCAGTATTACAACAAAGATATCAACAAAGATGCATGAAAATTATATTTTAATAATATTTTACTATAAATAATGTTTTCATTTATTTTTCCAAATGAAATCAAACACAATTTAATTAGTTATTAATGATGAGTACAAAATGGTATATTATATCTATGAAACATTATAATAAAGACAGTTTTATTGCTGTCATTCTATCACACAAAAGAGTATATATATATATATATATATAGTAACGGGTTTCCATTACGATTATTTAATATTCAAAACTCGTTTAATAATACCTATACTGGTAAGGTTTTTGTTTCATTATAGTATGAAAATATAGTAATAGTTATGAAAATATTTGTCGTTGATGATATTAAAAAAAAAAATTCTTAAACTTAAATGTTAAGTAATATTGGTTTACTAAATTCTAATGTGAACATAAGAGCAAATTTGAATTGTATTTTTTGTCATATTCAATTAAATTTTGGAAAAATTTTTTACTTTATTTGTACGTAATTATATAACAATCATTGTAGTACAGATCTAATATAGTTTGACCATTTACATTAAGCCTGATCAATGCATTCGGAATGTGAAAGTGAGTGACATTTTATGGCAACATAGCTAGAACTATATTAGTTGAATGGAGGTCAACATACTTCTTTTTTAAAAATAACAAAACTATTAATTGTATTTTACTTAAAAATCGACATTAGTCAAAATGTACAGTATTACAATTATTGAAGAAATAAAATTTTATGAAGAAAATAAGTAATTAAAATTAAGATACCATAGAAATTAAGCCGTAGGTAAACCACTAAATTTTTGTAACAATCAATTAATATCATATTAAAATACATCCATTTTTTATTTTTGTTTTGAATTCTTCGAAAAATTACATTTTCTAACATAATTCTTTCTGAAGTGCAATTACAGACAAGTAGTATTCAAAATTTGTAATATTCAGTACCGACTAGAAACGAAAATTTATTCGGTTATTTTTACTTTATAATTGTAAGATATTTAAAAAAGCTAGATTTTTATTTATCACAACGCACTAAATTGTTTGTAAATATTTAGTATAATAGTAATCTTCTTTAGCTTCGATGCGAAACTGAGAAGGTATTAATTTTACTATGATGTGTTTTTTTTTTGTGTATATTATCACTCAATCTCAGCTCTCACTGGACCGATTATGATGAACAATACGTCAAAAGATCACAAATTGTATTTAGTCGAAGACATAACCGTCAAAAATTGAAAAAAAAATTCCCTCGTTCTCCGTAAATGGGGGAGTCCCCCCAAAAATTATAGTTTTAAAAATCAATAATTTTTGACATATTTTCAATTTTTTTTTCTTAAAACTACCACAACTTTCTTAATAATGAACAAATCAATGTAATTTTTTTAATATACTTTATGTATTTGCCTATCATTTTATATATTTTTGTGAATATTTGACCCTTACCTGCCGAAGGGGGGTTTCAAAATGGCAACTTTTTCTACTTAACTTTGTCCGGAAATACTGACACTTTTATATATATCTTAAATTGAAGCTAATGTAATAAATTTTAATTTGAAAAAAAAAATTTGAACTATGGACTTGTCTTCGTGGTGAAAATGACTACCGTATTCAAAAATATGCTATATTTGTGTTAAAATTGTGAGTTTTATATTTTATTTTTATTTAAAATGCCTTACAAGGGGAGTACACAAATTTTCATAAATATTATATAAATCTAATTGTAATAGCATAGAAAGTTAAGGTCATTTAGATTTTTTTGCTTCTTTTAAGTCGAGATAAATAACTTCGAAATTTGAACTAGCTTAAATTGTCAATTTTATCTTCTTACGAACGCTACGTTCAGTTGCTGAGTCGATAACACTTGTGTCTATTACGCTTGGGGTACGAATTTCCAACCAACCTATGGTATGGTTTTTTTGCATTTTTTTCTTAATTCTTTTTATTTTTAATTTTTTATCTCATTTAAATTTAATAACTTCAATGAATATCGAGAGCTCCAACACTGTAGTCTAGTTAGAAGAAATTAATTATTCATATTAAAATTATTTTACTATGTGGTTTTTTTTTGGGCTGTATTTTATTTTCTCAGCTCTCACTTATATTTTAAAAGTATTTACTGAATTAAGTTTAATACGATAATCGGTTTTATGCATATTAATCTTAAAAATACCATTTTATTAATTCTTATAAAATTTTCTATTTAATGATATTAATATCAAACTAGCAAGTTGAGCTAAATGGTAACACATTCAACTATTTTTTGTTATAAACATTCACAAAACTTTTTCATTAACTTAAATGACAAAAAAATTGGTTAAAAATGAAATTTTGGACAGATTATTTTTAACACATTAAATATCAAAATCAGTAATAATTTGAAAACAATATTTTTTTTGTTCGATGCAAAGCTGAGAAGGTATTAATTTTACTATGATGTGTTTTATGTTTTAATTATTATTTTATATGTAATTAGTAAAATAATCAAAAATTAAAAATTTTTAAAACTGGTAAATTTTAACACTTTTTCATACATTTCATACATGTATTTTCTTTTTAAAACTGCTCTAACATTTTCAAAAATGAAATAATTAAAATAGTTTTTTTTTATATAAAATCTTTATGTATTTTCATTTTATTCATTATACGTTTTTTGAAAATCTGACTATTTACTTGGCCATAAGGGTGAATTCAAAATAACAACTTTTACACAAAAAACGATTTCTTCGACTTAACTTTTGAAAATATTCCAGAAATATTGCATATAGTTTATATATACCCTTTCAAATAATATATTTTTATCTGATATATATTTTTTTAAACTAGACAATTTTCCATCATACAGGGGGTGTTTAAAACTTGAAATATACGTATAAATATTATAACTTTTTCAACTAAACTCTTGAAAATGTTAAGGAATTACTGTGTTTTCTAAATATATGCTAGATTAAGGCTTATGTAACGTACTATAAGTTTAAAAAAAATATGTACCAACGACCTATCTTTATGTGCAAATGACCGTCGAAGTTGAGTTAATAATTAAATATTTAATAAGTAAATTTAAATTTATTATATATTTATTCATATATTACACTTATATATCATAAAAATTGTAATAAGGATGTAGGAGTTTATTTTGTTTTTGGTATAGTACATAATTTTTTTAAAGTTAAACATGATCTATAGATTTGTATCGAAGTGTTTCTCATAAAGTGATTTTAATCACTTTCCGATATCATTTTACCTTGTCCTAACTATGTGCACATTCACACTGTGCTACCGTTTCATTTTAAAGAAATATTTTAATATAACATGTTATTGATTCGGCTTAGCCAATATATTAATGTATTAATATATTATTGTAATATATTAATGTAGAAATTAGTTGAGGTAAAATAACGAAATATTCAGTTCATCATTCGAGAATTATAAATGTTACGAAGTAAATGTATTGAAGTGATTAAATAATAAAAAAATTTTACGTTAGTAGTTTGATTATTATTCATTTCATTTGCCTACTACTTGCGTACATAATTCATATCAGTGTAATGAACAGTGAATATTTATGTATACAATAGAAGGAACAATAACTGTAATAATTGTTATCTCATAAAATCGAATGCGTTTGCGATTGAACTATATAATTATTAACCTTGGGTTCAGCTGATTATCATAAACGCATTTATGACTTGTGGAATTAGTTATCAGTTGGTCTTTGGGTCCGTAAGTATGGTTGTCGCTTTGCTGACCAGACATTTAAAATCGTATAAAACCGTCGTTGGGTTATTGCGCGCCGACCGGAAAACAGCCTTATTGTTGAGCGGTTTCCGATGTGAAGTTGTTTTAAGTTATTGTACAAGTAAAAAACTACAAGTAGTTCCGTTTATATTGGCCGATATCGGAGAGGGCATACGCGAAGTGACCGTTAAGGAATGGCACGTGAATGTCGGCGATCAGGTTGTGGAGTTTGACAACGTGTGCGAGGTGGAAAGCGATAAAGCCACCGTGACCATAACTAGCCGATATAAGGGTTCGATTCAGAAATTACACTATAATGTAGGTGATCTAGCCAAAGTGGGTGATCCTTTGGTTGATATCGAGTTGGAATCTGAGTTAGGTATAGCTACGGAATCAAAAATTGAACCGGAAATAGTAGCAACTAATGTGGAAACTAATGTTCGAACTCAACCAGCCGTTATCCAACCTTATAATTTTGACAAAGTTTTGACCACTCCAGCTGTGCGTAGAATAGCAGCCGAAAAAGGTATAGACTTAAAAACTATTAAAGGTAGTGGAAAATATGGTCGTGTGCTTAAAGAAGACCTTTTGGACGAAACAACAAAATTGGTACCAATTACTGGTTACAGAAAATCTATGCGCAATGCAATGGATATATCTAATACAATTCCGTTGTTAGTTATTACTGACGAAGTTGATTTGACTAGACTGATGGAAGTAAAAGCTCAATTAGCACCTCATGTAAAGTTAACCATACTTCCATTTTTAATCAAGGCCACATCGTTGGCACTTACTCTCCATCCTTACATGAATTGTACCCCAACTGCCGATTTCAACCATTTGCGAATGAACACTACACATAACATAGGAGTGGCAATAGATACACCTTTGGGACTAGTCGTACCCAACATTAAGGAGGTTCAATCATTATCGATAAATGAAATCTCCGAAAAATTAAAGGAATTAAGAATCAAAGCTAATGCTGGAAAGTTGAGTCCAACCGATGTTAACGGAGGAACATTTACACTGTCAAACATAGGAGCAATAACAGGTTCCTCTTTTAAACCTATGATAATGCCACCGGAAGTAGCATTGGCTGCTTTGGGCCAAGTCAAGTACAGGCCTAGGTACAACGTAAAAGATGAGCTAGTCAAAACTCCAGTCATGAGCGTTTCTTGGGCAGCCGATCATAGAATATTGGATGGTGCTACAGTCGCCAGATTTTTTAATGATTGGAAAATTTATGTCGAAAATCCTGCATTAATATTAGCCAATACTCAACTCTCTAAAAATTAAAAAAGACTAAACGAAAATAAAGTAATGATAATTTATAACTATGTACACATTTGTATAAACGATTTATTTTATTTTATTTTTACGTAATAAATATTTAAACTTAACAGATTTCATTTATTTATTTATATTAAATTCAAAATTAGTACCTAGTGCATAACTATTAAGTCATGAGAACGTGATACAAACATATAGAATAAACTTTGTGACTAACAAGCACGAATTTTTTAGTTGCATACAATATTCAATTTGCATTATAAATACAATTATCTACTCATATGTTTTTCATGAGTACAATATTTCATACAAATTATAATTTCATGACAATCGCTAAATCGGACGATAGTTAATCTTTGTGTTTATTTAAAGCTTAAAAAGTCATTAAAAATTATCCAATTTTAATGTTATGCAATTGTTATTTTTTATGAGTATACAATTTTTAAAGAAAATATTTTAAAATATTATGATTTAGTTTTATTTTAGTCCTTACCCATGCCATAAAATAGGTACTGTATATCTTATTTTGTCTATTACCAAATACTGTATATTTTCTGTACTGAATGCCTTTTTAGGCGTTACTTTATTAATAAATAAATTAACGTAAAAAATTTAATCACTAGTGTTTATCATTATTTTTTCTTGTTATTAATTAATTTTATGCTTAAAATTTAATTTTTAATTAACTTAGTCAATAGAATTTTGGTTTTTCATAGTTAATGTTAGTTCTTAAAAAAAAAAAAAATAATAATACAGATTAGAAAAAATGATGATAATATTTGTTAAATACATAATATTAAATTTATATTAATATACTAAATAAATATGTAATGCAAATTCATTTTTCAAGATAGCTCTGTACATTTAATTATTTGCCTTATATATCTCCTCGATGATATTTGAGTATGAATAACTTACAAAAATATTGAACTCTCAACGTGAAAGGTTCACAAACCATCAGGTACAAATAATATTATATGTATGCAGCAGTTCTCATTTATTGCTCTGAACAATGCATCATCGTCATTTTCGAACGTGTTATAATGTTCTTTTGTTTAATATTCTTGTCTCATCAACAACATTTCTCTGATGTATATGAACCCCAAGATCAATGACCTTCGGGTCTTATGCATAAGCCGAAGACGTTTGATCATAATTTTGTTAACATATATTTCGTCTTGATCATCAAATGTTATATAACGGGCATACATAATCATATTATTAATATAAATATATTTAACACGATATTTAGTTTAAGCAGAATAATATATAACAGAAAACTCTACGTATTATTTATTTAGTGCAAGTATATATAATCTACCCTAAGAATAAGAAAAAAAATTATCATATAACTAATACATTATAATTAACATCTTTATATTTTGAATATTAATAATCTACTGGACATTATTTTAAACAAGGATCTTAAACCTTTATTCATTTAAGGAAATTTAAAGTAGTCTCTTAACATTTTCTAAAACGTATTAGTCATTTATCAATTTATTATTTTTTTAAAACACATAATAGTAGTAAGGTGTTTAAAAATGGTAATAATAAAATCAATAAAAAGATAGAATTAGCCAATATACAAATTTAAGGTTGTTTAAATTTAATTTTGCTCTTGAACAAAGTATATTTATTATTCACTAAATTGCATTTAGGGGAGTACAGGTGCACACGTTTTGGACAGCAGTCAGGAACGTCTTTACACATATTGTAAGTACTATAATAGGAACGTAATCACAGCAGCACATTTTGAGGACCAGCAATATTTCAAAGTGATTTTTTTTTTTTATTGTGATTAAAGCAATTACATTACTTTTTTGTAGATACTTTAAATATTCAATTTTTGTTGTTGTAAAATATGTATACTTAAATAGCTATAGCTAATAGTAAATTTATGACAATACTTGTACTCTGGTTATAAATTAAATACTATTAATTATTTTATTTAATTTTTCTTTTATATTATATTTTATCATTTTTTCTCAGTTCTAGGTATTATGTTTTATTATTTAATTATAATTTAAATTAAGGTTTTTCGATTTTAAAAATTGAAAATCCATATATTTTAATAACGATATAAAAAATTTAATGTTTGGGGATAGGAATTCTCAGCCATCCAATGAAGTGCAACTATTTTTCAGGTGCCTACACGCAGAAAACATGTATAGTCATCCGCGAAAGTAAGGATGTACTTAATCATTTAATGAGGAGTACTAGTGTCTATTATTGGGCGCTGAATTTAAATATTAAGATATTAAAAACATAATATTTTAGTATGAGTCAAATTGATTCATACTTGTGTTTTTTTCAATTTAGTACTAAAGACATATGCCATATAAATTGTATTTAATATAGATTATAATTTGCTTAATAGTTAATCACAATTGACTTTAAGATGTTAAAAATGTAATATATCCAATAATTTATTAATATAAAATTAAAAATATAATGTTTTGTAATATATTATATATAAACTTGTTTAAACAAGGATTCGTTCATAATTTAAAACGAGAAAGTCGTTTTAATAAGTAGCACTTTTTTTTGTCAGTAGATATATAATTTATCTTATCAATAAAACAAAACCTCAGTACAGTGGGGACGCAGCATAGTGGAACAAATATAGATGATATCTCACAGTGATTAGCATTATTATTATAAAACGCTTTGATGCATATCTGTTAAATATCACAATAATTTGTATATTTATAATTATACAATTGCTATGTTTTAAAATTTCACTAAAATATTAAAGACTTGATGTATTATCTGCTTTATCAAATAATATACATAGGAAATATCTGTAATCGTTTAGCTTAATCCTTCTATCAAACAATCATTTAGTGCCTTGCAACCAAAACATGAAATACAAGAATTTTATTATGGTAACAAAATTTTGAAAACAGACAGTGAGAGCTGACAATTTTCATAGATACACAAAAAACATGATAGTAAAAACAATAACTCATCTTCTTATCGAAGCTTAAAATAACCCAGGACATACAGTTATCACGAACAATCGGCATATTGGAAATTAATATAGATTGAAATTTGACGGTGATTAAAAATACTATCATAAAACACTTTGTGTGAACATGTTTATTCGAGAATTTGACTAATTCTTTTTTGGTGACTATATTGGATTATAAACCCAACCAAATACATTAGAAAAATTTATCTTTTTCAACAAAATTTTTAGAAAAAATTGTGTAATTTTTTACTTTACAAATTTCTATTATGATATATATTTAAAGAACGTAATCAAACCGGTAAATATTCAATAATTAAAAAAAAATGTCGGATTTCAAAAAAAACTCAGTTAAAATTAATCCTATTATAATTTATAATTGAATTTTGAAAACAGAATATATATATATAAAGGCAATGACTCTAGTATTGTCAACATAAATTTCATTTTAATCGAAATAAATTTTTCTTTTTCACGATTAGGGTTCTTTTCATATTTCTCTATATAAATAGTAAAAACTAGGTCTCATCTACAGTCTATATTTTAAAATTGTAATAACTTTTGAACTATTGGTCTAAATATTATTTTTAAAACGTCATTTTCTATTATATAATTTAGTTAAATATGTTTGTTGCCTCTTAAAAAAATAAAAATAAACTTCTATAAGTTAAATGGTTTATTTTAAACATTAATTATTAATTTATAAATTACAAAATATGTGGAATTGAAACCAAATATTTTATAATATTATATTTATTTTGTTAGTAATTAAGTGGGTTATTATACTGAATACCCTAAATATTAAAAAATGAGTGTATTTAAAAAAAATATGTTAAGTATTAATTTCATTTTAAAATTTTGAATGCATTATTCAATCAAACTTGATTTCTATTAGCTATTTCATTTTCATATAATTATTATAATTTGAATCGAGTCCATATTGAAATCATTAATAACTAAGTAATAAATATTTTAAATTTAGTTTGGAAATTACACATAAATTATTTATAACTTTATAAATCAATAATAACTCCTTTTATGTTATAAGATGGCAACTTTTTAAGCACCACAGTATTGACAAATACGATCTGCTAAAAAATATGTTCTTTTATCACTAGTAATTAAAAAATTATTTTTATCGATTGCTATTCCAAAAATTGTAGCATATATACGATTATATGTCACAAAGTTGCTATTAAATACAATTTATCGAAATTGTTTCTAGGAAAAAATAATTAATTGTATATATTATATACATACGGCGCTGTAGTTAGGCATTTTAGGTACATTTCTGCGTGTAATTTTTTGGAAATATTTAAATAATATTTATCTCCTTTCAAAAAATGTATAATATTTTGTATATCTGTTTTAATCACAAAGTTTTATGATTATTTTCGTCATTTTACGCCATAACTAGAAAGAGATGACAAAAACAGCAAGAATAAAGAAAAAATAATCGTTTTAGGGAAGGTATTAAAGAAGTTCTGATTCAAATATTAGATTTTAAACCTTTCTACAGTACACAGGAAAAACAATGGGAGCTTAACCTCGTAAAATTACACTACACATTACTAATTACCTTACTCTATCTTATTTTAATTTATTATTATTATTAAAAAATAGTGGTTCCCATTTAAAATAATTATAAATAAACATTTTTATCCCTGAAGGGATAAAAAAAAAATTTAACTTTTTATTGTAGAGTTTTAAAAACTTAATAATTTTTCTTTTTACAAAAATTTTAAATAATCAATAGTTTCTGAGAAAATAAGTGTCTTACCAGAGTTCGATCACTCTGTATATATATATATATAAAATCATAAGTATACTATAAGCCATTTTTATAATCACACACTTAATTTAAAATGTTAAATGATAATGTTATTAATTTTTTTTATATGTCTGAAAGATCCTTATTTTAAGTCAAATGAAGAGATTGTAACGACTGTAAAAAATAAACTCAATAATAAAACATTATCATCATCGTCACCATAAACTACTTAGTTAATAAATAGATAATAAGTTTAAATAATAAGTCTAGTTTTATTTCAAGTCAAATATTTGTTTAACTCAAAAGGATAAATTACATAATCATACAAATGTTACATATTTTTACATAGAATGATAGTATTTTAAAAAGATATTTACAAAAATTAACAAGATGAAAAAGTTAACTAGAAATTCTCACTTGAGAAATATTTTAAAAAAAGAAGAAAATAATTGTAGAGACACTCAAAACTTAATTTTAATTTTTTAATCATTATCATGAGGAGAGGGGGCTTGTCTTAATGAACCAAAAGTATCATGAAATTTGGTTTTGATACCATTATCTTTAAATTCCAATACAACTTTATTAATTTTTTCAGAAAATATTTTATATTTTTATGAACGAAAAATATGCATACTGCGTAGTATTTTTTATGGTCAGAAGTATTACAAACTAGATAATCATTTTGCTTACCGTTTCCTTTAATTCCTTATTTTTTTAATGTCACTTCCACATTTGCACATTATATATGGTTTACTATATATTCCAATATAACTATTTAAAGTTCATTCCCAATTTTATCTTTCATTAACCCTACTACTTTTTTATTACAAGTGGTATACCGTACACATTGTTGGAGTCGTAATTGTATTTATTGAATTATTAAATTAAGTTTTTTTTAATTTAGAACCTGAGATACAATAAAGAAAGTTCTGTATGATCATAATGCAAATGTGTCACCATGCTCTAAATCTCCATATAAGATTTTTTCCAATCACTATATTCCTTGATCGACGAAACGTCATTCCTAGATTGTGGGATCTATTCATAATTTCAATGGAAAAGGCTTTGACGAGTCGTAGAAATCATAATATTTATTATTAATTCACTAAACAATAAACATTGAGATATCCCAATTTTAATCCCATTATCAATGTAGCTAATCAACTTCATTCTGGTCATCAGTCCATTTTAACTACCGTAATTCCAATATTGCCAAAAGATAAACATCAGTTTTTAAATAAAAATCAGAATATACCTCTAAAGTTGAATTATTAAATTTCTCCTAGATTTTTTTTTATGGGCTTAATCCTCATTTATTATTTCACTCATTTGTAATATACTACGGAACGCTTTAGGTGGTTACGTACATTAATTTGAACATTCTGGATTACAATCGAATGTGAAAATTGGTGTTAGAATTGATTCAAAATTAGTATAAATTACAAACTCTACGTAGAGTTGTATATGGAAATTTTGAAATTTAACCATGTGTTTGGTGGGTTTTCGGATGACCATTTTAGCCATTATACAGATTTCGAAATGGTGAGTGACTGATTTTGCTTTCGAATAAAAAAATATTAGGCAGTCATCTTATAAAAATGTTAAGATTTATGTTTCAAAAGTTAAGATAATTCAAACAGCTCGGAAATAAACAGTAATGTCCGAAAGGTCTTTTTGGTCTAAATAGTGTAAATTTACGTGGTTGTTAAGTTTATTTCTGATCACGTTGCAAAGAACCCGCAATTTTTCGTCGACTTAAGTATAGACAATTATACTTATGTTATTACTTTTTTTCTTCAAATTTTGCTTATGTTGGTGAGAAGTACAGGTATCTGCAAACCTCGAGTAGTGACGCGACTAAACCGAAAATAAACTAGCAGCCACACTCCAATAAAAATAATATTCCCCTCCACATTTAACATTTATAGTTAAATTTTTTCTAAAATGTAGTTTTAAAAAACAATCCCCTAAATATCTAGCTACTGCCTTGAGTTTCTACCTCTTCAGACTTTTTTTGTAATAGATGTGTAATAATAGTAACTCACTCGAGTATAATATTCCACGGTATTACAATAAATGGGGATATACTTAGTGTTTAAGTAATAACTAGTGTTCTTACATTATTATTATTGAAAATTATTTTTTCATACGTTTTAACTAAATCTAAAGATGTCTTAACAGCTGTATGTTCCCTGATAGCTTTATTAAATACTTCATTAATGCTGCTGCTGTTTTGTTTGACGATTAAAGGTGATGTTTCAACTATGCTTTTGAAGGAGTTTTAGAACAAGAAGAGGACAAAATCTGGAAGCCATTAGCATTTTTCTCAAAAAAACTAAATGCTAACCAACAAATATACAGCACTCATGATAGAGAGCTCCATGCTATATACCTAGCAGTTAAGAATTTCAGACATATGTTGCAAGCTAGGGCATTTTACATTTACATGATTACATTTTAATAATTAAAATGTTAAAGTTTGTATAAAATAAACGTGAGTAAAATTATAATACATGCTTACCATTAAAATTTTTCAGATGCTGGAGCCGTAATTAACCATATTTTTCACTCAATTCGATTTTATTTCATTTTTAATATTTTATTAGTTCCTATCAATTACATTGTATTTAAATAATAACAATTCATGTTGATATTTAAATATTATAGCACTAATTAGTGTTAAAAACTTGAAGGTGTCTAAAGAGATACAATTAAACCAGAAAGGAGACTTTTTCTCGTTTTTATGTATTTTATTTTTGTAAACCTCTTCACATATTGTGTTATTGTGCAACAGTTCTCAGGTTGCAGAAAATTTTCCAAGAAATTTTTATTTCATAGACGTTCTCGCACGCTTATTGTAAGACCTTTATAGGAATACTCTTTCTAAACAAATTATTTTACTGATGTCATATTATAGAAGTTACTTGTATACATTACTCTTTTTAATCTTATCTTTACTTTGTAGAATATGTTTGCAAATTATTAGATCAAGTTTAACATTTTATTCAATTTTACATATTAAAACTTAAAAACACGTGTTTCCTTATTTTACCCATCATTATTCTTATAATTTTGATTAGGGATTAAATTAAATGTAGCTAGGTTGCACCTAACTGGGGCTTCGTCTTAGGCCCGGGACCCACAAGTCTTGTGAAGATCTCTGGGTTGTCCTTACTGCCTACTGATCCGAAAAAAGTATCTGGTTACGTCGAGCACGATAAGTATTTTGCTGGGAAAATATTACAATGTAACAAAAATTTAATAAAAATTTAATTATTAAATCAGGAATATTCAAAAAGAGAAAATAATAAAATTTTTTGGGTATATGGTAAAAGTTTTTTTATTGAAGAATTCATCGGATCATATTCATAAATCATTTTAGGAGGGTATTTTTTTTTTTACTTTAGTAAACATGGTATTGAAAATTTTTTGATAAAAATCAAAGTGATGATCAAATAAACTGTTCTAAGGGAAGAACTCGTCCTTAAACTCTTTTAAATATAACTCTGGTACACACAATAATTAATGGTATATTTATTTTAATAATTATATTAACATTACAGAATAATTATAGAAAAATTCAGCAGGTTTTTATTCCATGACTTTTATATAAAAGTCAATTTTGATTATTTTGGTAAGAATGTTGGTTAATATGATTTGACGTAGCATAGATTTGGTACTGACTCTGATATTTAAATACATTGTTCTATTGACACATACATTGGTATAAATTGTTGCAAGACCATCGCCGTCAATAATAACTGGTAGCTAGTTTGAATGTAAACAACAGTTTGTATACATTACAAGCGACCTGTACCACCGACATTTTTGTGTGTATAATTGTTTTATACAAATATGATTCACTAGGGTGGCCCTCAAAAATCGAATGTCTTTTTTTTCTTTACGCTACCCCTTAATTTTTTTTTAATGGTCAAAAAAATGAGCTGTGCAAAATTTGGGACCGATCCGTTAAGGTTAACCCGTGCCCCCGGGCCTATTAAGTTGAGTCGAAGAGTCAAATTTAAAAGAAATAACTGATCTATGTCTCATAACTTTTTTTTCTCTTAACTTAGAATAATAAAAGTAAAACTCAAGTAAAGGAAATTTTACAAGAAATTCAAAAATAATAACTTCAATGTTGTTTTCTCAATAAATAGCCCACAAAAACACTACATACAGTAAAAAACATGTAAAAGTCTTAAAATACGTTATAACTGATTTTGTTGATTTTTAATTATTTATTTTCATTTTATTTTTTGGAAAACGCATTTTCGTTTANAATAAATACACTAACTGACAATACAGAAAGTATACCTATTAATAATCATAATTGATAATAAAAAATCCGTGACTGTGACAGCAATGTTATAAAAAACCAATTAGCTATCTGTATTTATAATCCCTAGTGCATTATACATGTATATTAACTCAAAAATTTGAAACTTTAAATGTTTATATCTAATAAACAAATAAAGTTATTTTAAAAATTCAAATGTCATTTGCTATTAAATTAAAAACTCAAACTTTTTATTTTATTTAAAATATGTGTTCTTATTTGAAAAAACTCAAGTTAATGTTTTTTAACCTTGAAGGGATGAAAAATATCATGTTTTTACTACATATTATTGTAGTGTTTTTCGAATCAAACAATATTTTCCTTACCAAAAATTTAAAATTTTAAATAGTTATTGAGTAAACGAGAGTCTTATCCTTAATGAATCACCCTGTATAATGCCTCAAGAAAACCAAAGAATGAAACTGCATTAATAGATGATCTAATAGAATCTATAAGTACTATGAAAAATGGCGAGATGGCAAAAATGATAAATGCAACGTTTACACTACAGAGTAGGGTATCCCTTATTTATAAAATTTAAAAACTACAAAGTGCCACCCCCTAGAATTATTCGAATACATGAAAAAATAAATTGTACGAAATTTGGAGACGATTGGTCAACTCTAAGACGTGCCCCAAGGGGGTTAAAAATAACCCACAAGGGAGATTTTTTAGTTTTTTATGTCTATCTCAAAAACTTTAGCTTTTGCGAAAAAGTTTATTCGACCTTTTTTGTAGGTATACAATTTTTCTATAAAAAGTATATATACAAATATGTTCGAAAAGTTCTTATTTAGCCCTAAAAAAATAAAAACGTATATGTTTTATTCTTACCGTTAAAACTGTTAATTTATAAATCGTTCATTATAAAAACATAAAAAAAATTCATTTAACCGTTGTTTTAAATTTAATTTTCTATACATTTTTAATTCGACATTTTTTCTATTATTTACTATTCAAAACCTACAATTTTTTTTTATTTTAATTAAAAAAAATACATCAGAGTAAAATTAATACCGTCTCAGTTTCACATTGAAGCTAAAATAATGTTCATTTACAAATTTATATACAACCAGAAACTATTTACAAAGAAAAAACGTACTAAAAAATTTACTACATATTTTAAATATTTTATCTTTTTTTAAAATTCTTGGCATTTCTTGGCATCTTTTGTTGTTTAAAGACAACAGTCAATATATTGGAGGAAAAATAATAGTAAATATTTTAAAAGTTATAAATGATTTGGCAGAGAGGGGCGTGAAACTCATAGAAGAGTATAATAATATTTTAACAAAAGTCGAAGCACAAAAATAATACCTACCTACAGATTGTTACAGAATACCGGCTTTGTTTTCCTAATTGCAATAAATATACATTATGTCGCAATAAAACCGATTTTCGGGGGCGTTGTCATGCTGGCCCTGCCTATAATTTAAAAAAAAAAAGTAATAATATCAACAATGATTGTTATGCACCTTATAATTCTTATGTTTTCTGAAACTTGTTAAATTTGTATTGTATCATTTTTTATTATTCTATTTTAGGATTAGCCCTGGCCTGAGATTTGGCGGTATTTAATATAATAAAAATAAACGGGTTTAACTGGTCTACGCCAATAAGCGATTCTACCAATATATTATTATATGTGGAATAATTTATATTCCCTTAGAGGAACTATCAAGGGTCGCATTACAATATATATATACATATAACACTTTTGGTTAACAACGATATAAATATTTATTAAGTAAAGAAATATTAAATAAATAATACAACCTGCTGGACACCTAGAGATGATAATAATCCTACAGGGAGCTGACGGCGACACGCACACTATTTACGTGATAGGTAATTTAAGTAAAGTATAAGACAAGAGTAATGGTTGCCATTATGGTAAAAAGTCAACTGTCGTTAGGGATATATTATTATGGCACATTGGTCGTGAATTCCAAAAGTGTTTATGTGTGCAGTCTGCCCTCCTGTAGACATATGTGTGTCACTGTGTCAACAATATAAACTAAGTCGGCGTTACAATAATAATATGTGATATGATCACATATATGTGATCGTATCAGGTGCTCCCACTATATTTTAGGGCTGACCTCAGACCTTAACAAAATAAAATAATTTGGGATAATAAAAAAAAATTTAATCTGAAATAAAGTTATTTGGAAAGACATTAACATCTTAGTAAGAACCTCTGGATCGTCGATGTCCACACTCCTAAGTTCGTAAGCTTTTGAGCTTTGGAGGAGCTTCCATCACGTGGGCTCTCAATCGTCGGGTATCAAGCGGTTCCTATGAGAAGCCCGGCCCTGTCGTCGACTTCTAGAATAGTCTCGGGGCCTCAAATAAACATCCACTATGTTCTCAAGGTCTGTTCA
Organism: Daktulosphaira vitifoliae; assembly: GCF_025091365.1. Taxonomy (NCBI): domain Eukaryota; kingdom Metazoa; phylum Arthropoda; class Insecta; order Hemiptera; family Phylloxeridae; genus Daktulosphaira; species Daktulosphaira vitifoliae. Next base: position 44,072,018 of record NW_026099574.1, read on the forward strand.
GAATGTTAATGTTTATTATAAGACATAAAAGGGTTTAGAAGAGCACGAATACAGTTGTAAGCAATGCATGCGTTCAAAATGTTAGTTTTTTTTTTAAAGAAATAATATAATATTTAGTATTTTACAATTAAAAATAGTTAAGTTATCCTAATGTATGTAGCCAAAACGTTGTAAAAAACTTGCATACATTTACAATAGGTGCCTTAATTTAAGTTAAACATGCATGCTAGAAGAATTATTATATGTATACATTGAATTAAAGTAAAAACACACAGTGACCATCTCATAAAATTCAGTGTCCAGTAATTTATAATGAAAAACATACATTTAGGGCATCTTTAGTTGGCTGTCTTGCGCCTATTGCGGGACGTTTCAAATTATTTATGGTTTATCTTAATCTAACAGTAGCCGTAATAACAGTTGTTTTTATTGATCTTGCTCTATTGCTGCAACAACTCAAGTTTACCATTAATTAATAAATTGGTGATAAAATGTGCTTGTAGAATTGAATATTTAAGGACTTGCATAATATAATAATAATATATAATAAATAAACAGACAATGCTGTAATGTGGCTGGGGCCCTAAAATAATAATATAGCAATACTATATGTATCAATAGTAATAGTAATTATGACTTAATTTTCTAGCTAGAAATTACTACTCACCCAATGGTCGACAATAAAGAGCGGATAGAACATAAATATGTACGAATCGTGATAATTTGATGTCTCGGTGATCAAGTCGCTATATACGAAATTAAACGAAGATGTTAAAGTCGTGGTTCAGATGTTCTATAAAAAAGGGACTGTGGCTCAAAATATAATAACAAAAGTCGTGGTAACAGTCGTGATATTGACGGTGGCTGTGACATGGCGGTGGCAACGACTGGCTATGAAAAATGGCGAGATAGCAAAAATGGAAACCAGGCATTTTATAGTGCAACTATTTTCCATAGTGCAACTTTTGCACTATAGAGGTTAATCATTAACCTAGTTATTTGACTACTTGACTATCTGACGTAAAGATAAACAAGGGAAATCAAGTTTGGAAATAGTGAAGTAAATAGTTATATATGAGTAAGTATGCAATAATTAATTTTATTCAAAATATATTGATATTTATAAAATTATATTTTACAGGGGAAATGATTGGAATACAGCCCTTAATTCAAAATACAGAGGTACTGTGACAGCGAAGAAGTCTTCAATAGAATTATTGATTAAAATGACCCGTCGAATAAACTCCGACAGAGGAGTATTTTTAAAATCGAAGAGTGTCTAGATATTTTTAATGTAACTCTTAGGAATTAATCGGATTTATTGAATATTCTATACAGTCGCCACTGTGGTGAAGTATTATTGTCAATGCAATAACAAAATTTTTTAAAGAGTCTGATAATTATCAATAGTAGGTAAGTATACTTAATATAATTAGTGTACTTTAATATAGCATGTACTCTTAATCCTTCTTGGATTAAATAAATTCGAACACTTTAGCACCAAATTAAACAATATTTACATTTTTAAGAATTTTTAAGAGTTGAAACAGCACAATATAATGATATTCCTTACGTATTAAGAAGCAAAGAGAACCGTTGTTGCAATAAAACCGATTTTCGGGGGCGTTGTCATGCTGGCCCTTCCTATAATTAAAAAAAAAAAAAAAGTAATAATATCGACAATGATTGCTATGCACCTTATAATTCTTATGTTTCCTGAAAATTGTTAAATTTGTATTGTATCATTTTTTATTATTCTATTTTAGGACTAGCCCCGGCCTGAGATTTGGCGGTATTTAATATAATAGAAATAAACGGTTTTGACTGGTCTACGTGAATAAGCGATTCGACCAATATATTATTATGTATATAATATATTATATAATTTATCAAATAACTATATGAACCTTTTTTTTCTTTAAAATAACATATGGGCTATCATAGCTATCTAAAAATTTAGTACCCTTTACGGAATTTTGACTAATACTTTGTTTTCCGCTTTAAACGATTGAAATTCATTTGAAGATAAAAGTTTTTGTTTAGTCTGTTCGGATTGTTTCTCTAATAATTAGGGTAATGTTTTTCTAATATGTTTGATTTTATTAATTTCATTGATCACGATCCTATCGGAAGGTTCAATTAGAGCGATATCAAACATGCTTTTAGGATTATAGCTGTGAAGTAAATAAAACGGTATATAATTTGTAACCGAATGTGTTTAAGTACTATAAGCATATACAGCGTACAGTAAATAGTCTGCCCACTTATTATTATCCTAAACGTAATGCGAAATCATGTCTATTATCGTTTGATTTTGTCTCTCTACCTGACCTTGGGAAAAGGTGTCAGATTTTTTAAATATTCCAAGTAAATAAAAGATAGTTATTTCAATATTAGATAATTAAGTATTACCTAGTATTTAAATATAAAAAAAATTGGATTTGTTAACTTTTCAAAATTAAATTTTAAGTATAACAATTTAAAAAAAATGTCAAATTTTCACCAATTTTAAAAATTATTAGTTATAATTATAGTTTTTCGGTTATTTCCTCAATTCACATGAAAGAGGAAATTTNATTATAGTTTTTCGATTATTTCCTCAATTCACATGAAAGAGGGGATTTTTTTAATTTTGAGAGTAATATTTTCAATTCAATGAAATAAAAAATAAATAGAATTTGTAATGTATATTTAAAATACTCACTTTTTGTTCTTCTTTTTGGAGAACTGATTTTAATTGTTCATTATTGAATATGACAATAATAGCTAGTATATATTAGTTGAATAAAATATTCAAATAGATTTAATTGAATACAATAAAATTTTCCTGATTTTTTGATGACTTAAACTTATTTGTTCAATCTATTTTATACATCTTATTAGATAATTAATTACAATTGGATACTTTCCCATAATTTAATTGTAAAGAATATTTCTTATAAGAATAATTCATGGTAAAATCCCATTTTATAAGATTATTTCTATAAAACAATAAAAAAATGATGACGTAAGTGTTAAATAAACAAAAATATTATTAAAAAAATATTAAATGTATAAATGCTCCTACCTATATAATTTCTTCATGTTTAAAAGATCTCTATTAAGATTATAAATTTGAATTCTTAGCATAATTAAGTCTTAACGTAAATTTATTTTGTAATGATCTCTTTATATTTTCAAGATACTGGAAAAATATTTTATTTATTAAATACAAGTTCAAATTCAATAAAAACCAATACAGTGGAGACGCAGCATAGTTGGTAAAAATAAAGATGATGTTATATATACATATTATAATATTAATTAGCATAATCTATTAATAAAATCATTGATGAGAATCTGTTAAAATTGTGCATTTTAAAATCAAAAGATATTCTTATAAATCAACCTATTTGTTCAAAGGGAGAGATAAAAAATGTCATACCTAAAGCTAGTTATATGGAAAACATTTAAAAACTCTCAAACCATAACAGTAACGAAAAATATTATCATACCAGAACAAGGAGGTCGCGGCTCAGTGGTGACGTGGCATAGTTGGATCAAATATAATGATATCTGACAATGATTAAAATCACTATCAAAAATAAACGCTTCGATGCAAATCAATAGATAGTGTTTAATTTTAAAAAATTGTTTAATTATTCCAAAAGCTAAATGATTTGCTATTTCCTTATTAATATCCTGATTAAAATAAAGTATGTTGAATGAAAAAGGGATATAAATATTATTTCTCTTAAAAAATTTTTGTTGATACACTTTTCAATAAGTTATAGCATTATAAAGTTAAAAATGTAAAAAAAATAAAATCGAGAATTTTCACACAAGTATAGCATTCGGTAGCTATTTTTTCTGTGAAGACAAAATAAAGTCCCAAATTTTTTTTTCATAATAAAGAACATTACATTTGCTTTAATTTAGGATATATATAAAAGTGTTAGACTTTCCGAAACATTTTCAAAAGTTAAGTTGAACAAGTTAATTTTTTGTGAAAAAGTTATCATTTTAAATCCCCCCCTTTGGACAGGTAAAGAGTCAGATTTATAATAAAATATACTTATATTATTTATAGCTAAAATGTACTGAATAATAGGTAATGCTATCATGCACCTATAAAAAAAAAATTTTTATTTATAAAAAATTGGTCATTTTTTAAAAAATTATGACAGTTTTAAGAAAAAAAAATTGAAAATATTTCGAAAATTAGCGATTTTTAAATTTTTAGTTTTTTTTGGAGCTTTCCCCCATTTACGGGAAACGAGGAAAATTTTTTTCAATTTCTGAGGGTAATGTCTTCGACTAGATACGATTTGCGATCGATTTCTTTCGACGATACGTCAAAAGAAATCGGTTTGGTGAGAACTGAGAAAAAGTGGTAACAGACACACACAAAAAAAAAAAATAACACGTCATAGTAAAACCAATATCTTCTCAGCTTCATATCGAAGCTAAAAAGCCTCATAATATATGAAAATGTTCAATTGCCTTGCAAAATGTTTCTCTAAATACTTACTAATACTATTAATATATATGGTAATACATTAACGACTATGTTAAAACTAGATCAACTGTTAATAATTACTATCTTAAACTTACCAATTCATATACATCTTATATCTTTCATATTTGTTTTCCAAATCCCTAATTATTTTACTTTGAATATTTAACTTTTCCTGCAAATCTTTAATATTAACCATATCATTGTTTATTAAAATTTCCTTATTTTTTTTGAAGTCTAAAATAAAATTTAATACACTTTAATTTATTAAAAATGACCAAATACAAAAAAAAAAAAATNTTTCGACATTTGTTTGATCGTTGTTTTTATTTTTTTTTAAATTAAATATGTCAAACATTTTTGCCATTGTAGCGAAAAACAAATAAAAAATGAAAAAAAACTACTGGTAATTATTATTAATGAATATCAAAACGCGTTGAAAAGGACTGGAATCTTACAAATGAATAGCTAGGTGTGTAAATACAAACACTGTATCACTGATATCGTGAAATAATAACTATTAATAACTCCATAATATACTAGAGGTCACGTGTTATAAATATACATATATATAAACTTTAATCTATACACGCGTATCGGCTTAACGCTGGGTTTCCCGATCCCATGACTGTAGTTTTTGGCTCTTTGTGTTACCACATACGACAGAACAGCGAAAATAACATTTATAATTTATAGTATATTTTATGACCATCACATTATTATAAATTAGGTATTATTTTATTCAGTACTAAACACAATATCATTATTAAACAAATATTACTAGTAAACTACTATTAAATTTAACAGATAGTAAAATGTAACCACAATTCCACATCAGACATATTTTTATAAAAAAAAAACAATAAAATTTAATATTTTGTAAACAGAATTGTGGATAATTTAGAAAGAATTTTTAAGAGGGCTTCTAAAATTTCAGGGGGGCTAAGCCCCCCTAAGCCCCCCCAATGTCCGCCTATGCGTCTCATATTAAATTAATTATAAGACTAAATTTCCAAATATTTTTATATCATTGATATCTCACTAACGAATGTACCTTTTAGTTCGAGTTTACTGGAAAATAATTATTTGAAAATAATATCATCTAGTTCTGAGGAACTAATAAATATAATAGACAATTATGAAATAGAACGTTGGTAAGTTAAAAAACGTATTTTTGCTTTGATGTTATAATTATTCAGCTAAAGAAAAAATATTAATTTGGTGCATTTAGTGACTCTACGTTGTTATATAATAAAGGACGGCGAATAGTAACAGTACAGTACAGACCGTTATACGGAGTGGACGTTGTACGACACCGTCTTGCTCTCTAATCAAGTTTGTGATTACGTAATAACAGTTGTTAGATTATCGCGTACCTGATATCTTTCGTATGACAAAGTGTATCGATCTATTGTTATTATTTTGTATTTTTAACCTCTATCAAAAGCATATTACATCCGTCAAGATTATTCTGTGAGTTTAACAGTTTAGCTTATTTTACGAACAAAATTATATTGAACAAATATATAATTGTGTTGTAACATACATTTGAATTCCGTTAATTAAAATTATTATAACTTTTACAAATTCTTACCATGCCAAAGTCTCCATCTAATAAAACTCTTGTACCGTCTGACTCAAAAACTAAAATTATAGGCGATTACTCAATTAACGATGTAATGAGCTCTCTCAAAAGTTTACATTCAGAAATTCAATTAATTAAATCAAAACTTTTCACTCAAGAAAAAACCTCTGAAAGAATACTTGAAAAAACTGAATCTCTTGCAGCTGATATACTATTACTTAAAAATGAAAATATAGAACTTAGAAAAGAATTAGACACTCTTCGGTCAAATTCCTTACTAAACAATAATTCCTCTTCTCACCAATTCAAATTACCAATAGATATTATTCGGGAAACTAAAGAAAGAGAATCTAAATCTAAAAATATTATAATTTTCAATGCACCGGTTTCGACTAATAATGATAAAACATTAGTCGAAGACTTATTAATCAAGTTAAATCTACAAATTCGTCCCTCTTCCATAAATAGAATTGGTAACCAAACTAATAAATCTAGACCAATACGTGTTGAGCTTGAATCTACCGAGGCGGTAAAATCAGTCCTTAAAACTAAGAGATTGTTGCTTACACTGCCTGAATGGAAAAATATATGGATAACTACAGACCTCACTTCGTATCAAAGAGAAATTTTATCTTCATTGAAAAAAGAACGCGATTATAGAAATTCAAATTCAGCAGATAGTACCTGGTTCATAAAATTCGTTAACGGATCGCCAACATTAGTAAAAAAAAACTATTAAACAGCTCAAGTATACATAAAAATAAGAATAATTATTTTAGGAACTTAAATTGTAATATATTATGTGGTTATTACCAAAATGTACGTGGTCTAAAAACTAAATTAATAAATGTAAATTTAAATATGCCCAGTTTAAACCATTTTGATTATATAATACTAACAGAAACCTGGCTTGATTCTGATGTAAATGACGCTGAACTTGGTTTGATAGACTATAATATATTTAGATTAGACCGTAATACTTGTAATAGCATGCATAGTAGAGGCGGTGGTGTCCTAATAGCAATTCATAAAAAATATTCCTCTAGATTTCTTCCTTCCTCAGCCATAGACTGTGAACAACTATCAGTAATGATCAATGTCAATAATATAAATATCATAATCCATTCATGTTATATTCCTCCAAATAGTTCTATTGATCATTTCCAAAAATACTGTTCTGAACTTGAAAACTTAAGCATTCAGTATCCAGACAGCATTCTTATAATAGCTGGAGATTTTAATTTACCCGGTATCTCGTGGGACAATTCTAGTGCATATTCTCACATTAATGGTTTAAAAAATAGTAAAACTGACATAATTCAGGAGTCAGTGGCATTAATTCAGTTACATCAGCATAATCCTATAAAAAACTCTCACCAAAATATATTAGATCTAGTTTTATCCAACAGATGTGACCTTAGTGTCCTAGAATATAAGTTTCCTATTGTACCTATTGATCTAGCTCACCCACCTTTCCAAATAAATGGTCCAACTATTAATAAAAAAAAAATCCTTAAATACAAAAATTCTGTTTTTAATTTCTTACGGGGTAACTATGTTGCAATGAATGCTTATTTATGCTCATTACACTGGAATAATATTCTCTTAAATGAACCTAATCTATCTTCAGCCATCGACACTTTTTATAAATTATTATACGATGCAATCAATAAATTTGTACCTAAATTTAGTGAAAATACACACACTTTTCCTAAATGGTATAGTAGTAAACTAAAAAAATTAATACATGAGAAAAAATTGAACCATAAATTATATAAACAAACTAATATTATTGAGTATTATTATGAATTCTCAAGATTACGCGCCTTATGTAAACGTGAATCCAAATCTAATTACTCATTATACATAAAAAACCTACAATCAAACTTTACTCATAACCCAAAATTATTCTGGAACTACATAAAAAGTCAAAAGAAAGATAATAGTATTCCATCTGAAATGGAATACAATAATATTAGGATGAACAATGGTCCCGATATAGCTAATTTATTTAGTGAATTCTTTAGTTCAGTCTACTCAACCACTCAAATTGATAAAAATAATTATCACATTTCCACCCCTGATTTGATTGATATCCCTCAATTACAGTTATGTGTATCAGATATATATTCAGGATTAGAAAACCTAAGTCCAAAACCAAACCCAGGTCCTGATGGCATTCCTGAAATCTTATTAAAATCTTGTAAATGTGCCTTGTCAATTCCAATAACTCTTATTTTTAATTGGTCACTATCTAGTGGTGAATTTCCGTCCCATTGGAAACATAGTTTTATTACTCCAATCTTTAAAGCGGGACTAAAGGATTCCGTAATAAATTATAGACCTATTTCTAAACTCTCATCCCTCCCAAAATTATTTGAAAAATTACTTGAGCCAACAATATCACGATCATTTAAAAATATATTATCAGCCCACCAACATGGATTTAGATCTGGCCTATCAATAGAAACAAATCTTCTCTGTTTTTACTCAGATATTTTAGAGCCCATTGAAAATGGTCTTCAAGTTGATGTACTATATACTGATATTCAAAAGGCATTTGATTCAGTGAATCATGAACTCCTCATACACAAACTTAATTTGATTGGTATTTCAGGTAGTCTAATTCATTGGTTTCATTCATATTTAATAAATCGATCTCAACAAGTAATGGTAAAAGGTCATCTTTCTTCTAAAATTTGTGTCACATCAGGTGTACCCCAAGGAGGGCACCTGTCCCCTTGGTTATTTTTAATATACTTATTTGATGTGGATATTTGTTTTAAATTCTGTAAATATCAACTTTTTGCTGATGATCTAAAATTATATTATACTATATCTTGTATAGAGGATTGTTATCTACTACAAGAAGATTTAAATAGACTCTCCATGTGGTGTAAAAAAAATTGCCTAAACATAAATGTAATGAAATGCTCTAAAGTGTCATTCCTCAGAAATAAATCAAAAATTGAATTTAATTACATTATTGATAATAATACTTTGCCTGAATATGATGTCATAAAGGATTTAGGCATCACGTTTCAGACAAACCTCCAATTTTCTACTCATATCAACCAAATTAGTCTTAAGGCTATAAAAACTCTGGGATTTCTGTGCAGATGTACTAAATCATTTGATGATATACACTGCCTTAAGGTTCTTTTTAGTACACTTGTACGTCCTACTTTAGAATATGGGTCCATTATATGGAATCCTACCACGTCATCTCATATACAACAGCTTGAAAGAGTACAAAGAAAATTTATTCGTTTTATAGGTTTTAAACGAAATTTAACACATAATATTGATAATACTTCAATGCAAAGTTTACAGTTTAACCTAAAGCTTGATCCTCTTTTAACACGTCGTAATATGCTAGACACATCCTTTTTATTTAAACTTATTAATGGTATCATCTCCTGCCCTCCTCTTCTAGATCGTATAACATTTAACGTACCTCAATATAATACACGATCATGCCTTACTTTTAATGTTAAATTACACCGCACAAACTATGGTAAAAATAATCCGCTAAATAGAATTTTAACATCAGGTAATACATCAAACTTTGATTTCTTTTTTGATAGTTTATCAAACTTAAGACGTCATTACTTAAACTGTTAATCTATCGAAATTATATAAATTTTATGTGTGTATTTTTGTATTATTGATTTTATATTATCTCTAATTATTTATTTCACAACTATTTGTGTATTCCTTAGTATGTAAAAATATTTAACTTGTACTTGAGCCTACCAGGCGTTTATTCAAATAAATAAATAAATAAATAAATAAATAGTAGACATGAGTCATGTATTCAGTCAAATCCAAAATTCTGGTGATCATGTCGCTGATCTTGGCTGTAATTTTATGAACGTAGAATTTTTAAATGAATCTACTAAAGGTTTTACAAGTAGTTGGACCTTTCGATGTAAAATGTGTAATTCAAAAATTACTATTATGTCAGAAAAGCATAACAACTCTGGGATAATCCTTTTAAACAAAGCTGCTGTTAACGCAACGGTAGCTGCTGGAATTGGGTTTACCCAACTCTCTGAACTTACTGCAGCAATGGACATTTTATGTATGTCACCAAGTACGTATTGTAAGTATAATAATTTGTTGAGTAAAGATGTAAAAGACAGTTGCTGGGACGCTATGAGCTTAGCTGGTATTGAAGAGAAAAGATTGGCATTTGAGTTGGGTGATGTTGATGTAGATGGCACACCAATGTGTCCTGTTATAGCTGACGGTCAGTGGAGTAAAAGAAGTTACAAAACAAAGTACGATGCTTTGTCAGGAGCGGTAATTGATAAATTAATTTTTGTAGATTTATCGTCAGTTGTAAATGTATGTACTTTATAACAGGCTACAATTATTGGATATAGAACAAAAAAAATACTATTCGTAGGGATTCGTAACCGTTATTGTGTGATTTGTGAAAGAGCTAAAACAATGGATAAAAATCCCAAAGTACATGAATGTTTTTTAAATTGGTCCAAAGGAGCAACGAGTATTGAAGCCGATGCTATTGTTGAAGGATTTTTAGCAAGTGTTCAGATGCATGATTTGAAATATAATAAACTCATTGGTAAGTACACTGATTTTACCTCAGCTTGAAATTAAATTTCGTAAAATATTTTGTACTTTAGGTGATGGTGATAGTAGCGTCACCAAAAAATTATCAGAAGTAATGCCATATGGTCCTATGTTATTAGTTGAAAAAGTGGAATGCCAGAATCACTTGCTTCGTAATTATGGTCAAAAGCTTATGAGTCTTACAAAAAAAAAAGAGTACCCGTGTTACTTAAGAAAGTTTATTTCAAAAAATATTATGAAATTTCGGACGGCAGTGACAAAAGCAATAAAATATCGAAAAAATGTCGAAGAAACATTATACGATAAAATTGAAGGTATTTAATACAAAAATATCTGATAATTTCATATTGTACTTTAATCATCAATATTGGTTATAAATGACTTTTCAGGGGGAGGGGGCAAAAATGACTATAAAAAAAGATTCTCAGATTTAGTAATGTACAGTGTACATTAACGAAATAGTAGCTAAACATACAGCGTATACAATATGTTTTGTTACAGCATTACTATCACATCCGCCGCTTACATAGGCCCCATTAGAAAAAATACGATCTTACTAAAATAAAGTCCTTTTCAAAAACTGTGTAATATTGAAAATCGCAATATAAATTTTATCCAAAGTAAAACTTTTTTCACAATTACAAGTTATGTTTTTAAATTTTAAAATATATAGTTATGATTATTTTAATATTATATTATTTTTTTACATTAAACCCCTACTTTAGTAGTAATCATACTGTTTCATCTTTATTATTATAGGTTTGCGAAATGATATTCTAAATGGACCTTATCATATTTTTGGTGAACATACTAAGTGTCAAAGTTATTTTTGCTCAGGTCCTAAGTTAATTAAAAATAATTTAGTGGTTGATGTAACGAAATGTGGATTAATGAAATTAAAATAGTCTTACCTCGAGTAACAGATAATGCTAAAAGTTTGATTCTTGATGTCGATAATAATTATTGTCAACAGCTAAACAGTATAATAAACAAGCATATTGCAGGAAAAAGAATAACCTTTACGCAAAAACAGTCTTATAACATGCGAGTAAATGCAGCAGTAATTTCATTTAACTCGGGTGGGAACTTTTTACACGTGATGCATAAACAAATTACAAATAACAGCCCCGGTAAGTTTTTCTTTCATAAGTTATGAATCATAACTATCATACATAATGTTATATTGTTTTTTATTTTTAGGAATTGCAGGAAAAATTTTTTTAAAATATACATCATGTAAAAGATTAAATTTAACTAAACGTNGCTGTATTTTTATTTATATTAATAAAGTTGTTTATATATCGAGCATTGTTTAAATCATCTGGAACTTACAGAAATAAAAAAAGTTTAAGTCAGGGACCCGATGAATTTTACGGTTTGGCCGAGCCTTTAGTCGATATGTTACCTGAAACTGAAATAAAAATAAAGAAAGACGAATTTATTCAGAATTTAACCTTATCACAAAATGATAAAGATTTATTGGAACGCGAAACTAGACAAGCTAATAATCAAAGATGGTTTGTTGAGAGGCGAAATAGACTAACCGCATCAAATTTCTGTAAAATTTACAAAATGCGCCCTCGCACTTCTTGCAAATCTACAATTCATGATATTTTGTATGGTAGTTCGACTTCGTCTTCTATGGAATATGGAAAACAAATGGAAGATATTGCAATTAATTCACTAGAAAAAATAATAAATAAAAAAATTGAAAAATGTGGTTTATTTATTGATAAAATAATTCCATACTTAGCTGCAACTCCAGGTATATTTTTGATATAATAAAGCTAAACAATATGATATATTATTTAAATAAACACAAATAAAAAATTACAAACTATTTATCAAAAAATGATGTATGTTTGAATTATTTAGATAGACTAGTAGAAACAAATAGTATAGTTGAAATTAAATGTCCTTTTGCGGTAAGAGATTGCAATACTCTCGAGGAAGCAATTTTATCAAAAAAGGTTTGTAAGCAATCATTTTACATTATTTAGTTAATATTTTAAAAATTAGAACTAATTATAATGGTATATTACGGACCCTCCAATAACATATTATAGATATGATGTATTTTAATATTTTTAATTTTACTTTTGATAAGATATCTTACATAGTTAGTAAAAAGGAAAATTACCAACTCAAAAAAGACCATCAGTATTATTTTCAAATACAGGGACAACTACACATAACTGATCGTCAAAAATGTTTTTTTTATGTTTACACTCCAAAATGGACTTACTTACAAATAGTTTAACGCGACGACCAGTTTTGGAGTACAAAAATAGAATCTTTTCTAACTTTGTACGTATGTTGAAAATACGTAATAATATTCATACTTATATATTTGTATAATAAAATCCAATAAAAGTGATAAAAATGTTTGAATTAAAAAAAAAAGATAATAAATTATGTTTTAGATTTTATGAAGATTGTTTACTGAGAGAAATTATAGATCCACAGTACAGTAAGCGATTGTTAAAAATTGACATTATTGATCCACCGTATATAAAAGAAAATATTATAAAGTATGATCTTTCAAAAAAAAAAAAAGTTAAAAAATAAACATTGACCATTACAAAAAAATAAAAATAAAATATATTTTGTTCTTTTTTTTTTTTTTGTTCCTACAGTTATTATAATCATTTTTTTATAGTTGTAAATTACGAACGATGAGTTATTAAATATTGTGTTTATTTAAGTTCAAGTACGTTCAGTAAACATTGTTCACTAAGCATAAAAATCAAAAATGGAGAGAAACATATGGAATGGTAAGTATACGTGAACTGATAGGCTAGACGAACTACCGAGAAAATCTCAGTGGGTCCCTCGTAAATATATGGGCCTACATTAAATGATAGGTGTAGGAACTTCTAGATGCTATGATAAAACAACTATAAACTATATGTCAGCCACAAAACAATAAGTAAAATATTTACGCTAATACGATAGAGTTTTTCTTAAAAAAATTTATGAGCAAAAAAGAAAAATAAATTAAAGGTCCTGAAGGACCTTGGGTTAGGTGCAGTGCAAGCGGGTTAACGAAGTAAAAATCTCGGTGGTCCCTTTTTTCTCTATCAGATTGCGTAAGAACAAAATGTCCATGAATATACAAGTGATTAATATAGTTCAGGTTCGGTAAACTAATGTGAGCATAATTCATTCCTGTGACTTTTACATTAGGAGAAAAGAGTTACTCAAATGAAATTATTATTTTTTTTTTTTTAATCGCCTAAATTAATTTAATTTATTTTTATTTAATTTATTTATTTATTGACGCCCTTATCGGGCAATAGAGTGTACAAATTATTTAACATAAAGTATTCACAAATTTATAATAATAATAATAATACATAATGCTATAAATTTTGGCATATAGATGGCATAAATTTATAAATATTAACTATTATACAAATACATAGACCGAAGACTAGATTCATTATCAAAGTTAAAATAAAATGAAATTTTGTTACTTTCTCTTATCATTCGACTTATGGGTTCATTATAGCTATACAATTGAGAGTGAAATGACTCATAAAAGGTAGTCGCAGAGCGTGTATTGATAGTAGGAACATACCAATTTATTTTTCCAAGAATTTCAGGACAATTTATTTTATTGTTTAATAACTTATATATGAAGGAAACATCATTAAATTTTCGTCTCGATTCGAGAGATTGTAAATTCAGTTTAGATTGTAGATCATCAACTGAAATGTTTAACCTCAACTTAAATATTACAAATTTTAAAAAATGAAGTTGTAAATTTTCTAATTTACGAATATTGCAAATTTGGTAGGGGTTCCAAATTATTGAACCATATTCAATACCTGAACGAATAAGTGAACAATATAATGTTTTTAAACATAGTATGTTTTTAAAGTCCCAGCACTGTCGTTTTACAAATCCAATGAGTCTCATAGCCTTTGAATAAATATAGGATACATGATCATTAAATGAAAGATCAGTGGAAAAAATTATACCTAAATCTTTGATGGTGGAAACTACTTTAATTAAATGATTATCTAATGAATAATTATAAATTAAGTGATTTTTACTTCTTGTAAAAGATATAGCAGCGCATTTATTAATGTTAATTTTTAATCTATTATTGATACACCAACTAGAAAAGCTAGTAAGATCTTTTTGTAGTTTAACACAATCTTGCATTGATTCAACTTCTATATACATTTTAAGATCATCAGCGAATAATGAAAATTTACAATATTTAAATACATTTTTTACATCATTAATGAATAACAAAAAAAGCCATGGAGATAAATGTCCACCTTGAGGAACTCCCGAAGTTGCAACAAAAGAGTAAGATACAATATTTGATAAGGTTACCTGTTGGGTTCTATCTGAAAGGTAGGATTTAAACCATTGAAGCAATGAGCCATTGATACCAATAACACTAAGTTTATTTATTAAAAGCTGATGGTCAACAGAATCAAATGCTTTTCTAAGATCAGTATAGATAGCATCAACTTGTTTCCTTTTTTCAACAATACTTAGGATTTCATTGTAATACACTAATAAATTAGTACAGGTCGATTTTTGAAACCGAAAACCGTGTTGTTCATCAATTAAAAAGTTGTTGAATAAATTAGACAATTTAGATTCTATTAGTTTTTCAAAAAGTTTAGATACAGTACACAGTTTGGATATAGGGCGGTAATTATTTACTAGCTTCTTATTTTCAGATTTAAAAAATAGGTAATACATAACTGGACTTCCAAATATCAGGGAATATGCCCTGAGAGAGAGACTGATTGAATAGCATGTATAATGGACGAGCTAAAGCATACCGACATTTAAACAAAATTATTGGGGGCAATTGATCAGGGCTACTTGTTTTATCTATACTTAAACTACTAAGGCCTTCAAACACTTCAGTTAAGGTGATATGTAGATCAGAAACATTTAAAAGTGATTCCGAGCCTAAATTAAGATTATATGTGCTATTAGATTGTGGTTTAACATATACCGAAGAAAAATAATCAGCAAAAGCATTACTTATATCAATGTTATTGTTAAATTCTTTATCATTATAAACCATGCTAGAGGGCAATACATTATTTGTTCGTTTATTATTTATATACTTCCAAAAAGATTTGGGATTAACAGTAAAATTATTTTGTAAATTAAGTAGGTATTGTTCACGGCAACGCTTAGAAAAGTATTTACATTTTGCACGCAAATTAGAAAATTTCATGTAGGAAGTTGAACTTAGATTATTTTTATATTCAGAATGAGCTACACGCTTTTCTTTTACTAATGAACGTAAATTTTTATCAAACCAAGATGGAAACTTACGTTTAGATTGTTTAAAAATAGGAATATATTCATTAAAAATTTCATTAATAACGGAATAAAAGTCATTAACCGCACTATTTACATCACCACTAGAAAATAATTGATACCAGTCAATGTTATTAAGACTTAATGAGATTTTATCAAAATTGATATTATTGAAATTCCGATACACTTTCATTGGAGTTGATAAATTATTAAAACTAGAAAACTCGCACATTATATTTAGAGGGGGGTGTGGTTTATCTACTGCAACTAGTGGATTTAAGCAAACATCAACAGTTAATAAATTTAAATTTGTAAAAATTAAATCTAGAATATTGCCATATGGGTTAAATATTGAATTACACTGAGACAAGTTATGTATAGAGAAACAATCATAAATAATATCAACTATTTCGGACTGACGCCCATCCACAACTAAGCCAACGTTGTTGCAAGAAAATGTTGTGCCACGTAAATTATAATCAATATTATCTCCAAAACTTGAAAATAACCAGTTTATTGTACCTGCATGTGTTTCATAAACTGATGGTAGGTTAGTCTCTGGTATATAACATGCACCAATGATAAGCTTATGAGTGTTATTAAAGGTAATCATACAAATATTTGTTCAACAGTATCATAGGGAATCACAATGAGTTCGCTGTTATATTTAATGTTAACACAAATCATTACACCTCCTCCGCGACTACTCTTACTAGTTAGTTCACTTCTATCACATCTAAATATATTGTAGTTATGAAAATTTAATTCTGAATCTAATACTTCGGATTTTAGCCAAGTTTCGGTTAAAATAAAAAAATCTAAGTTTTCACATGAAATATTACAAATAAGATTATTTAATTTATTATTTAGACTTCTAACATTTTGATAATAGCCTGATAAATTAAACTTATGATTAATTTTATTTACATTACTTCTATTCTTCCTAGACTCGTTTGCGTTCAATAGTTTTTTTTGGATGGAGTGGGGACACCGTCAACAAACTTAATGAACCAGCCATTCTCCCCACTATGTTTTTTTTCATCGATTTGGCGTTTAGCGTCCTTGTATTGAATACGCTGTTGATTTGTTTGATCGGTTCCGATGAAAATATGTTTTAGTGTATCAATCGTGCGTAGTTTCCGCTTCGCTTTTAGAATGGATAACACTTCAGCTTTACTTGCAAGATTAACTAGTATAGGACGTGGTTTTTCATTTTTCTTTCCTATACGAGTGGCATGTATTATCTGAGTAGATAAAGATAATGAATTAAAAATTTTTTTAACTGTAATTGGTGGATTCTCGTTTGTATCATTATCCTCATTAACACCAAAAATCAAAATATTCTTTGACTTTTCCATGCGCTCTTGAATTTCACGAATTAAGTTCACTTCAGAATTTATATTCGTAGTAGATGGGTCAAGAAAATCAACATGTTTACGTAACGTATCAAGCTCGTTTTTAAGAATTTTGTTTTCTACCTCAAGTTAGAAATATCGGTTGTAAGGTTTTCAAGTTTGTTGATAATTGAATCAGTTTTGTTTTCTTGAAACGATATTTTTGTTGCAATTGAAGTAAGCTTGTTGTCTTGGATTTTGAGAGCTTTCATTATATCTGATAATGAAGGTTCAATTTTTGACGTTTGGTTCTGTACAGGAGATTTGATTATTTTTGACATATTGAACTTAAGTAATATTTAAGTAAAAATATGTGGATTGAAAGCTTGGTAATTAAATATATTGTAATTTATATACTGTAAACGGATATCGTAAGTTACTAAATTAACAGATAAACGGAACGGATAATAGTGTTATTATCCGTGTTATTATAGTGTTAATAGTTAAATTATTCCTTAAATGCGCGAAGACACAGTTAGTAAAAGTCTATTGTAGTTCTCGACTGTTAGCGTTCAAAAGCATACTTATGAGCGACGTGCACACAACATCGTTCACAGAGAATGTGGTGTTGTTTTGAAAATTATATCTATCATTGATATCATATCAGAATTATCAATTCGAAAAAAGCATGTTTTTAAAGTGCATTCGACAGTAATCATGTTTTACCGATCGTATACGAATGCACAAAAACTCAAAGCAATGCATATGCGCGTAATATGATAAAAACGCGGACTATGATAATGTGTACTTCTAACTCATTTTACTATGGTTGCAACAACACTGAACCAGTTTACAACGATTCACAAGAGATGGTTGCTATAGTGTGGTAGTAGGAGCTGACGGTGTGACCTTGCCGCCGATATGGAACACAACGCCATCTCTGTAGCGTTGTATGCGTATCGTTTTTACTAGAACGTCCTCTTAATAATATTAGCGATGAACTTTCATTTTACCGATCAAAACAGTGTATGATGATACTTCATGAATACATATTTTGTTAATTATGATATATCAGTTTTGATATTCAAAAGAAAAAAAAATTTGTGGGTTTTTATTAATTTTTTAAATTATATAATTAATAACAACTTTCTTGAGTCAATACAATTTGTATAAATAAATAAAATATTCTTTTTTAGAAGTGAAGATCAAAATTTAATATTTCAAATTTTTAAAAATCTAAATTAACTTATCATGATTGTTATTAATACTTGAACTTATAATTTCTTATCTTAATTTTATATTTCCTTGGAGTTGAAGACTAAAGGGAGACAGCCCAAGATAGAGATAGGTGGCGAAGCATAGTAATGGCGGCAAAAACTCTTAGAGAGTAGGAATGCCAGTAAAAAGAAGAAGAAGGAAGGGGAGGAAAGAGTTGAAACCCAACAAGAAAACTTTTTCAACAATTGTTATCTAATCGCTCCTTTTGTTAAGAACTTTATTATAGGTACTACTATGTTTCCTAAATTTAATTTAATTTTCAATTTTTCAGTTAATTTTTTATGCGTTTTTTGGTGTACATTAGTAAAGGTTGATATTTTCAAGGATGTTTCAAGTATAACTCTTTCCTTGAATATTCTTAATTTGTTATTTCATTGCATATTTTATAAATTAGGATTTATAAAATATACGATAGAATATACAAAATAGAACAAGCCTCTTTTTTTTTTTTGGAAGGTATTTTTTTTAAATAAAAATAAAATTCATTTTTATCTATTTTCCTATGCGAGTTTAATTCACGTCTTCACGTAGTAGGGCTACTTTATATGGTACCAATCGTATTAAGAGTTGGTTATATCTTATCCAATACATAAGTTATACTTTTCAGGAATAATTTATACAGAATGATCGAAATCTGGTAAGACACTCATTATCTCAAAAACTATTGAGAATTTTAAATTTTTGTAAAAATAAAAGTTATTAAGTTTATGAAACTCTACAATAATATGAAGTTAAATAAATTTTTTTTTATCCCTGAAGGTTAAAAATGTTTATTTATAATTTTTAGCTTCGATGAGAAGCTGAGAAGATATTGGTTTTACTATGATGTGTTTTTTTTTTTTTTTTTTTTTTTTTTTTTTTTTTTTTGTGTCTGTTACCACTTTTTCTCAGCTCTCACCGAACGGATTTCTTTCAACGATACGTCAAAAGATCACAAATCGTATCTAGTCGAAGACATTACCCTTCAAAATTGAAAAAATTTCCCTCGTTCCCCGTAAATGGGGGAAACCTCCAAAAAAATTACAAATTTAAAAATCGCTAATTTTCGAAATTTTTTCAATTTTTTTTACTAAAAACTGCCGTAACTTTTTCAAAAATGAACATATGAATATAATTTTTTTTTTTTATAGATGCTTGATGTCTTTACCTATCATTTGGTATATTTGTTTTGTAAATTTAACCCTTAACCTGCCCACAAGAGGGGATTTAAAATGAAAACTTTTTCACAAAAAATTAACTTTTTCAACTTAACTTTTGAAAATGTTCCGGAAGGTCTGACACTTTTATATATATCTTAAATTAAAGCTAATGTAATGTACTTTAATTTGAAAAAAAAAAATTTGACCTCTGGACTTGTCTTCATGGTGAAAACGGCTACCGAATGCTATTTTTGTGTGAAAATTTTCGATTTTATAATTTACATTTTTTACTTTAAAGTGCTATAACTTTTTAAAAAATGTATGGATCAATACAATTTTTTCATGAGAAGTAGTATTTATATACATCTTTCATTGGATATACTTTTTTTTTAAATCAGACTATTTCCCTATATATGGGGGGGCTTCAAATATAAAAAATGCATATAGAAAGTAGAACTTTTTCAACTTAACTTTTGAAAGTGTTCCGGAAGGTCTGACACTTTTATATATATCTTAAATTAAAGCTAATGTAATATACTTTAATTTGAAAAAAAAAAATTTGACCTCTGGACTTGTCTTCGTGGTGAAAGTTGACATCAAAGTTAATAAAAAATTACGATTTTTGTAAAATAATTTTTTTTTACTAAAAACTGCCGTAACTTTTTCAAAAATGAACATATCAACATAATTTTTTTTTTTTTATAGATGCTTGATGTCTTTACTTATCATTTGATATATTTTTTTTGTAAATTTGACTCTTTATCTGCCCACAGGGGGGATTTTAAAAGACAACTTTTTCACAAAAAATTTACTTTTTCAACATAACTTTTGAAAATGTTCCGGAAGGTCTGACACTTTTATATATATCTTAAATTAAAGCTAATGTAATATACTTTAATTTGAAAAAAAAAAATTTGACCTCTGGACTTGTCTTCACGGCGAAAATGGCTACCGAATGCTATTTTCGTGTGAAAATTCTCGATTTTATTATTTATATAATATTTAACTTTATAATGCTATAACTTATTGAAAAGTTTATGGATCCACACAATTTTTTTATGAGAAATAATATTTTTTAATAAACCCTTTTTCATTTGACATACTTTATCTTTATCGAGATATTAATAAGGAACCAGCAGATCAAGTAGCTTTTGGAATAAAACACCAATTTTTTTTAAATTAAACACTATCTAAAGATTTGCATCGAAGCGTTTATTTTTGATAGTGATTTTAATCACTGTCAGATATCATTATACTTGATCCAACTATACTACGTCACAACTGTGCCGCGACCCCCCTGTGCTGGGTTTTTTAAATAGGAATCACTATTTTTGATTTGATATTATGATAGATAAAAAATTACAAAAAATTTTGTTCTTATAATTTTTTTTATCCGAACAAACGTTTACGTTTTATAATTGCTTAAAGATTTTGACTCCGAGGAAAAATATTGTCATTTATTACGTTTCATAATATCGGTGGTAGTGCAACCGGTATTTTTGTTAGTTCCTTTAGTCTTACAAATCCATAAACTTTGCTATTAATACACCGAAAACCCGATTTGAATCTATTGTTATTACTCATTTAGCGCGTAGTAAATTTTTATAGGTTATTTGGGAGATTATCGTTTCCACCAAAATTGACCGTATCGTTTCCACCAAGTATCGTTTCCGCCAAACCTAAATAAGGTCGCTTTTTCGTTTCCGCCAAACAAAACTTCTACCTTTCTATCTATTGAAAAATTTGAGAACCATTTAGTTTTATCCATGGTTCACCATGACGATCCAGAATCGCTTTTAACATACGGCCAAGTTAAGTAGTCGCCAATACCAAATTGTTTGGCTTTTATTGAATGATACGTTCAGACCTGTATTTAATATTTTTGCCTGGGGTATTAATATTAATGAGCAAAATAAATTAATTTTTTGTCCTATCACTATCAAATGAAATTTGCCCCCCAAAGAATATTTGACCCCCTTAACCACCTCTAAATATGGTCACGTCGTTTTAAATAATTACTTATTTTATCACATAGGCATAACTTTATAAAGAAAATATGACGTTTTACCTAAGGTAAATAAATTCTAATAGATAATTATCTTAAGTATGTATATATATATTTGTAATGAATAATAAAAATATAATTTATAAGAAAATAAAGTCATCCAAACATTGAAATAAAATTCAAACATTAACATTAAGCTTAAAAAATATCTAATACCTGTAATAATATAATAAAAAATAGATCTATGATCTTGATGTAATCAGGGTAATTAAGTATAAATATAATAACAATAGTTTAAAGATATAGATGCTTAAAAATAAGCGCCTTTTTTTTTTAGTAAGTCACAGTGACCGTTGACATGAAAGAAAAAATAATTAGAATTAAATCAGTCTCAATTGTCCAGCCCCGAGCGACCGGTTCTCACCGCCCGTCGGCCACCGCGAATAGCGCGACCTGTCGGTTGTTAAGAGGAAGCGCCGCGATCGCCATCCGACGGTAACACCGGAAATGCGATGCGACCGCGACAATCTATAAATTTTTCGATAGTTGTTGAAAACTAATTTCACAAATTCAAATCAGCTAATTTCATTGTTATTAAATTTATCACTTGTTTCTTTTGTTTTTCTGAAACGGATTTCAATTTTATTCCGTACGCTTTTTGAGACTACAATATCAAAACTATATATATTAATGTAATTATTAGACCAAATATTTTTTATTAAAATTAAAAAAAAATTATTAATAAAAGGATGCGCCTTAAAAAATTGTTCATTAAAATGTGAATGAAATGATTCACTATTATCAATGCACTGCTATCTCACATATCCAGCTTATGTGAGTCTAAATGTATCTATTTAATTGGATTTAGTTCTAATCAAATAATAGGTAGTAAATTGCCATCTAATAGACAACTGTTATCTGACTTCTGTATTTAATACAATAAAATAACAATAGAAATTTGGCCTCAAATCACTTAACTTTAACAAGCTGTAATGGACAAATGGTTAATAGGACAAAAAAAAACTATAAGAACAAAATTGTTTGTAATTTTTTTTATTCTATCATACTATAAAGTTAAAAATAAGGGTTCCCATTTAAGAAAATTATAAATATGGGTTATCTTTAATATCTTTGAAGGGACGAAAAATATAATGATTTGACAACATATTATTGTAGAATTTTTGAACTTGATATTTTTTCTCTATAATAAAATTTTTAATTCTCAATAGTTTCTGAGAAAATGAGTGTCTTACCAGATTTCGATCATGTAGATATAACGTTAAGGTAGAATTTGAAATATTTAAAAGATCGAACTATCTGTAAAATCAATACATTTTTCTTAAGAGTCAGTAGACCCCCGTACATCCCTCTATCAAATATATTTGCATACTTACGTGTAACCATTTTTCTTTCCATTATTCGTATATCTGAATCCATTATGAAACATTTTTGTATTAAAAAAAACCAAATAAACTTTTAAAAATTTCAATCAAACAAATAAAATGATGCGAGCATACGCACGCTAGGACACCGTAGGTGAATGTAGTCAAAACAAAAGAATATTCGTGTTCTCGAAAGAGTGTAGTAAGGTGGCGATGAAGAAGGGGTTTTGACACGGCCCGCGTCGCTTCGTTATACACGATGCCCCGCGACTCGTGCCACCTTTATCAGCCGTCGCCCTACTATGAGTATTTGACTGACCAACACCGCGTGTTATACGCTACGGTGCAAAGTCCAGCAAATGCCGCACGGCCGACGACGACCCGCCGCAAATGGTGCGAGAGTCTTCCTCCCGCTGTGAAAGCGACAACGTCGACAGCCGAACCGCACCCGCGCACCGTCGCCTACAACGCTGCTAACCATTTTGCCGTCCAAGGATTACGCCGAACGTCGCGTCGTCGACGCCAGCGAAAGTGCCGCGATATTATGCGAAGATTATTATTACTGTGTTTATCTTTTCGGTTTGTTTTATTTTTGTTAACATAATCTGTTGTCGCTCATTTAATAAACGGCCCACGGGTCTCTACCCTCAAAACCAGTGTCGACCACATTTTTGCGACGCAAGTCGTGTCAACTGGCTCCCCGGCTCAGAAATCAAAACCGGATTGACTTTTTAATAAGGTAAGAAAATACTGTTGACATTTTATATTAATTACATAAATTTTGAATTTTATTTAAAAGAGACAGCGAAATTTTCCTTACCTTCCTGTACTACGGGTATTTTTAACTTCTATTTCACTGGTGACAGCAGTGAAATCCCCACCCGGTCGTATAAATACTATCTACCTGGCGAGTAGTAGATTTCCACCTTCGGTGTATTTTTAAAACACGGTAAAAGTGGATTTCTGGCGATTTCGTATTTATACATACACGCGCACTGACGACCTTGAGTCGCACAACGCCGCGAACACATCCATTTCAGTGTTTCGATAAAACCGCTAGGCAGGTAGGGCGATCATACGCGTTATCATACCACAGCGATCGTTACATTTAATAACCGGGTCCCATAAAATCGTTTGTATTATTATTTCCGATCTCCACAATCATTTTACGACTGCTATCCTATTAATCTCATTTCACATTTACATTTGCTATAGCACACCACTATCAACAAAAGATTGCAGTATTCTTACAATCACAATAACAACGATAATAATAATAATAATACAAACGGCCGTCATTGCCGACGTTCATACGCGAACACATAGCGCGTATTCTCGCGATCTGCGATATCGTATTTCTAAATAACAAAAACAAATAAGCGCGTGCGTTTCATTTATTTATTTTGTGTATTTTCGATAAATACGGTAAGGAACGTTCACTATGACCGGTAAAACTCTCTCCCAAATGAACCGTCGGGAATTATTGCGCGAATGCGCTTATAGGCAGTTAAACGGCCCCACGACAAAAAGCGATATGCTGGCAGTCTTGGAGAATAGTTTATGCAGTGAGGTGCTAGACCCATCGAACGAGATTCTGCCCGAACGTCCGCCGCTTCATTACGAGACGCTCGCGACGGAACGCGAGTCTCAGGTTGACGAAGTCCCCGCGTTATGCCGGACCGTCGACCCAACCACATACGCGGACCGACCGGTTAACCTGGCGCGAGAGGACCCTGAAGAGGAATCTCTACACGAATGGTCTCTGGCAACCGGCCGTCCTAACGGTAGTGTGAACGCAGCGTATACCGATGACTTATATACGGTGCGTTCAATATCCCACGCAACGGAGGAGATAGGCGCAGTAAGACAAAGTTTACGCGATATATCTCTTAATACACGTATGGACGCGCGCATGTCTGAAGTGGAGAGAGCACTGTCTCGCATTACGCAAGAAATACGATCTCTTTCACAAACGATTGTAAGCCGCGATACACACAACGAGACTATACGTAATCCGTTCGCCACCGCACAGATGACGCGAGAAACG
Organism: Daktulosphaira vitifoliae; assembly: GCF_025091365.1. NCBI lineage: Eukaryota > Metazoa > Arthropoda > Insecta > Hemiptera > Phylloxeridae > Daktulosphaira > Daktulosphaira vitifoliae. The sequence goes on from NW_026099574.1 coordinate 44,097,183, forward strand.
ACGGAAACCAACCGTTCTACTTACGCGCGTCTGTCCGAACCGAGCCGCGTAACTTTTGGGCCCAGCAACACGACTCAAAATGACGCGGCCCTACAGCAGCGCCTGACTGAAATCGAGGAGCGCGAAGCGCTTAATCTACAGCGATTAGCCAGTCAGACTCCGCGCACGTCACCGTCGCTTCTGCGAGCGAACACGCACGACGCGGCTTTCAATTTAGACGCGCGGCAACATCACACGGGGCACTTCGAGCCGAACACATTCGCGCCACCGACACGCGATTTGTCCCCTTCATCATCAACCCGTCCGCACACGCACATGGCGATCGGGCCACTTAATTATTCGCCTATTGTACGACCCCCTTCCCCCGAGTTTACGGGAAAATATGAGGAGGACCCACGCGAGTTTCTAGAACAGGTAGAAAACCTATTGGCCCAAGCAGGCATAGATCGCGATTTATGGGTAAAAACGGGCGTACAATTTTTAAAGGGCATGGCATTAACTTGGTGGGAAACCATCAAGTTAAACAACATGTCCTGGCGACAATTTGCGAGGGAATTTCTCACGACGTTCGATAACAACAGCATACAAGCTGAATTAGAAAACGAACTCATGACGACGCAACAGGGGCCACATCAGCGCATGACTGAATTTATCATAAATAAACAACGTCTAGCGATGCGCGCTCGCCCCAGTTGCTCTGAGCAGCACATTGTAGATCGGGTAGTCAGTCTGTTACGTAACGAATATTACGGTAACGTAAGAATGCGATGTCCGCGTACCTTAGATGACTTACGCGTAATCGCGAACGATCTAGACCGACCGATACGTACGGGCAGACTTATTAATAACGCTAATCCGTACGTGGCTGCCATATCACCCTCGCAGCAACCGCAAAGAACGCGACCGCGGCCAAACGCACCGCCCGATCCGCGTCCCCCCCGACCCTGTCGCTTTTGCGGAGCCGATCACTGGCAAAGCGAATGTCCTAACAGACCGACAGTGCCGGGAAACGGACAACAGCCACGGAGAAACTAGTCCATTCTCCGGGCTCACAAACGCAATTCCGCTCAAAACATCATCGCACTAATCAGCGCGCCGACCAAACCGCCCGTTCAGTCAACTCGGGTAGCAAAAACGGATGCGCTTTCTGCGAACAAAATGATTCTATTTTGAATAATCTTATGCACACTTCTATCACACCACCTTCACCAACACCCCTACAGCCCCACTGTCATTATAGTGGGCACGCTGTAGCACCACACCTCACCACCATCACACCCCTCATCCACAATGAGGACCATAAGATTATTCGAAATACTTGTCACGCGTTCGTAGACTTAATGGGTAACGACTATAGCGCGAGTCGGGCCAACGATATGTTGACCACCGTGGGGGAGGGGAATACGGCAGGAACGGCCTACCCGCTTATGGCAATTAATACTGCCGGCGAACAAACCGTTTCAACGCCCCCCGTTCGAACCGCTAACCACTTGAGTACTGCCGCACAAACACGCCCGCGTAAAATTACTACTCCCGCTGTGGAGTTGGAATTTGACAACGGTTTTGTGACGGCCTTACTTGACTCTCAAGCGCAAAAATCGTATACCACTCGAGCAACAGCTCACAAATTCGGAATTGTACACAACGGACAAACACCTCCAGTTAGATTAGCTGACGGCCACACATCACACACGGCCGGCACAGCCACTTTTATAACAAAAATTGCGGATCTACAAGTAAAGTTTACGGCTGTTATCTTAGAGAATCTGTACTGTGACGTACTCCTGGGACACGACTTTCTAACAGAACAGGAAGTCTCCTGGGACTACGCTGCATGTACAATTCACTTGGGCGCGACGCGACGCACTACAGCTTGTTGGAAAGCGAGTACTCAGCACACGCTACCCGACGTAGATCTCTCAACACTAGATATAGCAGGCGACCCACATACACACGCATTATTAACGCGCACGATAAAAAATTATTCTGCAGTTTTTAACGACACGGTAGGTCGCACAAAGCTTATCGAACACAACATCGTTCTAAAAGACCCGACGCCTATCGCGCAAAAACCATATCCGTACCCGCTACACAAACAACAAGCGATAGACGAAATGGTAAGCGACATGGAATCACAAGGGCTCATAGAACCCAGCACTTCTCCTTGGTCAGCACCAGTCGTGCTGGCCAAGAAAAAAGACGGCTCATATCGCTTATGTGTCGACTATAGGCGACTTAACGATGTGACCGTATCAGACGCGTATCCCATGCCTAATCTAAACGAAATGATTAGAAGCATGAGGGGGGCGAAAGTTTTCACGTCACTCGATTTAAAATCGGGTTACTGGCAATGCTCTTTACAGCAAAACGTACGCGAATACACCGCGTTCAGAACGAAAAAGGGCTTATTTCAGTTTCGTGTACTTCCGTTCGGACTTAAGAATGCACCCATGACCTTCGTACGCTTAATGAACGAAGTACTTAGGGGGTACATCGACGACTTCGTTCAAGTCTATCTGGACGATATTTTAATTTTTTCGGACAGTGTCGAAACACATCTAGACCACCTTAGCAAGGTTCTAGAACGCCTAATGCGTCATGGCCTAACATGCCACACTAAAAAGTGTAAGATCGGGTATTCTGAAATTTCTTTTTTGGGACACCGGGTGCATGGGTTAGGCATAGACAAAGAGCCGGAAAAATTACAGTCTATACGCGATATTCCAGTCCCACGCAATGTAAGGGATATACGAAAATTTTTAGGGGTATGCAACTGGTATAGTCAGTTTGTCGACAACTATGCGGACAGCATCGATCCCCTCACCCACCTGTTAAAGAAAGGGGAGAAATGGTCGTGGTCTCAACCACAACAACACGCTTTCGAGCACATTAAATCGGCAATATGCGACTCACCACGCCTTTCCTCCCCCGACTACACAAAGATCTTTTGCCTACAAACCGACGCTAGTGAACTAGGCGTAGGGGCAGTATTATTTCAACACGGACAAAAACCGGGGGAAAAGGATATCGTCGCTTACGCGAGTAAAAAGTTGTCGGATACGCAAAAACGTTATGCCGCTGTCGAGCGCGAATGTCTAGCGATCATATGGGCAACCGATAAATTTAGGTCATACTTAGAGTACGCCCCTTTCGAGTTATATACAGATAATTCAGCGCTAACTTATCTGCACAAAGCGAAGGGAACAAACAGTAAGTTGACCCGCTGGGCGCTACATCTGGGTAACCTAAATTTCACCACGACACACGTACCGGGTAAACACAACGAAGCACCCGACATGTTGTCACGTCACCCAACGGACGGACCCCCTGTTGACGAAGACGCCCTAGACGACAATTTGTTAGGCGCGCCAATGTCTAGTCCGCCCACAACCACCGCCACTCTCGATAATATCTATTCCATTACCGAGGCAAACGACGCGATCTGCGACCGACCGTTCACGGGGGGGGAAGTACGAGAGTGGCAAAACAACGACCAGTTTCTCTCTTCGGTCATAAAAAATTTAAACGCGCAACTTACGATAGCGAACGAAAAACCGGCCGCGGAAAATAAGGACGAATTTTTTTTGTTGGACGGAATCTTACGTATTCGTATAGGCGCTGACACACCGGTAGTCGTCCCCACCGACAAAGTACAACATATAATTTGGCGGTACCACGACGACCCCCTATCATGTCACCCCGGATGGAGAGAAACGCACCGAGCGGTCAAACAACGGTTCTACTGTAAAGGGTTAAGAAACGCCGTGCGCATGTACGTAAAATCGTGTCACATTTGCGCGTGCACTAAGCCCTTAAACAGGCGCCCCGAAGACCCGATGGTCAAGCGCCAACCCAGACAGCCGTGGGAAGTAATCAGTATCGACCTGATGGGACCGTACCCTAGAACACCAAGGGGCAAGACGAACCTATTAGTAGTAACTGACTGCTTCAGCAGGTGGACCGAAGCGTACCCCATAGGCGCACCTACAACGAAAACGATTGTAGACGCGCTAGAAAGGGAGTTCTTCTCACGCTACGGTTACGCGCGAGTAATTTTAAGCGACAACGGCCGTGCGCTCGTGTCCAAAGAAATGATCGACGCGATAAATCGGTGGGGGGCAGAGGCCTGGACTACACCGATATACCACCCACGGGCTAACCCAGTAGAACGAAAGAACCAAGAGTTAAAAAAAGGACTTCGCGCTTCATTAACAGAGTCGAGTCATACATCTTGGGATACAAAATTACCACCTTTGTTGTTCGCTCTACGCAATAGGCGCAACGAGACTACCGGATACGCACCGTCCGTACTCGTATTAGGTAGAGAAGGTAAGAAACCGGGTGATTGGCTACTACAGCGATAACAACCGGTAGCACCTGCTACTATCAATAACGACCGGTTAGAACGCAAACGACAAATCACTAGCACAAAAAGTTGTGTACTATAAAGCGCATCACTTATCAAACGCGAATAGACAATTTTGTGCGGGTTTTGCACCGAAGTGGTGGGGCCCCGTGAGATTAGCCGAACGCCTCGGTAAAGGCGTGTTCTTAACGGACCAGTCCCCACCAAGGAAAATTCATGTCTCATGTATGAAAAAACAAAGTTACTAGTTTTTTTTTGTTATTTTTCAGCATGAGCAACAACAACAACAACAACCCAGCCACACCCTTATCCGTCGAGGAGGTCCAACCGTTGGTTGGCCAATTGGCGGGCCGGTTGGGTCTCCCGACGGACCCCCTCCCGCGCGTACTGCGCTCGGCGGAGGATGCTTCGCGCGCCCCCCTACCCGAGGTACTAAGGAATCCCGTGGCTCGAGACCACTTCTAACGGTGCGTGCGGGCGGGTCGCGAGGAGGTGAGGCGCGAAATACAAAGCTTGCTAAACTCTCTCCCACGCGCCTCCCCGTCCGCCCCGGGAGTCCAAGCTCCCCTTCCCCCAAAACCTCGTCGGGTGATAAATGTGGAACACTTTCCCCGCCCGGGGGAGACGTCCACAAACAATACGCGGGTGGCCCCCTCCCCTCGGCCACTACTGTCTTTCCGCGCTACGCGACCAGACAGCGCCCCACCGACGCCACGCCGCCCGAAGCATCCATACGCCAGGGGCAGTGGAAGGTCCGCAGCGACGTCTACCTCTACGACTAGTAAAACTCCTCGGTACTACTCTCCGTCCGAGCGGGAACGCCGGACGAAGAAGTACAGGGAGTATATGCTTCGACGTTGGGGGGTCGTCGTCGATGAGGACCTTACACCGCCCATTACCCCGACCGCAACACTGCGGACAACAACAACAGCGCCAACAACAGTATTTACAACACCACTAACAACATCAACAACGCCGACAACATCAGCAGCAACCCCAGCAGTGACAACAGCTATTGTCAGCCGGCCGTCGTGCATGTATGTGGACGGGGTGCAGGCGGCGTCAGCACCAGCAACGACACCAGCACAGGAGGAGCAGCCGGAGACGCCGATGGAGCTAGAGGACGACGGCCTGGTTCGGGAGATGGACCTGTTCCTCTCCTGCCCCACTTCCACAGCACAGCCGGAGCCCCCGGCCGAGTAAGAGCTCCCTCCCACCCCAAGCGCGTTACGCGCGGGGTCTATACCCCTAACTCCCTCCCTGCTGCGCGTACTCCGCGGGGCATTACCAGCCACTCCATCGAACGTNCGCGGGGCACTACCACCCACTCCATCAAACATACAACGTAAGTATTGCGGCTTGTTATTGCGCTATGCGCACTCTAATATATTCGACCAAACACGGAACGCCATATGCGCTATTTCATTTGATTTCTAGAGAACAGCGGCGGCTTGGTGGGGGGGTATTTGACACGGCCACGGCGTTGTCACACGTTGACACCCCGCGGTCGTGTCAGCTCCTTCTCANCTCCCCGGTAAGGATCTCAACCGGTCTTAAATTGGATTAAGGTAAGAAAACCAGTTGCTGACTTCATTTTTATTTTTCAAATAAGACAGCTAGGTTTCCTTTACATTCACTTTTCTCCAAATTATTTATATCGCACAGTTCACTGGTGACAGCAGTGGATTTCTCACCCGGTTATTTAGATACTATCTACCTCGCGAATAGTAGATTTCCACCTTCGGTGTATTTTTAAACACGGTAAAAGTGGATTTCTGGCGATTTTGTATTTATACATACACGCGCACTGACGACCTTGAGTCGCACAACGCCGCGAACACAACCATTTCAGTGTTTCGATAAAACCGCTAGGCAGGTAGGGTGATCATACACATTATCATACCACAGCGATCGTTACATTTGACAATCGGGTCCCATAAAACCGTTTGTATTATTAATTGTGTCGTCACGATCATAAAGATTACGATTACCATCATTGCAATCACATTCCCAGGTACAATTCACTGTCATAGTGCTTTATTAGTACACTATCTAGCAATAACAATAATAATACAAACGGCCAGCATTGTTAACGTTCATACGCGAACGCAAAGCGCGTATTCTCGCGATTGTTGATATCGTATTTCCGAATAACAAAAACAAACTACCACTTGTACTTTTCATTTTTGGTTAATTCGATTAAAATACGGTCAATAACGTACACTATGACTGGAAAAGCACCGACAGTTAAGCTGGCCCACAATCACAATCCCATTCAAATCTAAATTGCAATTTATCAACGCGCAGCGCGAACAACCAGTTCGTTCGTCGCCAGTTTTTCCAGTCGATATGATAACATATGAGAGAGTATTGAACAGTGTGGTATTTAAGTAAAAACCAATGGTAGAAACAATTTGTTAATCTACTTACGAGTGTTACTTGTTAGGGCGAGCGGGATATTAAAATTTAATAATGGAACGCTCAATATTTTTTAATTGTTAATTTTACTTTTAATTTTTCAACAATAAAATATCAACACAATAACCAAAAAAGTTTGATATAAATTACTATTTAAACATAAATGTTCATTTTGTCATTAAAAATAACTACCTGTTACAACAGTATTATATTTAGACAGATAAACATTGTCGGCGTTATTCGACAACAGACATTTGATGTCCATTTTCGTAAAACAAATTGTGCACTGATTTACAAGTTTGAAATAGTGTTTCCCAACGTAGCTGCCTGTTCCTTGGTGTTCGCACATGATAATAAGTTATCCATATACATATCAAATTCGATAGCTTGACAAGCGACCAGGTACTCCCTTTTATTTTCTTCGGCCAACTTTTTTAAACATACTATTGCTATGAACGAGGCAGGCGCTGTATCGAAGGTCAAAGTATTTAGATAATAACTTTTTATATTTTCAGCTGGATTGAATCGCAATACTATCTGCTGCAACGGCCAATCCTTTTCAGTTATACACATTTGACGATAAATTTTCTCAATGTCAGCACATAATGCGTGTTTCAGTTAACTGTTTTTCTAATTCACTATCTATTCTACCGATAGTTTCGTTCTATTTAGGTACATACTAATTGCCAAAACATGATTTCCTTTTTTCGCATGGTTTTTAAGAAATTTTTGAACATTTCACCAATCAACATATCCATCACACATAATGTCATTTTTAGAAAAAAGAATACAATAATAGCAATAAATCATTTTTTTAGTCGGCGAATAAAGTAACCATTATCTATTACAATAATCACCATTAGGCTTTGTATAGAAAAAAACAGTTTTGTTCAAACAACGATTTACTTTAGTATTTTCATAATATTTTTTTGTTAAGGAAAAGTCAGCATTTATATTTTGAAAGAATTTTGACTCTTTTTCTATTAAGTAAGATATTAAATTATGGGATGTTAAATTCTAATCTCCGGGATCATAAGAGTACTCAATACTTTAAGAAGAAGCACCAGTGATCAAATTAGGTAAACTTGGGACATTATGTGAGTCTGATGTACTAGGATTTATAATATTATCTTCTTTATTATTGGTATTTTCCATATTAGTATGTTTAGGTATAAAATACGTTGTAAGAGGGCTTACTTTTTTTAAAAAGTCTGCTTCATTATTCTTTTTCTTTTGAGTTTCTTTTAACTTTTCCCAACCACCTTTCGGTTTTTGACATTGTTCTCGGTATTTCAGAAAAATAAATTTACTTGAACTACACTTAAACCTTTTTAAATACTAAAACACAACTGTTATATAGATATACGTACAGACACTATGGTCTGTACAGTTTATCAATCACTATAAATATTTATGACTGTGATTCTCGCCATCGTCAAACAATCGTTCTGATCACAAGTATATACATAATATCATGTAACATGTTATAATAATATTGTACGGTGTACAGATAAGAAAGACCGAATATTGTTATTACTTATTAATTATTCCTATTTTTAATGAGTTATCGACGGTCCATAGCTAATGTTACTAAGTTTCATTATCTGCGAGGCTTCCCGTATTTATCTAAAACGGCTCGACCGATTTTAATGAATTTTTTTCGTATATTTGTTAGATATAAGATAATTATTTATATTTAGGTTTGATTTATTTGATAATTCATATGGCAGAACAACGTTTGTCGGGTCTGCTAATCATATAATATATTTTTTATTTTCATATACCGGACCGTATTTTACCGTATTTTTTTACGAGCCGTATTTTTTCGAGGGCCGTAAGCAATGCTTATTTAGCTTGTAGGCAAATCCGGCCCTGCCCGCGCCATATATTGTACACCTGTATTATTTGCATCTTTTAGTATTTTTAATATTATTATTGCTATTAAAATAAACTGACTCGAAAATTATATCAAATTTCAATCACGGTGTTACGTTTATCATTAACATTTTATTATCGTGTCAGAATACGCACTAGATCTTCTTGAATTACTAGGCCTAACATTAATGTGTCATTAAGGCTGACTCCAGTACTAGAAGGATTAGATGCGTTGAACACAACCCGAGTTTTCGTAGTGACTCATTGTACTTGCCGCCACAAATTATTATATTATATTATATAATTTACGCCCGCGAAAGGGCAAGTTTATAGTAAACATTAACATAAAAAATTATAATTAATTATAGTAAATTTAAGACATTATGTTTTAATTTCTCCTTATCATCTATAAAAAAATCAATATTCTTTAATTCATTACAAAAATTTAACATTCGATACATAGGGCTACTTAGAACAAAATTTTTTGTTTGTGATACAGTATAAAAAGTTCGAAAATTACGAGTAGCAAACTGTGGTACATTTAATGGGATCTTTTGTAATAACTCAGGACAGTTAGTTAAACCATTCATCAGTTTGTAAACAAAACATGCGTCGATGTAATTTCGTCTAGATTTTAATGAAATCATATTAAATTTCAGCTCTAATTCTGAAATGGGATGACCGGCCAGACCAAATTTATGCGCTATTATACGAATGAAAGGTCTTTGTAACTTTTCAATTTTATATGTTAATCCTATTTGTCTAGGATTCCAAACTGTTGAACCAAATTCAAGTACAGAACGGACCAATGCATAATATAATGTCTTCAAACAAAGTACATTTTTAAATTGTTCACTATTTCTTTTAATAAAACCTAAGTTTCTATAGGCTTTTGCGCATATGGCATTTATGTGCGCATTAAAAGTCAGGTCAGATGATAGTAAAATTCCCAGATCTTTGATATTTTTTAAAACTTTTAATTTTACATCATTAATAAAATATTCATTAATCAATTGATTACGATTACGGCAAAAGGAAATTTGCTGACATTTTTCAATATTTACGTCTAAACCGTTATTAACGCTCCATTCTATAAACCTATTGAGATCGTATTGAAGGTGTTCTTGATCTTCTCAATTTTTTATTACTAAAAATATTTTTAAATCATTTGCAAATAGCAGGTATTTACAATGATGAAAAATTATTATAATGATATTAAATTATGCTAAAAAAAACATTCAGCTCGATTAATATATCTATTTTCCCAGCAAACGCATAGGATGGGTCTGTAAGTTTAACGTAATCAAGCAATTTAAGCGAAGTTATGTCAACATTATAGGCAGTCGTTATTTTCGGCAACACAAGGAACTCTTGAATACTATTATACTTTGTTTCTCTCGTTATTATCATTGTTGTTACAGGATAATGCGATTTGTTCGTAGCATTGTTTATACCTGAAATAGCCACGTTTATTTTTCTTTTAGTTAATTTTATTTTTTAAGCTAACTCGACAGTCATCAAATTTATTTGACTACCCAAATCTAATAACGCCCTAGCTTAAAAAGAGTTCTTTTTTTTGAATCAATTCTTATAATTGATGTAGACAACAGAACGTGTTTATTTTCACCAATCATCACATTAGGCACTTACGGTAGCCCTTGTCGCTATGAGTCGATATGGCCGTACAATAATATATTATGACGTTCGTTGCATTTTCTACAGTTGGAAAATTTACATATATTTTCAGCATGACGGCCTAAACATTGGACACATATATATTAAATTTATAATGACTTGTTCTTGACGCTCCTTTATGAATATTGCAAAAAACTGAGGATAGCGGTATATGGCATGAGTTTTATCACAAAGATAATATCTTATTTTGCTTATGATGCGTGCATAGCCATTCTTTTGCCAAAATTGTATTAATTCTTCAACAGTTGACATTTTTGTTTTAGGCGCATCGATTTCCCACGCCTTCAATGTTGTAATATCGATACCGAGTTGTTTCGCGTAGTCATTTCACCTGCTATTGTATCTAATAAACGTCGTAATTCAGTAACTGTCTCTTTTAGCTTCGATGCGAAGCGGAGAAGGTATTAATTTTACTATGTGTTTTTTTTTTTTTTTTTTTTTTTT
>NW_026099574.1:44108848-44158206 GCF_025091365.1 Daktulosphaira vitifoliae
CGCAAATGGCTACCATATTGAAAAATATACTATTTTTGTATGATAATTATGGGTTTTGTATTTTATTTTAATAGAAGTTGATGTTGCTTTTGCAATTATCCATCAATTTTTTAAAATTAAACACTATCTACAGATTTGCATCGAAGCGTTTCTTATGATAGTGATTTTAATCACTGTCAGATTAAATCTATACTGGACCCTACTATGCAATGTCTCTACTATGCCGCGACCCCACTGTGCTACCGTTTTTTCTTATTAAATTTAGATTATTGTAAGAGTTAAAATTATTTTAATTGCCTCTATATCGTAAATAGTCTTTGTATGAATTGAATTATGATTTTTTCATTATTGAAACGGTCGTTAATACATTTTCACGATAATTTGTAATTATTTTCAGTCATAAGAAATGGCTGGATTGCTTTCGCAGCTTTCCCTTCTAAAGCTTTTTTTAAATAAAATAATTTTCATATGTCGAGGATTCCTGGAGTTTTGCTTATAATATGATTTGAGTGCTAATAATCATTAGGTTCAGATAAATGTAGGATAGTTTAATGTGATTTATCACAATGATATAAAATTGACTGTCTACAGAAATTTTAGCATCGAAATGGTCTATGTGTTCTCTAATTAGCGCGTTTCTTTTATTAAAAAACACATAAGCATCATTAACATATCATTAATATAGTGTTCACATAACTAATATTCAAGTTTTTTTTATTATAACAACATTGATTATGCATACAGAAATATTAACTGGATAAGAAAAACTATCTACTTCAATATACTAATATTTCACTGCTATACACAGAATTAAAAGTCAATTTAAAGTACTAACAATACAGAATAAAATAATAAAATAGGAGGAAAATGGGCATGGTAGATCGAACGCATGTGTTAGAGTAAAATCTTTGTAAAGATACAAAGGATAAAATACCAAATAATACAATTTTTGAGATGTCCAAGTCTAAATGATTAATATGCAGTGTCATAATGATATTAAAAATGAATGTGTTATTTATGAATTAGTATGAAATTTTAAGTTCAGTTATTATTTCTTTAGTAGGGTAATATAGGGGATTTTGGATCCCCCCGCTTCACCCACCCACCTCACCACGTTTAGTGTCGGTGAAGAGGTGTGGAGAGGGGGAATAAATTCAACGTAAACTAACATAATGCAATGGGAGAGAGAACGTCGAAACCCAACGTAAACTAACTTAAGGCAGGTGAGGAACCTCTCCTCTTCCACCAAGTCTTATGATAGGGGGGGTAATGAAACACGACGTTAACTAACACAACTTGTCGCGCACCTAAATTATGCTCGGCCATATGGTATATACGTAATATCGGTTTTTTGACGAAAAAAAAAAAATGCATTTTCCAGGTAAGCTATACGGTTACGGTGAAAAGTATGAATTTTAAACGTCGAATCCGCTAATTTGATATATATTTAGATAAAGTCTGTACGTAAAATGTTAATTTTACCTAATTTGTAAAAAAAAAAAAATTAGTTAGAAACATTGTGTGCCAGATGATTATATATTTTTATACTATAGCACTCGAGATAAATACAGCAGATGGCTTAACGCGGCGTCGATGTCGCCGTCAATTACATTAATTGTTAATATACGATCTATAAGTTTGACCTTTATTGGTATAGTGAATAATAAATCAGTATTTTTTTTTGTCGACAATATATAATAATGACGACTGTTAGAGTTTTCTTATAGCAAAACACATTTTTAAATAAACACTACTACTACCGTCGCCGTCGCCGCCAACGACGACGATACTAATTGCTGGAACATATATTCTAATGATTATAATATTATTATTATTATTGCAATACACTGATTGATTAATGTCATACATATTTTTGTCTGAATTATTACACGTCTCCCTCTCAATGTTATAAATAATTACTATATTTAACAACTTTAATTAAGCAATAGTCTCGACTGGGCGGATTGCATTCTTGTTCCGTCAATGCATTTGAGACGGCAGAAGGTCATAATTTTTACAAAGGCAACTGTTTTAAATCCTAATGAAAAATATGTATAAACAATACACATTACATTACACTGAATTTTTTCACGCTATTATAAATAACGATTCAATTTATCAAGACTGGTGCAGCGGATAATACAGTATCAAACCGTATTTATAAAGACGTTACTAAAGATTTTATTCACTCTTTGATTAAGTATTAATAACGGCTCGCTAAAATATTGCTTAAAAATATTCTGTTAAACGTATACAAGTACTAGTATTTATTTTATTTAAATTTAAAATCGAATAACAATGGCTGATGTACATTTTACTGGTGCTGCACAAGGTAAGTAATTATATTTTTGATTATATATATATCGATATTTTCGATACACAAATTGTTTTATACACATTTTTTCATAGCCACCTCTTCCGCAACTGTTCTACACCATCATTCGGTTAAACGTAAGGCTAACAACAGTAGGGTAAAATCGAAAAGGGCGTATACAATTGACGGACGCGAAAAATTTCATCGAGATTGATTCCGCATTGGAGAGGGGAGCCGTTTGGTTTTATGGGAAAAACGTGGAAAATTTCGCGAGCTATCGAGATTTTCTACGTATTGTTAAATCTGAGCTGGTTGCCAAACTCGGTGGAATCGCAGCTGTTCGGCCTATTAAATATAATCTCAAATTGGAGGCTTCTTACCATATACCGCGATCGGAAGCACCGCCCAAGGACTGTGCCTTCAAGACACGGGCTAGGGTGTTGTTGTCCGACAAGGACATTGTAGGTGCGGTCAATGACGATTTCGAGATTATGATCGCTGAGGAAGATGTGTACTCGGGTAGGGGTAGCGGATTACACCATATGTGTAATCGTGTAAGCATATTCTTTTTTGTGGTCTTAGAAATACAAGAGGTATTGATTTTAGTAATATTCCAAAGGAGAATATTACAAAATGTACCTATGTTTTTTCTGTAGCATGTCCTCATGCTGCTTAATAATAAAAGCATGTGCATAGTTGTGCAAATTAATGAAATTGTATAGTGTAAATGATAGTGCAATTTATTAATATATATATATATATTTAGTATAGTATGGTTAAATATTAATAGTTGACACGGTCCCGCGTCGTTCTCTATACACGGAGCCCCGCGACCCGTGACACCTTTATCAGCCGCCGCCCTACTGCGTGCATATGGTAGTTTGACTGACTAACACCGCGTGCGATATGCCACGGTACAAAGTCCAGCAAGTGCCGCACGTCCATCTACGACCCGCCGCAAATACACGTTAAGTAATCTCCGTGGCCTCGTACGATACGGATCTATTTTGAAGTGTTACCTGGCAACTCGTCGCACCTACGATATTTTTCCTACTGTCGGTTTCACTATTAGCAGTGAGTGCATTATATACTTTATTTTGCGTCATTTCTGTGACTATTTCTGTGACTATTTTTGTGACTATTTTGCAAGAAGTAATAAACGGCTTCACGCCATTCTTATACAACTAAACTTGTGTCGGTTAATTTGTGTCCACGACGACAGTCGTAACATAGTTATAATTTCGGATAGTGTATTCATTATTTTAATATAATCGAAAAATAGAAAAAATTTATATAAGCATAAAGGGTATATTTGTTTTTTTTTTTTTGTTCGATGTCTTCATCAAGTTTTTGTAATAGAGCTCTTGAGTATTTACATGTTCACTCAAACATTATCGTACATTATTCATATTCCCATCATCTTGATTGACTGAGTGAGTATAATTCTATTTGTCCAGTGTATTTATATCTATGTGCCATACTAAGTGTGGTAAAAACTTATTATAAAGTTCTATTGCCAGTTTAGAAGATGAATATTCTGAGCTCTTTTATTTTGATGATGGTTGTTCTCGTAAATGAGACTCGTGTCACGTTTGTCAGATGTCGTTCTATTTGACTGACGTATATCATGGTGCAAAGTCTAACAAGTGAAGAACGGCCGAAAACTCGACGAACTGATTCACTTTCTCCATAAATGGTTTATGGGTTCTTATCCTCAAAATCATTGTCGACTATTGATTAATATTGAAATTTATGGTCACTTTGTTGGCAGTTGAAGAATTTTGAATTTCCTTAGTAAGACATTGTTGATTGTAGATCGAATAATGTACGAAACATTCAAGGTAGTATGCGTATACTCTGATTGTTGATTGATTGTTTTTGGTATTTTTGATGTTGATTGAAGAGTTTCGTTTAAATGTTATTTTAAAAAAATTTTTTTGTTTTTTTTAATAAAGTCCCCTTAATTTAACTTAACCATCATCTGTTTCTTCTTTTTTGCGTGTTCCATCTTCAATGGACTTGTGTATTTTTTTTTTCCTTTCAAAAATCAACTCCCCTAGTTTATAAAGTACGGGCAACGGCCTTGTATAAGGTCATCCCTGATCTATATGGTTATGTGACAACTGTCACGAGGTTTTGGTGTACATCTACTATCAACGACTCAACGGACATCAACTTTAATATTTATTAATTATATATTTTTTTCTAATTGTTTTAATATAAAAAAGCTAATTTTTTTTTAAAATCCAACTGTGGTCCGACAATATACTGTCTCGCCCAGTAGGTTGGCGACCCTTTACTTATAACTTTGTAAAACGCTATGAAAGTTACAAATTTTTCGTTGCGGCCAATTAATTTGATTTTTATATATTTGTAACCTTTCAATTTTTACTATATTTATATATTTTTAATTTTTTTCAGACTCCTTCATATACCTGCTCAGAGACTTTTACCAGGATTTAGCCGACAGTCCTGATTTACTAGTGCACGTGGACGCATCTAGCCTACCCAAGGATCACCCTTGTTACTCGACCTCGAGGAAGAAGACGTCTGGTCTTTTTACAGACGAGACCGGCGGCCTCACCCTTTTTGAGATCGCTGCACTTCGTTCAAAGTGCTATGCATTTGACATGGAAGGCAGCGAATTCATCAAGTCTAAGGGGATCCGCGGACACGTCGTCCGGAACCATCTGTCTTTGGACGATTACAAACGATGTTTGTTTGAAGATGAGAACGATGGCGACGATGCGTCATAACGAGCGTTGGCCGGAGAGAATGCCCGTGTAGTCATCGGAGCCGTACGTAATGGTGAGATTCCACCGACATTATCACTACCGTACACTCCGTACCGGCAGAACGTGTCAACTCGTTCTTTCGAACACGAAGTACATACTTTACGTACAACCAAGTTGACGCTTAACCGTTTCGACGATAAGTGCTACACGCTCGACAACAGAGTTGACACGCTGGCTTACGGTCATTATGCCATTCCACCGGAAGAAATTTAATCAACATTATTTTTTATAATAGTAATAAGATTGTAAAATTCTTTAAATATCCATGTTGACAAATGTAAAATATATTGTATGCTAAATCGTGTAATTGAATTTTATGATAAGGTTTTTTGTAAATATAAGTGTTGTATATATAGTTGTAAATATAGTTTTAAGATTTTTTAATGTAATATTTTACTGAATTAAAATTGTAAATAAATGTAATTTAGAATTCATATTATAATAAATGGTTAATAAATATCTATTTTCATAATTAAAACTAAAATATTTACCCATTTTTTATTTTGATAATACCAGATTATTATACAATAGGTATTAATAACCTATAGTAAGTACTACATGTATTTTATANTAATAACCTATAGTAAATACTACACGTAATTTAGAAATATTTATTTATTTTACTATAATCATTAATATACATTTTATTTATGGAAAATATATTTATTGTACGAATACAAATGAGAATATTACAAAATCATTTTTTGACGATAATGTTACATATTATAATTCATCCACAGTTTTAAGCAAATTGCCTTGTATAAACTACACACAGNTAAGCAGATTGCCTTGTATAAACTACACACTGTCGGGTTGTTCATGTGTCGGATACAACACATTTTTGTAACACAACTTAAANTCGGATACAACACATTTTTGTAACACAACTTAAATTGTACAGCGGTGGGCAGTCCAAATCCTCAACGTTGACTATACGTTGTCCCGGTATGTACTTTTCCACTACTCGCTTTTTCACAGCTCCCTTCAAGTAAATAATCTCGCACCGCAACAGTTTCGTGTTCGCAACATTCGTTCGACTAAATACATTTCCGGATAACTGGTCTTGTTCAGCTCTTCGGTGTAAAACAAACCACGTATTGGATTTCCCTAATAGTCTTCTAGATAGTATGTTGACGGTACTGTTTGCTTAACCTTAACTATGGTAAACTGTTTCGGTGCTCCAGTTTGGTAAGTAACCCTTATCAAACATTNTGCTCCATTTTAGTAAGTAACCCTTATCAAACATTGATTTATGTACACTGATCCGCACCTTGTCGCCCACACGAAATTTTACCGGTAAATTATACGGTATTTGACGCAATTTGAACCGGACCAGGTCTGGGTTTTTCACCGCTTGCACCAGTGTCATTCCGATTGTTCTATGTTTACGCACGTTATTATAGTCGTGTAACAGCGCAGACAACCGATTTACCCATTTGTACGAGCCACGTGCACTAAAGTCACGCCACATTGCGTTTTTCAGCGTACGGTTAAAACGTTCCACTAGACACGCTTTCATCGTGGAATAAGTAGAGTAATGATTGATTGCGTATTGTGACATGAGTTTTTGAAATTGTTTATTGTAAAATTCTTTACCATTGTNTCGGCTGCCACAATACCTTGTATATCGACAATCATTGAGGTGAGATATTGGTTTTGGGTATCCATGAATTGTGCTCTGGACCAAATCCTAACCATTTAACGAAGCACTGGTCCCCTCGTGTTCGCAACACTCGTTCGACTAAATACATGTCCGGATAACTGGTCTTGTTCAGCTCTTCGGTGTAAAACAAACCACGTATTGGATTTCCCTGATAGTCTTCTAGATAGTATGTTGGCGGTACTGTTTGCCTAACCTTAACTACGGTAAACAGTTCGGTGCTCCAGTTTGGTAAGTAACCCTTATCAAACACTGATTTATGTACACTTATCCGCACCTTGTCTCCCACACGGAATTTTACCGGTAAATTATCCGGTATTTGACGCAACTTGAACCGAACCAGGTCTGGGTTTTTCACCGCTTGCACCGGTGTCATACCGATTGTTCTATGTTTACGCACGTTATTGTAGTCGTGCAACAGCGCAGACAACCGATTCACCCATTTGTACGAGCCACGTGCACTAAAGTCACGCCACATTGCGTTTTTCAGCGTGCGGTTAAAACGTTCCACTAGACACGCTTTCATCGTGGAATAAGTAGAGTAATGATTGATTGCGTATTGTGACATCAGTTTTTGAAATTGTTTATTGTAAAATTCTTTACCATTGTCCGTTTGCAAAAGCTTAGGATGACGACCATGTTTCAGTATTCCGTTCATGGCTGCGGTAACTTCGTTGGCCGTTTTATTTTTCAACGGGACGGCCCACGCGTATTTTGAAAATCCATCGACGCACGTTAAAATATACCGATGTCGTCGATCAGGGTATGCGCGCATTTCCACGAGGTCAGCGTGCCATATATCATCGAGACCCTTGATATTTATCCGGGCACGGGTATACGTCCTGCGAGCCTGCCGGTGTAGTTCGTTAGCAATGTTCTTATTCATAACGCCGCTGGTATCTGTTCAATGTAACCGGCTTCCTGCAGCTCTTCCAATATAGAAACGATTTCCGGTGAAACTCCAGTGTTGCCAGCCGACCGGGCTGATATCAATAAACGTAATCGTTCCACAAGCTCGTTGGGGTCATCCCAGTACACGTAATCTTTTTTCTTGTTGTTCAATCTCAATTGTAGACCCGCACCGATAATGGATGTGTCACTGATTTTGCTGCTGCTGCTTTCAAACAAGGGTAAGGAATTGTTTGGGTTACCACCATCATTATCAAACAATGAATTAATAGTGTTTACATACTTTTGACCACCTTTTTTCAATATTCCGTCTTTATCTAAATGCACACCGGTTTTGCTGAGAATAGTTTTGTACGCATGCAAATCCGATTCGGAGTAAACTCCAGGGTTTTTCGAAAACAGTAAATCCACAAGACCCATAGTCAGCGGGAATTTTTCATCTAAAATATTAATTGTTCCTTTGTCGAAAAAAGATATCTCTTTTCTAACCGTGTTCCAGGACCCGCTAATTGATATCCTAAATGATAAACATTTAAAATAATGATAAAACTTTTTGCGAGGAATTATTTTGCATAATTACACACACACGCACCTGGAATGTGGGCTTCGAATGGTAAATTGTTGATTACATAATAAAAATATAATAAAATAATAAAAATTGATCACTTGTGGCTAATTAATTAAGTAAAATTAAAACTATATTAAAAATATTATTAATTTAAAAAACTAAAAAATATTAAAAATTGTCACGACTATCGTCGTGGAACGCAAATTAAATGACCCAAGTTTTAGTTCTATTATAAAATGGCGTGAAGCCGTATATTGTTTCTTCCAAATATAGTCACAAAAATAAGAACAAAATAAAATATACAATGTACTCAATACTTAATAGCAAAACCGACAGTAAAATCGTATGTGCAACGAGTTGACAGGTGTAATTTCGATAGATCCGTATCGTACGGGGTCACGGAGATTACTTAACGTATATTTGCGGCGGGTCGTAGATGGACGTGCGGCACTTGCTGGACTTTGTACCGTGGCGTATCGCACGCGGTGTTAGTCAGTCAAACTACCATATGCACGTAGTAGGGCGGCGGCTGATAAAGGTGTCACGGGTCGCGGGGCTCCGTGTATAGAGAACGACGCGGGACCGTGTCAAAATATTAACTCAAAGCCACAAAAAAATTAATGAAAAGTCGCGGATACGTATTTCGGAAAAAATGTTACCATTATCAACGCTAAACACATACTGACACCCCGACTAGAAAAAACTCCCTTATTTACCCTTAGCGACCTTATCACCTAGTGACGTCATCACTAAGTAATATTATCACATTTTGCCAGTTTACACAAGTTTAATAATGAATTTTTCAGTGGGCCAAGATCCCAATTAATTAAATTGTTTTTATTTTTAAACATTTCTATTGCTTCTCTGATATTAAGTTCTTTGTAATTATTTACGTTTTTAATTAGTTTTATGGTTTTAATGGAGTGATTATGTGTCAATAAATGTTCAGCCACTGGAGATTTCTCAACTTCTTGATTTTTAATATTTCTTAAGTGCTCTTTAAACCTGACCCCTATATTTCTTTTTGTTTGTCCTACGTAACATTTATTACAACTTTCACATTGTATTTTATAAATGCCTGGTTTCCCCCCTTCATCTACCTTATATTTAGTGTTACCTAATAAATCTCTTAAATTATTACTCGTAGATGTTACCAAAGTAATACCAAAATTCTTACATATTTTAGTTAATCCATTTGAGATGCCCGGATAATATAAAATTGGTGATCTAATTACTTTTTGTTCCCCCTCGCTGGTGAGTGTACTAGCTGCCCTCCTTTCTTTTTTCCACTTTTGTTTTCGAACCCGCTTGATGCTGCTTGCCGCAATCACGATATCATTTATAGAAAATACAAGAATCTCGAAGATCGTCATAAAGGGACAAGGTGTTGGAACATCAGACTTGGGAACGAGTGTTAGCCAAAGACGCTAAATTGCCTAAACGAGTCGCAGCTTGGAGTGTGACCAACGCGATGAAATTGAAACGTAAACTCGGTATGGATTTCAAACGAGTCGTTCATGCGGCCAAACTCGATAAAAATGCCGAACAAATGGATTTAATGAGTGTGGCAAAACAATCGTTGAAGGCGGCACGACGTGTGGTGAGAAAGAAAAAAATTCCACCGCCCCGTGCCATAAACGTTCCGAAAACTTANGCCCCGTACCATAAACGTTCCGAAAACTAAAGGCGGTGTACTACCGCTTATACCTATATTTGCCGGACTGTCGGCGTTGGGAGCTTTAGCCGGCGGTGCTGCAAATGTGGTCAAGATGGCTACTGAACTTAGCCGTGAAGGCAATACAGCGATAAGCATGGGTAAAGGATTTTACTTGCAACCATACAAATCGGGGTCTGGTTTCAAATTGACGACGACGACGTGTACGAAAAAGATGACTCGAAAAAATTANTGACGACGAGTACGAAAAAGATGATTCGAAAAAATCAGACGAAAAAAACAAAAAACTAATTTCACAGCTACCCGATCGTGCCTTGTACGATGTTGAAATTGCAAATTTCGGTAGTCGAGCGTTCGACCATAAAGTGTTTCGTGGCGTGGTTTGTCGTGACACATTACCTAAGTCGGGACCGAAAAGGCTGTAGTGAACTTGGATCTTACCACTAAACCTGGCACGCATTGGGTAGCTTATAGTAAACGCGGTAAACGTATTACGTATTTTGACAGTTTTGGTAATTTACGACCACAGTTGGAACTGCAACGATATTTTAAAGGATGTACAATCATGCACAACTATAGTAGATGTCGAAACTTCGACGAGGTAAATTGTGGTCACTTGTGTTTGGAATTTTTAATCGAACAACAACAACATGAGAACAACGTTTCCGTTAACCGGTGTGGGATCTGAATTGCAATGCACATTCAATCCACCCATCGATGTCGGTGACAAATGTAAAATTGGGCTATTGAGCTTGCATACGTGGAACACTATACCTAATATTGACGAGGATTGTAACACTACCGACGGGATCGTACGAATTTGAAGATTTACAGAAACGAATCACGGACAAGTACAACAGAAAAGAGTATAAGTACAGTGTGTAACAACAACAAATAGATTTTGATGATCCATTGTTGCCAACAGTTGGTTTACTCAAGGAAAACAGCAGAGAAATCGGTGACAAAAGGTTAGGTGATCGAAACGTTATTTCTTTTACAGCCGACAGCAACACTATGCGAAGCATAATTAAATGCGATCACCCCATAGATTTTACACACCCGCAATCAATCGGTCGTATACTAGGGTTCCGACCTCGTGTATTGGCACCGAAAATGGAACACACGTCGGATTTCCCGTTATCTATAACAAAGGTGACATGCATACGAGTCGACTGCAATATAATTGTTGGTTCGTACCACGGAGCACGTCAATCGCATACATTGCACGAATTCTTTCCAAACGTACCACCGGGCTACCGGATTATCGAGTGTCCCAGACAAGTAGTTTACTATTCGTTAAACACAAACGTATTGAATACGATTCGAATAGCATTGCTCGATCAGGACGGTCAACGTGTCAACCTAAGAGGTGAAAATTAACAGTGCATCTACACATCAAACAAGATGGATGAAAGTACGATGACGTTATGGGACCGTATAAAACAGTTTGATTCCTCACAAATTGGATTATTTTTGTGCATACTAGTCACAGTCGTGCAACTATTACTACTCCTTCAAACATCCGTCAACAGCTGTCAGCTGATAAACAGTGACAACAGCAACAACAACAACAACAGTTCAGCCACAATTTATCGTTTGGAAGCACTGGCTCGAGAACTTTATTCAGTCGACGACCGTGTCATTATACTGGAAAAACGTGTTGACACTCTTTAAATGCCTCTGAGTTTCAACAGGAGTGTAGTGCACTATCATTTGAGTGATGGCATATACTCTACGACGGAGCAACCGAATAATCGTGCGACGCTATCGCAGCAGCAACTAACAAAGAAAAATATTGAATTTTTAAAATCATTGGGTTGTCGAGTCAATCATGACAGAGTACTTACACGTGTTGGAAAAATGTCAGCAAGACGACAGTATAAAACGCGAGTACTATCTGTAACATCAGAGTTACAACAACTCGTACGAACACAACGATGAAATCCGTATCGAGGTGTGCAACAAGGAGAAATTCACCGTGCCATACGAAAGTTATTTGCAAATCAAAGGAAAACTGGAAAAACCACCAGCTGAAACAGCCGGTGAAATAGNTGGAAAAACCACCAGCTGGAACAGCCGGTGAAATGGTTATGGGGCAAAATTTTCTCATGCACCTATTTGATGAAATCAGATTTGAGGTAAATGGTAAAGAAGTAGACAAGATAAAATACGTTGCGATGGCTACAACCATCAAGGGATATTGTTCATTCACACCCAACGACATTCGACGATTATAACCTGCTGGATGGAAATTTGCGCAAATTTTGCANGAAATACGCGCAAATTTTGCACAACAACAACGATTTCGTCGATGGGACTGAATTTGTGGCGCAATGTCCATTATCTATGTGCATGGGATTTTTCGAACGGTATCGGCGCACACTGATAAACTGTACTCAGACAGTCGTGTTGAATAGATCGAGTACCGACAGCACTGTCGTATCATTGGTTCCACAGACAACAACAACAACAACAACAGACGATAAAGCGCAAGTTGCAACATTGATAAAACAAATCAACGTGAAAATATCGAAAATCAAATGGGTAGTAAAGTACTTTGAACCCAGCGTGAAAACTGAACTGGGTCTAATGCGTATTCTGAACAGCAAGAAATGGCTCCCGTTAGAATTTCAACACTGGGACGTTGCCGTTTACCCATTGATACCGCAGACAACTCATCACACGTGGTCGGTGCGTACCTATTCGAATGTGGAAAAACCTAGATATTTACTTATTGCCATGGGTAATGAGGACGAACGCGTTCTCGGAGATTTCAATCACTGTTCATTGAGAAACGTCAAAGCGTATCTCAACGCTGACGAATACCCGTACGAAAACCAAAACGCCGATTTCGACAACAACAAGTATACAACGTTTTATAACTCGTACGCACAATCACAGACAATGATTTATGGTCGTAAAGACCCCTAACCTTTACTGGACTATATAAATTACAAAAAACGTGGACCTATAGTCGTGATTGATTGTTCTAAACAAAACGACACCACCAAGTCTTCAACGGTTGATCTACGCTTGGATTTCGAATGCTCCAAACAGTTTCCGGATAAAACATCATTGTATTGTGTAATTATTCATGACTGTCAAATGGAATACAACGCATTTACGGGAGAAGTACGAAAACTTTAATGTAAATACAAATTTATTTTTTATTATTGTACAATTTACAATATAATATAGAAACAAAAAATGTATAAATATATATAAAAATTTTTTTTAATAAAAAAACTACTTGTTTTGTAAACTTGTTATTTTATTTCAATCATCTTCGAATTTGACTGGAAAAGTCACGCATAGGAGATCTTTCTTGTCAATTTTAGGCAAAGTATCTATTCCTAGAAATGATCTGTTTGTAGCCAATTCCACCAGATTGGAGAAGTAATACACAAGCTGAAAATTTTTAAGTTTAAGTTTGAAGATGAAAAAAATAAAATAATTTTAAACATACTTTCATGTGTGGATAATCGCTGAAGATAATTTTCGATGTATTTTCTAAACATTTACCCATAAACTCCGTACGACAAATTTCATAGAAATATAAAAAATCCAATATTTCAATTTGGCTAAAAATTATCGGTTTCTTTTCAATCACCATACGATCAATTGAAATCTGAAGTATAAGCTTCATTTCACGTACAATACGCGGACGTATATGAAACAATTGTCGATTTATTTTCTCAAATAACATATCTTTAATGAAGTGCAATTGCGCAAACTCAGTTTTTTAAATCTAAAATACGCGGCAATCATCACGTTTTGACTGAAACAGTAATGCAACTTCTTGGGTTAGTCTCCTCTGTGTCAGACTCGCCTTAATGCATTCATCTTACAAAAGTATTATTCCGTTTAAATTTTCTGTTATCGATAAAATATACCCGCACATTGAATACATTCTATGTAATAAATCGACAGTAATAATAAGTTCCTGATGATTGTTTACCAACATGACTTTTAGCCAAAATGAATAGTCCGGTTCCAGACCAATAATATTATAATCATTAGAATATATGTTCCAGCAATTAGTATCGTCGTCGTCGGCGGCGGTAGTAGTAGTGTTTATTTAAAAATGTGTTTTGCTATAAGAAAACTCTAACAGTCGTCATTATTATATATTGTCGACAAAAAAAAATACTGATTTATTATTCACTATACCAATAACGGTCAAACTTATAGATCGTATATTAACAATTAATGTAATTGACGGCGACATCGACGCCGCGTTAAGCAATCTGCTGTATTTATCTCGAGTGCTATAGTATAAAAATATATAATCATCTGGCACACAATGTTTCTAACTAATTTTTTTTTTTTTACAAATTAGGTAAAATTAACATTTTACGTACAGACTTTATCTAAATATATATCAAATTAGCGGATTCGACGTTTAAAATTCATACTTTTCACCGTAACCGTATAGCTTACCTGGAAAATGCATTTTTTTTTTTTCGTCAAAAAACCGATATTACGTATATACCATATGGCCGAGCATAATTTAGGTGCGCGACAAGTTGTGTTAGTTAACGTCGTGTTTCATTACCCCCCCTATCATAAGACTTGGTGGAAGAGGAGAGGTTCCTCACCTGCCTTAGGTTAGTTTACGTCCGCGAAGACAAAGGGGTGGCCTGGAAAGAAGGCTCCCCCTAGCAAGAAGAAAGGGGGAAAGGCCGAGGGGACCCCCGGAGCGCATCCCGCTAGTGGATGAGATTCCTTCAAGCAAATCTCAACCATTGTCGGGCCGCTCAGGACCTGATCCGGCGGGCGGCGCAAGAGATGGGCACCGACGTGTGCATCGTCTCGGACCCGCACGCCGAATCGATCCGGGACTCTGCCGGCTGGTTTTTGGACCGGTCATGCAGAGCGGCGATCAGCGTGATGGACCGCGGCCTGATGGTCGCGGACATTGAGTCGGGCGACGGTTACGTAGTGGCGAGGATAGACGGCATGGACGTCTTGAGTTGCTACGCGCCGCCCAGCTTGCCGATCGCCAGACTCCTCGAGTCCGTGTCCTCCTGCCTATGGGCGAGAAGGCTCGGGCGGCCGCGCGACGGCCGCGGGGAGCTCGTGGCCGTGGATTTTAACGCTCACTCCCCGGTCTGGGGGTCGGCGGACACGAATCAGCGTGGCGAAGAACTGTTGGACCTGATGTCGGCCAACAGGGGATCCACCCCGACGTTCGAGGGTCACTCCTCGAGCTCGGTGGTGGACGTCACGCTGGTGTCTCCGTCGCTGCACCCGCACGTGACCGGCTGGTCGGTTCTCCCGTACAGGGAAAACCTCAGCGACCACCGGTACATCGTGTACGAGTGCGGCGATGGCGGCCGTCCTCCTCGAGCCGTCTCGCGGTGGGCGAGTGGGCTGGCGGGACGTCGACGCTTTTGAGACGGTTTTACTGCTCGCTCAATGGTCGGCGTCCGCGGTTCCGGACCGGCGCGTCTCCGCGAGCGAAGCGGCGGAAGAGTTGGACCGGAGGGTGGTCGCAGCCTGTGACTTCGCCCTTCCGGCCAAACGACCGCCAGTCCACTGGTGGAACGCCGAGGTGGCGGCCAGGCGTGAGGAGTGCGTCAGAGTCAGGAGGACTATGACGCGCTCCAACCGTTGGCCGCGAGACCTGGAATCCCCGGACCCGAGGGAGGCGCTGAGGTCGGCCCGCAAGGAGCTGAAGCTGGCCATCAGGTGGGCCAAAGCGAAATGCTGGGCCGAACTCGTAAAGTCGGTGGACCACGACCCGTGGGGGAAACCCTATCGGGTCGTAATGCGGAAGCTCCGCGGTCCACCGGCTTCGGGTCAGCTGGAGACGGAAGTGCTGGAAAGGGCGGTAGACACGCTCTTACCGACACATCTGCCCCTGCCTCTCCCGGCGTTTGGGGACGACGTGTCGGTGGTGGAATTCACCAGCCAAGTAGTAGCTGACGCGGTGGCGCGTGTGCGGGGCTGGAACACAGCTCCCGGCCCCGACGGGATTCCAAACCGGGTGTGGGGGTTGGTCCACGACCTCGCCCCGGATTGGATACGCGCCGTCGCGAACCTCTGCCTCTCGGAGGGTGAATTCCCCACGAAATGGAAGAAGGCCAGGCTGGTACTTCTGAGAAAGGGTGACAAGCCCGAGGGTCTCCCCTCGTCGTACCGACCGCTTTGCATGTTGGACGACTTGGGGAAGATCCTCGAGCGGCTGCTCGTCACCCGGATCGAAGCCCACCTGGTCGACGTCGGCGGACTGGCCGAGGGCCAGTTCGGCTTCCGGAGGGGGAGGTCGACGGATGACGCGGCCTCCCTCTTCAGGGACTTGGCCCTCAGGGCCAAAACTGAGCAGGGTTTCGGGGTGGCGGTGAGCTTGGACATCCGAAACGCGTTCAACTCCGTGCGATGGTCACACATCCTCGGAGCGCTGGACGCGTTTCGGGTGCCTCCTTACCTCGGGCGGATGATCCGGTCGTACTTTAGTGATCGGGTCATCTCCTACGAGAGCGTCGCGGGCCCGAGAATCAGACCTGTTACGGGAGGCGTCCCGCAAGGGTCAGTTCTCGGGCCTCTGCTGTGGAACATCGCGTACGACGCGGTGTTCCGCGTTCCGCTACCACCGCACGTGCGCGTAGTCTGCTATATGGTGATGTTGAGAAGCCGGGAGGCGTGGAGGCTCGTCTAGGTGTTCGCCAAATCCATCTTGAAAAAAAAGGAGAAAGCTGAACGCCTGAGACAGAGGCAGGCGCGCCGCCCGGTACAGGAGGACCTAAGGCGCTGGTTTAGGCCAGCGCCTTAGGTACTAGTGTTTATATGTTTTATGTTTTTGTGAGTTATTTTTGCCCCTTCACTTTTAACGGAGGAGGCCACACCACGTTGTGAATGAGCTCTTGATTAATTTCGGGCTGATTCACAACGTGGTAGTGTGAGTTTTAGAGACGGCGTAGGCCGCCCTGAAGTAATACCTCACGGTAGTTCCAGGGCGGTCCACAGTTGCGCCGGTCGGAGTAAAAAAAAAAGGGTTTTGACGTTCCCTCTCCCATTGTATTATGTTAGTTTACGTTGGATTTATTCCCCCTCTCCACACCTTTTCACCAACAATACACATGGTGTTGTGGGAGGGTGAAGTGGGGGAGAACCAAAATCCCCTATATTACCCTACTTTCTTTTGTGCTTATTTTTAACCAAAATATCAACATGTTATTAGTTGTTGTAACACAAATAACAGTAAAAAAATGGGTGGTAAACAATGATGATGAGTCTGCAGTCTAGGTATTCACATGCTTGTTTAGGTTAGCCGTGGGTGTTAAAAGGCTGTTGTTATAGGAAGGGAATAAGGGTAACACCTAGGTGTGAGGTACAGACGAAGTACAAGGCACAAGTATTCTGAAATGCCGAGGACTTGAGTAGGTAGATTAAAAAGGAAAATCATGTAACGTGACAAAAAGTATCTGTTCATTTTGTTTGTTATTTATATATATATATATATATATATATATATCTGTGTGTGTGTGTTTTAAGTTATCTTGGTTACATTCAGCACTTTTTCTTCGAATATCAATTTTACGTCCATAATTCGGTCACTTTTCTTAACTACTTCTACTACTACACTTTTCATCCCCTCATTTATTATTATACCTTCACAATTCTTTATACTAGACTTACCCGATTATATTATTTTATAACCCTAACCTATTTCCCTTGATTTCTCTCCTTTCCACTTAGTTTCCTACACACAACAAATGTTAACTTTTCTTCTCTTCAATACTTCTACCAGTTAATGTTCCAACATTCCAAGTACCTATTCTTACTTTGCATCTATCTTTCTGCCTTATACATGAGTCCAGTTTAGAGTTCAGTGATGATATCCCTACACCGTTGACACTATAAGCGTTGGGTAGACCTGTACACATGACTGGTGAAATAGCTACCGCACATGTTGTCCGGTTGGTATCAAACACTATATTCCTTAGACCTTCTCCGTTTAAAACTACTTTCTGTTGTCCCCGCGTACATCCGAGATAGGACAGTCCGCCTAAAAATTGTTCAGGATTCCTCAATCTTTATTGAAAAAGATTTTTACGCCGACTGTCGACCTGACACAACCTCATTAGTCGCCTCTTACGATTGGCAGAGGGGCCGTAGAAGTATTCTTATCACCTCCCTATCCACAGGAAAATACGAATAAAACGATTGTAAAAATAAATAGAATTGATCAATATATTGTATTATTGAACAAAAATATTGTTCAAATTAATTACTCTCTGACGAACATTTTAAAGGAATAAGTGGTCTGAATGCCACCGAACATCCGTGCCATCCGTTTTCTATAATATTTGTAAAAAAAAAATTATATATAAAGATCAATTTTATATTTTTTGGTGTAGATTCGAAAAATTTTCTTATAAAATAATTATCCTCGTTTCGTTATTTAAAAACAGAATAGGTGTCGCAACTTGTAATATTTTTAAAATTGCGAAATTCGTAAATAAATATATTATAAAAATTTGATTTCCAAAATTTTGAACTTACGTTACATTGTTATGATAAGATTACAATTTTGGACAAGAGTTTATCGAGTTACCCCATTTTAAGAAGAGTGGGTACGAAGCGCCCACTGGGTTAAAATGGATTTTTAACAAAAATTGTCAACGTAAACCCGGTGACTATACAATCAATATCCACCGAGTAATAAGCTAGCCAAAATTCGGGGTTGGGGTAACTTGCCTGAGTACCACCAGTCAGTTGCTACCGGTCTACACAGTTAATGAATGTACTCCTTTTTATTATTTTATTTTATGTATAGCAAAAGTAACTAAACTTTTTTTCGTTATTAAAGTAATTTGTACTTCATAAATTAGTTTATGGATATCACATTTCTATCTTGAAATATAGTATTATTTTATATTTTATAATGTTCTAGAATCTAGAACATTATAAAATTCGTCTCGAAATATACGAATACAATTATTTTAAGAATAATTTAAAGTCATTCATATGTTGTATTCTTAAAATAAATATCTTATTTAACCATTTACTATTAAAAGTACACTTATAATTTTATTTGAATAGTATTTATTAAAATAAACACTTACAGTGAAAAAAAATTCAATCAAAATACAATGATAAATTAATTTAATTTTTGGCTAAGATATATTTATTTAACAATTAGAAAATAAACACAATGAAAGATATTTTCTACAAGTAAAACAATTTTAATTTCTTACAGTATTAACATTGTAAAAGAGTTGACAAAAAAAAAAAAAAGACGAAAAATGAAATGACACGGAGGATTATATACATAGTAAAATTTATATCCTAATATCCCCAATATTAAGTTACATATTATTAAGAAAACATTTTTTTTTATATTGATGATGTGTGTTAAAGGTTTTTTTTTGAATTTTGAAATAATTTATAAATAGTAAGTATTTTTGTTTATAATTTATATGCTCAATATTCTATAAAATAATAAATTTTTGAACTGTGCAATAATAATTAAAAATATTAATCTGCACGTGCATATAATATAAATACAAATAACTGTTTGTAAAATTAATAAACTAACTAAATTATCAATATTTAAGTTAAGTAAAAATTACTATAAAAATTTTAATTATTCTGTCAACTATAAACAATATTATACAAACTGTAAAATACACATTTTTAACAACACCTAGTTGAAACTTTGATTTTTCTCTGTTTTTCTATGTATGTCAATCCAACATGGGCGGCAGACAACATACGCTTTGCTTCGTGCATTCGATCACTCGCCTCATAATAAACGTTGACATCTTTGGCAACTCCCTTTGTACATTGATCTTTGTGAAATGCCATTTCATTGTCCTTATGTTGCGCATTATCCGCTAACGTCAATAACTTTTTTAATGCTAATTTTACGTAACTGCAATTTAAATTATTTAAAGTCAAAAGTTACATAAAAAATTAATTAAATAACCTGTGCTTTTGAATTTTTAAATTGATAAATTTTTTATCGAGCTCTTTGGTTACAACTAACGCAGCTTCTGCTTTAATCAAATCCATGGATAAATCTTTTATTTTTGTTTCAAGCTGACAAATCGTCATACAAGAGGTAGACTGACTGTCCGTCGGACATTCAGTATTCATACAGCCTGATAACGGTACAGATTTCCTTGAGTCTCCTTTTAGAAATGTTTCAGTGGAAGGTGAAACCACTTTTTTTATTATTTCTACATTCGGTATAGTCTCAATTTCTTGACCATCTTTGTAAGGAAATAAATCAACTACTTTCTGCATTGAAGTAATAGGTAAAGATATCGGCACAAACTTTTTGACTTTCATAGTAGATTGTAAAGATATTTTGGCATTACAAGTAACTAGAAAGAAGCTAAATATCATTAATAACAATTTGACCTTACCATAAGAATCTTTCTTATTCTCTTGTCGTAACTGCCGACCACTAAATTCTGTATATAATTTTGACAAACCCATATTATGGTAATATCCATGTAATTACACTTAATCAAATTTATTTTTTAAAAATATGTATTTTTTATGTAACATTGAGTAAAATAAAATATATAATGATGACTGTGATTCTATTGATTTTTAATGATAACAATAAAATTCTATAGATACAAGTACAATACTATACCTTAATACGACATAAATTAGCCAGTCAATAAATAAAATACTATTGTTATAATTAAGGAATAATTGTTTAACTCCAAGTAAAAATTATTTTAAAAAGATTTTTTTTTAATAAACAAAATTCTATAAACTATCACAACTCCTAATCAATACATAAAATTTACTAATTGTCTCCTACTATAGATATTATGTAATGTAATATATTATGAAATGTAAAGTAAAACATCTAAATATTTTTCTATTTATATTCTAAAACCAAATCCAATTAATAGCAGAATACTCCAAAAAATGTATAAACTAAATACGTAATATACAATACTAGAATATTAGAAGTTCCAACTGTGATGAGAATTTGTATGATTTCGACCAAACCAAAGCTATACATAACCAGGGTAAATTATTTACCCACTGTCCAGGCCGAAAATAACCTAATAGCCGAGGATAGTTCTCGTTGACGGACATACTAGGTTTTGAGTTATTAAAAAAAAAACAAATATTAATAAAATAGGGAATAATTAGAAAGAGGAAAAAGGTCCAAGTATAATATAATGCACATTATTTATGTCTTTTTAAATGGACAGACATAAAAGATAAGGACAGGGACTTGCCTAATTATCAAATTTCAAAGTGGAAACAAAAGGTTATATGGGGGTTACTTGTAGTTGTTGATATTATCCAGATGTTTCGGCCCACCACCAGCCATGGTTCGCTGCTCACATCGTCATATCTCAACGTTTTATATTTAAAGAAAAAACATGTTTTTTTTTTCACAAAAAAAAATTATATAGAAAAAATCACTTGTCATCTCGGTAGTATAGCCGTGAAGAACGATTCTATGTTGCAGGCTGGTCAGTGGAGGAGGTGGTGCCAACTATGAACTGTTTTATAGGCAGTTACATAAATGTTAGAGATGCACTGTGTGCATCAACAAACCGGATACTGACCATTGGATCGGTTGACTTAACACTTACTGCACAAACTACTAATTGATAAGATTTTCTTTAATCTTATAAAAAAAATGTACAAATTGTGCAGTATTACAAATTTCACAGAATTCCCAAATTTCTTCTTTAATTATATGTATCATTAAATATTTCAAGAATATTAATTAATAAAGTTTTGGAGCCAGCAGAATATGTGATATAACAAATAATTCTAAAGATTATGAAGTTTTACAACTGAATAAAAAGAAAGAATTTCATTAGATCTATGTCCTTTATAATATACTACATAAGTGCCCTACAATAATTATATTATTATATTAATTATAATTATAGAACATACATTGGTCTGATTTATGATAAAGTAAAAATATTAATTAATATATACCAATTAATTTACACAATTTTATGAGTGTTTTCATTTTGACATGATCTCGGTAATGCTGTCACGCTACCCGGCAGAGAAGCCCGCTGTTGACGATGATTCCATTCACATCAATTAAATAGAACCACGCACAACATTTATGGGAAGAAAAGAGTGGCAAAATAACGACCCGTCTCTTTCTTCCATCAAACAAAAATTATAATTTTATAATTAATGAACTTGTTAGTGGCGATTGATTGTTTCCGTAGATGCACCGAAGCGTGCCCCATCGGCGCAGCGTCGATAACGACAATTTTAATCGATAGAGCGCGAATTTTTCTAACGCTTCGGTTACGCACGAGTAATTTTGAGCGTCAATGGCAAATAGCTGATGTCGAAGGAAATGATCGACGCAGTAAACAGCTACCCGAGCACCCCCCTCGAGGTTTTACGCGATCCAGTTGCACGTACACTCTACGACCGTGGTGTCCGCATGTGTGGTCGTTGTGGTCGAACCTACATTAGTAGTACGGGCTCCGACTACCCCGGAAGCCCCTACAAGGCAGTTGATTTTGCAGTCCAATATTTTGAGATCCGGCAGCCTACTTTCAGTATAACAAATACGTGACAGTTGGGTCAATCAACATCGAAGGACTACATAGTCATTCAATGGGAACTATGTGTCGAATGGAAGTACGATATACTTTGCACTCAAGACACACATCGAGGTATATATAACAACAGCCCAAAAATTAATGATATGCGAATAGTATTAGAAATACCGCACAAAAAAGTGCAATATTTACAAAATCTAATCTAGTCATAAAATCAGTACGATCTAGTCAAATAAATAGTATATGAATAATTACCATTGAATTAACAAACTGCTCAATAATATCAGTATATAAACCTCCAGCCTAACCATACGAATTTATAACTCCGGAAAACTTTAAATGAGATACGAACAATAATGTTGTAGATGATTTTAACGGCCGTAGTATAAGTTGGGGCTATACTAAAACTAATGAAGATGAACAAAAACTGGAAGAATGGTCAGAAACAAACAACTTAACGCTGATACATGTTTCTAAGCTATCACACTCTTTTAATAGTGGACACTGGAAAAGAGGGCACAACCCAGGTCTCATTTTTGTAATATCTAGCATTGCACAATAGAGTTCAAAATATATAGAAAAACCGATACCAAATACACAGCATAGACCAATGTGCTTGCAAATCCACGCTGTCGTTAGAGCACCGAGTTTACCATTTAAACGGATATTTAACTACAAAAAAGCTAGAGGGGCGGAATTCACAGAAGCTTTGGAAGATAAAATCCAACAAATTGAGCCCACACTACCAATCTACGAGAAGTTTGTGAACATGGTGAAAGAAATATACAGTAATCACATCCCAAGAGGATGTAAATTACAATATGTGATGGGAATTGACAAAGCCTCTTCAAGGCTTTTTAAAAAGTACAAACAAGAATTCAAAAGAGACCCATTTGCTGATAATACAATACTACTTGGACAGAATTTGATCAAGCGGTAAAAATGATAACAGAAGACAGAAATTGAAATTACTAGTCAAAGATATGGATATGATCCGAAACAGCAAAAAAGCTTGGAATACCTTAAAACAGATAAACGGGGATACAAAAGCCATTAGATAACATAGTAATGTAACAGAAAATTAAGTCGCACATGTTCATCCAAAAATGGTAAACCTGAAAACAAATGAAAGAGAATACAAACGACCAGGGACAAAGAAATTGAAAGATCACTTATCCAAGCAGACTTTAGCAAGGAAGAACTAAAACATACAATATAACAGATGAAAGACGGTAAAGCATCCGGAATAGATAAAATAAAAACAGAAATAATAAAACGCTTTTGAAAAAATACACAAGAATGGATTTTTGGATTTTTTTAACGAGTGCTGCCATAAAACAACAAGAATACCAAAAGAATGGCTAAAGATAAAATCGATAGCACTATTAAAACCTGGGAAACTACCAAACGACCCAAAAATTTCAGGCCAATATCGTTACTATGTCATATGTTTAAATTATATTGTAACGTCACAAATTCGAAGGTGAATCGTTTATGATTTTTTTTTATATATATTTATTTATTTTATCGCGCGAAAGAACCTTTTCCTAACACAGCGGTGTAGTTAAGAACCCCTGAATATTATTTTATAATTGAGTAGAGTATAGAATACATGGTAGTCCGACTGTCGTCGGACACGGGAATGTGCTGACCAAGGGTTGTAGGGCAATCGTGGGCAAAAGACTCCCACTGTAAATACCCTACAGTCATTCGTAGTTTAGTATGCGCTAGTTACACTCATTCTACTTCATTCTACATCATTCTATTTCATTATTCTATTCATTTGTATTAATATTAATAATTAACAACATTAATTAATTGTATTATTTACTGTTCAATCAAATTATATATCCTACATTTTTATTGAAAAGTGAGTGTTTTCGTTTTTTTTATTAAGTTTAATTCCTTTACAACGTGGGCACGCACAACAGTGTCAACCACTCATTATTTTGCTGCTGACCGCTAGATAAGGCGATAAAAGAGAATTATAATTAAAATCGAATTGTTTATCAGTATTGATCCCTTTCAATAAGACGTTATTGATTTGAAATTACCGTTAGATCGGTGTTGGCTCTTCTCGATTCTTTCTTCTGTCATTGACCGTGCTAGGGTGCACACGTTTATTTTTTGATTGACACTTTTTGTACAATGATGGAGTAGAGCCGCAAACGGCGAACGGCCAGGTCTTTTCGGCGAAGCATCCAGACCATCGGATGGGTTTCTTCGGCGACCGGGTATCGTTTTCTTTTATATATTATATTTATGTAATGAGCTATATTTTATTAATTATTTTATTGTAAATTAACTTAATTTTGTTTATGTGTGGAGAGCACGTGTTTCCCTTTTCTTCTAGCCAACGCTAAGGAGTGAGTATCCAGACCGCTCCTGGTGTTTTTCATTAATTTCTGAATAACATTAACGGATGTGCCCCAATACCGTCCGTGATGTTTGTAATATTATTTGTTTTTTTGTTTAAATATTTTATTTTATTTTTATTGCCTTTATTTGTAGATATGGTTTTTGATGCATTCTCATTTTTGTCCATGTTTAAATTCATTTTCTTTTTTTAACAATTAAATTAAATTTCCTTATTAATTTCAACTGTAATATTTATTTTATTGCGCGAGTAACTTAATTACTCGCTTGTATTTTATCCCTATTTCTTAATCTAGACACGGCTACGGTATGTTTTACATATCAACTACATACAACTTTGATTGTTATAATTGTGTTAAATAAACCACGAGGTATTGAAGTCATTTATACATATAACGACGTATTAACTTAGATTATACTTTTAATTAACTTAAAATTAAATTCTATCTATGACCCGGTAATCATATCTGATAGGTGTGACACCTCGCCTAGATGATGGCGCCCCTTCCTACTATAGCTAGTCGTTATGCAAGTGGCAAACCATGTTGTTGTTACACGCCGAATTAAAAAAGCCCCCTTGCAATATGAAAAATTAATATTGAACACAATAGCCCCAGTCATAGAAGTAAAACCTAATTAAAAATCAACCTAGGTTTCAACCAGGGAAATCCTGCACTAGACAGATATTGAACCTACCACAGACCATCAAATATGGGTTTGAAAAAAAAATAACCGGACCCGTGTTCATAGATTTGAGTGCAGCTGTTAATCATAACCACTTACTGGACAAAGTATATAAAATAACTAAGGACTACCACCTGACGAAAGTAATTGAGTCAATGAATAGAAATAGAAGATTCCATGTATGACTACAAGTCTAAAAAAACTGATGAAGAAATTTAAAAAATTGCCTCCCGCAAGGTAGTGTCCTTGCACCAATATTTTTTAATGTATATACGAATGACCAGCCCATATTGGAAAATTTTCGTAATTTCTTATACGCCGATGATCTGCACAAGGAAATCCATTTAGTAAAGTAGAACAAACACTCATACATGTGCTGATGATAGCTATTATATACAGAACTCACTAAAACCTGACCCTACAAAAACGCAAGTAAATTCATTCCATTTCAACAATATGCAGACAAAAGAGGAACTCGAAGTACAGTGGCGGGGCATCAATCTTGAACATACACAAACACCTACGTACCTAGGAATCATATTAGATAGGACATTAACCTTCAAAAGTAACTACCAAAAAATCAAAATGAAATTCACAACACAAAACAACCTAATAAGAATATTAACCGGGACAACGTGGGGAGCTAACCCCCAGTTGTTAAGAACCACAGCATTCACGTTATGCGATTCATCTGGAGAGTATGCATGGCAATTATGAAGTAGATCGTACCATGCGAAAAATGTAGATGTAGCTTTAAATGAAACATGCCACCTAATAATTGGATGCTTAAAAACCACACCCATACCTTTGGTACAAGTTCTAGCTAGTATAGCACCCCCAATATTAGAAGAAATGTGCCCAGTGATACTCAAAAAACAGCCCAGGCAAATGATGAAAGATACTCACTCCATAGACACTAATCAGCCCCCAGCAGACTGAAATCGAGAAAAAACTTTCTGAAATCAACTACAGAGATCACAACATCACTTGAGCATGAACGACATCGAGGATGGATAGTTCTGAACCTAACAAATAATTTAAAAATAAGTCCAATGGAAAAACTTCCGACCGGATATCGCAACAAATGGAACACCTGGAAAACATTCAATAGATTGAGAGTAGGTGTTGCCCAAACAAAGAAAAATCTACGTAAGTGAGGATACGATATGGGAACCATAGACTGCGACTGTAGAAGTGAACAAACAGAACAACATATACTAGTGTGCCCCTAAATCTAGTGCAATGCACACCTGAAGGTCAGGCGAATGTAACGAACGCGGCTATACAAGTAGCCAATCAAAGGATTACAACAAAACAAAGAACCTATATTAAAGCCTGGACACGATAAGAAGAAGAAGACTAAAACGGCTAAAAAGTTCCCGTTCCAGAGTTT
The DNA here is from genome assembly GCF_025091365.1 of Daktulosphaira vitifoliae. Lineage (NCBI taxonomy): Eukaryota > Metazoa > Arthropoda > Insecta > Hemiptera > Phylloxeridae > Daktulosphaira > Daktulosphaira vitifoliae. Next base: position 44,135,750 of record NW_026099574.1, read on the forward strand.
CGTCTATAACTTGGGTGGTTGCCTTTTTTATAGGGTACGCCTCTACCCACCGATTATAACAGTTAGTGGCGACTAGAATTGTCGTCTTAGCACGTCCAATCCTTGGGTAGGGTCTCATTAAGTTGACACTAACCACTTCTCATGACTGACGTGGTACTCTGGTATTCATTACATCTGCTGGTTTGTGGTTAATTAACTTAATGCAGACACATATATGACATCCCTTATGCTTTGCGCATAGTAATAACGTAGGTCTCCTTCCATCCCGGATGGGCGATCATTTCGTTGTCATGGTAACGCTATAACACTTGATCAACGAACACTTAGTAGTACCGATATTATCCCCGTTTGTGAGGAGTGACCGGAACGACATAGTAGTCCGTCCATTATATCATAATTAGGGTAAGTCCTGTCGCTATTGGGTGGACCCTTGCCCAATAGTCTTTGGATAAACTCGTCTTTCTCATTCTAAATTGGATTCAAAGATCCCTGGTTATTTTTGGCATGGTTTTAAAGCCGCGACACGGTAATATTACACAACATTAGTGATTTAAAGGAAATAATTCATCAACAAATTATAATGTAATATTTTATTTTACTTTACATAATTAATATTTTAATTGTTATTATATTTTATTCGAGTATTCCATAAACGCAGAGGTGTACTAACAATTTGTTTGATTAATGTCGTATATCATAGAAAAAAGTAATGTATTGATTATATTGAAATGTTGATAATGGCTATAGTCATTTGAAACGAATAGTTATTTTAAATATTTATCTGATATTAATAAACAATGAATATTAAATTTAAATAATAACCTGACAAATTAAATTCACAAGTTTTTCGAATGTAATACGAAAAATGTTATAAAACGGAACGTGATCATCAATCTAAAATTTGTAAACAATTTGTTATGAGCCCTCTCATTCTGGGTTACTCTATCTCTCAAAATCTTGGCCTTCCGCCCAATGACTTTGGTATACAGCGGCACAACAATAGTAGCGCTTGCTGATTCTTTATGAACCATTGGCCCTAAGATCATCTTTGCCACAGAATCAGCAGCTAGCCTGTTGGGGCCGATCCCTCTATTCTTGCGTCAGCACTCGCCCTACACTACACGTGGAGAATGGAATATTAACCACCTGACTGAAAAAGGAGGATTTGTAATATATACAGATGGATCCAAAAAATCAGGAAAGGTCGATGCTGGAATTTGGGGTTTAAAGCCACGAATAAATGTCAGCGGGCATATAAGTTTTTCAAAAACACTAAACAAAATTAGGAGTAAATATTATTGGCGAAAAATGAGAAAAGATATAAAGGCATATGTTCTGTCATGTAAAAAGTGTCATAAGAGGAAACTATATAAACAAAGTAAGCCACCGAAAGTAGGGAGATACGATTTAGACAAGCGTGAGATTATGAGTAAAATAATTACTGACTATATTCGTCCCCATCCGAAATCAAGATCTTATAAGTATATTTTAGTAGCTATTGATCGTTTATCAAAATTTTGCGTAGCTCAACCATTTACAAATGTCAATGCGCGTAGTACCAACAAATTTCTTTTAGACTTATTCTTAAGATTTGGTCCAGCTAGGATAATTAGGTCAGATAATGAAACTCATTTTACGTCAAAGATAGTTTTAGACCTAATGGACGCTTTTGGGGTAAACAAAAAATTCGGAATTCCATACAAGTCTACATACAAGTCATACAAGGTCAAGCGGAGAGGCAAAATCAAACAGTTATAGACATGATATCTCACTACGTTCAGGATAACAATAAGTAAGTAGATTAATAATATCAAACATATTAGAAAAACATTACATTAGAGAAACAATCTGAACGGACTAAACAAAAACTATTATCATCGAATAATTTTCAATCGTTTAAAGCGGGAGACAATGTCTTAGTCAAAGTTCCGGTAATGAATTTAGGTATGAAGGCCCTTATGTTATTTTAAAGAAAAAAGGTCCATATAGTTATTAAATAAATCTGCTAAAAAACAATATTCAGGTCGAGTTACCTGTTCACGTAGACCAGTTAAAACCATTAATTTCTAGAATATAAAATCCCGTCAAATCTCGGGCCGGTGCAAGCACTAAAATAGTAAAATATGTATAGCAATGAGATGACGATATAATTACAATTTAACAATTTTCAGAAAATATAAGAATTAAAAGGTGTATAATAATCATTGTCGATATTATTACTTTTATTTATTTTTGCTGACATAAATTATAGGGAAGGTCAGCGTGATAATGCACCCGAAAAATTGGTCTTATTGCGACAACGGCGCTCTTCACTTCTGAAAACGTAACGAATATCACTATGTTGTGCTGTTTCAACTTAAAAATGTATTTATTATTTAGGTTGGTGCTTTAGTGTTCGAATTAATTTAATCGAAGACGAATTTAGCGTAAAATGGTATATTAAAATTGACACGGTATTTTTTAAAAAAGGTTATTAATAATAATTCAACGTAATACTGTTATGGAGTCGATTAACTTTATTTTAAATTATAATAATATTATAAAAACTGGTAAACAGTGAGGTGCGAAATACAAAAAAACAATAATGCGCTGATGAAAAATCACACGGCACGTACGGCGGATGTAAGTCACAGATGAATTAGTTTACATAGTCGCCGACGTGTCTCGCGGTGCTGAACCCCCTGATCTGTCCTATCTACCGACCGCCGGATAAGACAAACTTGTGTTATCGTCAACGGCGACGAGTGCGACGGTGGACAGCTGATAATCACGACCGGATAACGTGCTAATTCACGGTAAATGAATAGTGTGCTATTACGGGCCGTGTCAAAGTACAATAATTAAATTAAATACGCTTACCTACCACTTGATAATTATATTGACTCTTGAAAAATTTTTTGTTATTGTTATTGACAATAATACTTTACCCGAATGGCGACTATAGAGACTATTCAATAATTCTGATTAATTCCCTAAGTAACATTTAATAAATCTAGATACTCCAATTTTAAAATTACCCCCGTCGTATAAAATATTTCATAAAATACAGAGGCTTAACTCATTTTAGCGTCTCATTTAGCCCCGCCTAGTGTCATTGAAGTGGCCCAGCTCTCTCTATTTTAACCCACTTATATTTAAGCAAAACAACAAAACCATGTCAGATAATTCATAATAATGTTTGTGGACTCACATAAGAAAATTTTTTGGTGGTAAAAGATATTTTGTTATATTCAAAGATGATAACTCTAAGTATACATATGTATATTTTATGAAACAAAAATCACAAGTAAAAGAAAAGTTTGAATTATTCTTAAATACGGTAAAAAATCAGTTTAATATATCAATTTTTACTTTACAAAGTAATAAAAAAAATACATGTGTTTTGGCTCTAGTGTCTAATTACTTAACTAATTAGTAAAAAAGAATAATTTTAAAGTTTAAATGCTCGTTTTAATTATTTCCATAGTGAATACAACGAATTAAATAAAATATATATAAAGAATCCGTAGATGAAACTGAAATTAAAAGGAAAACTGTTTTATGATAATTACTATAAATAATTGGTTAGCTATTTTTTAATTTTTCAGTAATTCTTATTACTTCGGTATTGAGTTTTTTTAAAATAGATTTATCTTTAAAGTATTTGGCCTTTATGTAATTTTTTCTCTTTTTTAAGTTATCCGTGTATTCGAGAAATTCAATGATACTCTTTCTAAGATTTTTAACGTCGTATTCTGACCAATTATTTTTATTATGTTCATGTTGGTACATTTTTTTTGGGTACCGTTGGTTTTTGTGATTGACTTTATTTATAGTTATAGTACTCTCCGAAGAATTAGTATTACTGGTTAAAGATTCTTCACTTGAAGAGTTTATTTTATAATTTGTAACGTAATAAAATTATCATGAGTATCAGGTCACAGGTAACTGTATTCAAACAGTGCGCGTCGTACATCCGTAGGTTCAGTGTTGCACATACACACATAATTATTGATTAAATTGATCTATATTTCCTACCACCTGTGATTCTCATCCTAAAAAACCATAATGATGAACACACTGTCAAGTACCCTCTCCCTTGTGTGATCAAGCTGTCGTAAGAAAAAATATGGTTATGTTCAAAAAAGAATTTCTCAACATCATTATTATTAACATCTACACCTTTTGACCTAACATCATAATCTTTGTCAAATTTTTCTGTCTGTTGCCGTCCAGTTCAATGATGGAGTAGAAGTTTGTCATTTTGGCTTGGCCATCATTATGGCACTGTATACAATCAACAAGATTTGGACATCTCAACAATAATATGGTATATCTTCCTTTGGATTTTTTTTTCTCTTTGCACAATGTGCTCATGTAAAATTATTTATGTTATCTTTTATTTGGTTAACTGACCACACGGTATGTTTTTTTTCTTCTTCTTATATTAGTTACTGACTATATAAATTTTAATTATGGTCAAGTCTTTCCCGTTTCTTTGATTATTCTTTCGTGACCTGACAGGTCCTCGGGTGTGGTCAGGGTGGACATGGTTAACATCTCAATGGGTCCCCTACATTTATGTAGGGAATACCCATTGACGTTGGTGACATGTCCATTTTACCCTGACCCATGCGTTGGATCTGTCATGCCCAGGTTACCCTACTATTTTATTCTGTTTTCCTTTTATCTTCTTAGTACATTCTTAAATAAATTATTTAACATTATGCCAAAAGTTATTTATCCAGAATTTGGTATCTCAGCAAATTTGTCTGATAATGAACACTTAAATAGTGTCTAGGTGAGCACTATATACGAATCATGTATCGTTACATTACATAGAAAATCCAGAGGCCGTTCTGATGCCTGGATGTCTGTAGACATTTAATTTTAGATTAGTGCAATGAAACACAATTTACTGTTTTACAGTTATATGTGGCAAATGCTAAAGTTTAAGTAAAATAAATAATTTATGGGGCAAAAAAAATATTATTGACTGAATCATTTTGGAATATACTTGTGGCATACTTATTATTTTATACATACTATTAATCCTATAGTTCCTTGGGAATCCTTGACCTTAAGTTAATTGTTCATAGTGTTTTCTTTTTTTTACATTTTGTGTTTAACATAAAATTTGGTATTTAATATATATATATATAGATTTTTCTTTCTATTATTTTATGATTATATATATAGATATTCTTTAGTAGAATGTTTTAATTTTTCAAGAAATTGTATTTTGTTATGATAATTACAAAATTAAATCATAATATTTAATAAAATCTAATCATTGTTATCTTAAATTATTACTAGTTTTCATAACCTTTCCCCATAGGATAAGGTACAAAATCCCTGGTGCTCAGGCTTTGCCTCGGCCCAGGGTGGACCAACTCATTGGGTTCTTGTAAAGTGAGGCTGATATATATTAGTTTGGCTTACAAATTATTGTTTAATAAATCTAATTGGTCCATATTTTTATCACTCATTCTTTTTGATTTTTTTCTTTTAGCTCGTTGCCAATTGTATATTACCTTTAACTGATCTGAATCAACTTGATAGGTATTTTTGGGTATATTTGATTTAGCATAATTACTGACTTTGAAGTATAAACAAGATGGTGTATGAACCAAACCTAAATCATTATCTTTCGAATTATTGATAACTTTACTACTGATTATATCTAAATAATCATTATTTAGAGGCTGGTTCATAATTTTAAAAGCATTTTCTGAAAAGGTTTTATTTTTTTGTTGTACATGACAATTATCTGGTATAGGAGATAGTGGAAAACTATTAATATTATTTATAGTAGCGAAAGCATCTTTTATACATAGAGACATATGAAATATAATTGTGCCACTGACTGGCTCTCTATAGAGTATGTAATTTTTTATTTTTACTTGTTGATCCCAGTCTCGAGTGATTATCTGAAATTCTTTAAATTTTATAACTGCCTGACTTACTCTTTGTCTTTGATACATATTATCATCGATTTTTGCTCTTTTGCGGTATTCGAAAACACTCAACTAGAACCGTTCCATTATCTGTGCGTAGATTTTTTAGAGTTGTCTTGTCAGTTTGCCAAAAAAAGTGTTCATCAAAACTTATTTGATGTCGAAGTACTGTTAAAATTTGTGTGCTTTGTTGTAACTCTTTGTTAAAGGTAGCTTCTAATATAATGTTTCCTTTAATTGAAGAAAATCCCAAACCACAATGGACTCGCACTATAACAATCAAATCTTCTGATCGCAATCTATTCATAATATCCAAAAAAAATTATTAATTGCGTTTTTATAAATTTCACTGTCTAAATAACGTTATAATAATTTGATGTTTTATAGTTATTAGTTTATGATGTATAATTATTTGAACCGTGTATTTAAAATAATTTAATATTGTATATAGTGTGTATTATTACATTAAAAAAATTGATAAATGTTGGATTATTTGTCGAAGAGTATAGTTAAAATAAATATTATTTATAAAAATATCTAAAAATTTAATGAATAAAAAATGAAGTAATATTCTATAAGTTACATTAAATTTAAATCCATATTTTTCTACTTTGCTATAAAAAATATTAGTCGGAAATGAAACATTTTTTTTCAAAGTTTAATTAAATATTTATTTAAATTTAATGTATTAAAACAGTCATATGAAATACTGCTTGAAATTTGGTTTATTATTGAGTTTTCATTTTCTTTTACAACTTGCGATCTCTAATATCAGCTTGATTTAATAACCATTGACCAAGAAACGTGAAGGGGTCTGAACGACCACGTTTAGATGTTTCTTGCAATCCTTCAACTAGATATGTACCTAATAAACTTATAGTCTTAGCAAGTATTATTTTGTCAGATAATTGCCCAGGAGGTACCTCATTAGAAAGTTTATGATCTGAAATTAAAAAAATTAAAAGAAAAATAATTGCTATTCAGTATACTATAAAGATATCGTACGTGATATCACTCTATAAGAAACTTGGTTCATTTCTGATATATTCATCGATATGATCGACTCAGATGTACCTAACAATTTAAAATAAATATTTTTTAATATTTTGTATGTATACGTATTTCTTATAAAAAATGTTTATAATTTTACTATATTACTCTAACATTTTTCTACCGTATAAGAATTCGGATAATAGCGTTGATCTAACACACTTGTTACATTTAAATTATTAGAAGATATTTGAGGTGTTAGTTGAGTTTGTATGGACGGAGTTTTACAAAACAGTGACTCCATTCTATTAAATAATGTTATCATTTCACAGTATTAATTTATGCCAGTTGGAGTTTTAAGAAAAAAAACAAATGTATACGTACTTGTAAGAATATTTGTTTTCATACTCATCTTCTTTGCTGATTTTATAGTGATCTGAAATACTTTCTTCATTGCTGATTTCATAATGGTCTGAGATATTTTCTTCTTTCAATTTTTCAGCTATATATTTTGACTTGGATATGGTTCTATTTTTTGATTTTTCTCTGTCAATGTTATTAGTATTATCAAACAGTACTTTTTGTTTTGCTAATTTCATTTTTTTAGTAGATTCTTTATGAATTTGTTGGTCTAATGATATACTAGCTGAAAAATATTCAAATTCTTGTAAGAAAGAATTTTTGACATTTGGATTTTTAAATTGATCATTTAATTTCTTTATCGGTACCACATTTTCCTCGAGAAACAGCTCGTCCATCTGTTCCAAATGGTTCTCTGATAAATATGTTTTAAATGACAGTTTCGAATTATTTATTGATTTATTTTCATTTAATTCTCTTATTAATCTAAAGTCTTCATTAGAATCATCTAAAAATTCCATTTCTTGTCTGATATCTCCCTCTGCATCATTAACTTGTGAAGAATTTATGATTGAATTTTCAGTTAATGGGTTTATATTATCTGATATAGTTTTATTAGCTAAATATACATCATACCTGGAATGGTCTTTATTTATCCAAATGGGTGAAGTCAACATATTTATTATATGATTATATCTGTGATCAAAATTTTTAGCCGACAAAGAACCCTTAGATATTGTTTTATTTGACTTCAATAATGTTAGTTGACAAATCATATTACCAATTTCAGTATCTTTGGCAACATTTATAATGGAGTTTTTTAAATATTTTGGACCATTTGGGGTAGAAAAATCTTTTGAAATATTTTTCCCGAAATCTTTTATATTTGGAACTAAAAATTGTCTATGGTTATTTTCTGTTTGATACTTAAAATTTTGAAGCTCTATTACCTGGTTATTGAGAAAAAGCATTCTAGTTTCGTGGGTTTTATAAATAAAATTTTGATGTATAAGTGGGAAGTCTTTGATATCAATAAGTTTTTTAATTTTTTCTTGTTTTGTACATACGTGTCTATTTTTGGAAGATTTCGTGTTTAACATTTTAGGTAATATCTTATTACTCTATTAAATAGAATTACAACAAATATTTGTATATATTTTAAATATACTTTGTTGCTATAGTAATATAATATATTGAATGTAATATATATCTTTAATTTTTTATAAAATTGTAATATTTTGAATACGGACTTAGACATACGTATATAATAATATTTTTAGCATATAAATTTTGACTTAAAATCTTTTATTATTTTATGTTTTGATAAAAACAATTTTATGTAAGCAAAAAGATTTATCATCCGTGATCTTTCAACATCAATGAAAATGATTTTAGAAATGACTGCTGAGTTTTATTTTCGATGTGTATATTGTTGTATAATATGTTTGAATTAATACCGGCGATGTTGAGAAATTGAAAAAATATTGACAGCATGTTCTACTGGATACTGAGTAATTTCCATACATTTGGCCAACCGTGTCTACTCCTCGTATTGTGATTTCTAAAAGTGTATAACTTCTGATATTTTTGTTTCATAATTTATTAATGTAGTTAATAATAAAATAACTGACTTGTTTTTTTTTTTTTGGTGATGCAATCATTATTTATTTTTGAATTCCAAAAAGTGATGAGATTTATTTTTACTTGGTTAAAAATTTACCGAAATATTTTTATTGGTTTTATTTAACATTCTTACTACAGTAGACCAATTTATGTAATCTAGTATATCTTATATAATATTAAGATTTGCTACTATCGCGTTACTATATCAATTGATGATGTTTGTTTGTGGGGACACCTCTGTGAGGTGGCTCCATGGTTTTTTAGGGTGCCTCATTGAGGTTCTGCCACATTCCCTATCAATAACAGATAAGAGAAATTATATGCATAGAATGGTGTTATATGTTGTAATTTTGATAACAGATTATGGAAACACTCTTATCATATATTATAATATATAATTAATTTACCTCTTATATTATATTGACAAGTAGATTATGATATTTAAATATTGTGAATTAACAGTATAGGAAACATGATAACGGATACTAATTTATGGTTTAGCAAATTATATTATTTGAGTTATATTTCTTCCTCCTGCATGTAATAATCATTTTGAAAACTTGAAAATATGATATATTTAACGTTAAAAAGCCCGTTCCACACTTAATAATACTGATATAATAGAAATTAGTAAATTAGTATTTGTTTATAATGAAAATATTAAAAAAATATGATTGTGTTTTTATTGCGTCTTCTATATGTATACAATGAATTAAAATCCCAGTGGTGTATTATAAGAGATGAAATTTATAAAATAAATTCATACATCTGTTGAATTTATTGTTGAGATAGTGTAAAATGCGCACCTCCTTTGTCTATATACGCATACTTAAACATAAAATTGTACATGATTCTTAACGTTAAAATTTAAAATTTAATAATACTAATTAGTGAATTTGTGTTTATTAATAATGGGTACTTTAGATAATTATGATTTTGGTTTATTGAAGGTTCTATATATATATACAATGAAATAGAATTTCATTGCCCTATTACAGAACATGAAATTTATAAAAAATTACAACATGATATTCAATACCGCATATGGTTTTTTTATCGGAATATGACGCATGGAATATCGCATATGCATTTTACCACGATTCAAGAGAAAATACATTTTAGTGTTGCAATGAGGAATGTTACACAAATTCTCCACATAGGATAGTAGATCTGTTAATATTTATTTCGGGGTAAAAACTGTATCAAGAACTTGTCGTCTTTTAAAAATTATAAAAGATTGAAGTGTGTTGCATGTGAAATGAGATTAGCCCGATGGATGTTTATATCAGCAGACTCTATGCCTATTTGGGATCTCGAAACGACGATTTCATTTATACAAGAATGTGAAGAATTTTATGAAAATTATAATAACTACTTTATTTAGTTAGTATAATAGTTTTTTTATTATTAATTATTTATATCTAATTATAAATTATAGAAAAAAATATTTTTATTAAATAATTTGCATATACCACGTAAAATAATATATATTATATTTAACTCTCTTATTATATTAATAACTAGATTATAATATTTTAATACCAATATTTTAATTTACTTTATAATATTATTTAATGTAGTGTATTTGTAATGTAATGTATTTCTTCATTTAGTACTGACGCGTATCCAATATACAATTGAAAGTGCACAGAAACGTACCCGGCAAATAAATATCAATAATATATATAGATATAATTAGATCGCTCTAGTGGGTTTTAAATAACCCTTATTACACTGCACAAATTTGGGCTAAAAGTATCCGGATAAGGCGTTAAAAATAACGGTCACGGTAACAGATGTTGAAACAACGTTATAAAAACGAACCAAAAACAAAACAGAAAAGGGCACAAAGAAACAGAATCAGAGCGGAGTTACCAGTTAAGGTGTACGTCGGAAACGCAACAGAACGCAATATCGGTAATCCATATTCGGCAGCGGCCTTATCTCAGTGTCAAGAGCGGGGAGACAACCGATTGTCATATTAATAGCTGGACGGCTGATATCGAGAGACACGGTTGAGCGCCAACCTAGAGCAAAAGGCGGTGCCGTGTCAGTACTGTAGTGTTAATGTGAAAATTGAAAAGCAATATCACCGGTTTTTTCAAATTCAATTTTCATTTTATTCATTACTTGGTTGTAAATATCAATTTATCCTTTTCGTAAAGTAACTTCAAATGGAACACTTTTACCAGTATATTTTTTTAAAAATGAATGAAACATTATGTTTGAAAGTTTATTAAACAGTATGTTCGCGAGCACCATTGCTTCGAATAAATCCTTATTAAAATCTAATTTGGTAGATTGATTGGTTAAAATTTGTTGTGATTTCCTTTGAACTTGATCCTTTTGGCGTTTGGCACTTTTAACGTGTTTTTCAGTTCGAATATGTTGGCTTACGTTTAATTTTTTTTCAAAATTAATATTTATTTCACAATCTTTGCAAAATGATACAAAACCATCAGTAGATAATATTTCAGATTTAAATACAGACACATAGTTTCTAAAACACGCACTAGTGGATTGTTTCACTTTTTCCATTTTCAGTATATTATGTTTATGAAAAAATGTACGCCATAATAAGCACGCACGCGTATATACGGCAACGGATAAACGTTGCGCACAAAACAAATAATCGAAATTTCTAGCCTCTAGTTCAGAGGTGGCTTTTTTGTATATTGTGCCAAATAATAAATACAAAATTGAGAATGTGCCTTAAAAAATATTTATTTATTTCTATAAAATATGAATTTAAATTTTAGATTTTTTTCATATAAGTAAATACTATTTTTATGACAGTTTAATGTTGAATTAGTTTGATCTCTTCGTAATTTGGTTGAAGTTTAGTTAAAGATATGGGCATTAAATTTTTTTAATGAGAATTTGTTAGTTTGGTTCTGTACTTATTTTTGATAAAAGTCATCCCAGAAAAACTTTTCATATATATTTATGTAGAGCCGAATCTACAAACTAATTTCAATGCTAGACTATGTAGTTCTGGAAAATCTTTCTCTGATACGCATTTCCAAAATTCTATAATCTCAGGCAACTCTTTATATTTACATTTTAAAACTGCTGAACTTTGAAGTTCAATAATTTCCAATTGCATGTTGGGGTTATATTTTTGGAGATCGTCTGTCGATATGATAAATGGATTAATAAATAAGTTATTTAAATCTTCTTTTTCTTTAAATCTACTGAATCTTTTTTGAAAACTAACAAATAGTGTTGAAATACGATTTTTAAAAATCGTCAAAGGAATATCTGTCGGTAGATAAATAGATTTTAATCGTACAAAATGATCTAAATTTCCTATTCCCAAATTACTTTCGAAAAATTTAAGTCGAGACATGAAAGAATTTATAAAACCTACAAGTACTGGAAATAAATTTCCTTCGCCTTGAAGTCGTTTATTGAGAATATTTAAATGTCCGAGAACATCAGTTAAAAAACGAGGTCGTTTAACCATTAATATATTAATACTTAATGCACAAATAAACACTTTTGCAATTCACGGCCAATGTGCCATAATAAGATATCCCTATCGACAGTTGACCTTTTACCATCATCGCGTTCATTACTTTTGTCTGATAATTAACATAACTTTTCTACCACGTATATAGTGTGTGTGTGTGTCGCCGTCAGCTCCCTGTTGGATTATATCATCTCTAGGTGTCCAGCAAGTCGTATTATCTAATTAATATTTCAATTACTTAATAAATATTTAATTATATAGCTGTTTACCAAAAGTGTTATATATATATATATATATATATTGTAGTACGACCCTTGGTAGTTCCTCTAAGGAAATATAAATTAAATAGGAAACTTCAAAACCTAAGGTAGATATAGCATAGCCAGCTATCCCCCGTTAGTCCCTTAGAATACTGTCGACGGGCATTTAGGCTCAACCCCTAAATAGCGACGAAACAGGACAATTCACTATTAAGTATATTTATTCGAAGTGTAAATTCCAAGTTCAAAGTGACGGAAGAACTTTTAGGACTTGAAGTACTCGAAACATCGACAAAAAGTATAGATATATTTAATAAACTAAAATGTTGTGTCGAAACTTTGTTATTAAAAAATGATGATTTAATTTGGTCAAAACTTGTAAGTGTATGCACAGACGGCTTTCCATGTATGATTAGTAAAACTATCGGTTGTGTAACCTAATAGGAGGAATTTTTTAATAGAAAGTTAAATAAATATCACTGTATTATACACTTAGAATCCTTATGCGCCAAAGTTTTAAAATTTGATCATGTATTAAAACCAGTATCTCGATTTATTAACAAAATAAAAGCTCGGCCTTTAAATCATCGATTTTTCAGAACTGTAATTGAAAATGTCATTAACGAATCCGGTGAACTTGTATTGTATTTTGAAGTAAGATGGCTTGCAAAAGGAAAAACGCTAGAAAGATTTTGTAATATAAAAGACGAAGTTATAGAATTTTTAGAAAAAAATAATGAATTGCCTGATGAATGTAAACTACTCAGAGATAAAAATTGGTTAAACGACCTCGTTTTTTAACTGATGTTCTCGGACATTTAAATATTCTCAATAAACGACTTCAAGGCGAAGGAAATTTATTTCCAGTACTTGTAGGTTTTATAAATTCTTTTTGGTCGGGGTTAGAATAGACCATCGGTTGTTCCTGCGTGTCGTAAAAGACAACTAAAAAGGACTTTTAGTAGGGCAGCAGCTACTACAATATTGGGTGTAGGTTCATTAGCTACACGCCAGGCAGCAGTCAACAGATACGGGAAACTTAATGCGTAATCCAAATAGGGCGCACAGGTTGATACACCGAACACAAGAAAAATAAACGGAAATCGAGTAATATAAGTTCGCAAATTAACAGTGAGGAACTGTGGTGTTGTGGACTACTCGGCGTAGAAGCGAATATCGTAAACTACTTATATCTATATTAGTATATCTCTAGATATATATATGTATATATATCTATACCACGTTAGGTACGCAGGAAAACAAAAACGTTCCTTTGAGTCGCGGAAAGACGACACACAAGAAAAACTTAGTCGGTAAATCGCACCAAACGCAGCGTAAAATGCCAAGAGCACAAAAATTTCGGACAAAACCACTCAAGGTTTACGTCGGAAACGCAACAGAACGCAATATCGGTAATCCATATTCGGCGGCGGCCTTATCTCAGTGTCAAGGGCGGGGAGACAACCGATTGTCATATTAATAGCTGGACGGCTGATATCGAGAGAGACACGGGTGAGCGCCAGCCTAGAGCAAAAGGCGGTGCCGTGTCAAACTGTATAACTGATGGCTGCACTGCGATACGGAAGGCAACGGGAAACCACCGTATTAATATCCCAAGCAACAGCAATCAACATGTCTTCTTCTCAAGTTAAAAATTCTTTATTACAAGATATGCTTAACGTAGTATTCATGAACGTTTTTAAAACGGCAAAACGATCGAGTTATAAATGAACCCAAACCTCCAGCTACTAATTTTGTTGGAAATAGTACACAATTTAAACACAGTGCACCTCTCAGATGCTTAGAATAAACTAGCCAGGGCGAATAAGTTTGCAACCAACTATTATTAAATATACGCTTGAGATTAGCGGCCTCGGCATCTTTGGCAAAGTTGTAGCTCTCAGGAAGTACCCAACAACGTTTAAGTATATCCAATTTTTGATTGGTTGTCATTAGAGAAGTTCGCCCTACCCATTTGCCGAGATCGTTATCACAAACATCTTTTTCTTCTGGTATATTTTCGACTTTCGAAGAACCAGCTTTAGCCAATGAATTCTGTGATAAACTTCTTTCAATCTTTTTTTCTTCGTCACTTTCACTACTACTTTCTTCTTTTTTCCTTTTCAGAGTCCCTGAAACAAAAATACGTAGACTGTTAAATATCTTAATTTATCTGGTATAAATTGGATACATCAAATTATGAGAACTGAAATTTACTTATTAATTATAATAATACTAACTTAATGTTTGTGCCTAGAAAAGTCTATGTTTAATTTTTGGTCACCCGTCGTTTCTCTTATCACTAGTCAAGCTAATCTGTCGGGGTAGCGGTTATGCGCTTTAAAAATCAATTCTCTCTTGTTTTTGGATCGCCTAACTGTCTAGATGTGGTTTCGCTCCGTTCTATCAAGTTGTTTTTTTTTGTTATTTGGTCAAGTTCATTTTATCTCTCCAACATTGTTTTGTCATCTTTTTGATTGTTTTGAAACGGTAACACACTATAATATTGTAATCAGGCCCGCATTTAGGGGGGGGCATTGGGGGCATTTGCCCCGGGCGGCAAATTTTGAAGGGCGGCAAAAATCTTAATAGGTATACAATTTTTAAAAATTAATTATTTTTATTTAATTTAAAATTTTTTCAAACAGAACAATTTATTTTTATGAAACAAAAATATCTATTTCTAAAAAAAAATATTACTTTATTATTTTCTAATTTAAAACGTGTACAAAGATATAAATGTAAAAGAAGATATATCAAAGCTGTATAACAACATATACTACAGTTAGTAGTTAGATAATAGTATTGATTATACATAGTAATTTTTATAATCAACAGCACTATAAATAAAGTAGGCGGCAATTTATTTGATTCATGTTTTTATCTAATTTTAACAAAGTATTGATATTTTCTCCCTTAAACTGGTTTTATGGATGTCGTCGGCCGTTGATAGTCGATTATTATTGGAATACTAAGAAAGTTAAAACACAATAATTTGTCTCATTTTTCACAAAATTACTATCTAATAATGTCACACTAATAATGTGTTGTGTACAGACAGCTCATTGTGTTTAGTACTCGACTACAAGTGACCGAGTTAATATGTTGAGGTGTTTTTTTTTATTTGTATATTTTATTATTTATTAACGTATTAAAATGAGAGATGGCAGAAAACGTTTAAGTGGAAGTGCTTATAAAAAAGTTGCTAAATTAAAATTAGAAAAAGAACAAAAAGTCATTTCTCAAACCGCAAAATTAACTTCATTTTTTAGCAATCAATCTCCAATTCGCCAAGTGAAATAGAGACTACAGCTGAACAGATTTTAAATGAGTCTAGTGATAAAAAGTAATTTAAAAATCAAATGTTAACTTTTGTACGTTATTTCAGTTTTATATAAATGAAAAATTTTATAATTTTTTAGTGAACATCCTCTACATAGTACTTTTGAAACCATGGCAAATGAAAATCAATTAATTGAATATTCGGAATTATTAAATACGCCAACTAAAAAACCCAATCCAACACTTTTGGGGGCGCGGAAAAATTAAGTGCACCGGGCGGCAAAATTCCTAAATGCGGCCCTGATTGTAATTGTAGGAAATTTGCTTACAACAAATTTCCTAACTTAAATTCTTAAATCAAGTTTAGAAACCCCGTGATTGATTTAAAAATTCTTACTAATTACTAGTCTATGGGTAATAAAATTTAATTATTACACATTTTGTTGTTGTCATATCATTCACTAGAGTTCTAACACTCCTTGTGGTGGGTGGTAAAACTTTATCCAGTTTAATCTCAGTTGTTCTACTCATTTACACTATGTCATGCATAATTACCAATAATTATTTAAATTCATTGTCGACCAGTCGCTAATATTCAATTTTTTCATTAAAATTGAAATTCATTAAAATTTTAATTGTAAATAGTACTGTTTTAAGCATGTTTAGNAGCGATTAAACCAGCGCTCACAAGTATTCTGGGATAAACAATGCTCTCCGTAAACTCCTTGAAGTATACGGTAACTTTCAGCAGCACTTTTTTTTAAGAGAAAGTAATGTAACAAAACCTCCCGCAAATGCTCTTTTTTTGGAACAAATTCCGACATTTTAACACGTAAAAAAAAATGATATAAGCGCTTTCAAAAAGTACGACTTTCACTACTTTAAAGGGTTATGTCGATAAAAAAAATTGCTCACATATCAAGCCACGTGCTCTATTATATGAGTGTAACGCCATCTGTTGAAAAATATCCCCATTATTAAGTTATACACCTGGTATTAGTCTAATTACTATAATGGATTTATAATTGTATTACTAGTTTTAAACAATGATTTGGTAATTATTTAAAGTTATACATGCTTGTTATCTATTAGATAAAATCCACTTTTTACTTGTATTCATAGAAATAAATTAATCATATCTTTAGTTAATTATCTATCTAGCTGTTGTCATTTAAATTTACCTTATATACAATCCACTAGAAAATATACTAAACAATTTGGTCACTTAACCAGTACCAAATCTTAATTTTGATTGTAATATTGATTACAATTGTTCATAATTGAAATTAAAATTTGGCATCAATAAAAAATTAAATAATCAATTAGTCTATCGATTAATGTAGTGCGCCTACAATTAATATATTCATAAAATCAGAAGAATTGCGGTTTGTTTGATTACTTACCTTTAAAAAACTTTCTTATATCCATTGAAAAAACATACGCGCAAAGACAGACACTATTTCAATAAACAAGACGACACTGTGGACTGACCTAACGCAGCGCTGAGAATGAATACATAATACAAGCGGTGATCGATGAAGGGCACCCGAGTACCTGATCAGTCGCCTCCACTTTCACTCCGCATCTCACCTACCCGCTTCGCACCTATGACTATTTTAGTTATGGTTCCTTACTAATTTTTTAAAGCTCTTTTGGGTTTTCATTAAACGTTTTACGATTCATTTTTGTAAAACAAAAAAATGACGTAATAAATATTATACCTACTAACCTACTATAGATCACATTTCAAATTGTTGAATTTCACAAGCTAGCCTTCAAGCCCAAGTTTTGAAGCTCGTCAGAATTACAGTTTAACAGCGAACGACCGCTCTTCTAAGGGGGACATATGCCCCCCCCCAACTGACCGTACATCACTACGCCGATGAACATTTCATAACGTTGTTCGACTCAATTATGCTTATATATATGTACATATGATGGAAACAAATAAATAAACATGGTTTATATTTCTAACTATTTATTTTAATAATAAACAAACAAAAAATTATTTTTGCTCAATCTCATTATTTATTTATTTATTTATTTATTTGGAAAATAAATTTTGAAACAAAACAATTGTACACTTGTTGTATGTTGCAACATTACGAATTTATTGGATTGGAGTTAGAGGCAGAACTGCTCACTAAACATTTGAAAAAACAACGCTTAGTATATTACAATTACCAAAACAGTTCTACCTCTAATAGTGTTACATCTATGTATCTAATACCTTGCTCCGGCATTTCTACGTCTGGAGGTGGGGGTGGTCCCTCCTGCTACTGTGGTGCCGATTCCTCGGCTTTTTTGAGAAGGCGTCGTAACTTTGCTACTTCTCTTTCAGCAATTTTCACACGCGTTTTTATGTTCAGTTTTTTTTTCGAAGGTTCTAAAATAATAAAAATAAATATATTGAACACATGAAAGATAATTGAAGGTTATTTTATCTTTACTTTGGCAGTCCCCCCTCAAATGTCTCGGTTTGTTACATTTGAAACACCCTGCGAAAATTAAAATTTTATTTCGATGTTATTTTTTAAACGGTACATGTGCATAAATTTATTGTATACTTACGTTTGCCTTTTTGCCGCCCGCTTTCGTCGGTTTGACGCGACGACGACTGAACGTAATAATTATTTATTTATTTATTATATATACTTGCTTCTTTATGACTTTAGAAATACTACTAAATAATTTTTCCAATCGCAGAGAAATTCTTTACGACTCCCAAGTCGGACTTTGGACTTGGTTACTTTATAATCTCTGAGAGTCAGTATTTGAACCAATTTCAAACAGGTCCTATTTTTGTGGCGCGATTAAAAAGCGCTATTTACTTATTTTGACGTATTTCCAGACCATAAGACACTATCCGAGGTCCACGTTCGATTTCACAGAAATCTGTTTAATTTTTTTTTTGTAAAACGGGAATGCCTAACCACCGCAAATCAATTTTTTTTGCGCGCGACTCAAAATTCACGGTAACACGACCGCTGGAGTTTTTCGTCACGCGCGTAAGTTGGACTTCGAACCGTGCGACTTTCTATCGTCCGTGTCTCGGACCACGACGCGGTTTCGATCGTTCTACCGATATTATTCGCATCAATGCACTCGCGTTATGTTATCACCTCAATACGTTAATCATTATTGAAAATTCACATTGTTTTAACACGAACTCTATTTTTCATTTATTTTAAGTTTATTTGTGATAATAGCATTTATTAAATAAGGCAATAGTCTGATTTTTTTTTATTGCGAAGAACATTGCGTACAAAGTCTGTTAGGTTCTGTACCCGTGTCATCCCAAATGGTAAACATTGTACGCATAATAATAGTAATGAATTTACTGTATATTATTGTTTTTATGTACGCAATCAATTCTGTAGGTTGAAGTGGTAGATGACCCGTTGTAGCGTCATTCGAAATTGTCGATTTCGGTCCGCTCGACGTGAGCAGTTTTCATTGCGTTGCATTATAATTACATTATTTATACATATTATTTTTTTCGTGTAGATTAAAGAGGTCGGAGCTCCCGTGGAACCGTACCCCGAATTTGTCGACGTCGGATTGGACGACGTCAGTAAAATTATTAAATCGCTTTTAAACACGATGAAAATATAGACTTTTAATTAATTATTATTATTTTTCCTCTCATTATGGAGCTTTCCGTCGTCGGAGTTCCAAAAGAACCAGCTCTCGACGTCGCTCCATCCGAAGTGAGTTTAGTTATTTCGAACATTACAATAAATAGTACATTAAATAATATAGCATTGGGTTTAAAAAAAATGGAATCTGTTTTACAGCGTGGCCTGCATTATATTATAATACGGCGTTTGTAAAAATTACAAACATTCATTTAGCGACAATACCGTAAGTCGTCACGACTTATGTGTTGACTATTTAGTGGGGAACGGCGTATCCATTACTCCAGTTTTTATCTTCTACTTATATTGTATTTTAGCTTCGATGCGAAGCTGAGAAGGTATTAATTTTACTATGATGTGTGTTTTTTTTTATTGTCTCTGTTACCATTTTTTCTCAGCTCTGACCGAACCAATTTCTTTCAACGAACGTCAAATGATCACAAATCGTATCTAGTCGAAGACATTACCCTCAAAAATTAAAAAAAATTATCTCGATTCCCGTAAATGGGGGAATCTCCAAAAAAATACAAATTTAATAATCGCTAATTTTTTTACTTAAAACGGCCATAACATTTTTAAAAAATGAACAAATCAACATAAATATATTTATATTCTTCTTTCATTCGACACACTTTTTTTTAAATCGTACTATTTCCCTTAATACAGGGGAGGTTCAAAATATAAAAATGGATATAGAACGTAGAATTTTTTTAACTTAATTTTTGAAAGTGTTCCAGAATTACTGACACTTTTATATATATCTTAAATTAAAGCTTATGTAATTTACTTTAATATTAAAAAAAAAAAATTCGGACTTTATTTTGTTTTCAACACACCTTTATAAAAATTATTAAAAAATAGAAAACTCAAAAGAAACACACAACGGTTTGATAAAAAAGTATAAAAGAAAAAAATATCACGTCGAGGTCACCAAAATGTATTAAATAATAAAATACTTTACCCGGTCGCTACGCCCTTTTTACCAAACGGTCTAGATATTTGGTATACCACTCCAAGGCTGACCAACCTGTTAGTGTGTAGTGTGGTAATAGAATCACCGGAGATGGGAGGGGTTGCCTGCGCAAAACCAGTGATCTATGTAGTGTTCAAGTGTGTACTGTGTGTATATATGTTTTGTGTGTGCTCTTAACTAAATAAATTAATAATTCAAAAGGTTATAATAATCAATAACAATATATAATAATAAACAATAATACACAATAAATGATAAATGATAAAGGGTATAAAAAAAAAGGTAGCCCTTCTGGCTCAACAACAGTAATAAGTTAAATAAAAAAAAAATTGAAGTTTGTACAATTTCGAAGGTTCCTTATTTTAAAATAATACTAATTATTTATTTGTAATAAATAATTGTTGAGTTTCTTAGGATAATTGCACTCAAAATTCACAGTAAATTACATATAGCCTACACTGATAAAAATATATAAGATAATTAGTTTCATAAACTTACGTTCGTGGACTTTAAGAAATGTCCTAATTCCATGGGCAGTACCATGTTTATAATCATAACCGATTTCCCAAAGAGGTGCTCTGGCGATAACGTCGATTTGATTAAGTCTTAAAGTATTTGGAAATGTGAATGAAGCTAAATCGATTGAAGCCATAAGAACTCGAGTATAGGCATCAATCTGTTCAGCTGATGGCTGGCCAAAATGATTGGTCCTAGTAACATCCGTAGTACCATCTAAAAGACATGTGCGTTTATTTAGCATCAATTTAGTGTATTATGGGTTTAAACATCATGAATTATGAAAAATAAAATTGTAAAACAACAAACATAAATAACTGAATAACTTAAAATTAAAAAAACGGTAGCACAGTGAGGTCACGGCATAGTGGAGACATTGCATAGTAGGGTCCAGTATAGATTTAATCTGACAGTGATTAAAATCACTATCATAAGAAACGCTTCGATGCAAATCTGTAGATAGTGTTTAATTTTAAAAAATTGATGGATAATTGCAAAAGCAACATCAACTTCTATTAAAATAAAATACAAAACCCATAATTATCATACAAAAATAGTATATTTTTCAATATGGTAGCCATTTGCGTATAGAAGATAGATCGTCGGGACAAATTTTTTTTTTTCATTTTGTAGTACATAAAATAAGCTTTAATTTTATATATGTTTAAAGGACGCAGTATTTCCGGAACATTTTCAAAAATTAAGTTGAAAAAGTTATTTTTTGTAAAAAAGTTACTATTTTAAATCCTCCCAGTGAGCAGAATAAGTGTTAGATTTTCAAAAAAAATTATATCAAATGAAAGGGAAATATCTAAGGTTTCAATACAAAAAAATATTATTTTTATTTGTTCATTTTTGAAAAAGTTATGGCAGTTTTAAGTACAAAAAACATCCCGATAAAATGTAATTTTTATCGCAAACATTACATTTTTTTTTAAATTTTCGACAGCCATTTGCACATAGAAGATAAGATGTCGGGACAAATTTTTTTTTTTCATTTGATAGTATATAACATAACCTTTGATTTGATATATGTTTAAAGGACGCAGTATTTCCGGAACATTTTCAAAAGTGCAGTTGAAAAAGATCTATATCTTTTACAATATTTTAAGTTTATATAAGGGGAAATTGTCCAATTTTAATCAAATGTATGTCAAATGAAAGATGTACTTATAATGTATTTAGAAAAAAAAAATTTGTGCTGATATATACATTTTTCAAAAAGTTATAGCATTTTTAAGTTGAAAATTTAAAATCGAAAATCGAAAATTTTAACACAAAAATAGTGTTTTTTTAACTACGGCAGCCGTTTAAATGTAGAAAAAAAAGTGTCGGGACAAATTTTTTTTTTTCATTTTGTAGTACATAAAATAAGCTTTAATTTGATATATGTTTAAAGGACGCAGT
>NW_026099574.1:44158617-44164060 GCF_025091365.1 Daktulosphaira vitifoliae
AAAAAAAAAAAAAAAAAAAAAAAAACACATCATAGTAAAATTAATACCTTCTCCGCTTCGCATCGAAGCTAAAAGGTAGCCAAAAGCAACATTCTGAGACCCATGGTTTAAAAAAACTGCGTTTGGTTTACTTGAAAATGCTAGTAATGCGCAAAAATGGGTTGAAGAATTGACAATGATGATTAGTACAAATACTGAAATGGAAAATGAAATGAATACAGCTGAATCTACTACAGAACCCACGTGAAATAGTACTAATAAAACAACAACATCACTATGGGAGCATTTTGATAATAAAGTCACTGACGTCAAAACTACATCGACTCAAAATATAACTTCCACTTTAATAATACGTCAATATTTAGATATGCCACTTTTAGATCGTAAAAAAATCCATTGGAATTTTGGAAACAGCATAAACACACATTTCCAGATTTGTATAATATGCAGCTGAGAAATACTTTAAAATAACACCAACACTTTGACACAGCACAATTGTAGGCTAAGACTATCCACTTGACGCGTATCCAGCAGACGGTTGAGCGTGCACAAAATGCACCCAATATTTAAATATTAATATATATATTTATATAGTTAGTTCGCTGTAGCGATTTTAAAATAACACCAACACTTGACACAGCACAATTGTAGGCTAAGACTATCCGTAAAAGGTCGCGGAACAGACAACGAAAACGTTATAAAAAACAAACCAAAAGGCAGAAAGAAAAACAAAGCAACAGAATCGAGCAACCAGTTAAGATGTACGTCGGAAACGGAACAGAAAGCAATATCGGTAATCCATATTCGGCGGCGGCCTTATCTCAGTGTCAAGGGCGGGGAGACGACCGATGACAACCGATTGTCATATTAATAGCTGGACGGCTGATATCGAGAGAGACACGGGTGAGCGCCAGCCTAGAGCAAAAGGCGGTGCCGTGTCAACTCCCCCCCACCAAGCCGTCAGTCTATTTCTTGACCCGGCCGATATTTGTAAACAAATTGTCGTATCGAATACAGTAGATAAAAGTAATAAACAATTGTTCACTTACCGCCATATTCCTTGTACGTGGTGATGGTCACTGATATTGCGTTTTTAAGACTTACCGTATTAGACTGAAACCTTCAGTTTCGCTGGCAAGAGAGAAAAGACTATTCGGTCCCGTCATCCGTAACCTGCGGATGACATAAGGACCGAGGAGTTAGAGGAAGGAAACTCCTCGACCGATTACTCGGCTCGAGGAGTTTCAGGAGCGGAGTTAGAGGGAGGGTGAGTAGGGCTGGTAACAGATGGGCCCGTCAGGAACGCCTCCACGGNGAGGAGAGCTGGTAACAGATGGGCCCGTCAGGAACGCCTCCACGGCACTGCCCAGCTCGTCCACGTCCATGGGGCTTGGCCCCGGTGTTGTCTCCACTTGCGTTGACGTGGCTGGCGTTGACCGTGCGGCGCCGGCCGTACGAACGATGGCCGACAGCGGCGGCGGACGGGTCCTCGGTGCTGGAGTAGGCGGCGTCGGTTCGGATGGTGGACGGACTGCCGCTTCCCTCTCGCGGTCCTTTCGCTCCCTGAAGGCACGGTTAATGCGCTCCCTCCGACGTACGTCGGAGGGAGTGAGCTTCCGATATCCCGGGTGAGCCGGTGGTGGCCGGGTGACCGAGCCCGCCCCAGAGGACGTGCTGGCCACGTCGGACGCTCGGGACCGGACGTAGGGTGCAGGAGCGGGGTGCCCAGCGGCCCGACGTCGTCGGCCCGCAGCTTGCTGCTCCACCGCGGCAGTGGTCGCCGGGCGCTGTGGAGGGGAGGGAGCACCCTCTCCCGGCACAGGCCGCGGGACCACCGGCACGGTGGCCAGGGCCCTCCTTGTCTCGCGGAGAGTTGCCGCCCGTCCGCCCTCATCCCCCGATTGTAGAGAGCGCCCGCGATCGGATCCCTGAGAATCCGATGTAGCGGAGCGTCCCTGGCCGCCTCTACCGTCGCGAAGGTCGTCGAGGCATTAGCAAGCGGTACACGCAGCGCCTCCGCCAAGCGGCGGAGGAGATCGTGCACCAGCTCGTCCTGCTCCCGACTCCTCTGACTTAACATGCTGAAAATTAAAACAGTCCATTAGCACTACTATACCTCGACGACGGTCCGTACTCGGGCCCTACTTTGTAATTCATGAACACTATTTTAATTTTAAACATGACACGTGAAGTTTGCGTGGGGGATTTTGATCTGTCAGAAACACTCCCTTGCCTACTTTTTCCGCTAGTCTGACAGGGCCCCACCACTTCGGCGCGAAGCCGGCACAAAATTTTTTTTGTTTATTAGATAAGTGGTGTGCTTTGTAATACACCACGTCTCCGACCGTAAAAGGTTTTACTACGTGTTTCGTCGGAGCGTTATCTACAATTTTGCCGGCCTGCTGTTTGGGTGATGGACGGCTATTGTTTACATTGTGGGCAGTCGCCGTGTTTACATGTACGACCGCCCAGTCACCAGGTCGTTTCGCCTCTCGGCCGAGAACGAGTACGGAAGGCGGATAACCGGTTTTTTCATTCCGACGATTACGCAACGCAAATAATATCGACGGTATTTTAATGTCCCAGGTGCTATGGTCGCCCTCTACTAGTAGGGCGCGGAGACCTTTTTTTAGCTCCTGATTTTTTCGTTCTACCGGATTTGCGCGCGGATGATAAATAGGTGTGGTCCAGGCTTCCGCCCCCCATCTATTTATCGCGTTAATCATTTCGTTAGAAACCAGATTCCGTCCGTTGTCGCAAAGCAATACGCGGGGGTACCCAAAACGTGAGAAAAATTCGCGTTCGAGCGTGTCTACAATCGTTTTTGTAGTCGCTGCGCCTATCGGGTACGCTTCGGTCCAGCGACTGAAACAGTCAGTTGCTACTAACAGGTTCGTTTTCCCCCTTGATGTTCTGGGGTACTCACCCATTAAGTCGATACTAATGACCTCCCACGGTTGTCTTGGTTTGCGCGAAGTTAGAGGATCATTCGGACGCCTATTTAGGGCCTTTGTACACGCGCAAACATCACACGATTTTACGTACTCGCGTACTATATTTTTCAGGCCCTTCCAATAGAAGCGTTGTTTGATCGCTCGGTAGGTTTCTTTCCATCCTGGGTGACACGCCAGCGCATCGTCGTGGTATCGCCAGATCACACGCTGTGATTTGGCTACTGGTATTACGGCTGGTGTGTCTACGCCCATACGAATGCGTATAAGTCCGTCTAACATAAAATATTCGTTGTTGTTCTTGCTGGACTCCTTATCGTTTTTTCTGGCGTTCCCCTTGAGTAATTGTTTCATGATGGATGAAAGAAACGGATCGTCGTTTTGCCACTCTTGTATTTCCCCCCCCGTAAACGGCCGTTTATCTGACGCGTCGTTTGTTTCGGTTAAGGCAAAAACACTGTCAAGAGTGGCCCGTGTATTATCCGACGCTCTCGTTGTCGGTGCGCCCACCAGATTGTCGTCGAGTAACTCTTCGTCAACAGGGGGCCCCGCGGTCGGATAACGTGACAGCATGTCCGGTCCCTCGTTGTGTTTCCCGGGTACATGTGTCGTTGTAAAATTCAAATTACCTAGATGTAGCGCCCACCTAGTTAATTTTGAATTGTTGTCCTTTGCTCTGTGTAGCCAAGTCAACGCGGAATTATCTGTAAATAATTCGAACGGAGAGTACTCTAAGTACGGGCGAAATTTATCAGTCGCCCATATAATTGCTAAGCATTCTCGTTCTACAGCGGCGTAACGTTTCTGCGTTTCTGAAAGTTTCTTACTGGCGTAGGATATGATTCTT
The DNA here is from genome assembly GCF_025091365.1 of Daktulosphaira vitifoliae. NCBI lineage: Eukaryota > Metazoa > Arthropoda > Insecta > Hemiptera > Phylloxeridae > Daktulosphaira > Daktulosphaira vitifoliae. The sequence goes on from NW_026099574.1 coordinate 44,162,416, forward strand.
CTCTCTCCCGGTTCATCTCCGTGTTGAAAGAGTATTGCTCCCACGCCCATTTCACTCGCATCGGTTTGAAGGCAGAAAGTTTTCGCGTAGTCAGGAGGACTCAGTCGTGGGGACTCACACAGGGCCTTTTTTACCTGTTCAAAAGCCCTTTGATGGTCTTCCGTCCACAACCATTTCGTCCCCCTTTTTAGTAGATTTGTCAGCGGCGCTATTGTTTCGGCGTAGTTGTCGACGAATTGACAATACCAATTAAATATGCCGAGACATCTACGTAGGTCCCTGATATTCCGTGGGACCGATAGGACGCGGATGGACTCGAGTTTTTCGGGCTGCTTGTCTATGCCCTCACCGTGTACAATATGGCCCAAAAAGGAAATTTCGGAAAACCCTATTTTACACTTTTTTGTGTGACATGTCAGCCCGTGTCGCTCTAATCGTTCTAGAACTTTGCCTAAATGTTCTAAATGATTTTCTAAACTACTTGAATAAATGATTATGTCGTCCAAGTAAACTTGGACAAAATCATCTAGATATCCTCTAAGTACTTCATTCATAAGTCTTACGAAAGTCATAGGCGAATTTTTGAGTCCAAACGGTAATACACGAAATTGAAACAAGCCCCTTCTTGTTCTAAATGCCGTAAACTTACGGGCTTTTTGATTTAAAGAGCATTGCCAATAACCCGACTTTAAGTCGAGAGTCGTGTACATTTTTGCCCCTCTCATGTTCCTAACCATGTCGTTTAGATTAGGCATGGGGTACGCGTCCGAAACGGTTACTTCGTTTAGTCGTCGGTAATCTATACATAAACGAAAAGTCCCGTCCTTCTTCTTGGCCAGCACTATCGGTGCTGACCACGGCGATACACTCGGTTCTATTAGCCCCTGCGCCTCCATGTCGTTTACCATATCGTCAATAACCTCCTGCTTGTGCAGAGGGTAGGGGTACGGTTTTAGTGCGATAGGAGTCGGGTCTTTCAATAGAATATCGTGCTCGATTAATTTTGTGCGACCCACCGTGTCATTAAAGACCGCTGCGTAATTACATATCGTCTGTGTTAATAACGCGCGCGTTCGTGGGTCGCCGGTTATATCTAACTGCGTCAGATCTGGTTTGCGGATCGTGTGTCGTGCGCCCGATTTCCAACAAGCGGTTGTACGTTTCCTATTGCCTAAGTGTATTGTTCCTGCTGAGTAGTCCCAGGCGACTTTCTGATCAATCAGAAAATCATGGCCAAGTAACACGTCGCAATATAGGTCGTCTAAAATAACCGCTGAAAAACGCACTTCTAAATCCGCGATTTTGGTGGTAAACGTGGCGGTACCGTTCGTCGTGGCGGTATGTCCGTCCTCGGTAGTATAGTGGTAAGTATCCCCGCCTGTCACGCGGGAGACCGGGGTTCGATTCCCCGCCGGGGAGCCACTTGACGCGTATCCAGCATACGGTTGAGCGTGCACAAAATGCACCCAATATTTAAATATTAATATATATATATATATAAGTAGATCACTATTATATGAGCTGGATACCCTCCTAACCCACATGTTGTGGGTTTACCCTGTCATAGGTGGACGGGCGGTGTAAACGGCTGTTGGTATATGGTGAAAGGCATAGTCCCCCCACCCACATGATGTGGGTTTACCCT
>NW_026099574.1:44164160-44220267 GCF_025091365.1 Daktulosphaira vitifoliae
CTTCACTCAAATTATTTGTTAACATTTGTACTTCCTCATTTAATTGCATTACTTCATTCGATTTAAGTATTAACTCAATATCACTTATTGAATTCAGTTCTTTGAGTTCTTTATTTTCAATTATTATCTAAAATAAAAAACAAATTGGTATTTTTATTATTATGTTTTATAAAATTAATTTATATCATTATATTAATATAACAACAAATATTTATGTATGAGACCGTTAGACTATAGGACAGCTAGATATGCTCCGCACTAGAATGCTGTTTTATCTTAAGCCTGTTTAAATCGCTATTATTGATGCGGGAGTGGGTCACCTAGGGGATGACGGCCAATGGTACATCCAATAAGTAACGACAGTAGATAATAATTAAATCATATATAAACACATATATTAGAAATTCTTCAGAGGGTATANTCATATATAAACACATATATTAGAAATTCTTCAGAGGGTATATTAAATTTAAGGGGTAACGGGGTCCTTAAATAATAATGGACGATGAAGCGGCATAAACAAAATAGTTAATAGTAAAATATAAAAATAGTTAATCTCAATTAAAACAAACAATAAATAACATTAAAAATAATATAAAACTCAGCTGAATAGATGAAGTTGTTGACAGTGATGAGTGGACTGTATGAGATCTTGTGGTAATGGTGTCGAAAATTCGAGTACCACGAGTCAAAGTGTAGACCCAGGTAAGTAATGGCAGGTGAGAACAGATGGCGGAAAATCGACTACGGCAATGAACTGTACACGGATGACAATTGACACGGAGGTCATTGATTTTCCGTGCTATGTGGGCAAGGGTAAGTAAAGCAAGACGCTGGAGATCAGCTGTCACACGCTATAATATAATCAACGATGTTTTTAATAACTGGTCTACTAGATCTTTACTAAAGATATTCTGTACCAAACAACAACACATGGGTATATGGATGTACTTTAAAAATTTGTCTGTGGAAGCTGTAGTCTCAAACTTTACGAGTTCTCTGTTTATATTAAGCCACTCAATCAATCACAAAATAAATGTTATGTATAATTTATACATAAATAATAATAAATTATTATTTATTAATTTCTTACATTTTATAAATTCTGTCAATAAAATAGATAATTGAATTTATTATCAGCGTCGTATATCTGTAAATATACATGACTAAACATAATATATGAATGAACTTGTTTACCACCCAACAACTGTGCAAATCAGCGGTTAACTGGGTATCTTGATATGCCATTCTGGTTAATCAATAGGTCTCTAGAGTTGGCACTTTTGATGGGAAATATTAAATAACATCTATCTAACTATTCGATAGTTGTGCACACTTCTTCTTCTTTTTCCTCGCCTTAATACCGATAACTTGGAGTCAGTCACCCTTATCCTAAACTTCCACTTGACACGATCTCCCACATCAGCTGTCCTCAATCGCATTCAATAACTCCATTTCTTTTTTGGTCTTCCTCTACCTCTTCTTTCTTCAACATTCATTTCTACAACTGTTCTTACGGCTTCCAATTCTTCTCTCTTCACAGAGAGAATTATGCACTATTCAAAGTATTTGAATAGTAAAAACATTCGATATATTTTTAAATGTTTGATAGTTTATTCTAAAACTAATCGGTTGCATAAAAAGATCCGACGCAATGACTTTATAATCAACAATTTGGAAGGAAGAATAACTGGAAAGAAACCAAGAGTACACCCAAGGAAAAAATATTTTAAAAATATCCTAGAATCGTGAACTAAGCGTCTTTTGTTTCATTGAAGAATTTGGCGTCAAACAGAGAGGAGTGGCTTCAACGATAAGGCATTGTCATAAAAAGATGATGACTATAGAAATGCTATCACATTAGCTCGGGGGATTTGTTAGTAGTCAAAATATAATTTATACACGGTTATATGATAATATAATCAGTCAATATCTTCTTGGTATCATAATAGTGTAGGTGACCACGTGTTTTTATCACGTAGAATTTAATGTAGAAAATTATCTAATTAAAAAAATTTCTATCGATAATAACTAGTGGACTAATGTTTTGGAAGTTATTAGCATTTTAAAGTATAGTACTGACGGTGAAACTACTATTTTTATCATTAGTCAATTGCCGGTTGCACTTCATCTGATGCCTAGGTACAAAAATTAGAATATCTTCCGAAGCACCTGTCTAAAAGTTGTTATCGACCAATCATTTTTTTAATTATATAATTTTCTATATTATAAGCTAGTTTAATATGTATTTAATCATTAAAAGAATCAACTAAAGTCATATATTAAAAGAAAAAAGTTGACACACTTATAAGATATAAGGGATTGCCTTAAAAATTTTTTTATAACAAGTATATAGAAATGTCACTAACAAAATCTAAAAAAAAATTTTTTTTAAAAACTTATGATTTTAAGGATAATTTATTGACCAGCTTTTAAAAACACATCTTGTATTATTATGATGTAATATATTTAATTATTTATTAAATTCATGTTTAGATTATTTATTTTTAATTTATTTATCATTTACTCAGGTGATTGGCCAACTATATATCACGTAATATCTTTAAAGATACAAGTGTTATAAAAAATTTTTATTTTTAATCATTATATATCTTTGATAAGCTATTTCACAAGAAAAATTAAATTTCTATTATCATACTTTATACTTAGTACTTGTATCAACTTTTGATTTTCAAATGGCAACCCCATATTACTTTTATAATTTTTGTTCGTCATAAAAAAAAAAAAAATTATGAATTTTAAATAATAATTTTACGTTACTATAAAATTTACGATGTTTGATAAAAAAAATCAGTAGTTTTTCCAACATGGTCACATTATTATTTTATGTAGCGATAAGGGCTACCGGTTTACTGTGTCAACGCACGTAGTCAGAATAGCGCTTATCAATTTATAACCTATAGCATTCATGTCTGTTATAATTTTTCCTTAATAAACCCTAAAATTTATATAGCCATGAAGCACTTAATATTATATAAAATATTTTTTTTTGTTAAACTAAATCTAATAGGGTAAAAAAAAAATACGATTGTCATTTGAAAATATGAAGTTGATAGAAATTTTAAGCACAAGGGATGGTGGTAGAAATTAAAATTTTCATGTGAAACATATCATAGATCCTTAATAATTAAAAAAAAAAAATGTTTATAACACTTGTATTTTTTTGGATATTACGTGAAACGTAGTTAGCCAATCACTCTGTATAGTTATAGTAGGATAGAGTAGTAAAATTATTTTATATTGTATCTAATTTGTTAAGTTTATTATGATTCTGTTATTTTTTGAGGCTAATGATATTGAGCATTGTACTTACTTGAACCGATTGATTGTACTTAATATTCGATAAATAGACGAGTAATGGAAATCCGGCTTATGATTAATGTGAGTTAGTATAAATATAGTTATATAATGTGTTATTAGTCAATTAGTTAAATTAAAAAAAAATTATTTATTTATTTGTTTGTTGTAAGTTGTAAAATTACTTAAAGACTAATCGTTGAAATTCAAAAGCTAACTTTTAAATCAGTGTATTATTAGTTATCAAGTAATTATAGAATCTTTATTATATTAATTATTGTTATTTATATAATACTTAATACCATGTTCATGAAAAGATAACATTCTGATCGGATGGCCGAATAGTACATTTTTTCAAGCATTTAAGTTAAAATTATAATTTCAATATTAGTTAAAATGATAATTTTTAAATAAATTAGAAATAAAAGACAATAATCTTACAGAAATGCCATTAGGACCATTTTTAGTCATTTTTTTTAAGGAGTTAAAAAGTGAGGATGGCACATTGCACATCTTCAAGAGTAATGTAGGAATATAAAAGAAGCTTATAAGGGTAAACATAAAACTTAGGACAATAAGAAGTTGAAGATGTAAAAGTGTTAAATAAGGAATAAAAGTACTTAGAAAACAGGTTAGCAGAATCAAGCGGATTGTCAGTCGTCTCATTACCTAAACGTAGATAAGAGAGAATAATCTTACGCAGGCCTATACTTTTGGTAAATTTCTGAAAGAAGGGATCGAGAATTGAGCTTACATTTTTTTTAATATAAGATTGATAGTATGGCAAGGAATCAATAATTGTTGTGGTAATAATAATAGTATAATAATTGAAAGAAGTTAATCCTAGCTTATCAGATTACTATGTAACATTTGGTAGTTTCTAGATAAAATAACTAAATGTGATTTATAGTGCGAAATAACTTGTTCGACAGATGGAGCATAGGATTCCTATCAGGAGAGGTAAGTGAGGGGGTAAACATAGGAGAAGAATATATGAGACTAACTCATTTGGTTTTAAATGGGATGTTACGTAACAAGAGGTTACGTACATCTTGATTTAATATTTTTAAATTATAATTAAGGATTTTTTCACAAGTATTATTGTTATTAAAATTAAACTTATTAATAGGTTTAGAAAAAAATGCTTAACAATAGTAAAATATATGAAGAAAGAATTCAAAGTTTGTTCAGCTGAGTAGCAGTATATACAGAAAGTGGTTTGTAGATTATTACTACTATATACAAAGCTAAGGCGTTGATCTGGTAGACTGGATCGTGAGCATGGGACAAACTCATGGGAATATATAATTCAATGAACATGAGTTGGTTTTACTAGAGGCAGGGAGTACTTCCCTCGGACAATTTAGTCTCAAAACAACGTTGTCGACTGTGGGATATGTTTTTTGAACAGATACTAGGAATACCATTTAAATAGGTGATAGTAAGGGTAGTCTAACACACTAATTGACGATGTTCCAATTCACGATAACAGATACGAAGTAGCAGGCGTACCAAAAAAGTTTTGTGGCGAGCTAGGCTCGTAAGACGCTAAAGACTTGAGGTTTGCATTTTATTGACTCGCCAATAAATTATCCTGAGAAAGTTGTATATGAGTAATAACTTTGAAATATATTACTTAAACACAAGAACTACTAAATAACTTTAAAGATAAAAAATAATAAAATGTAACTAAAATGATCTATCATATAATCATATAATCTAACTATCAATTATGAGATTTTTATGCAAAATTTTAAATTCGTTACAATAACTTAATTATATCCTGAGCCTTCTATCTTTTCTTTGAAATTATTTGAAATTATTTTATAATAACATTATCAAATTTAATTGTTTTAAATAATTGTATCTTTCTTCAATATAAAAAAACGTATGAATTTTACATTGAATCTATAAACTAAACCAAAATCGAACACTAGAAATTATGAAATAATCACAAACTCAGTGTTTCGATAATTTTCAAACAATAATAATTTTATATTAATAAATAAAAATTTATTATGTCATTATTTAAAAATTAAGAAAGTTAAATTTCTTTTACTTAATAAGAATGAATTCGTATGGAGATGACAAAAATATATGAAAGCATATTTTTATAACAATAAGGTGGATAAATTATATGTTTAATTAATATACATATAGTTTTTTATTTTTATTATGTTTTTTAAACAATGACTTGTTTATAGTTGGTTAAGTGGGGCATTATTATTTAAGAAAGTATTATCTGAATTGTCAGGGAGTCTTTCGGCAACGAGCGAAGGAGACAATGTTCGCAAAGAATGTATTTTATTGAATTTTTGTATGTAAATATTTTATAGAATTTATAACTATATTACCCAACATAAATTTTAAATATTATCAAAGTAAAGGTTTAATAATTATATATTTACCTGATCATTTAAGTTTTTCAAATCATCCAACTTTTTTTGATAACTATCGATTATTTTTCCATTTTCTTTTTTTCCAATTTCATCTTTTTTAATACGTCTTTCTAGTTCTTCATTACATTTAACATGTGTACTTATTTCCAATTTTAACTCTACAATTTCTTTTTCAAGATTTGAAGATACAATTTTTTCTTCGCTCAAATTATTTGTTAACATTTGCACTACCTTATTGAGTTTAACTATTTCTCTCAATTGTTGTTTTAAATTAATATCAGTTTTAATTTCAAGTCTTGAATTTATGTAGTTCAACTCCTCAATCTTTTTTGTTAATTTGAGAATTATCTGATTCGAATTTGGTAATAAATCAATTGTATTACCTACAAAATATGATATGAAGTTAATTAATAAATTAAAAGTTGAATAATCACACCTATATAAAGTACTGCAATGAAATCAAAACATTTTAGGACAGCTGCAATTCTTTTTTATGTTGAAAACTTTATATTGTGGACTTTAACTTTTTTAGGCATTTCAGTGAAAATTTTATTCTATCGAACAGCAATTAACGCAAAAGTGACATTAAGTAAGTCATTGTGGTACTCTTAACTCTTACAATTTTTAATACAATAATCATTTTGTCATAATTTTTTTTTTAATAATTCATGTATTCTCCAATGCAGTACGAGAAGAGGTTGAGCTAGAAGATTCGAATTTTCAGATAATTATTTTTTCATGGAACTAAAAAAAAAAAATTCGGGGATTCACTTCGAATTTTTGAACTACCTTAATATACAGGGGAAACGGATTTAACTATAAACTCTAAAAAATGTTTGTTTAGTTTTAATTTTTTTCAATATATTAAATGAACAGTATTTAGCTCTTTATTTACAAGAATTATTAATGTGACAATAAATATTGAACTTGGTTATATCATGACTCCAGGTGTACTATTGGATAGTTGTAACACAGCTACCCCTCTCATACCACAGGTCGCACTACGTCTTGTGACGAGATCCATCGGACCTCTCTTCACTTCGTCATGGAAACTATTTAACTATACTTATGTGGCCTTTATTATTATTATAATAATTAAAAATAGCCATATTATATAATGTTAATATATCTACATACATACATAATATATCTATATATCATGTATTGAACCGTCGTGTTATCACTTATTTTAAGCATACACGAGCATTTTAATAAAGTTGGCGTGTAACGCGGCGGGTATAGTTAGTACCAGTATAAATTTATAATTAGAGGCTGATATTAATATATAAATACATATACTAAAACATGATAAAATTGATTATGGTAAATTTCTATATGCCAGTTTCACTTAATTTTTGAAAATAAAATAAAATAAAACTTCTTATTATCAGTACCGAAATATCACCGAATAGTGTTGTTGTGACATGTGTTGTTACAAATCTTGGGTTTCATTGTATTCTCCTTTTAATGTTATAAAATTAAATATTAATAATTTAAATTTTGATAATATTATGAACTCAGACAATATATATTTAAGATGATTAGTTCTATATTCTCAGTTATTTTGTTGGAGTTATTAAAAAATGTTGATACTTTGAACATTGAAACAGTTTAATGTCCTAATTTGACACAACTTTTACAGCTTTTTCACTTGGTCGCAGAATGTAAGAAATCACCAATGGCGTATTTGAAGGTGCCAAAGAATAATAAACCCTCTTGTAGTACATTTCAAGAGTCATATTTATTTTAAAGAACAAATGGCATTTCATTTATATATATAAAAAAAAAAATCTAAAATATTGTTGTCGAATTACTTTTAATTGACATAATTACTGTAATACGCGAAAAAAATTATAAAACCTCACTAGTGTATAGTTATTCAAAAAAATAAAACATTTATGTAAGATGAAATGCGAAAAGGAATAAATAAGGAAGTATTAGGTGATGTGTAAGGGTTAGCTCTACTTAGTCTAACGCATGTGACTTTGGTGGTTGAGTTTGTTTGATATTGGGAAAAAAAAGGAGATACTTTTGTTATAGAATAGGTAGGAGGCAGTGCAACGTAGGTTTTGTATTGTACGTTAGTCGTAAACCGGACATCGAATGATAAGTACGGCGTACCTAAAGTTTTATTCGANTGGCGTATTTGAAGGTGCCAAAGAATAATAAACCCTCTTGTAGTACATTTCAAGAGTCATATTTATTTTAAAGAACAAATGGCATTTCATTTATATATATAAAAAAAAAATCTAAAATATTGTTGTCGAATTACTTTTAATTGACATAATTGCTATAATACGCGAAGAAAATTATAAAACCTCACTAGTGTATAGTTATTCAAAAAAATAAAACATTTATATAAGATGAAATGCGAAAAGGAATAAATAAGGAAGTATTAGGTGATGTGTAAGGGTTAGCTCTACTTAGTCTAACGCATGCGACTTTGGTGGTTGAGTTTGTTTGAAATTGGGGAAAAACAGGAGATACTTTTGTTATAGAATAGGTAGGAGGCAGTGCAACGTAGGTTTTGTATTGTACGTTAGTCGAAAACCGGACATCGAATGATAAGTACGGTGTACCTAAAGTTTTATTCGGNATAAGTACGGCGTACCTAAAGTTTTATTCGAATGTGAAATGTAAATTATATCGTAAAAAACATTCAGTCCACATTAGTAACAAAAAATAGAGTGTTCTTTGTTAAATATAATATAATATAATTTAAATATTGTAAGCTATGTACCAGAATTACTAATAAAGAAAACAAAATTATTTTCTCTTATTAAAGTGGTCGTTTGAAAAATTAAATAGTCAGGATCTGCTTAAAGCTCTCAAGTATATGTAATTATAATTAGTCATTATAATACATTCAAGATTGACTTACTTATTGTCTTTGTTGACCATGCAAATGTTATAAGGAAAGCGATTAAAAAATTAATTCGTGAATACATGAATCATGATATGAAATTAACAGTGTTGAGTAAATGATTTTTTTTTTAATAGAATAGAAATAAATTACAAATTACTTTATACAAAAATTAATAATTACTTGGTAATGGTACTTACTTTTTTCAGTTATATCTTATATATGAAACGCATATGAATAAAATCATTTATACCATGAAGTTTTAATGAAATTTCATCTGAGAAAGTATTGTTGATTATGAAAAAAAAAGTTGAGCAAATATTTTTGTGGGCTATATGCCCCGATACTCCTCAAAATATGCCTTTGTTTCATTATATTTACTANGATACTCCTCAAAATATACCTTTGTTTCATTATATTTACTATACTTAATTGCAAAAAATATTTTGTATGAAATTAATAAAAATGAAAACATAATACAATTGAATGATATTATTTGGGTCTTCATTATCATTTTTAGACTTGTGTACTAAGGGAAATTACCAAGTTTAACTCCCTCCTAAGCAGAAGGAACTAAAAAATACCTAATTTTTCATATAATATGGAGACGTTAAGAATATTTTTTATATTTTTGATCTCCCCATATAATTTTATATTACCCTTATATAATAAATCAAAATAGTTAAATAAATTTAATTATCCTTATGGAGTTAATTAATTTACAATAATAATACTTTTTATATTATAAATTAAATTATACTATTATGACATTATAAGTAGTTTCATTACTTTATACAAATAAAAATAAAAATATAACAGCAAATAATGCCCGTAACAAGTGTTAGGAGTAATTATGTCAATCGCCACCGGAATTTCTGGTAATTTTCTTCTTTTTCCTCGCCTTAATCCCAACTACTTGGGGTCAGTTACCCTTATCCTAAACTTCCACTTGACACGATCTCCCACATCAGCTATTCCATATCGCATTCAAGTTAGGAGTATTTATCTCCCTTATAAAAAGACCAAATTCCTTTACAGTTGGTAGTTCGTCTCTTGACGAATTCTCGGTTTAAAGTTTCATTAGCCGCAGGTCCGCGTTTTTGTCAATCCTACATTAGTGCATCATTATATGAAATTGTTTGCGTTGAAACATCATTTATATAAAAAAAAGAAACATTTTTAATTTTTGTATGTACGAATTAACACAATTCAATTTTTATTTATTCAAACTTTAATAAATCATCATTGACTAGTTCGCAACTTACTAATAGACACTTCGACTGTGTACTAGAGAGGAAGCTTCCGCCATTCCAAGAATACTTCAGTCTTATGTTAAAGGAGCTTTTCAATTAATTTGTCTTTCAACTCAATAAAGAGGACTGTTATCTGTTATTTCTTCTTATATTCACGTGTAGTAATTGTTCTTAACCCTTTTTTATTTATTTAAATATTTTTTGTTTGGATAGGTTTTAAAAAACAGTACAAAAATACAATTTAATATGTTCGTCAATTTTGTGTTGAAAATCATCCCTACTCTTATACCTCTTTAATTGTAAATTATGCAGAGTATTCAACATATCAATTGTTACTAACAAAAATAAAACACCAAACCCGACGCTTGTGTCTAGTAATTTTCACAAACAATTTAAAATACTACAGGTAATTTACTATTGAACATTAACAAGATATTTTTTACCAAATTTTTTCTAAAAATGTACTCTATAAATATAAAAACGTATACTGGTTGGGTTTGATGTATTTAATTTACGGCACCTTGTTGTCCAATAATCTAGTGGACAGCGCATAAAGTACGTCTGACTTCCTTTTTATGGCCTTTAATGGGATCAATATACAGACTTGTACCCTTAAGACATCTCAGTGAATTTCGGCTTGAAATATTCCATTTGTATAAACGTTCGCAATGTCTGATGTCGGCCGACTGATTTTTAGACTCCGATTTCTTATACTATTTTAGTTTGTTGATTGACGATATATACAACCACCTCGTTGACCCACAAAATTAAATAAAAACAACTTCTAATTACTAACTACTAGTATAATATCTATTTTCTATATTAATTATACTGCCTCAAACATACAGTTATCATAATTTAATGAATCATTCATTTATTTGAAATTTTTTTTTTTTTTTTTGAGAAAATAGATAATTTGTACAATTTAGACCACAATAATATATGTTTTGATATAATATAAAAAACATGATACATATAAGATAGAAGCTACTCATTCGTGAAAGTTAAATTTGATAATATAAAATTTTGGTTATTCTACCAAGTAAGTCACTGTCTCTTTAGACATTATTATATAATGTTATTATACAGTTTATGATAAGACTAATTGATTGATTTTGTAATCTATTATGAAAACGTTTATAAAATTGAACAGTCTCCTCCTGTAACAGTCTCCATATAGAAGTCTTTGTAAATTATAGTTCGATATATAAGGGTGGCGTTGGAAAGCAAGCAAAGTAATAAATTTAAAAGGAGTCTTGTTTGATGAATATGGTATCCATGTTAATTGTTTGTCGAGGGTTGAACCTAAATATTTCACTGTATCAGAAGAGGGAAAAAGAGTAATATTTAAAGTGACTCTAGGATAGGTTTAGTGACGTGAAGTAAAAGATGTTTGTACCGATTTGTTGTGATTAGATTTTTACTTAGAGAACGCTTAAATTGATTTTTTCAATTTTAAAATATAAAATGACGGAGAAAGAATTTTGTTTAGTTTGTATAGTATGCCTTTATACACTATCAAAATCTTGACTTATGCCTGAGAATACACAGGTGCAGTATAATTTTTGCTCAAGGAAAAATTAAATAACATAGATTAGTCTATGAGCTTGATGGATTGTATTATTGGAGGAACGAAAGCCAATATGTGGATCACATGAATTATTATTTTTTATAATAGACGGCTATAAGCGTCTCCAAAATTTTGAGGAAAAATGGAAGTAGATTTATTGGTCAATAGACAAAGGGCATATCAGAAGGTTTTGTTAAAAGTATGATGTTTGAAATTTCCAAAGGAAGGTTAATAAAAGGTTTGCAAGGCTGCATTAAATGTGTATGTGAGTAGTGCTATCACTTTTGTTGGGTTGCATCTAGCATATTCAGCGATTATTAAGTCAAAGCCAGGTGATTTTTTACCGCGTGTTTTTTATGGTATATTTAACTTTCTTAGGAGTGAAATACTTTTTTGGGAGACAAAGTGGCATAGAAGCGTTTAAAATGTATTAGCATTATTGATATGATCTGGATTAGCTATATCAGAATAAGGTTTGAATATTTCAAATAGATGTCTGAATACTTTATCTGTATCTGTTAAAGCAAATGTGTTATCAAAGTTAGTAAATGGAGGTAAAGATGTTTCTTTATTTCAACGAAAAAAAATAATATTAACCATTAATTTATTTAAGCGATATACTTATTTCAATTTAACAATCATGGCGTATTTTTTATATACATTCCTTATACTTTGTAACTTATGACGCACTAAATTAATTGCAAAATAAATGCAGTACCTATTAAAAATACTTTTTTGTTTCTTTTAGTTACATTTGTTTCTTGATAAATCAATTATTAATTTCTTTTTAGCAATTCTGATAATGCTGTATATACTTAAAGCAATATTGTAATTAGTATTAATTTCTTTAGACACTTTTTAATTAATAATGTATAAGGCTAAATTAAAAAAAATATATATAAATAATTAATTGGCAATTAGTTAATATGATTTATACTAAAAAGTAAAATTAAATTTTCATGAATAATGAATCATTGAATTTTGTATAATTTATAGTATATGAAACATTCACAAATAAATTTCCAGCTATAGATAAAATTTTAGTCTAGAATTTAATATGTAAATTATGTAATTAGTGATGTAAGTTAATTAATTAGATGATAATTTATTTTTTAATTTTTTACTTTTGAAATGGAATATTTCAAAAAATTAAATCTCTAAAAGTACATATTATTGAATATCATTAAGTTTTTTCTTTCATTTGGGTAATTGTAATTTTTAGAAATTGAATGGGAGTCATCTGAAATTTGAAAATTGGGTGTACATTATTTTGTACTTTCGAACTCTGTTTACGATTGGATCGACGAATAAAATAAAAATTGCTAAATTTACTACCTGCTTAAAATCATTGAACATTCATAAAAAATATACGATCCAAGTAATGATGTTACTTATTGATAATCTCTCGAGTTAGTGTACTAAAATTTAAGTTTTACCTGACACGTAGTAGCATTAAGACTTATACGTTAATATCAACTTGGTACCCAAAAAGCTACAGATCATATCGTTGCGAGTGTGATACAATATATTTATAGTTCTAATTATAAAAATAAAATATACGCAATTATCTATTTAAACTTAGATAAAGCATTTGACAATATTGATATCAGTTTAATATTATATAAATTAATAAAATAAAATTAGGGAGAGCGATTTAACATAATTTTCGTCATAGTTAAATAACATAATACAACATGTTAAAATAATCGAGTGCATTAATTCTCTGTACTCTTAAAATGCTGGATACTGAGAGAATTTTCGTTGACTATCGTTTTAAGCTAAATTTTACTAAAAATTACCTGAGCCAGATTGAGAAAGGATACCATATTTATTATTCTTCTTTTTTTTTGAAACGCAGCATTTGAATACTCTTAGACTTCGACGAAAAAACTTCTTCATCTTCAACGTATTAAAATACATTTTCAAATTTATTGTGGTTTTCAGTATTAAAGTATAAGCACAAAAATAGTTTTCTTCACGAAAATTTAACAACAAACTAATATATATATATATATATTTGTGTAATAATACTGAATATCACATGGCAACTAATATTTTACTACTTTTATGATTTTTAGACTTTTAAATTAGATTAAAAGATCTTCAAACATAGAACACAAAAGACCTCTATTCATTATATAAAATTTATTTATAATTAAAAAATGACATAAATTATGACTCACTTAATTTTGATAACCATTTAAATTGTCAAATTTAATTATTGGCTACTAATATACAAAAAATGTCATGTGAAGTTGTAAAATATCACTTGATTTGAGTAATCATTAGAAATAGATAATTTGAATTATAGTATTAATCATATTAAGCTTTGTTTAAGTGCGATATAATTTTAATTTCAATTAAAAACTCCATCTGCTGGAAACTATAAAAAAATTTTTAAAGATACTTTTACTATCAGTTAAGTACCCTTTGGAAAAATGTATGGATCAATATTATTTTTTTATAAATAATTATTCTATACCCCTCTCATCTGAAACACTTTTTTTGTAAATCGGATCATACCCTTTTATACGAGGGGGGTCAAAACTTTAAACATGCATATTCAAACTAGGATATTTTCAATTTATTTTTTTAAATTGTTCCACTTTTATATATACCTTAAATTTAAGCTTATGTATTACATAAGCTTTAATTTGAAAAAAAAAATTTGACCTATGGATTTGAATTCATGCTGAAAATGACTACCGTATTCAAAAATATGCTATTTTTGTGTTATAATTTAGGGTTTTGTATTTTATTTTATTTTAAAATACCTGACAATTGGAGAACTCTGATTTTCATAAATATTATATAAATAAAAAATTGATATAGCATAGAAAGTTAAATATATTTAAATTTTTTGGCATTTTTAAATCTAGAAAAAGAACTTTGAAATTTAAATTAGCTTAAATTGCCATTTTTTTCAGCCTACGGAAGCGATGTACAGTTGCTGAATCGGTAACACTTGTGTCTTACGCGCTTGGGGTACAAGATTCCAACCCGTGTATGGCAAGGAATTTTATGTATTTTTTTCTTAATTTTTTTTATGTTAGAATAAATTTTCAACTTACTTGATTTTTATCTCATTTAGATTCAATAACTTCAATAAAGATCAAGGATCCCATCACTGTAGTCGCCAATCACGAGAAGAAATTTCTTATTCATATTAAAATTATTTTACTATATTATAGGTTTTAGCTTCAATGAAAAGCTGAGAGGATATTTTTGTAACTATCATTTATTTTCTCTGCTTTAACTGGACCTACATTTTTCAACGATATGACAAATGATTTGACTGGCATCCACAAGAGGGTGGTGGTGGGGTTTTGTGGTTGAAACCCCACACAAAATTTAGAAGCTAAGCGACAATTTTGGACGATAAACAATAATTATAATAATAAAAACGATCATATCATACTATAAATATTTCCACAATAAAGTAATCGAAAACAGAAATTTTATGAGCGAACAATATAGATCAGTTAACAAAGGAAAAATGGCGGAAAAAATTTTCAAACAAATATTTTTTTTTTAAAGTTCAATTAAGATATGTATAATAACATATTATAAAGTCTTCATTGATTGGAATTGAGCTTTTTTTTACAGCCTTGTAAAAGTTCAAAAATATGAGCTTTTTTAATTTTTTCAAAAAATATTTAACTTAAAAAAAAAAAGTTTCGTATAAAAGTGGTTTAAATGACAATTTTAAACAAAAAAGGTATCTTTATTTTTTCATTAAAAAAAATGTTTTTCTAGTTACATTTCTTTCAATGATACGTCAAAAGATCACAAACCGTATCTAGTCGAAGACATTACCCTTAAAAATTGAAAAAATTTCCCTCGTTCCCCGTAAATGGGGGAAACCTCCGAAAAAATTACAAATTTAAAAATGGCTAATTTTCGAAATTTTTTCAATATTTTTACTTAAAACTGCCGTAACTTTTTTAAAAATAAACATATCAATATATTTCTTTTTTTTATAGATGCATGATGTCTTTATCTATCATTTGGTATATTCTTTTATAAATCTGACTTTTTACCTGTCCACAGGGGGGGATTTAAAATGACAACTTTTTTACAAAAAATTAATTTTTCAACTTGACTTTTGAAGATGTTCCGAAAAGTCTGACACTTTTATATATATCCTAAATTAAAGCAAATGTAATGTTCTTTATTATGAAAAAAAAACCTAGCACAGGGGGGTCGCGGCGCAGTGGTGACGTGGCATAGTTGGATCAAGTATAATAATATCTGACAGTGATTAAAATCACTATAAAAAAAAACGCTTCGATGCAAATCTTTAGATAGTGTATAATTTAAAAAAATTGGTGGATTATTCCAAAAGCTACATGATCTGCTAGTTCATTATTAATATCCTAATTAAAATAAAGTATGTCGAATGAAAAAGGGATTATTAAAAAATATTATTTCTCATAAAAAAATAATGTTGATCCATACATTTTTCAATATGTCATAGCATTATAAAGTTAAAAATGTAAAAAATAAAATCGAGAATTTTCACACAATAATAGCATTCGGTAGCCATTTTCACCGTGAAGATAAAATAAAGTCCGAAATTTTTATTTACCATAATAAAGTATATTATATTAGCTTTAATTTAAGATATATACAAAAGTGTCTGACCTTCCGGAACATTTTCAAAAGTTAAGTTGAAAAAGTTAATTTGTTGTGAAAAAGTTGTCATTTGAAATCCCTTCTAAGGCAGATAAAAGGTCAGATTTACAAAAAAAATATACCAATTGATAAGTAAATGCATCAAGCATCTATATAAAAAATTATATTGATATGTTCATTTTTAAAAAGTTACGGTAGTTTTTAGTAAAAAAAATTGAAAAAATTTCGAAAATTGGCGATGTTTAAATTTGTAATTTTTTTGGAGGTTTCATCCATTTACGGGGAACAAGGGAAATTTTTTCAATTTTTGAGGGTAATGTCTTTGATTAGATACGATTTGTGATCTTTTGACGTATCGTTGAAAAAAATCCGTTCGGTGAGAGCTGAGAAAAAGTGGTAACAGAAAAAAAAAAAAAAAAAAAACACATCATAGTAAAACCAATACTTTCTCAGCTTCACATCGAAGCTAAAAATTTGTCCCGACACCTTTTCTTCATTTTTATGTAAAAATCACTGTTTAACATGAAATATTTTTATACTTAAAACTACCATAACTTTTTGAAAAATTAAAATAATTTTTTTTATATTCAATCTTTAGATATTTGTCTTTCATTTGATATAATTTTTTAAAAAATCTGACTCTAAACCTGCCTACAGGAGAAATTCAAAAAATGCACACAAGTTAAGCTTTATCAATTTTATTTTCGAAAATGTTCCGGAAATATTGACAATTTTATTTAATCTTAATCCTTAAACAGTCGCGTGGGTGTCTAGCATACCCCCACATAAATAAAAACGGATGTATTATATTGCATAAAAAGTGTACATAGATATAAATTTAAAAGATGGTTTTTACAGTAATATTGAATCGATTTTCATAAATAAATACATTCGAAAATGCTTAAAACTTAAAATATTCATCAAAATTGAAATGGATCATATTTACCCCCACGCGACTTGTAACGATATAATTTTTTTTTGGACTTGTATTTTTTTTTAAATATCCTTTTATCGTAAATGCAATGTTATAATCGATATAATATTGTGGAATTGGAATTAAATGGATCTGCCACCAACTTTTCAATTAAGTTTTAAAAATAAATAATCTATTGAGAATTTTCACTACTCGATGATACGGAACAAATAAGAACAAAACACGTAATAAATATGTCGCAATGTGGACACATTGATTATCTGTAATCGATGTGCTACTACGAACGAATAATTGTATATACTCGTATCATAATAATTAAATGTATTGTAATATTAATAATAAAAAAATTCAATTCTCAATGATGATTATATAAATGTAAATATATATAAAACTAATAAATATAAGCTATGTTTGAGCTCAAAGAAATACAAGAAAAATTAATTAAAATACATTTTGTAATAGTAAAAGCTTTTGTATATCGTTTTAAAAATAAGATTTTGCAGTTAAAATAATTTTTATACAAACCAAAATTTTTTAATGAAATTTTGAAAATTAAGTTTTTTTTTTCGTAATAAAAATTCTTAAGTAATGAACATAATTTTGTAATTTATTTATTTTTTAATTTTTATCCATATATATCATATGATAACAAATAATGCCTTTGAACTAAAAAAAAAAATAAACTTTTTTATACATATTTTATAATTTTTTAAAAATGGGGTCTGATAGATCCACACGCGACTATGAACGTTAAAAATAGGCACGCGCCTGCTAAAAAGTGAAATTAAAGCTTATATTATATATTTCACTATGAGAAAAAAAAATTCGAAATATAGATTTTCTTCTTGGTGAAAATAGCTACCGTATTCAAAAATATGCTATTTTTATGTTAAAATTCTGTGTTTTGTATTTTATTTTGTTTTAAAATATCTTAAAAGGGAAATACACTGACTTTCATGAATATTATATAATTTAATTGACATAGAATAAAGTTCATAAGACATAAGAAGTTAAACTTATTTAAAATTTTTTTGCTTTTTTAAAGTCGAAAAAGTAACTTTAAAATTTGAGCAGCTTAAATTGCTATTTTTATCACCTGACGATTACTGTAGTATAATTATTAATACAAGTACTAAATATCACATATATATGAATAAAGCAAAAAATCATTCAAGGAATGTTTCCCTTTTAGTTTAATCAAAATAACCATTTATCAACACATGTTTCAAACCAGTTCCCTACAATTCATTAACTACGCCCACACCAGGGTTTCTATCATAATTAACTAATCACAAATAACTATCCAACATCTGAGGATTTTCATTAGAGATCGCTGCCTTACTTCATCAAGCATATAAAAAGCCATTTTTCTCGTAAAATGTGCCCTATCGGCTCTCTCTCATCTCTCTCAACCCTCTTTAGCGGTTGATGGTCAACATTCTCTTACATGGAATCTGCGTCAGTATAAGAAAATATTTTGTCCCTGTGACTTAGTTATTTTTATATCATCCTAAGTGGTGAATATTGTTTTGGATGATTTATTAATATTTTACCCAGGAATAAGTTTTATTTATATTTATTATTACCTAATATCCTCACAATGTGCCGAAAAGAGTGAAGAAGCGTAATTTTATTTATTTAAATATAGTTTGTAATATTTAAAGGTTTTAAATATTATTGTGCCCTACATTCATGAACAGCCTTAATGTGCCGAACTGAGTGAAGAAGCGTAATTTGTGATTAGAATTAACTAGTCTTGGTAGTAATATACTCTGCCTGTTTATTCGCTAGCCATAAAGGACTATGCTGATTACTTTCTGGTAACGTGCAGGCAGTTGAGGTAAAGAGTAATACTAAATTATAATAGAAATTTTTGAAGTGGCCTATATCCGCCGACAATCCAGTTCTAGGACTAGTATTCCGGATAGAGTTCATCATAAGATATATAGTTCGTAATGTAGGAAACTACATCTTGGAAATATCATATTTGTGTTTACTCGCTAGCTGTGAAGGACTATGCCAATTATCTCTAAATAACGTGTAGGCAGTTGACGTAAAAGATAGTAAAAGGTGTATTGAAGAAATATTTAATATACATATTAATAAGGATAACTGTGTCCGCACCAGCCAAGGCTTTATGCTGAGAAACGTAATCATTTCTAATTAACTCTTGGCGTTTAAAAACATTCTACAGTTGAAATATGACCTGAATTAATTTTAATGATTTACTTTAACTTAAATAACCAATAAAAGAAAAAAACACATCATAGTAAAATTAATACCTTCTCAGTTTCGCATCGAAGCTAAAAAAGTGGTTAAAAAGATCTACTCAATAGCGTACTATAAAATTTGATTATAATTGTAAAAATCCATTGTTAAATTAGGAGAAACTAACAATCATTTTTTTTAGAAATGATTTATAAAGCTACATGTTACCAAAAAATTATATAGTCTAGTAGAAGCACATACAAATAGAGTAAAAAAATTATTAAATTACAAAGTAAAATGATTTAATTTTGTAGTTGAAACCTATCATATAAAATTATCATATCAAACTTGATTCGTCAATAAATACTCTGAAAACATTAGAAATGAATGATTTTAATTGTCTGCATGGAGAACATGGGATAAGTAACTGTTTCATTGATAAATTAGAATTTCTTTTTCAATTTTTGAGGGTAACTAATTGTAATCATTTGATGTATCATTGAAAAATATAGAGCAAATAAATGTTGCAAAGTTAGAGCAGAGCAAATAAATGATAGTTAAAAAAAAATACCTTCTCAGCTATGCATCGAAGCTAAATTCTAAAATATAGTAAAATAGTTTTAATATGACTAAGAAATTTCTTATCGCATGGGGCGACTAATGTGATGGGATCCTTGATCTTGATTGAAGTTATTGAATTTACATGAGATAAATATCAAACGAGTTAAAAATTTATGCTAACTAAAAAAGAATTAAGAAAAAATGCAAAAAATTTGCTTGCCATACGTGAGATGGAACCTTGTACCCCAAGCATGTAAAGTACAAGTTATACCAACTCGGCAAGTGTACGTTGCTACTACCGATCGAAAAAATTGGCTATTTAAGCTAATTCAAATTTCAAAGTTAATTTTCTAGACTTCAAAAAACTGTAAATAAGTTTAACTTTCAATGCTATATCAATTTGATTTATCAGTGTACTCCCCTTGTCAGGTATTTTAAATTAAAATAAAATACAAAACTCAGAATTTTAACACAAAAATATCATATTTCTGAATAGGGTAGTCATTTTCACCATAAAGACAAATTTTTTTTTTAAATTAAAGTATATTACATAAGCTTTAATTTAAGATATATATAAAAGTGTCAGTGTTTCCGGAACATTTTCAAAAGTCAAGTTGAAAGAGTCAATTTTTTGTAAAAAAGTTATCATTTTGAAACCATTTTTGTGGGCTGTTAAAGTGTCAAATGTTCACAAAAATATATAAAATAATAGGTAAATATCTAAGGTATCTATAAAAAAAAAATTTATATTGATTCTGTCATTTTTAAATAAGTTATGGCAATTTTAAGTAAAAAAAATTGAAGAAATGTCAAAAATTAGCGATTTTTAAATTTGTAATTTTTTGGGTGATTTCCCCCGTTTACGGGGAACGAGAGAATTTTTTTAAATTTTTGAGGGTAAAGTCTTCGACTAGATACGATTTGTGATCTTTTGACATATTGTTCATCAAAATTGACTCCAGTTATTTATTTGTTTAACATTATTATTTTCTATAAACTTTTATAAAATTGTTCTATTTTGTATTATCAGTATGTAATTAACATCTGCTACCATAGTTTCGAATGTTTTTAATTCAAAACAAATACTTTCATTACTTTAAAGTGTATTTATATAATAGATTTGAAACTGAATACCATAAATCTTAAAGGATAAAAAACACAATGAGCTTAAAAAGAAGTAACAGTTGTTCTGACATAACTGGTAATGCGACATTACAGAACTTGGCTAGTGGCACTAACTATCCTATTGGAGAGACTGAGGTAGATTTTTTCTTTAGGAAATAAAATCAATTTAAGTGTTAAGATGAACTTATTAAAAATACATATATTTTTATATGAAAATAATATCTATATTAACTTTAAGCCATCTTAACTTTGTTTTATATTTTACAATATACTTCATTTTTCTTTAAAATGGTTAAATTGATATATTATAACTCTTCAGTTTGTTATTGGAAGTTCTCCTGCCTCTTCACTTGTAATTGAAGAAGAATCTATTTCAAGACGGCATTGTTTTATAAATAAATCCAATGGCCGATATCTTATTTCTCACAATGTAAGACTTAAAATTTTTATTGCATGTTTATATTAATTTAGCTATCAAAGAGAATAATTAATTCTAAGTTGATCAACAATATCTATACTACAGGGAACAGATAATGAAACTTATGTAAATTGTATGCAAATTCCTATTTACCAAAATGATTATCAAGTTTTAAATCATGGAGATGTTATTTCCTTTGCAGATGGGAATGGAAATATTAAATATCTGTACAGATTTGTTTTACAAACATGTACAAATAAAAAATTGAAGTAAGATTATTCTTAAGACATCATGTGTGTAAGTAATTTGTAGAATATGGATAAACAATACGCTAATATAATCAAATCTATTATTCATTTTATTAAACGCCATCAAATAAATTGATTAATAAAAACACTATGTCTAAATCAAAAATATCTGAAAAATATTATTTTAATTCATTCTTTTAATACATGTCAGTTATTTTCATTATAAACTTCCTAATCGGTTAATATGATAACTACAAAGAGTATGAACAATATTTGTTTATAAAATATTAAATATATATTTTACATTGACTCGGCACCTCCCGTCCCTCTAGGCTGGCGCTCACCCGTGTCTCTCGCAATATTAGCCGTCCAGCTATTAATATGACAATCGGTTGTCTCCCGGCCCTTGACACCGAGATAAGGTCGCCGCCGCCGAATATGGATAACTGATATTGCGTTCTGTTTCGGTTCCGACATTGACCTTAACTGGTTTGCCCTTTTCTTGTGTACTATTTGTGTTTCATTGTTTTTCCGTGTTTTTTTTTTTGGATTGCGGCGAGTGTGCTCATTACCGCTGGCGCGGTGGTGAGTTCGTCGGAGGGAGCGCATCAACAGGTCTTTCAAGTTGAGGAAAGACCGGTAAAGAGAAGCGGCCAACCGTCCACCAGCTACACCGGCGCCTCCAATGCCCGCGCCAAGGACCCGTCCACCATCACTGTCGGAGATCGTGCGACACTCCTACACAGCAACAAACACCACAGCTGGACCGGCCCCCATGGAAGTCGAAGACGCCGTGGACGATTTGGGACGCGTCGTGAACGGGCTTCTTGCAGACTCTCCTTCTCCTCGACGTTTCCATCGTGAAACCCCTCGTCCCGAGTAATCCGCCGAGGAGTTTCCTTTTTTTTCCCCTTCGGTCCTGACGTCATCCGTAGGTTACGGATGACTGGACCGAATAGTTCATTCCCTCTTGCCAACGAGACTGAAGGTTTCAGTCTAATACGGTAAGTGTTGAACACAATATCAATGACCACACACACAAGGAACATGGCGGCAAGTCAACAATTGTTTATTACTTATAACTACTGTGTATGATGCGATAATTTGTCTACAAATATCGTTTCCGACGTTGACCTTAACTGGTTTGCCTTTTTCTTGTGTGCTGTTTGTGTTTCATTGTTTTTCCGTGTTTTTTTTTTGGATTGCGGCGAGTGTGCTCAGTACCGATATTACCGACGACAAAAGGGTAGTTACCCATTGTTACATACGTATAACATTGTTCGAATTAAGGAAAATGTCTAATATTATAAGAATCAAATATTGTCTTCCGACGTTGTTACTTTGTTTTTACTGTTGTGCTTGTGTCAACATATATACACATAAACATAAATATATAATATACAGGGTGATTTTTTTATCATAACCCACTCAATTACTTGCAGAATAATAATAATTTAAACATTTTTTTTTTTTATTATCTTTAGTTACACATTATTCTTGAATTTTTAACTATGTAATACTTTTTAAGTTCATCCCTTATGCCTTGGAGGGGGGTCAACTTTGTTTTTTTAAATGGTAACACATATTTTTAATTTAATAAAATGTTTGAGTTTTTAATTTAATAGTAAATGGCATTTGAATTTTTAATATAACTTTATTAGCTTATTAGATATAATCATTTAAAGTTTCAAAATTTTGAGTTAATATACATGTATAATACACATGGGATTGTAAATACAGGTAGCTAATTGGATTTTTATGACATTGCTGTCTCAGTCACGGATTGTTTATTATCAATTATGATTATCAATAGATATACTTTCTGTATTGTCAGTTAGTGTATTTATAAACTCATAACAATGTGCCTTACTACAATTGATAATAACAATACTGTGTACCTGCTAATATCGATGTTATAAAAAACCAATGAGCTAATTATATTTGTAATCCCTTGTGTATTATACCTGTATATTAATTCAAAAATTTGAAACTTTAAATGATTATATCTAATAAACGAATTAAGTTATATTAAAAATTCAAATGCCATTTACTATTAAATTAAAAACTCAAACATTTTATTAAATTAAAAATATGTGTTACCATTTAAAAAAACAAAGTTGACCCCCTTCCAAGGCATAAGGGATGAACTTAAAAGTATTACATAGTTAAAAATTCAAGAATAATGGGTAACTAAAGATAATGAAAAAAGAAAATGTTTAAATTATTATTATTCTGCAAGTAATTGAGTGGGTTATGATAAAAAAACATAAAAAAAAAACCCCAGCACAAGGGGGTCGTGGCACAGTGGTGACGTGGCATAGTTGGATCAAGTATAATAATATCTGACAGTGATTAAAATCACTANTGGATCAAGTATAATGATATCTGACAGTGATTAAAATCACTATAAAAAAAAAACGCTTCGATGCAAATCTTTAGATAGTGTTTAATTTTAAAAAATTTGTGGATTATTCCAAAAGCTTCATAAACTGCTAGTTCCTTATTAATATCCTGATTAATATGAAGTATGTCGAATGAAAAAGGGATTATTAAAAAATAGTATTTCCCATAAAAAAATTATATTGATCAATACAATTTTCAATAAGTTATAGCATTATAAAGTAAATAATGTAAAAAATAAAATTGAGAATTTTCACACAATAATAGCATTTGGTAGCCATTTTCACCTTGAAGATAAAATAAAGTCCGAAATTTTTTTTTTCCATGATAAAGTATATTACATTAGCTTTAATTTAAGATATATATAAAAGTGTCAGACTTTCCGGAACACTTTCAAAATTTAAGTTGAAAAAGTCAATTTTTTGTGAAAAAGTTGTCATTTTGAATCCCCCCCTGTAGGCAGGTAAAAAGTCAGATTTATAAAAAAAATATACCAAATGATAGGTAAAGACATCATGCATCTACAAAAAAAAGAATTATATTGATCCATACATCTTTCGAGAAGTTATAGCATTATAAAGTTAAAAATATAAAAAAGAATTTTTTTACAAAAATCGTATTTTTTTTATTAAGTTTAATGTCTGTTTTCACCATGAAGATAAAATAAAGTCCGAAATTTTTTTTTACCATTATAAAGTATATTACATTAGCTTTAATTTAAGATATATATAAAAGTGTCAGACCTTCCGGAACACTTTCAAAAGTTACGTTGAAAAAGTTCTACTTTCTATATGCATTTTTATGTTTTGAATCCCCCCTGTATTTAGGGAAATGGTCCGATTTAAAAAAACAGTATGTCGAATGAAAGATCTATATAAATACTACTTCTCATAAAAAAATTGTAATGATTCATACATTTTTCAAAAAGTTATAGCATAATAAAGTTAAAAATGGAAAATACAAAATCGAAAATTTTCACACAAAAATAGCATTCGGTAGCCATTTTCACCATGAAGATAAGATAAAGTCCGAAATTTTTTTTTTTCATAATAAAGTATATTACATTAGCTTTAATTTAAGATATATATAAAAGTGTCAGACCTTCCGGAACACTTTCAAAAGTTAAGTTGAAAAAGTTCTACTTTCTATATGCATTTTTATGTTTTGAATTCCCCCTGTATTAAGGGAAATGGTCCGATTAAAAAAAAAAGTATGTCGAATGAAAGATCTATATGAATACTACTTCTCATAAAAAAATTGTAATGATCCATACATTTTTCAAAAAGTTATAGCATAATAAAGTTAAAAATGTAAAATACAAAATCGAATATTTTCACACAAAAATAGCATTTGGTAGTCATTTTCACCGTGAATAAGATAAAGTCCGACATTTTTTTTTTCAATGATAAAGTATATTACATTAGCTTTAATTTAAGATATATATAAAAGTGTCAGACCTTCCGGAACATTTTCAAAAGTTAAGTTGAAAAAATTAATTTTTTGTAAAAAAGTTGTCATTTTAAATCCCCCCCTGTGGGCAGGTAAAGGGTCAGATATAAAAAAAAATATATCAAATGATAAGTAATGACATCATGCATCTGTAAAAAAAAGAATTATATTGATATGTTTATTTTTAAAAAAATTACGGCAGTTTTGAGTAAAAAAAATTGAAAAAATTTCGAAAATTAGCGATTTTTAAATTTGTAATTTTTTTGGAGGTTTCCCCCTTTTACGGGGAACGAGGGAATTTTTTTCAATTTTTAAGGGTAATGTCTTCGACTAGATACGATTTGTGATCTTTTGACGTATCATTGAAAGAAATCGGTTCGGTGAGAGCTGAGAAAAAGTGGTAACAGACACAAAAAAAAACACATCTTAGTAAAACCAATACCTTCTCAGCTTCGCATCGAAGCTAAAATCACCCTGTATATATATACCTTGAGTGCCGTACTATTTGGATACGCGTTAACATTTAATGAATAATATTGTTAAAAAATTTCAGACTTTATTTTATCTTCAGGGTGAAATAGGCTACCGAATGCTATTTTTGTGTAGAAATTTTCGATTTTCTATTTTACATTTTTACCTTTATTATGCTATAACTTTTTGAAAAATGTATGGATCATTACAATTTTTTTATGAGAAGTATTATTTATATAGATCTTTCATTCGACATATTATTTTTTTAATTCGGACCATTTCCCATAATACAGGAGGAATTCAAAACATAAAAATGCATATAGAAAGTAGAACTTTTTCAACTTAACTTTTGAAAGTGTTCTGGAAGGTCTGACACTTTTATATATATCTTAAATTATAGCTAATGTAATATACTTTATTATCCAAAAAAAAATATTTGGGCTTTATTTTATCTTATGGTGAAAACAGACATCTAAGTTAATAAAAAAAATACGACTTTTGTAAAAAAATGCTTTTTTATATTTTTAACTTTATAATGCTATAACTTTTTGAAAGATGTATGGATCAATATAATTCTTTTTTTTTGTTGATGCATGACGTCTTTACCTATCATTTGGTATATTTTTTTTATAAATCTGACTTTTTACCTGCCTACAGGGGGGATTCAAAATGACAACTTTTTCACAAAAAATTGACTTTTTCAACTTAAATTTTGAGTGTTCCGGAAAGTCTGACAATTTTATATATATCTTAAATTAAAGCTAATGTGATATACTTTATCATGGAAAAAAAAAATGTCGGATTTTATTTTATCTTCACGGTGAAAATGGCTACCAAATGCTATTATTGTGTGAAAATTCTCAATTTTATTTTTTACATCTTTCATTGGACATACTTTTTTTTAAATCCCTATATATGGGGGGTCTTAAAATATTAAAAATGCATATATAAAGTAGAACTTTTTCAACTTAAGNAAATGATAAATTCTTCACAAAAAATTAACTTTTCAACTTAACTTTTGAAAATGTTCCGGGAAGACACTTTTATATATATCTTAAATTGAAGCTTATGTAATATACTTTAATTTGAAAAAAAAAATTTGACCTCTGGACTTGTCTTCGTGGTGAAAGTTGACATCAAAGTTAATAAAAAATTACGATTTTTGTACAATAATTTTTTTTTATATTTTTAACTTAATAATGCTCTAACTTTTTCAAAAATGAACATATCAACATAATTTTTTTTTATATAGATGATTGATGTCTTTACTTATCATTTGGTATATTTTTTTTGTAAATATGACCCTTTATCTGCCCACAAATGACAACTTTTTCACAAAAAATTAACTTTTTCAACTTAACTTATTGAAAAGTGTATTGATCAATATAATTTTTTTATGGAAAATACTATTTTTTAATAATCCCTTTTTCATTCGACTACAATCTTAAGCAGGATATTAATAAGAAACTAGCAGTTTATGTAGCTTTTGGAATTATCCACCCATTTTTTAAAATTAAACACTATCTAAAGATTTGCATCGAAGCGTTTTTTTTTTGATAATGATTTTAATCACTGTCAGATATTATTATACTTGATCCAACTATGCCACGTCGCCACTGTGCCGCGACCCCCCTGTGCTGGGTTTTTTTATCATGTCATACTTACATTAGATACAATGTTATAAATGCATATGTGTTATATATTATGTCAATTGCCACCGGATTTCTGGTAATGATAAAGTTAATTGTCATAAAGCATATTGGCTGGAGTTGGTAAAAATTGCGGCTGCCGAAAAACAGGGCTTAAATGTTCTATTATATGTGAAAATTTCAAAAATTAATGGTGTACAAATTCAATAATAATAAAGATTGTAGATTAAGATGATACCTTTGTTGAAGATATACTCTATCAAAATTTAGAAGAGAAAAATGAATAAGAAAATGGAAAAAGTTTTGTTTGATATATTTGTCAAATAACTTTATAGAGGAGAAATCCTCCATCGATTACATACTTTACACTAGTAATGCATATAATTTGTATTTAGGATATAAATAAGGAAATAGGAGATCATGTAGCTTTTGTAAAAATCCATTAAAATTTTAAAATTAAACATTATCTACAGATTTACATCAAAGCGTTTTTTTATGATAACGATTTTAATCACTGTCCCATATCATCTATACTGCACCCAATTATACACACTGTGCCGGGACACTGCTAGTTTTTTTTTTAAATAGCAATAACTTGAAATAGTAGCAATGAGATTACTTTAATTATTTCATTATTAATTTTAAAAATAGAAGTTATTAAAGATAATGTTATAACTTTTAAGTTTTATATCATGAAATTCATTACCCACCATTGATTTTTACTTGAACAAGACCAATTTCATAAACTTTTCCGGTTGGGTTAACAAAAGGGAACATAGGGCAGGTGAAATGAGGAGATAAGTGACATTAGGCGAGAATGTGATTGAGGAGGTGAACATTTTTAGGTATTTAAGATCAGTTGTGCAAAAGAGCGGTGGTATTGACGATAAATAAGATACAGGATTAAATGCAGATGTTTGAAGTAGAGAGATACGTCTGGTGTCTTATGCAATAAAAGATTTCCAATGAGGATGAAAGGTAAATTCTACAAAACTGTAGTGAGAACAGCTATAATGTATGGTTCAGAGTGTTGATTGATAAAAAAGTGTAGCAGAGATGAGAATGCTTAGATGGATGAGTGGAGTGATTAGAGAAGATAGTGTTTGGTTAGATTTAATCAATATATCGTCAAATCAAAACCTACTCCTATCGGTTGTATTTTAGTGATTCTATAAATAAATTAACTCACACATAAACACTTATGTATTTATAACATTGTGTCAAACAATGAAATCATTCCTCAAACTAATGAAGTAAAATACCTCGGTTTAGTCTTCGACAAAAGACTCACTTGGGGCCCACATCTAAAAAATAAACGGAAACAGTTGAACAGCCGCTTGCATATTTTAAGACCACTCCTGAAATCAAAGATGAGCACGCCTAACCGCCTACTGTTATATAAGAGCTTACTCCTACCAATTTGGTCCTACGGTATCGCCCTCTGGGGTTCAGCCAAACCAGCTAATACCAGAACTATTCAAGCTTTCCAAGCCATCTGTCTACGAATGACTGTGAATGCCCCCTGGTATGTTACCAATGTCAGTCTCCACAATGAGCTAAAAATTCCTACTATCAAACAAACAGCAACTAAATTCTACACTCGCCTCCACCTCAAAACAGCCGAACACCCCAACCGCCTCATTGCTCAACTTCACTCCAATCATCTTCCTGAAAACCCGCCAAGACGTCTCAAACGCCAATGGCCTAGAGACCTGCTAAATACTTAAAACATACTTTTAAGTAAATTATTTAAGTTCANTCAAAAAAAAACGCTTCGATGCAAATCTTTAGATAGTGTTTAATTTTAAAAAATTGGTGGATTATTCCAAAAGCTTCATAAACTGCTAGTTTCTTATTAATATCCTGATTAAGATAAAGTATGTCGAATGAAAAAGGGATTATTAAAAAATAGTATTTTCCATAAAATGAGGACTTTTAGTATGTCTTTGTTTACTGGCCTAATATAGACAGTGTCACATCTAATTTTCTTTAAATTTAAAAAAAAAACCCCAAATTTAATTTCTGTGTGTCGCCACTGAATGATTACAATTAGTTGAAGATATTACCCTCAAAAATTTAAAGAAAATTCTAGTTTTTCAATTAAACAGTTACATATTCTATGTTTTTCATACAGACAATTAAAATCATTAATTTCTAATGTTTTCAAAGTATTATTTAACGAATCAAGTTCGATATGATAGGTTTCAAATACAAAATTAAATCATTTTACTTTGTAATTTAATATTTTTTTTACTCAATTTGTGTGTGCTACTACTTGACTATTAAATGTTATCACATCATATACTTATCATTGTATACGGGTGGACCATCAAGTCACTCCTATGGATGACCAAAGAGTCCTGTCTTTTTGGCGAAATTAAGTTCTCTCTGGGTTTTTTATCTTAATACATAGTAAAATAGTATTAATATGAATGAGAAATTTCTTCTCACAAGTTGAGTCTACAGTGATGGCATCCTTGATATTTATGAAGTTATTTAATCTAAATGAGATAAAAATCAAATTATTTGAAAAATTTGTTGTAACTTAAAAAATGCAAAAATTAATTGCCACAGGCGTATTGAACCTCATATCTTAAGCGTGAAAGACACAAGTGTTACCGATTTGGCAACTGTTCGTCGCTTTCGTCGATTGATAAAATTGGAAATTTAAGCTAATTTAAATTTTAAAGCTACTTTTTTCGACTTATAAAAAGCAAAAAAAATTAAATAAGTTAACAATATATTGAATGTCAATTAAATTATACAATATTCATAAAAGTCAGTATATTCCCCTTGTAAGAAATTTTAAAATAAAATGCAAAACCCAGAATTTTAACACAAAAATGGCATATTTTTGAATACAGAAGCCATTTTCACCAAAAAGAGAATCTATATTTCAAATTTTTTATTTTTCATAATAAATCATATAATAAAAGCTTTAATTGAATATTAAATTAAAAAAGCTTATCTTGTGTGCAAAAATTGCTTTTTTGAATACCCCTAAGGTCAGATTTAGAATCAGATTTTCTATAAATTTATATCACATGAAAGAAAAATATCTAAGGTTTCAATATCAAAAAAAATTATTTTAATTTATTCATTTTTCAAAAATTTAAAGTTAAGGCAGTTTTAAATATTAAAACATTTCACGTTAAACATTGATTTTTACATCTAATTAAATTTTTCGTTATATTCGATGGCCATTTTCCCATAGAAGAAAAGGTTTCAAATTTTTTTTCCAACTTATAGTACATAATGTAAGATTTAATTAAACACATGTATGTTTATAGAACGCAGTATTTCTGGAACATTTTCAAAAGTTAAGTTGAAAAAGTTTTACTTTTTATTTTTAAATATGTATGTCCCCTATATAAAGGACAATGAACCAATTTAAAAAAAATGTATGTCCAATAAAAAAAGTAAACATAAAGTTTTTATGGAAAAAAATTTGTATTTATCCATACATTTTTCAAAAGTTAAGTTAAAAAAGTTCTATTATAAATTTTCCCTCTGTGAGAAGATGTAATGTTAGATTTTCAAAAAAAATGATATTAAATGAAAGGAAAATATCTAAGGTTCAATATAAAAAAAAATGATGTTAACATATTAATTTTTGAAAAAGTTATGGTAGTATTAAAAAAATGTTTAAAAAATGTTGAAATTTACTGATTTTGAAAATTGTAATATTTTTGGAGATTTCCCTCAATTACGAGGAACGAGGGAAATTTTTAGAATTTTTATAGGTAATGTCTTCAGCTAGGTACGATTTGACGTATCGTTGAAAGAAATCGATCCAATAAAAGCTGAGAAAAAGTGGAAACTGATACAAAAAAACACATCATGAAAAAATTAATACCTTCTCACCTTTGGATCGAAGCTAGAAATTTTGTTCCAATAACTGTATCATATAAGCTTCCCACTAAGTAAAACAAAAAATATTAAGTTCATTTTTTTTGCTTGGATGAAATGCTGAAACATTGGATTTACGATGAATACGTTTTTTTATATCTGTCATTGAATATTCTCAACATTCATTGGGCCAATTTTAATTATTAATACGTTTAAGGAACTCAATTTTAATATAGTTAAAACTATTATTTTTGAAAATTAAAGAAAACACACTTTTTGAAATTAAAAAAATATCTTAACGTTAATCTATACTAAAGAAATATATTTCCAAAAACTTTTTCTACACTTAATAACTATTATAATTTTTTTTTGAATACTAATTTTAATATCATTTTAATACAATATAAAAGATACAATAAACTTTCTTATACTTTTTGTAAAAATGTAATTAAAAACTTATATACACAAAGGGTTTGAAAGAAACATTCATCAGCGCCAATTAAAGCTGACAGTATATGTTTAACACTGATGATGATAAAATGTTCCCAAAATATTTATACGCGATTTCTATGTAATTTTTGTGGCTTTTTAAGTTAATTTTTTTTTAATTTTAGAATATAACTAATTCGCATTGAAGCGAGTTATATAGTGATGAAAATCACTGCCATATATCAATCTATTTGAAGTCTATTATGTTAGATCTCCATTATCTTGAATATCGAAGAAATTAATTGGTAATATTTCAAATAAAATACATAACAGTTTTCAAAATTGTCTATATAAAATATTATATATTACAAAAAAATCATAAATAAATAAATAAATTGTATATACTTATAATATTAAGAATATTTTATATAATAATTTAATATTCAGTAGTCAGTATATTCTTTTTACCAATACTAGCCAAATTTTTGAGTTTGAGTAAAAAAAACATACCAAAGCTACACTAAATTTACATTAATTATGAAATTATAATGATAAATTTTACAAAAAATGCTGTGAAATTATTTAATGTTCCGTTTTTAACAAATTCTCAATTTTTCACCATGTCTATCTTCAATAATGCACAGTATTTTATTAGTTATATAAAATTTAGTATTGTATTAAATTTTTATTTTTTGTGCATTAGTTTGACATTAAACAAAAATTTTCTTGTATGTCAACCATCTCTTTGTTTTTTAAATGTATTTGTTGAATATTGCTTAAATTGCTCTACCACTGTAACATAAAATTAAAAAATATTCGAAAATAAAATAAATAAAAAAACTTTGAATATTAATTTAGAAAAATTTCCATAATTTTTGTTAATATTAGTGTTTGAGATATATTAAATATATGTATAATTTAGGTAAATACCTAAAAGTATTTGACACCACATAAATATTTAAAAATACTGCATGATATTGTTTTAAAATAACTAATATAATAAATCTTAAATGTGTGTAATTTTCTACGCCGTGTACTCGTTATTCAATTGTTCCAATGATAGTTTATAACAATCTTAATGTAAGAATGAATGATTTAAATCTTCTCAATTGATCTAGAATCATTTAACTTCGAAAAGTTATTACAAATCAATGTTCCATCGAATAAAGAAAATATGAGATCCAAATTTCATAAATATTAATGATTTTATCTTTCTTCTATAGAAAAAATGAATTTTTCATCAAAATTTTCAAAAATTGAATTACATAATATTAATATATTAGAGATGATCAAATACTTCAGAAGTTTTGATTGGTAAGAGTAAGTTTTTAATACTTTGTATCTTTACGAGTAACTTATTATAAGGTATACGAATTTTACATCAAACCTAACTATAACTTACTCTAAAAACTAAATAAATAAAATATAAAATTACATTTGTACCATTCATTTTTAAAGCTGCAATTATTATAATAATATATGTTCCTAATTCTTGTTACATAAATAAATTACATTAATATTCTTTATTAATTATTATAAAAAATATTTATGTTTAAAATTAATTAATAAATTAATAAATCAGCTTACCAATTAGCTATTTGACTTGCCATACATTTTTGACTCACTATATCATAACTTGTTGCATAAGCACAATTTATAATGTGTGTATAATTATTCCGACAAAGTGTTACTGAAGAACAATCAGGTGTCAATCTATATATACTTCTGTGATTACATCGTACACCAGTATTTACCATACCTTAAGGAAAATGTTATAATTCATCAATAAGTACAAGTGATAAATAGCCATTTTTCAAGTAATAAAATCAATTACTTGGTGGAATTCTTCGTAAATTATAATTATATGCTAATGGCTCAGGGATTGCTTCTGAAGTTGGTGCAATCGGTGAAGTTGAAATAACTTCTGTAGTTGGAGAAGACTCTGCTGATGAAAGTGTCGATGATGAAGTAGTATACGATACTTCCGAGGTTGTTTCAAAAATAGTAGTTTGGCCTATTTCGGTTCCAGTTTCTATGGGTTCTGGATTACTAGGTAAACCTTTACAATCGACACGATATGGATAGTCACAGATTTTCAAATCCTAAAATTTTTGTTTGATATAAAAAAAAAGATGAAAACGATAAAAATATACAATTATACTTCGTTGTAATTTGTTCCACCGGGACATATAAAGTCAACAGGTATTCCTGCGACACAAACATAAAACGCTCCACAATTTTCTTTGCTACGATATGTACCATAACCATCTGGACATTTAGTGTTATTACCTCCACTACTTAAACTACTTAAAGAATCTGAAACATTTCATATGTTATTTGAAATGGGTACGATAATATAGAAAGTATTTCAATACCTAAGAACACAGTACTAAGTCCATTTTTTTTTAACTTTTAAATATTGATACAATAAAATTAATAATATTGTTACCCATCTGTAATTGGAAAAATTAAAATACCTCTCATATGTTCTAAAGTGTTGATACATTGGAATTCGCTTTAAATTACTATAATATCGTAATGTTTATGCAAATATTAATTGCTTGAAGAAAATATAAACAGTAGTAATTAATAGAACTATCAACTATATAATTATTTTCTAAAAAATTCATATTTTCTATAAAACTAATTTTTGATTATAATGAACAATAAAAAATGAATAATTTAATGATTATTTAAGGAAACCTACCTCCTGTTGAAGTAATTGGTTTTCCACCACAATCTACATTTGGAGGATAATCGCAATATTGTTTTTGTGCATTAAAAGCTAATTCAGCAGGACAAGGTTGTTCAAATGCCGTGTCATCCCAACAGTTAATAAATGTATTGCAAGATTTTTCACTGGGGAACTGTCCTCTAGGTTCTTTACATTGAGCTTTTAAGGATTCTGTAGAAGATGATGATGTATATTCGACTTCATTTGTAGGTTGTACAGTAGAATTAACTATAATTTCAGGTTCTGATGGTCGAACTATAAAATTTTTGATTATAATGAAGATTTTACAATTAAAATACAGATAATTTTTACTTACTTGTCGGAATTTCAGTTGATGATTCGATAGGTTTAACTGTCATTACTTCTTCTGGTTGACCAGGAATTTGTGGTGCAACTGTTTGTTCAGATGGTATTACTTCAGGTAATTCTGTGGATATTTCTGGTTTGTAAGTTGTAGTGTCAGGTTTATCAGTTGAAAATTCAGGAGCTTGTGTGACTTCAGGTATATCAGGTTCAGCAACACTTGGAAGTGGAGTACCTGGAAAATATGGTGGTTCTATAGTTATGGGATCGCCTTCTTCTGATTGAGGCGCTGGTCCATTTGTTTGTGAAAAATCTGGTGGACTAGGAATGGGTTGGGCTGGGTTCGATGGCTCTTGAGGATATGGTGCAGGTTGTGGATATGGTGCAGGTTGTGGATATTGTGCAGGTTGTGGATATGGTGATGGTTGAGGATAGGGTGATGGTTGTTGATAGGGGGGAGGATAAGATTGTGATGCATATGGTGGTGGATAAGCAGGGTAACCATATGATGGCGACGGATAATATCCATTAGCAGGAACTTGTATCCACACAGCTGATGGTGATTGCCCAGCAGATTGAGATGCAGAGGAAGGAGCAACTGGTTGACCATTAACTACAGCAATTTGCCACTGTTGGATTTGTTGGCGTAAAAATTCTTCATATTCTCTTTTCAGTGTATCGTCAACAGGCTTTGGTGGTTCTGGAAAATATAATATTAAATATTAAATAAATGAATACATTTTTTCTATAAAATCATATTATAATCTCAAAAAATTATTTACTACATTACTAAGCGTCCTATTACATTTAAAAACTATTAAGTGACTATTTAGGTTTAAAAATAATTCAATAGTGTTATTCGTGATGTTTCAGTTGTTTTGTATGGAGTGTTGTGTCTACTATTTTTACTATATTTATGTTTAACAAGTAAAATATATTAAAAGCTGCAAAAATCCCCCCAAAAAATATTTTAAACTTTATTATTTTATTTTTTTTAAAGGTAGAATTAAATATGGTACATATATCAATGTATATGACTATATGTTTAATATATAATATAGGCATAAATAATTGAAATAGAAAATTATAACAATACGAAAAACGGTTATTTTTTTTACAATATAATAAAATAATGTTATAGTTTACTAAGTTTATAGTTACTCATAGTTAAATAAGGTTGAGCAGATTATTTCAAGCGTGAAGAGATAAATTTTTGTGGTCTCAAAATGGAGCACCCATCAAGTTCAAAACACTAATTGCAAAATTATTTCCAAATTAACTGATAAAATAATTTCAATTCAGCCAATCCCATAAAGTTTACCTGAAGACGCTACTAAAATCTACCACTACCTTGGTTTTATGTTCATATAGACATTCCTGTCCATTTTGTACGAGGAACTCCATAAATATGATACAAGTGTCATTTATTTATATTTATTGCTTAAAAATTAATGTGTAAGCATTTTTGTAAAATTTCATAATTTCACCTAAACAAATTACAGTTTTATTGGATATATCATTATAGATTAATGAACTTTGGTAAGGAAATTGTATTTTTATAGAAACAATAAGTTAAAAATAATGATAGAAATTCAATTTTAAAAATTTAAAAAGCATAAATATTCATTAAAATTAAAAGAAACTAAGCTCATATTCAAATTCTGAAAAAGGACAAAAGTGATTTTTATAAATGTACAGAGAAAGGTATTTAATATCGTATAAAATTTTATTGGAATGATTTGTTTTTGCACTTTAAACATGTTTATTTGTATAAGACACTATTGAAATTTTAAATTTGTTATTGGTCTCTTGAAAAATTACTTCTTCTTTTTCCTCGCTTTAATCTCAACTACTTGAGATCGGCCACCCTTATCCTAAACTTCCACCTGACACGATCTCCCACATCATCTACGCTCACATCAGCTGTCCTCAATCGCATTCAATAGCATCCCTCCATCTTTTTTTTTTGGTCTTCCTCTACCTCTTCTTCCTTTAACATTAATTTCTATAACTCTTCTTACAGCTTCCGATTTTTCTCTCCTCATAACATGACCAAACCATCTAAGTCTATTTTCTCTCATCTTATCCATGATTGACGCTACACCTATAATCCCTCTTATATGCTAGTTCTTTATCCTATCTTCTCTAATCACTCCACTCATCCATCTAAGCATTCTCATCTCTGCTACACTCATTCTCTGCTCTACTTTCTTATCAACCGCACAACACTCTGAACCATACATTATAGTTCTTCTCACTACAGTCTTGTAGAATTTACCTTTCAGCCTCATTGGAATTTTTTTATCGCATAAGACATCAGACGCTTCTTTTCACTTCAACCACCCGCACTTAATCCTGTGTCTTACATCTTGGCCAATACCACCGATCTTTTGCATAACTGATCCTAAATACTTAAAATTTACCAGCTCTCTAATCACTTCCTCGCCTAATATCACTGGTCTACCTCATGTTCTCCTTTAGAAAACTCGTATTCTATGTACTATGTCTTACTTCTACTTATTCTTAAACCCTTTTCTTCAAGAGCTAATTCTCACACCTCTAGCCTTTGATTAATTTCCTCCCTATTTTCTCCTATTAACACTATATCGTCAGCGTATAACATACACCACGTTACCTTTTCTTGTATTTCTTTTGTAATTTCACCCATCACTATAGGAAATAAGTAAGGGATTAAAACAGAACCCTGATACACTCATACTCTTATCCGAAAACCATCTGATACTCCTCCCACACTTTTTACCCTAGTACAAGTGCCATCATACATATCCTCTATTATATTAATGTACCTTTTTGGGACTTCTTTTCTCATTAATGCTCATTTTAGAACCTCTCTCGGTGCTCTATCATACGCTTTCTCCAAATCTATAAATACCATACAAAGCTTTTTATTTTTTTCCCTAAACTTATCTATTAGTTGTCTCACACAAAATACTGGTACCTCTGTTGACTTACCAGGCATAAATCCAAACTGGTTTTTAGATACTGATGTCTCATTTCTTATTCTCTTATTAAAATTACTAAAAAAATTACTAAAAAGGACATATTATATTTTGGAACATTGCCAAACAAATAACTTTTTATTTAACAGTAAAAAATATTCAAACAAGTTTGTTAATGATTTTAATAAAGTTAAAATTCAATTTAGTGTTATAAGATTTCATAATATTAAAATTTTAGAGTTAATATTGTATTTGTTAATGACTGTATCAGTTGGATTTATATTTTTTTACAGACTATGGGTAATATATTTTTTTTATAATAAAGAAGTGTAAAAAATCTGGTTGACAATTTTACTGTAACCTTGACTCCTTTCAAGTGTTATCCGATGTTCTTTTTATATACACATACTTTTTTTATTTTTAATTAACATTTAAATAATGTTCAAACTAGGTAGAGAAAAAATTTTAATCTATTTGATTAATAACAAACAAATAATTAACCGTTATAAAAAAGTACTGGTTTTATACATATAATACAGATATTTTTTACATATTATGTAACAATGTGTCTAATACACATTATTGACAACAAAATTTGATATTTCATGATTTTTTAGTATAAAGTAATCAATCATTTAATTTATTCACTTATGTTTTAAACTTATTACAATTTAAAAATAAAAGTACATACCAACAAATTTGTTTTTTTTTATACCTACTTCAATTTCTATACTTATAATATATATTTATCATAATGCAAAAAATCACAAAATACATTTTTAAAAAAAATATTAAAAGTTTTAAGAAGTTTGCTATTATAAATTAAATTTACGAGTATGTAAAAATCTAATTGAACATTTAATATGTATAGACATTAAACTAATACTTGTAGCAATAATGTAATATAATACAGCGAATAGTAATATGTTTAGTTTAAAGTAAGTACATCGAATATTTAAGAACGTATAAATATATTAATATATAATGAGATATTATTGTAATAAATTATTTAATACGTTTATTAAGATTTTACAATAAAAATTTTACATCTCTAATTAAATTGAATATTTAAATTATTTAATTTTTTATAAATTAGTTAATAATATTATTTCACCAACGACAAGATGTCTTATTGTTTTAAAGGGTTTTAATATGGTTAATTTATCCTAACCGCAATCCTCATTACAATTAGATATTTATGAAGTATTCTAGTTTCAGACAAGAGTAGTTGAACTAATTTGTTTTAATATTTTATTCAATAAAAAATACATTAACGGTAAAATTAATTTAAGTTCCTTTTTAAATGACAATTATATTGTATCTTATATTTAAATGTACGATATATTTTAGAAATATCACAAACGTTCTAGATTGCTAATTTAGAAAGTATAATTTTTCTTTAAGACATAAAAACTCACAAGTAATGCCACTAAGCGTAGGTTTTGTAATTTGATATTATAATTTATAAAATTTAAATCATGTTTTGAGATCAGCATTATGGATAGACTTCCAAAAATATTAATAATACCACCAATCACTGTGGCAAACTAATCAATTTTTAACAATAAAATTTAATACTTAATAAATGATTTATTAAAGTTTTTTTTAATATTTTGATTTTTAAATCAACTATGACGCCTAATAAGGAAACAAAAGCCTACTTTTTAAAAATTTAATGAAAATTCTGCGACATATCAAATATAAAAATTGTTAAAGATTGGGTAACTGCAATGATTATTGCCGTTATCTTATTGATGATAACTATTAAAAGCAACAATAGTAAAAGTTAAAATTAGATGTAGCATTTATAATTCTATTGAATGAATAACCTTTGAAATCTGAAAAGTCATTTACAATTTTTATTAACACGTTCAGACTTAATTGGTGTTTATGAGTGTCAGTCTAGCCTCATTAGACATTATATTGCGAAGACTATTAGTGTTTTATATTAAATTTACAAAATACACGGATAACCTGGTGACCCCTTTGGAAGCAATACAATCGAGTCACAGGAACGAGACAAGATTTTTGACTTGCTCATTATTACCTACGAGCACGCTGTCCCATTTGATGTTCGACGCGGAAACCATATAGAATAATCAACGAGTCTAATATTCTTCNATAGAATCATCAACGAGTCTAATATTCTTTAATGTAACATTATTAATTTCGTTTTATGTAGATGACTTCATTAGTAATTAACTTATCGCTATTAAAAGCTTTTAACAATATTTTTCAATATGATGATTTTCTAGGATTATCGTACATGGGTAATCTACATATAAGTTACTATAAAATTACTCTATGCATATTATTATGTGCTCTTGGGACATAAGATTTGACTTTTATTCATTGCTTTGTAATATTCGATAGTTTCATTTATTTTTATAACTAAGTAACTTAAAAACACGTTTAAAAAATACGCCATAAATAGTCATATTGAATACAAAATGGGCTAAAATAATAAAATTAAAAGTGATATATTCAACTTATATCGTAAAACTGCAGTTCTGTAGTCGTCGAAAAATCATTATAATTTTATTCTTCTGTTTACAAGCTTAAATGTTTTGTATTATGTGTTTCAACACCATAATTCATGCCGCACGAAGAGATAAAAGCGTATTCCCTAACATTAACGATCATGTTAGTTTTTCTAAACATGTTAGACTAATCCAATAGATCTTCACTTAGTACTTAAAAAAAAATCGAGTGAAAAATCGATGCAATCGAGAACTTAATTTTTACAGCTAATAAATGAGTAGAGTCAATTTTTTATTGTAAATGCCGGAGGTTGTGACTATCTGAAAATATTTACTATATTTTTGTGGTATGTGGTATAAAAAAAATAATACACCATAAATTGTAACAATAATACAAGAAATACGAGTTTTATGGAATAGCACACATTATGTACTACTAAATCTTTGCCACAAAAAAACATAAAAATACACAATATAAAATATTTTTAATATAATAATTTTAATAAGAAAAACTGTGTTTTTTTATGTGTAAGGTTTAAACTAGAAAATGGCTATTGCTTTTATAAGATAAAAGAAATTGATATGTGTTTCTATATTATTGTTTGCAATAATTACACGATGTGTTTCTCCTGCGGTAGCGATTCTATTGTCTATCCAGCGATTTTACATAAAACAATCGTTTTATATATTGTTATTTTTCTTTAACTAAAACTAACATGTTTTATCGGGATCATTATAAACGGCAACTCGACGGTATGTGAAAATTATGTAAGCGATCTAAGACATCCGTATAGATATTAAGAGACCTTAAAGGGTAACCATAAATTGTGTACAAGTTACTAATAATTTACAAGATTAAAGTTTTAACAATTGTCTGAGAATTTTTATGTCGGCAGAATGCGTTAAAAAATGTTGCGTTTGTTGAGTATCACATGCCTAATGAACTAACAATGTACAATACAATTGTGTTTTGATTTGTGATATTGTTAGACACATATCCGATTTATAATCATAATTTTAATATGACAAGTGGAAAATTGCGTGATAATAACTAAAAAATATATATTCGAAATGAAAAGTCAATAAAAGTATTGTTCACTTGGATAAGTTTGAAATTAAGATATCTCAATTAGGAAAATGATTACTATGTTGTTACTTATACTTGGGTATGAATACGTCAATACAAGTGGTACATTTCATTGGAACAACTATAAGTAGTAGTCACGATATTGACACCATGACGTACTGATTTGAATTTTGAACAATATTCAAGCGCCAGTCAAGTGTTGCTGATTTGTATTCGCTTATCGAATGTGGCCTAGATAAAACGTCGCATGGAATAAAAAGTGCAAGCAAATTTACAATTGTATCAACCGCGAATGCAACACGTGTAAGGATCGCAAAACGGTAAAAAATATGTTCATGTATAAATTGGTAATTTTTGAAAGTTCCACGTGATTAAAATATTTGCACTTCGAGCAATTCAACTCTTTTAACAATCAGCGATCAATTGTTGTCTTCAAATACAAACTGTCAATCACGTATATAATGTGACCATGTTACGCCTCCGCGATATATTTATTAAGAAAAGTTAGTTTATACATTTTACGTGGGCAGCTTCTAGTGGTTAAGACCATACTTAGGCTACATTTTTATACACTACAAGAATCATCGTTATTTGGCACGGTTTACAATCACTTAAGAAATGATTGTGATAATACAATAAAATTTCAAACGGAATATGAAAAATTCTCAAAGTTTAATGAACTTGAAGATCATTTTTCATTTTTTAATGTTTACTTAAAGAGTTATAGTAGCGATAGTGAAAGTCGTGAAAAGGGTTATTGATTTATTTATTAAAGATTTATAAACAATAAAAATAATCAAATTGTTGAATAGTATCCATATAATTGTCAAGCATATCACACGCTGAGAAATGTCTAAGTATATTGGTCAATATAAACGCTAACAATACCACGTTAATAATTCGAGTATTCCGTATATTTATTTCT
This sequence comes from Daktulosphaira vitifoliae, assembly GCF_025091365.1. NCBI lineage: Eukaryota > Metazoa > Arthropoda > Insecta > Hemiptera > Phylloxeridae > Daktulosphaira > Daktulosphaira vitifoliae. The sequence goes on from NW_026099574.1 coordinate 44,206,429, forward strand.
ATTAACGTTGAAATATATAATTTAAATTTAAATAAATAACTGTGTTTGATTATAATTTTTCAATGACAAACAAATATAAGAAATAATTTACCGTTAAACTAGTTAATATATTCATAGAGTTATCATGTTTGCTATGTTACTCTTTAAATTCTTGAAATTTGTTGTTTTTTATTGTTATAATCCATTAAGTACCTAAAATGCGTAGGTATTAGTCTGAAGTAAACAAAAAATAACAAATATATTTTTATTAAACCCAACCATTTCATTACTTATTTATTATTAAAAAACTGTTAAGTATGATGATTTATTGTGTGAAACGCGAAAAAATTTACTTTTTATATTTTTATAGAAAAACATTTAGTAATCGCAGTAATGGCGTTTGAATAAAAAAAAAATGTTACTAATTTAAAAGGAATACCAGTTATTTTACAGTATTGTTTGAAATACAGTTAATTGTGTTTTAAAAGTAGCATATTTATTTCTGTTAACTATGTTACACTTTGTAATTAATTTAATGTATATTGATATTACAGTATACATAATTTTTCAAGTAGTTTAACTTAAACACATTTTTACTCAATCTACTGATACTTCTTGATTCAATTTAGATTTATCGCAGTAAAGAATATTGTAAAATAGACATGTATTTAGCTTTAAGTACTGAATTATAATTGAGTACTTTTATGAAATATGCATATTTCATGGAATATCGTTAATAATATTTCTATGTTCAAATAGGCATGTTAAACAGTTTAAATTTTGACAAGTAACTTAATTATGCGCGAGCCGACTATAATCTTTCTCAAAATCTTATTACGGATACATTAAAGATGCATTATGCAACTTTGGCAGGCACTAAACAGAAAATGGTTTGTGTACAAACATCTTTTAGTTGTTAACTATAGAGGCGGAATTCATCCGTAACCAAAAAAGATAGATGATATTTATATGCTAGTCTATTATGAAATGAGCTCATTTGTCTTAGTAAAATTTAAATATACTTTATCGGGATAAAGGATGACATGATAAAATTTTGAATAATTTCTGCTCAGACGCATTACATCGCGATGTAAACATGCTCACACACACACACACACTTCAGGCTTGTTTATTGTACTAAATACGAATGGATACAGCGGAAGTTAAAATATAGCTCTCCGTAGGTCGCCTATTATTAAACACGTGTTTGGCCCCCGTCGAATAGATAATAAAAAAATGTAACTAGCCAACGAAACAGGTGTTTGATCTTCACAAGATGAGATAATTTGAAGAAAAGTGGTATTTCTCTCGAAATTATGTAACATTTCATGCAGCTAAAAAAAAACAAGCCTTCGGAATTAATCATAAAAAAGACAAAACTACTATACCACGATAGTTAAATTATTATTACCGGTGACCTTGTATTGGCTTTTCTTTGCTTTTGAAAGAGTAAAGATTTCAGTTCTAAAATCGCTAGTTTTACTATTTAATATACTTCAGCTTAAAGTTTAATGTAAAATGGAGCAGTAATAATGGAAAATTATTGAGTATTCAATTGTGGCTATTTAAATAAATCTAATCACTTAAACAGTACGACAAATGAATAGTTATTGACCCCGTGGGAATACTATAAAAATCATATTTTCGTTGACACTTTTTAACAAGTAATTTATTTTACGGTGTCAAATAAAAAAAAACCTTAAGCATGACAATAACGACGGCTAATAGGTCACAAGAACGTGATACGAATGATCTAGAAATAAAAATTTGTTTAACAGTCATGTTATATAGGCCGATGATTGGCAGAGACTTGAACGCTACTGGTGTTTTGGCACATTCGCCTACTGCAAAATGCGGCGTAGGCTTCTCACCATTAATCATACAGTACAAATATATGTATCAAAGAATAGCATACTATATAATAACACATTCTTGTCTCGTTTTGTATGTATTCGTATGAGAAACACTGGAATAGCATGGTCACTGAGAATACTATAGTAACATACAGTAATGTTAAATGATCAAACTGTATCGTGTTTGTGTTATGGGAACCATTGTAAAAGACAATTTTTTCAATTTTATACTTGTAATATATTTTATTATTTGTATACAGACAAACAAATGGCAACGAATAAACAAAGAAATAAATGAATGGAGGTCTTGACGATGGAAATATAATACCTCGAAGGCGGTAACGGCCTGATGGCGATAAGATTAAGTGGAAAATCTAATAATATTAACAATATGCAGCAAACTCGAAGCACTCCTCTTGCATAGGCCGTTTTGAATTATTAATACAAAACGATACCCGCAGTCGTTCATTTTACGATTATAAATTATTTTTATTACTTCCAATACTTGTTTATATCATATTATTAAAAGTTCTGCGAGAGATTGAGAATAATTATACGGAATGATTATTTCTTTGTTAACATCGAAATCTAAAGTCGTCTCGTTCAAAGCAAATTAGTCATTTGAAACGCTGACCGGTTGGCGACAGTCAATTAATTATCGAGGCGCATTTCAAACTTAACTGATGAGTATACCTGTTATACTCGATATTATGAATAAGGATAACGGAATACAGGCTTTTGCCCGTATAAATTAATAGAAATGGTGACAACCCGAGGGACTCGAATTATAATAGTAAAATAATGTTTGCGGTTTTAACGTTAAACGGATTACCGGTTACTTTAGGGTCAGCGAACGGCCTTGTTCGTAAAGTGATTTTTGTGTAGTATTTGGTCTGTAAATCAACCATTTACTTGTAATTATGTAAACATGTTGTCGATGGTCTAAACGACTAACTATACGAAAATTCGTTACATCAAGAATGGAATTTGTGGAAATAAATAACATTATAAAATATTCTAAAGCTAAAAATATTCTTAAACTATAAGATTAAGTGTTTTAAAGATTTACAAGTAGCACAAAATATTAGCAATGGACCTGGCAAAAGTTTTATAATATTAAACCATACTTATAACTAATTTAAAAAAAAAAGCAAAATTTAATTGTGTGTAATGTATAAAACTATTCTACAAGTACAAATATGTAGAATTTTTATTTGTGATAATACAATTAACCATTAAAAATTGATATCAAATATATTGCACCTTTGTTAGTTGTTATTATTAATGTTATATATCGGATAGGATGGACACCCAGAATAAAATCTTATTGTTGAGTGTATGTCGTGATAGACAAATGCTAAGCATACTTGGAAAATAATTTTAATGCAATATTAACAATTTTAGTATTTTATTGATAATAAAATACCGATTCATGATTTTTATCTTAGTCTAATAGAAATATACTACTAATCTAACAAAAAAAAATTATTCCAAATAGAATAGAAATATGAGTAACTTAATAATAATAATCTGAGAAATCATGTATTATAGTAAATAAATTAGTTCATAATTGAAAATAATTGAATTAACCGTTTTTAAAATAATGTAAACATTTGTAGTTGTTTGTGCCGAGAAAGTTTTCTTAGGTACTAAAAGCTTAGATACCGTAATTTTTAGCTTAACACTATTATTAAAGTATTATTAAGTCTGTATAATGTGTAATATTACATCATATAGATAATATTTAATATATTTTTAATAGAACAGAAATANTATTTAATATATTTTTAATAGAACAGAAATAAATTTTACTCACTTCTATTGACTGCTTTGATAGGCGCAGCTTTTTTCTGCGTAACAGTAGATTCCACTGGTTTCTTTGTTTTATTTTGATTTGATTTCGATTTAGATGACACAGGTTTCACTTGAGAATGTACTTGGCGATAGGGCACATGCTGTTCATCAGAGTATCTGACTAAACCTCTGTCATAGTTGACGGTGGCAGCTGAAAGGATTTGTACGGTCGCCAAAAGTGCCGTGACGGTAACAATGTACAAGTTGTTTCCACGCATTGTACACCGCGGATAATATTTAAATAATAATTATAATTAGTGATATAGATAGTTTAAAAATTAGTGTTTAAAACTGTTCAAACGTTCAAGGTAGATTGTCTGGTTCGATCTTGCTGACCGATACAGTTCGATGTGGTCCAGTGTCATGGTCGAGAATGCGTTTTTATATAAAATCGTTAGGGTGCTCCCCACCTGGCCGTGACCTAAACCTTGTCACTGTTTGGCACTGTCTTTGCAGTACCAATTACGTGACCGGTATCCACTTATCATATGAGACTCAATGAAAGTTTGATGTATTGAAAATGTGTACCATAATTGAAATAATAACGTTAATTTTGTATGTATAAACATGTTTTGGCGTTGGAACTTTCAGCGTATCTAGCAAATTTTATTTAGGAACTTTAAGAAAAATTAGACCTTTTTTTTAATTTTTACTGGTATGCTTTGTACCGTTGCATATGTCTATTATAACTAAAACCGACATTATGTGCTAATTGTAAATATGCTAAGTACATGAAAAAAAATTACAAGAAGACATCTAGTTTTAGGTTAAGAATTAGAACAAGTATAATTGATATCATATTTTACATTTTTTAACTTTATGTTGCTATAACTTTTTAAAAAATGTATGAATCAATATTATTCTTTTATGATTAATATTTTTTATATACTCCTTTCATTTAACATATTTTTTTTTTAAACTGACCATTTCCCTTCATACAAAGGGTGTCAAATTTAAAATATGCGTATAGAAACTAGGACTTTTTCAACTTAACTTTTGAAAATGTTCCGGAAATACACTTTTATATAAACCTTAAATTAAAGCTTTATCTTCTTCTTCTTCCTCGCCTTAATCCCGACTACTTGGAGTCGGCTACCCTTATCCCAAACTTTCACTTGACACGATCTTCCACATTATCTACGCTCACATATCAGCTGTCTTCTATCGCATTCAATAGCATCCCTCCATCTTTTTTTATTGGTCTACCTCTTCTTCCTTCAACATTCATTTCTATAACTGTTCTTACAGCTTCCGATTCTTCTCTCCTCATAACATGACTAAATCATCTAAGTATATTTTCTCTCATCTTATCCACGATTGACGCTACACCTATACTCCCTCTTATATGCTCGTTCTTTATCCTATCTTCTCTAATCACTGCACTCATCCATCTAAGCATTCTCATCTCTGCTACACTCATTCTCTGCTCTACTTTCTTATCAACCGCCCAACACTCTGAACCATACATCATAGCTGTTCTCACTACAGTCTTGTAGAATTTACTTTTCAGCCTCATTGGAATTTGTATGGCATAAGACATCAGACGCTTCTCTCCACTTCAACCACCCGCAATTAATCCTGTGTCTTACATCTTCGCCAATACCACCAATCTTTTGCACAACCGATCCTAAATACTTAAAATTTAACAGTTCTCCAATCACGTCCTCGCCTAATATCACTGGTCAACGTCATGTTCTCCTTTAGAAAACTCGTACTCTATGTACTACGTCTTACTTCTACTTATTCTTAAACCCTTTTGTTCAAGAGCTAATCTCCACACCTCTAGTGTTTGATTAATTTCCTCCATATTTTCTCCTATTAACACTATATCGTCAGTGAATAACATGCACTACGGCACCTCTTCTTGTATTTCTCTTGTAATTTTATCCATCACTATAGAAAATAAATAAGAATTTTTTATCCCATAAGACATCAGACGCTTCTTTTCACTTCAATTTTAAATTAAAGCTTATGTAATTTACTTTAATTTGAACAAAAAAGCTTGATATCTGGGCTTGGGTTCATGATGAAAATGATTACTGTATTTAAAAACATGCTATTTTTTTATAAAAAAATTTCGATTCTCGATTTTGTATTTTATTTTATTTTAAAATACTTGACTAGGGAAGTACACTGATTTTCATAAATATTACATAAATCTAATTGACATAGCATAGAAAGTTAAACGTATTTAAATTTTTTTGCTTCTTTTTAGTTAAGAAAAATAATTTTGAAATTTGAACTAACATAAATTGTCTTTTTTATCATTCGCCGAATGCGTCGTACAGTTCTCGAGTCATAACACTTATGTTTATCACGCTTGTGGTACGAGGTTCTCCAAACCATTTGTGACAAGGAAATTTTTTGCATTTTTTTAAAAATTTTTTTTAGTTAGAACAAATGTTCAACTCATTTTATTTTTATCTCATTTAGATACAACAACTTCAATGATTATTAAGGACTCCATCACCGTAGTCTACCCTCGCGAGAATAGTTTCTTTTTTTTTTAACGCTTTATAAGCCCTTTAAGGAGGAGGTTTCTTAACCATTGATACTCTTGGTTGGTTTGTCCGTTGCCGGAGAAAGGGATGGCGACTCTAATTACCAAACTGATCTCTCGTTCGGCAAATGAAGCCGCCCGTGACCGAGTTTCGAACCCGCGGCAGTGCGCATCAAACACTGCCGCGTTACCGATTAGGTCACACCGCTCCGCAATTCTTAATAGTATAATAATTTGAAATTGAAATTAGAGTGATTAATTATCATACTTTAAGTATCAAATACGATCCTCGTACCAGAAGTTATCAAAGATTGTGTTGAGATTGTGAGTCGTGTGAATATATATTTTGTGTAGCATAGAAACTACAAGTGGGTTCTTTATGGTCGCAAGATAGTCTCTATTTGTATTGACCATATAGGTAACCAACTTAAAAATTGGACTAGGATGGTTTAATTCATACAAGCATTATCGATTTTATTTATTAAAACAATATTCTATTCTTGTTATCATCTAATTTGTTTGATTTCCTACTTAATTTATGTACTCATTTTACTTAACTTTCAACCTTAAAAATTTTATATGAAATATAAATTTGTCTTCGTGATGTCTGAAATAAGGTTAACTCATTATAGTTAACCTTATAAATCTTTCTTTTAAAACAATCTATATGAATATTTGCGGTAGCACAATATAGTCAGTAGAGTCATTATGGATATATCAAATTTAACATAACACAATTTTTACATCAAAGTATTATTATATCAATCGACTATTTTTGATAAAAAAATTATAAAACATATATATTTTTTTAATGTAATTTGGCTGATATTTAAGTATATTATAAGTAGGAAAATTATTTTAGGAATATTTTTTAAAAACCAAAAAGTTTATAATATAACAATTGTACTAGTGTTTCTGGTTTGAAAAAAAATGTTTATAGCAACTATGAATATATTTAAAAATATGTAGATTTTCACACAAAAATCAGTTACAAATTAAGTAAATCAAAAATCGATAATTTTTAGTACAAAATGGTCATCATTATTACACGTATAATAAGAGTTGCCAAGAAAAAATTTGGCTTAAGAAAAAAATGCAAAGGTAATTCTATGCACATTTGAATGTTTGCTAAATTTCTTTTTTCTTTTTATGATTAATTCTTAAGTGTTATTATAATTATGGTTTAAGTTATCATTGATTTTTAATTTATTTAGTCATCCCAGTAGATTGTGGATCGCAAGCAAATAAATTGGCAGAAGAAATGATAGCGCCAATAAAATCTGTTACAGAAATAAATATTTTAGAGTCACAGATTAAGGAAGTAGAAGACATAGCAGTTCAGACGTCTCTATTAACCTCTGACAAACTTACTCAGACAAATAATAAACTTATTTATAATGTGTCTGAGACACAAACAGAAATGTCGTTGTTTAATTCGTTAAGTTGTGAAACACAAACTGACGTCTCATTAGAAAATCTCATTTTAAATAAAAAATCTTTGGACGAGCCTCATAGTTCAATTTCAAAATTAATAAATTATATGCACACTGGTTCTCAGTGTTGCCTCTTATCTTCTAAAAATGAGCCTCTTTTAAAAGGTATGTTTAATTTAACCACTGAAGATAAATTTGAACAAGTTTCTAATAAAATTATCACATTAGTTAATGAATTTAGAGAGCATGATTTACAGTCATGTACTTCGTTGCCTTTAGAAACATCTATAAAATATATGATTACTTTAAAATTTAATGAACATTTTTTTATGAGTAATTTAAAAATATATAATTTAATATAATTTAAAAATGTATATAAAGAAAACAATTTTTTTATTTTTTCTTTTAAATTGTGACAACGATTATTTATTTTTTCATAAATTATATAGCTTGCTATAAATCATCATTTTTAAAATAGGAATTTCTAGTTTGGATTTATATAAATAATTTTATGTTATTTTTAATTCGTGTAATATTAACTGTAAAAAAATCGTTAACTTTACTTTAATTTTGACTACTTTAAGGTCATTATATGTTTAGTCATGAATAAATTTAAATAGACGTGCTTAATTTCTAGGACTTTGTTTTTTAAAGTATATGTTATTTAAATAGGTTAAAATAATTAGTTAAAATGAATTTAAAAATTACATTTGTAAAATTTAAATTGGATATTAGCAACTATAATTTAGTATAAAAAAAAAAAAATAAACAATAGTTAAACTTTTATAAATAATAAACTTTAATATCAAATTAAAAAAAAAAGCATTTGAAATTTTTATAAGTAAAACAATTTTTTTAATTTATATTTTAGAAGATGTGTCGTATGATTTGTCAAATGCTGAAGTGGGCGTTAATAAAAAATACTCGGTAATTAGAAATTATATATTCAATTTTTTTCTATTTAACTAATACTGAACACTTTAGTTCTTTATATTAGACTCTTACTATCAAGCATAGTTTTTTCAGAGAGGACTTAGATAAATAAAGTCATAATAATTAATAAATAATAATAACAATTTAATAGAATAACGGTGTAGAGAACAAGCAGAACAGAACTCAGGTCGACAATGGACTAAAAATCTATACCCTGTTTAATATTCCTCAAATTCAATTAAGGAATAATTATGTATACAACATGAGAGTGCTGTATTGTCAAACAGATTATATTTGCATGACAAAAGTAAACAATGAAAAAAAAATAAGATTTATGGAAAATAGTATGAATTCACATTACAAACAAACACAAGATCATAACTATAAACCGCGACCTGATGAGCTTTGTGCTGTTAAATATAGTAATGAATAATTTTAATTATTAAAATAATATGAAGATAAGTAAACTTCATACGTATGTATGATAGATAGTTAATTAATCAACTCAAATAATTTATTGGTATCTTTTTTCTTTCATATGAGAGCATCATAACTCATAATATACAAACAGTGTCTTTAATAAAAAAAAATCCATTACTTTCCTGTTAATAACTCCATTACTTTAACTTAGATGATGGTAGTTGGTATAGAGGAGTTGTATTGATGTTGAAAATAGCGTGGATGGAAGTCAATTTTATATTATTAATTTAATTGATTGGGGAGAGTCGGTTTCTGTAACATCTTCTGAACTGCGAAGATTGGAAACGTTTTATATGAAACACGCGCCTTTGGCAGTTAAATGCATCATATTAGGTACCTATCAAATTATTAATTTATTTGTTGAACACTTAACAATTTTTTTTATTTAGATTTCAAGTTAATTATTGCGCATCAAAAAAATCTGCGTAAACTGGAGAATAATGAATATAAATGTAAAATAAATTTAAGACTTAGCCCCCGTAATTTTTTAATATCTTCAAAAACAATTCTGGATATATTACGTGATCGTTAAAATTATTGATATTTTCTTATACATTATATTTTTTTGTTCAGTAGTCAATTAATTTACTTAACTTGTGTAAAAACAAATTGTTTACTGTTTTCATTATATAATTAAAAAATAATATTTACTTAGTTTGTTCGAGATAAATTTGTATAATTAAAATGTTTTTCTACTTACCAAATCGTTTCCTTTTAATAATTAGTTTGAGATTTTGAAAATTACAAATTAACAGATACTATAGATTAATGACAAAACTTTGTATTTAGAGTTTACTTGGGCTACAAGTATTATTATAATAATAAACGTAAAATAAAAATGTAAGTTACTGTATTTTATTTGATAGAATTTTGAAAATGAATATTTTTAATCTTAATAAATTACAAATTTAATGAAACGTTTACATATATTAAAACTATATAAACTGTTATTACTTCAAATAAAAATTAATGCAGTACTAATATCACTATAAAAGTATAAAAAAAAAGTAGAGCTTATAATTATATAGTTGTTGATATTATAAAATATTGAATTTTATATGAAATAATGTTATGTGTGTTCGACTTTAAATATATATTTTTTCTCAAGATGTAGTTAAAATGGTTTTTTATTTTTGTCAATGTTCGCCCATAATTTCCACATAATAGCACAGACTTAATATAAATATAATATTCAGATAATCATGTGTAATATACTTGAGTATAGTAGCAGCGACCGACTATCAACCATCACTCTGAAGATGAACTCTGCAATGAGTCCGAAACGTCAGAAGTCAACTAAAAACATGGATAAATCTTTAAGCACTTTAAGTAACAAGACAATCCATGAAAATTTTAACACATTCATACTAATGTTTAATTTATGTCTATAGTGTCTTTATCTATATTGTCATTCTATTACTTAAAAAATCTTGATCGATTAAAATAAATTGTATAAATAGAACTATTAATTATTAATAGAATTATCGAATATGTTATATTTTTTCAAAAATATATATTTATTGACTGAAAAAGCAATATTGTATAACTAATGGTTTTAGATGTAAATTCTCATATAATTAATCATGATATTTTCAGAATGCTTGGAAGTGAATTATTTTGGTGATTTTATTATTTACCATAAGCTTATTTCTACATTTTGATTTATAAAAAATAAAATAAAAATGTTAATCAAATATTTGCTGAAATGCCATTTAATGATAAAATAGATTAAACAAGTTTCATATGAATAAATTACAATCGTAGAATTTCCCATTACTTGAGAATTAAAATCTACTTATGTTAATAAAATGACAACCATGAAAAAAAATGATTGGTTAGTTTATTTAAATAATAAATTAGATTAATATATTTGACTTAAAAATAATTCACTTATTAATGTATGGGTGCAATTTGTGGAAGTAATGTGATTAATATCAGGTTTGATACGAAGTTGAGAAGGTATTATTTTTACCATGATGTGTTTATTTTTATCTATTTTTTTTGTCTGTTACCACTTTTTTTTAGTTCTCGTCGAACTGATTTCTTTCAACAATACGTCAAAAAACCACAAATATTATTTAGATAAGATATTGCCCTGAAAAATTGAAAAATGTCCACTTTATAAATTAAAAAGTTACTTAGCCACGTTCTTTTTATAGACAATTAAAATTATTCATTTTTAATGTTTTTTAAAGTATTGATTGTCGAATTAGGTTTGATATGATAATAGGTTTCAACTACAAAATTAAATAATTTTACCTTTTTATATATTAATTGACTATGGTCTACTACCGATCTACCAAATTTTTTGCTTCGATGCGAAGCTGAGAAGGTATTAGTTTTACTAAGATATGTTTTTTTTGTGTCTGTTACCACTTTTTCTCAGCTCTCACCGAACCGATTTCTTTTAATGATACGTCAANTTTTTTTTTTGTGTCTGTTACCACTTTTTCTCAGCTCTCACCGAACCGATTTCTTTCAATGATACGTCAAAAGATCACAAATCGTATCTAGTCGAAGACATTACCCTCAAAAATTGAAAAAAATTCCCTCGTTCCCCGTTAATGAGGAAAATCAAAAAGTTACAAATTTAAAAATCGCTAATTTTCAAAATTTTTTACTTAAAACTACCATAATTTTTTTAAAAATGACAAAATCGATATAGCTTTTGTTATAGATACATATATGATAGATTTACCTATCATTTAGTACATTTTTTTTTATAAATTTGACTATATACCTAACCACAAGGAGGGTTCAAAATGACAACTTTTTCACAAAAAAACAATTTTTTTAACTTAACTTTTGAAAGTGTTCCAGAAACTCTAACACTTATATATATATTAAATTAAAGCTAATGTAATATACTTTATTATGAAAAAAAAAAATCGGACTTTATTTTGCCTTCATGTTAAAAACAGACATCAGAGTTAATAAAAATATACGATTTTTGTAAAAAAATTATTTTTTATATTTTAAATCTATAAAGCTATAACTTTTTGAAAAATGTATGGATTATTATATTTTTTTTAAGATAAGTACTATTTATATTCTTCTTTTATGTGACATACTTTTATTTTAATTAGACTATTTCCCTCTATATATTATAATTATATATATATTCATATATTACACTAATAAATCATAAAACTTGTAATCAGAATATAAAGACATTACCCTCAAAAATTTAAAAAAATTCCCTCGTTTTTCGTAAATGGGGGAAACCTTCAAAAAAATTACAAATTTAAAAATTGCTAATTTTCGAAGTTTTTTCAATTTTTTTTACTTAAAACTGTCATAACTTTTTCAAAAATGAACAAATCAATATAATTTTTTTTTTATAGATGCTTGATGTCTTTACCTATCTTCTGGTATTTTTTTTTTTATAAATTTAACTCTTTACCAGCCACCAGGGGTGGATTCAAAATGACAACTTTTTCACAAAAAATTTACTTTTTCAACTTAAATTTTGAAAGTGTTCCGGAAAGTCTGACACTTTTATATATAACTTAAATTAAAGCTAATGTAATATATTTTCTTAAGGAAAAAAAAAATTTTTCGGACTTTATTTTGTCTTCATGGTGAAAACATATTTGACATACTTTATCTTAATTAGGACATTAATAATGAACTAGCAGAGGTAGCTTTTGGAATATTTCATCAATTTTTTAAAATTAAACACTATCTAAAAATTTGCATCGAAGCGTTTTTTTTTTGATAGTGATTTTAATCACTGTCAGATATCATTATANCTATCTAAAAATTTGCATCGAAGCGTTTTTTTTTTGATAGTGATTTTAATCACTGTCAGATATCATTATACTTGATCCATCTATGCCACGTCACCACTGTGCCGCAACCCCCCTGTGCTGGGTTTTTTTTTTAAATATGATACTGTATAAACAATTTCTAAAAACATTTTTTTTATAGTTTCACTAGAATTTAACAATCGATTTTTACAATTATAATCAATTTTTATAATACGAACAATTGAGTATATATTTTTAACAACTTTTTGTATGGTTCTGTAGATAAAGTAAATTATTATAATTATGTATAAATTAATTGTAGAATCTTTTTTTAAACACCAACAGTTACCTAGAAATTATAACTACGATTTCTGTTACAATTATTTATTAGATAAAAATGCAAAAAATAGTGAATTTAACAAAATATTGAGCTTTTCTCATATATTTATGTAAATAGTGATTATAATATTTCCTGATTATATATGAATTTTAACAATATCATTTTTTTTTCATTCTTGCAAATTATCTTTTTAATGATTTAAATTTCAAACCTTTAAGTTAAGCTAAAAGAAAGTTATGATAAAAAGCTAAACCTTTTTGTATTATAAACTTTCAAAAAAATCAACTTTAAAAGATTAAAAAATAGGCTAAAAATGACATTTTGCATTGATTATTTTTAACATATTAAAGATTAAAATCATTAATAATTTGAAAAAATATAAAGAAAAATATATTCTAGTCTCTGATGAAAATCCCTTGTAAACCAGGGTATTTATTATCAAAAAATTATTTTCTGTAAAGTTTTACATCAAGCCTTTCAATTTTGTCAGAGAAATAATGAAATATACAATTACTTAATAATTTATTATAATATCTTTGAAAAATTAAAATATTCAATTATTGAGTATCCATTTCATACTAAATTTAATAACTATAATTATTATTTATTCTTATATTATACTAGATCAAATAATTACTCAGTACGTGTTCCACACCCGACAGTGCAGCACGTGTGTTTCTTATCGCGATATCGTTTTTAAGCTCTCGATAGCACTACT
>NW_026099574.1:44220367-44603546 GCF_025091365.1 Daktulosphaira vitifoliae
ATTAACATTTTATAGTGATGGCTGGAGGTGAGACGTGGATAACATTAAAAGATATTATTAAAAATTTAACAACAATCATTGTTGCCATTTTTAAACAGAAATATAAACAAAATCAATTGTTTATTAAAATTATTGTTGTTAAAAATTTAATTATCAAATCATTTAATTTGAAATTAATAAATTTATATTTGAATAAGTAGAATATGTGCCTGTGAAATTGATTCTTTTTAGATACTTCAGAAATGTTAAACTAGTTACACTCATGAAAAAATTACAAAGCCCTAAAATTTAGACTAAATTATGTGAAATACACAAACCAATATAAACAAACAGTATTATATGGAAAATTAGTCTAAATTAATTAAAATAAACTTTTATTGACTTTAGAATTTTTAGATGTTAAAAATACCATAAGTATACACTAACTTTGATGTCACCATCAGCTGCTCCAGTACAATAAAATTGTTCATGAGGATTAATTGTCATACATTTTAAACTGGAATCATGTCCTTGGTAGCGGTGTTTAATAGAACCACTACCACCACGAACATCAAATATACATATATCTCCTTTACGTCCACCAGTTACAATAACTTGATGTTGTGGAGCAAATCCTATACATGTTGAACCTTGTTCATGGCACATAAATGCTAAAAAATATTTTTAATAATGAATTTTATTAAAAAAATTAAAATCCGTTCAAGTATTATATAAACAAAAATATTATGACTAGCTATTAACATAAAACGTTCAAATTAATTTTGGTCTCTCAAAAGAATAACAAGTGACTTTTTTGATATGTTAACTTTATTTTAACTTTTAAATAATTTAATTAAGTTAAAAAGAAAGTTAATAAATATCATATTAAAAACACATTGGTTTTTATTGAAAAATAAATATGCAAATAACTGTATATTTAAAAACATTTTAACTCTTTTGTTAATATATATATATATTGAACTTTGCATAAATTCTATAGGCATAATTGGAATTCAAATACAATTTTTGACTTGTAAAATCTAGTGAAAAAAATTCAATTTATATAACTTAATCAATTTACTAACTGAAACTTAGGTATTTTTCTTAATACCTAAACTTTACCCTATATGTTAACAAATTAACTCAATGCTTTGTCAATAATATAACTTATTACATTTTTCATTAATATTAAAACCACTCATTTGTGTGATTATAATTAGTGGTTAATATTTATCATAAAAAGAAATAAGAAGTTCTACAAATTTTTGTTCTTAAAATTTTACCTCCAATAAACTACTTGATAATTTTTAAAGAAAATATGCATAAATATACCTGTGACTAATGATTTTTTATGTGGAAGTAATGTATCCCATAAAGCAACATTTCTATTTTCAGAGGAATGTCCCGTAGTAGCAATTAAACTACATGAGCCAAGGAATACAAAATCGCTAGTAACTTTACTATGGCATTGGAATGTCTAAAAAAACATGTAAAAATATATTTATGATTTTAATAAAAAACTTAATATAATTTTATATTACTAACATAAAAAGGTCGATAATTTGAAGAAGTGAGACCAACATTAAATAATGATAGATTTCCATCACCATCTGCTACACCAAATTTATTGCCATGTTGAGAAAATCGTACTCTAGTGACTTTAGCAAAAGTACCAGCAGCTCGTGGTTCAGCAACAGTTTGAGGATGACCCCATTCCCATATGTGTACTGAACCATCTTGTGAGCCCGTCAAATCTAAACCAAATTCAATTATAAGTTTATTCATAATTTATGAATATAATGCTATAGGTATACTTACAAACTGGTAGTAATGGGTGAGGACATATCCTTCGTATGTTATCAATACGATGTTTCATAACCTAAAATAAAAAATTAGTAAATAACATGAGTTTTATAAATGTACCATAAGGTTAATGCATTTTTACAGCATGGTGTATGTACAAATCATAAATATCACAAACAAGTTTAGCTAACATATCAAATTTTAATTATTTGTAACTCACTACAAAAATAAAAATGTACTAAAATAAAAAAATAACATTAAAACCAAAAAAAAAAATTAATATATATAAATACGTGTAAGAAATTAATTTTGTAGTTATTAAGTTACTCTACAACAAAAGAGAAACACTCAGTTTTATATTTGAATTTAATTCTTATTCTAACGCACCGGTCTGAGTAGGAGGCGACTGCGGTCACAGACAAACTGACAGAAACGGGGATCATGACAACCAGGGAAATTCAGTCCCTTCATCTGATAGCAATGTGACATAATAATTATAAATTATTAAAAACAAATCAGTTAAAAAATTATGTTTGTTGTTTAAGCATTTGGCATTTAAATAGTGAATAATAATAAATATAATAACACAATTGAAATAAAAATCTGTTATAAAAATAATATATTAGGCATACCTTAAAATATTAAAATATTAATTTATATACACAGTGTATTAGGAAAGTTTTGTATATAGATGCTTAAGTGTTAAATATAAATATTATAAAATTATCGAGATAAGGTTTATGAAAAATATTCAAGGTTAGAGTTAGAAAAATTAACTACTTATGTCAAGTCTATATTAATAGTTTTAGGTAAAATTACAAAATGTATAAAATTTTGAAAGCTCTTAAGATCTTATAAGCTAAAATATTACAAAGCTTTATTGATACCTAAAGTTATATGAAACATTCAACTATCGAAACTTTTATTATAGTTAGAAATATTTTACACTGAAGAAAACATAACACATAATAGATTAAGCCCACGCTCGCAAAAATTTATGACCTCTTACCGACATAATATTTTTTGAGCTTTTAAATACTCTTGGTCCTCCATCGCTGTAACTTTGTGTGCCCTTTTGCTGTACCTTTTCACATAGAAAACAAAACAAAGACGTACAGCACATAACACTTTTGTATTCACAAATACAGTTTTTTTAACCCAATTTTTTTTAACTTTTTACACTCTTAATATTTTATTTCTATATGACCAAAACATTTAAAACTTACCACTGATGCACCACGTCCTGTTTGGCTAGCAAGACCAGTCACATTTGGACTATTTGGTACTGGATTAACAATAACAGTTGTGCCAGGAGATGTTTGAAGCGGGCGATCAACTGATGTTTGAATTACTAAAAAGCTTGATGGCTGATGTTCTTGATCTCTATTATTAGTTATTTTAAATATTAAAATCATTAAATTATTATATTTTAAACTCTAACTGGTAAATTCAATAACACGGTTATAATATGATCAGGTGTGAGATATTGCAGGTCATTTTTAATATTATAAATCTTTTAAAATAATAATAATACCAATTTTAGATTCACAATGCCTCTGTAAAAACCATTAAAATATATTTTTTTTCATAAATATTTTTTGTTATAATAAGATGTTTTGTGGTATTTTATATCATACTGTACTACATACATATTTTTTTTTAAACATAGTCTACAATATATTATATACAAATTATATCAATTATACAATGTTAAAAATTAGATTAAAAAATTTTGCATTTTACTGTGTGTTTTTTTTATTTTTTGTGTGTGTTACCACTTTTTCTCAGCTCTCACTGAACCGATTTCTTTTAATAATAAGTCAAAAGATCACAAGTTGTATTTAGTTGAAGATATTACCCTAAAAAAATTTCCCTGTAAATGGGGGAAATCTCCAAAAAAATTACAATTTTAAAATCGCTTATTTTTTCGACCTAAAACTCCTATAACTTTTTTTAAAAATTACCAAATCAATATAATTTTTTTTTTTTTATAGATTTATGAATATTTACCTATCATTTTGTATATATATATTTTTTTTATAAATTTGACCCTTTACCTGCTCACAAGGGCGTTTCAAAATGACAACTTTTTTTTACAAAAAATTAACTTAACTTTTTAAAGTGTTCCGGAAATACTGACACTTTTATATATATATATATATATTAAATTAAATTAAACTTATGTAATATACATAAATATGAAAAAAAAAATTTGGACGTCATTGTTTTCATTATGAAAAATTGATAATTAAAAATATGATTTTTGTAAAAAATTACAATATTAAATTATTAAATATCATACTATAATTTAATTTCTCTTATAAATATTTATTCATATATTATACTTATAAATCATAAAACTTGTAATCAGGATATAAATAAGAAAATAGGAGATTATGTTGCTTTTGGAATAATCCACCAATTTTTTAAAATTAAACATTATGTACAGATTTTCATCAAAGCGTTTTTTATGATAGTGATTTTAATCGCTGTCAGATATTATCACTACACTATATACACTGGACCTAACTATGCTATGTTTCCACTATGCTGTGTTTTTTTAAGATTCAGAATGTTTGTCTATGTTAAAATAGTTGATCTAAAATAGTTAAAACTCAAAATAAAATGAAATTATGTGTCACACCTCACTGTACTAGTTTTATAAATTTTATTCACTGTTGCAGTTATCCATTAAAATGATTAACTATAATAATTATTATTTTTGCCATTGTAAACATATATATACATACATATAGTTAATTATTCTTATTTTTTTTATAAAATCAACAAAAAAAAAAAAAAAATTACCTGGATAAATTTACAAGATCAAATTCGCACTCATCTTCTAACCAAGAGGGAGATTCAAGAAGTAAAGAGATATCCATTTCTTGAATTTCACGAGGTGTAGCTAATGCAAGCAGGCTACTATTAGCCTAAATTTATTTTAAAAAGTAAAATAAAATTTCAATCAAAATAATCTCTTAAATATTAATAATTATACAAACCAAATTTAAACAGAAAGCTGATATTGAATCTTGTTCTTTATGAATTATTCTTACAGGATCTGGTAAATTTTGATTAGGTGTTTCACTACCAGAACAAGATTTTACTTCTAGACTTGTTAAAGTAGAATTTCCAGCAGCACGAGGTTGACGGCTAAATATACTTCTAATAAATAAGTCTTGAATAAGTTCTTGACGTACTAAATAATTCCATAAACGTCGGGCTGGTGCAGCAGACCAATGCTTAGGACTAAACAAGTTTAACCAAGAATATTAGGAATCTAAAATTATTTATGGTTATTGATTTTTTTATTACTGGAAAGGAGTATTTGTTTTATCCAGTAAAGTTCTATATTTATTAATTGGAGGTCCAGTAGTTGCTTGTTCAATGTAACAACCTGGTATATAATCAATAGGAGGAGGTCCTTTTGATTCTAATTCTTCTTTCAAAATATCTTGCCATTGACTTACTACCCTCAAAATACCATGAATTAGTGGACTACTGACAGGTAATTCTAAATGGAATGAACATTATTAGTATTTAATGAACTAGTCAACATTTTTTATTAAATACCTTGAAGATCAATGGCTGCTACTGTGAGGAATGCATGTAATTGTTCTTGGAGAAGTTGCATAATAGCTAATCTCATTACCATCCATGCATAACTATAAGGATTTGAATGTTCAGTATTCTCTGCCTTTTCAGTTTTACTTTTAGTATCTTGTCCACTATCAAAAACATCACCATCTTCATCTTCATCCTCAGATAAATCAGATACAGCACTATCTGCAGAATCATAGTCAACATCTTGAACTTCAGATGCTAAATTAGGCTAAAAAAGTTTATAGTTAAATTTTTTTTATTTTAAACAATAATAAGAAATATTAAAACTAATACTTTGTTTAAAAAATAAGAAATCATTGACATTTCAGGCGATACAAAATGTTCTCTATATGTTGGTTTATCTTCTTTTATATTAGGTGTACCAGGTGAGCCAACAAATTGGCCAAGAAGTTTCATATTTAGACGTACTTTTTGTTTTGTTAAACTTGTCATAGCCGTCCATACACCAACTTCACTGCTCGTACTATTTTCTCGTTCTAAACTCGAAGGCTGAATATAAGATAATAATAAAAATTATTCAGTTTTACATGATTATTTTTTTATAATAATAATAATAAAATATATAAATTAAAATAATATTTTAATACAATAGAATCAAAATCAATCTTACACAACTTTTTGGAGCAGTTGGTGCCACTTTTAATAATTTTTTTACTCCTCCACCAAATAGTACACTCCAAGTAGTTTCAGAAAACTTCTGACCTACAAGTCTATATAATATATGACAATCACAAGTAGCAAATGCGTATACTAATAAACCCATGTAGGTTGCAACAAAAGCTTCACACAGCAAAATATTTAGTTTGGGTGAATCTTCATCTTTTTCATGAGCTAATAATGCTCTTAAACTCGACACTCCAGGCCATTTAGAAGGTGATGTTGTAACTTTGATTGGTTCATCTACACTATATCGACGTTTTCTATTTTTGGCAGCAATGAGATGACTACAATAAGTAGGATTCTCTGCTCCAGGCTGATAACTTTCTGCTATTGTATCACTATCACAAAGTGATTGATAAATACAAGCTGACAAAGCAACAGATAAATCTCGTAACACAAATAGCTCACTCAAGTCAATACGTGTTAATAGAGGAGGATTGCGAATATCTATAACTGTTTGGAGCATGTCATGTGCTTGAGCCTAAAAATATATACAATTTTAATTTATTGAAAAAATATATATTTTTTTAATCATACCTGAAGATATCGAACTGGATCAGCTATTACTGTTTTATTACAAGCTACACTAGCTGATAATAGAGGCAGTGTAGTTGGGAAAGGTAATGGAGACAAAAGTTGTTGTTGTGTTTTTTCTTGCTGTAATTCTTGCAATAAAAGAACTAATTCCATACGTACTGATGCTAATCCACCCCCACTAGCACCATGTAAACTACAATAACTTAAAAGTGTTCTTAAGAGAGTTTCATTTTCTGTAAGAAATTTAAATATGAAAAAAGAAAATTATAATTAAGAGGTCATATAAATTTAAAACATTATTTGATATGAACCTTTAAGCCATTTTCTTCTTCTAGCAGCTCTTGCAACCTTTGCTTCGAAATCTATCTTCTCAGCCAATAGAATGTCATGTAAAGTTGGTTTTTCAGATGAATTTTTTAAAGTAGGTGTAGCTGAGTACTCTCGGTTGTCTAATACTGAAGTTTCAAGGCCTCCTTCATCTAAATAAATCATAACTTAATTAGTTTAAGGAGCAAATTTATATAAAATAATTACATTGATATCAATACATTTTTAATAATTTGATTTCATTTAAAATTAAACATAAGAAATAGTTTTTTAACAAACTACATAACATTATTTTTAAAATATTTTCAACATTAAGTATTACAATGATAGTAACAATTAAAAAAACTTAAAGAACAGTGAGATACATATAATTTAATAATAACGAGAATGACTAATTTTATCAAAATTAAACTCATGATATTTTGTGCATTAAAACTTTCTTTTACTCTAAAATAAATTTAAAATATAAGAATAATAAATTTGTTAAAAAAAATAACTCACATTGTACAATCAAAGAATCTTTTGAACTGTAGTTACATAAATGTCTCAATGCATCCACTTCTCTTTCGAGCCATAAATATAAATGGTATCGTAATTCTCCACCATCTACTTCATAACCAGTAGCTAATGTAGATAACTCTTCCATTAAAATCTTTAAGCAAGCAACAAACTTGAGCTGCTGAGCCATAACATCTAAATTGCATGCTTTTGTATAAGATTTTGACTTTTCGGTTTCAACTGATTCTTGTTTAATAATTTGTTGTGATTTATCCACAGAAGTCCCTTCATTTTCCTCTAACTTCTCTTCTTTATCACTCCAATCTAATACTAATTCATCATCTATTTCATCTGATGTGACTGGATTTCTTAAGGACACATTTAAATTCACACATTCGGTAGGATTGTTTTGTTCAGTTTCCCAACTTAATATACCAGTATCTATGCACACATCACGATTACGAGTTGGAGTAGTGACTGAACCTGTAATGAAAACGAAAAATGATTGATTTATTAGTTGTAAGAATATCACTAAAGAATACAGTAGAATAAAATAGTTGGTACTTAAAAAATATAATTTATATCGCAAAATACAGAACATATCTGAATATTTATGGAAGGAAATAAGTTCAAAAAATAGGTATACTTTATAGGACGTATGTTATGAGTCCTAACAGGAGTATAATATTATTGAGGTAGAAAAGAATAAGTATAAATAGTACTAACTATACTCAATGATAATATAAAAAAAACTGCGTTCTTTAGTTTAAAATATGACCTTATTTTAAGGGATAGTTGACACTTATAAGACAAATCACCAGAATAATTTTTTTTAATTCTTAGTTTATTATGTACAGCTTTCTATTCCTTTCTCCTCATAATATGACCACAGACCATCAATGTCTATTTTTCTTATCTTATCCACTATTGACGCTACACCTATACTCCCTCTATTAGGTTCGTTCTTTATCCTATTTTTTCTAATCACTCCACTCATCCTAAGCATTCTCATCTTTGCTACACTCATTCTCTGCTCTATTCTCTTATCCACTGTCCAACACTTTAAACCATTCAGAGCTTTCAGCCTTATTGGAATTATTTTATCGCATAAGACGCCAGACGCTTCTCTCCACTTCAACCACCCGCACTTATTTCTGTGTCTTACATCCTCGTCAATACCACCACTCTTTTGCACAACTGACCCTAAATATTTAAAACTTTCCACCTCTCCTATCATGTTCTCGCTTATTGTCACTGATCTCCTAATTTTACATACTTCATGTTCTCCTTTGTCAAGCTCGTACTCTATATAGTCTGTCCTACTCCTACTTATTCTTAAACCCTTTGTTGGCTTACCAGGTATAAATCCAAACTGGTTTTTAGATACCGATGTTCATTTCTTATTCTCTTATCTATTACTTTTTCCCAAATTGTCATACTATGACTCATAAGCTTTATACCTCTATAATTTCTATAATTATAGAGGTATAATTTCCACACTTCTGTATGTTTCCTTTGCCTTTAAATATCGATACCATAATACTATTCCTTCATTCTTTTGGCATTTTCCCTTTTAACAGGATTTTACTAAAAAGATCCTTCAACCACCTTATGCTAATGCCACTTAGTAGATCCTATTACTTTATTTTTTATTCTTATAAACTTTAATTAAATACATGTTGAAAAAAAATAATATTTCTGAAATATTTTAGTAGATTTAGCTGAGCTACTGAGTAATGCCTTCAACTAGATATAAATTTGTCATATTTTACGTATTATGGAACAAAATTAAGTGCTAAGGAAGTGATAACAGAAGGAAATTTAAAAAACCGTTTTCTAACTCAATAAAAAACTATTTTATTAGTTTTTTTTGTGTTAACAAATAATGTCTTTTTGAAAAACGCATATAAAGTTTAATTTTATTAACTTTAGTGCCAATATTTGTTAAATTATATTATATAAGAAGTTATTGCTACAATACATCATCACGGACTGAATGATAAGGCTAGGGAGGGCTTATCCTCAAGAAATGTAATATTCATATGCATTGTTTTTATGATTGGTATTTTATTTTACCATGATGAGTTTATTTAACACTTATTTTGATATGATTTATTTTAAGTCATTAATTAACTAAATTATAAGAAAATTTAAAGGATTAAAGAAACTATTTAATAAGATTTGATTAAAAAACGGAAAAAACCTGAAAAAACAACAATTTTTTTGTTTATATCTCTAATAATAGACACAATAAATACCTTTAATACTTCGCGTCGAAGCTAAAATTTAAAATTATTTTTTTTTAATATTAGGCCAATTAATTAGGGATACCTTATTAATTTTTTTCTGTTTGTATTACTACTTATATAGATATCACTCTGTATTTATATGGTACATTAGAGGATTTGAAAAGAGAAACGTCTGGACATTAAAAGAAGCAATATAAAAAACAATACATCTTTTGATATATATACAGTCTTATACCTAACTGACAATGCTTATAACTTTTGAGGTAATTATTATTTTTTAGAGTTAAAATTATATTAAAAACATTATTAATTTAAAACTCAAAAAATCACAAAAAAATTACTAAAAAATGGCGTAAGTGTTTAGTGTTGATAATGATTTTCGAAATATGAATCCGCCATATTATAACTACCAATAATTAGCTGTAATATTTATCTATAAAAGGAAGATATTTAAAATGGATCATAAAGAAACCAAGTGCTAAACATTATTTACTAGTAGTAATAAATATCAGTTTAATGATAAAAAAAATGTTTAGCGTAAATTTGATGGAAGGATGAAGAATTGTTACGTATTATAAAAATAACAATCTGCATATCATAATAAATTTATATTTTAACATGTAAATACATACAAGATACTAGTTCTTAAGTTGTTATCATTGTGTCATTTTTTTAACATTGTATTATTTTAACATTTAATCTAGTGAAATGTGTATGTTGTTATTAAAATAAATATAGTTGTTATCCTTATAAACAGGGCTGTTAATTATGTATATTTATAAATTTCGTCAGAGTCACTTTGGAGGGTCTCAATTTAGTGCAACTTCGTAGAAGTAACTCAGAAATAAAACGCACAAAATTTATAAATGCATATTATTCACAGCTCTTCTTACAAGGGATAAGAGATTGGTCTAAAAAATGTTTAACTTTTTATAATTTCAGAAATAAGTACTACTTAACAAAGAAAAAAATATATATATATATGTATTAAAATTATTATTTTAGAAGTAATCTAGAAGTGGTCAATAGTAAATCAAACACCCTGTGTATTATACATAATACATAAATATCTGAGTAAAAAAAAATAAATATATAAATATGGTGTCTAAAAGAAGGGTAAAATTTAATTTATACATTGTACTTTTTACATTTATTTTAAAGGAAAACCTGATTTTTTTTTAATATATAATCAAGGTGTACTAGTATACTTGTAATCATTGCAAAAAATATTCAGAATAAAATAAAGAAAAAAATTAAGGTGTTTTTGAAATATACTAATCAAGTTCCTATCTCTTTTTTATTTCCAAAACGATCACTTAATGTTAAGTTTCTTTAACGAATTTTATGTAATTATTATAAAAAAATTACTTTATATAATTTTTAATACAGAATTGGAAAATATTAAATTATTTTGAAAATTACTACATATCAAAATTTCAAATAAAGATTTATCAATATCATTATAAATTATCATATTTATAATTTATAATGATATTGATTGTTTAATTTAGATAAATATTCTCAGTGTAGACTCTACACTGTAGAGGATATATAATATACCTTAATATAAGGGATATATTTATTTATAAATGTAATTTTTATGATTTTTTTTTTATTTAAAAGCGCCAGAAAATCATATTTTTTAAATATCAATTTTCTAGATAATATATTTCACTAACTTGTCCTGGAAACTATCTTCGAAAAATAATGACCCTGTAGACCACCTTTTCTTAATCTTATTAAATAAAAGTGAGAATTTTTAAATCAATTCGTAATTTTACGGATAACTTAATTATCTAAAAACATAGATAACTTTATAAATAAATTTTTACTTTTCAGAAATTAGAAACACTCAATTTTAAAATTTGAAGAAGAAATTAATAATTCTAATGTTGGGGGTATAACATAAATAAATATAAATTAAATATATACCTGCCTACTACTACACATACACGCCAGATAAGTAAGACTTGTTTTATTCAAGGTCACAACTGAATGCTATACGAAGACACGAAATGGGTTAACTCATAAAAATAATAATATAATAGGAGGTCGCATAGTATGTTGTAGTAACTATTTTCTCTTTTAATTGGTTTGTATTTACAGTCTAATATTGAAATAATATATTATTCGTTCAAAAAAACGCTATATTGTTATTTTACTGTAATAATTCAATTTTGGAAAATACTAAAAAATGAATATGGAAAATTTATCGAAATTTTATAAAGTTACAGCAAACGAAGAATACCTTAAAAATCCAAAACTCATAGAAAATGATGTAAAAGAGCTACTTGAATGGGCTCAAGATAATATTAAAGTTTTTGGAAATTTTATGGGTAAGTAAAGAGTTGATTAAATATTAAATAAGAAGTAATTTTAAGAAATTCCTACTCTAATTTTTCTATAAGTTAACTAAAATTTTTTTTTAAAAATTAACTAGGTATAATAGGAATAATATTTTTGATTTTTTTTTTACAGGAAATCATTATTAAATTTATTCTAAAAATATAACAAATACTTTAATAATGAATTGTTTTTAATATTCTTTATCTATAAATTAGAAATAAATATATTTTCACCTGTTCAGAGTTTTTAATATTTTTATGATGGGTTTACTACAATTATTATAATTTTTTTTCTGACAAAAATTATATTTTGTTAATTATACTCGAATAATAATATACATTATTATGACTGGGCAAGGCCATATATATTTTCCAACCTCGCCTCATCTACATTAAATTAAAACATTTTTGGTTACTTTATTAAAAAATAGTGATCATATTTTATAAATAAAAATAAAAAGTTTAAAAAATTTAGATTATTTAATGAATTTTTTTTTTTTTTTTATAATTTAATAAACTTTAAAAGCTTTAATTTTATAAAGGTTAAAAATAATCAGACTTCCGGAATATGTTTAAAATTTGAGCTGAAAAAAATTATATGCGTGTATAGTTTCTTCACACTATTCCTATACTTAGATTTTTTATCGAATTTTTACTATACTTATATACTTATATACTATACGAATATACTTATCGAAAAGTATATTATTTTAAGTATATTAAATAGAAATTTCATTACGATCATTTTTTTTTTCAATATAGTTGTTGTAGTTTTAAAATGCAGAAAAATGTTTTTAAAATCTCATTTTTTACGGTAGGATAATTTTGAGATAATTTTTAAATTTCAAAAATTAAGAGTTTATTTTTAATTGTCAACCGATATGCTTATTTAGATTAAAATCGGTTTCTTTTGACGCATAAACCGACAAAATCTGTCCATTTAGAGCTGAAAATTTTCATAGACAGGCATACAAATAAAACACATTATATTAAAAATGTTAAACATTAAAGGTATTTAATATTTTAAAACTAGTATTTTCGATTTACGTATCTGTATTCTAAATTATATTTAAAATTTAATATTTTTACAGTTAAATTAAATTATATTTTATATTATAAAGAATGACTTTAACCTCAATATTGATATAACTTAATAGTTTGAATGACCTTTTTTAGTTTTCTCTCGAAATCCCGTATAAGTGTACACTAGGATGAAATTTGTTTATTTGCCCCACTCTAATGGTCATGCCCGGGCTGGTGCCGTCTACAATATTTTGCTGATTATTTTATCAACCCCTAAATAATTCTATAATAATTTATAGTACAATTTATGTCTAATAGAATATTAGTTTATTAATTTTGCTAGCTTTATTCGCTTATGTAACCATTTGCGATTTTTAGACCATAATGATTGAGTATATAATATCTAAAACTGGCGTGGTCAAATGTTAAAAGATTTAAAAAATATTAGTAAAAACACCTGAGTCACAAAGATTGAAATGAAAATTAACAAATCTGGAAAATATTTTGAGATTATTTTTACACGTATTAATTTATAAAATCGATTTGTATTTCAAGGCTATTTAAAAAATTTAGGATACGTTGCTATTTTTTTAAAATGGAATATTTTGTAAGGGCAATACTCAGGAAGAAATTTACTGTTTTAATTATTTTTTTTTTTTATAATTTTCAATGTTTTTCACAGATATTCAAATAATTATATTCTTGCATGCTTGCAATTACAACAAAGAATATACAAAAAAAATCATCAGAGAATATTTTACACTACGAGCTACAAAATGCGCTATTACGTTTAGAGGGAGGGATCCTTTTTATAAACATAATCTAAAACAATTAGATGTAATGTAAGTTAAGTTGGAATATTTTAAATTTAAATAATTTAATCTTATCATATCAAATGTTTCAGTCATATGCATTTAATCAAAGATGAAAATGATGGCTTCAATTACTTTTGGACGAGTTTGAAAATTAAAGATGCTTCAAAATATTATCCGAGTACTGCAGTTAAGTTGATGCATATGGCCATCGAACTTGAACAGATTGAAAATGGTACTGCGCCAGGTTATAGAGTAATAATTGATTCTACTGATGTAGGATTTAGTCATGCAATGCGTTTCTCCATTAATAATGTTAGAAATATGATGATTTATATTCAAGTAATATTTTATCAACCTCATTAAAAAAAAAAAATAAGTTAAGCTAAAATAATTTTTTTTTTCGATCGCTTAAGAATGCAATACCATTTGTGATTGATAAAATATATGTAATAAATGTAACACCAGGTATAGAAAAAATTTACACATTAGCAAAACCGTTTATGCACAAATCGTTAATAGATAAAGTAAGTTAGTAAATAATATCATAAATATTTTTTAATACATCTATCAAAAAATTTATTTAAGGTAATTATGAAATCAGTTTTTAAAACAAAAGAATTTTTAAAGTCATTACCTCAACATATTTTATCAAAAGATTATGGAGGTCTAGGACAATCAATGAATGAACTAACAGGTACAAATAATAGCATAAAAGTAATTTTATTTTCTATTAAATAATACTTTAATTAATGATTATTTCAGAAAATGCAAAAAATAAATTAAACGAAAATCGGGAATATTTTATTGCAGAAGAACTGTTTAGAAATGGCATTTTATATAATGATGAAGTTGAAACAAATTTACCTATTGAAAACGAAAGCGTGCCGACTTTTAAAAATTTATGCATAGATTAAATATAAAAGCCTAAATTATAAAATTATAAATTTAATTTAAATAAAAATTTAATACAAACATATTCTTCAATAATATAAAAATTTAACTATCAATCTTAGGTATTTGTAATCTCATTTTATGTTAAATTTAATTAATGATTAAGCTTAAGCATTTTAATACTTTATTAAGGTTAAAAATTAATTGATATTTTGATTTAAAAAAAGGAATATAATGTACAATGGAAATTTAATGGGGAAATATATTTAAATTATTTTTATTATAATTTTATTTTAATTGTTTATAAATACTATAAGCCTTGTTATATAATAAACCCAACATAGTTGGAACACAAAGGGCACGGCGTTGCACAGTGGTAACACTAATTGTTGACAAAACTTTAGTGTTAAGCGGCACCTACTGTCATAGGAGAATGGATAGGTGCGCTTTTATGCTTGTGTAAAAAATACCATATTACCAGTGCAGAAGGCAACTGGAAAACACTGCACTTAAAATTTTTCTAGGATATACCAATCCAATTGCCATTATGTAACCTAACGGTTGTAAAAAAAAAAGTTGGAACATGCATAGGTTGACATTTGATGGTAACTATTATCATTATCATAAAATAATTTAACACAAAAGTATTTGTTTGAAATATCTTTAAATTTTACAGTTTTTTTTCAAAAATATCTTTTAATCATAAAATACATTTCAAAAACTTTAATATAATATAGATTATATGTAAAATTGTTTGTCACTTTTTTAGTCAGAAAATTTTTTTACTATGTTTCAATTTTTCTTGTACTCATATTTTTTTATCGGATTTACAAAAAAAAAAAAGAAAAGTAAAATAGAAGGTTATTGATTATAAATTATTGATTATATTACCCATCAAAATTTTCAATTGATCTATTTTATCTAAAATCAAATCAAATTGATCGTATTCAAAATATTTTAAGATATTTTTGTTTATAAAAAATTGAGGGTTATTATTATTATATTTTTGAGATTAATGTTTTCAACTAAATTTGATTCGGGTTCTTTTAATGTAAATATGATCAAAATTTGTCCAATAAGAGCTAAGCATAAGAAATGACAGACACAAAAAAAAAAATAATGCACATTGTAATAAAATTAATATCTTCTCAGCTATAAATTAAATCTAAAAAACTTACTATTAGATTCAGTAGATGGATCCATAATTTTACTTGGTAATTTTGATAACACCTCCAAAGCTAAAGCTGGACAACCAGCTTTAAAATGAGCATGGGCTGTTTTGAAATATAACTGTCTCTCCAGTGGAGATATTGAATCTTCCAACATTAACTATAAATTTATTACAAGTATATTTATATTTATTTAAAAAAAAGTCTGTTAAAATAATAGTTACTTGTCTATCTGATGTTTCGTTACATCTAACATCAGATCCATAGCTAAAACCAGATAAAACAACTGTATGGTTCTTTTTATCTTGATATGTAGATGCTAAGTAATGCCTTATTAATAATGGATGAGTTCGAAGATAAACATAAAAATTGAATACATTAGGATTGGCTAAAAATTTCAATATAAATAAAGTATTATTATTAGTGTATATAAATGTATAAAAGAATTAACAAGATACCTGCTGATGTTTCTTGTTTTTCTTCATCATTATATAATGGGTGCATAGTGCCAACATTGGTTTGAACCAAAGTATTAAGACTTCCTGTAAAATCTTTAAGGATCCATAATGCCATTGACCGTAAAAATGGATCAGGATTGGCCATAGATAATCTTTGATTTTCACCATTTCGATCACAACCGAGAATTTCCTTCATAATATAATTAGTTTATTAATTTGAAAAACAACAATTCTTTATTTTATAATGCTTTATTTTTCTATTTGACTTACCTCATATAAAAGACGTTTTAAGCTAGGAGGTGTAGCATCTATTTCTCCTTCATATAAGCGAGCTATGACCATCGCTAATTGTAAATCATCTAATTTATTTAAACATACCTAAAGAAAAATATTTGATTAAAATGAACTATTATTTTATACATTTTATAAGATAACTTTTGTTTTACAAACCTCAATAGCATCTCTTAGAGCTCCAGCTAAAAGAAAAAATGCAGCTGCATGTTCAAATCGCTGCTTACCAAGAAGGGCGAATGCATTTTTTAATGCAGCTTTTCTCCACCGATCTTCAGAAAAGTTATTTGAGAAAAATTGAGTCATGCGCTCATCACGTTTAGATCGGAACAAACCCCAAACTAAAGATTTCTTTTTCATAGCAAGATAAAATATAGCTGAATCTAGTGGATCTTGGTTCAACTGATATGAAGCTTTTGCAATCTTCATAAAAAATAACATAAAATACATTTAACTATTTCATTACAATTTCCAAAAAAAAAAATTTTTTTTTATTTAAATATACTTTTTCAATACAAGTTCGTAATAATGTTTGATTTCTCAGCCACCAACCAACTCCTAATTCTTTAAGTGCAGACCATCGAGGGCTACCCCTTACATATGACGGTGTTAGTTGTAACAATTCTTCTTCACTTTCAGAATGGAATGCCCAAGCAATATCTGCGGAGCACATTCCTCTTTTTTGAAATTGTGTTCGTTGGGCTACGCCCAAACATCGTAACAAGTAATTATAATGTTTCATTGCTAAAAGGAATCTGAGACCACAATCATCTAAAGAATCTAAAATAATAGTTTTGAGTTAAATCTCATATTTTAAACATAAAAATAAAAATTTGTTTTAATTTTCCATTCATGAAATAAAATTTTTATAGTGTTCAATTACCTGAGCGTACTTCACCTTCATGTGGTACTGAACTATCTTTAGAAAATTGATTTTTATCAACAAACCGATCAGCAAAATCTGTATTACAAGTTGATACAGTATCAGCAAGAGCAAGTAAATGCATTTGATCTAAACTAGATAAGCCTGGTAAGTGTGTGTGAGTTAATAACCGTGACAATAGTTGTCCTTGTTTTGGACCAAAATGTGATAGTAGACATTGCTGCTTTTCTGTTACATTAGATAATCTCCGTTCACATTTTTGTGGGTTTTCAAATTCAGAACCATCATCATTTAATATATCATCTAAATTATCTTCCGATGTAGAAATATTTCCATTAAAAAGTTCGTTATAGTCTTTTCCATCTTCAGCTAACTTTAAAGCTGTACTAGCATTTTCTTTATCAGCTGCAAGAAGTGTCCATAAAGGCAAAGGTGGAATAGAAGTTATCTCAGCATAGTCTAACATTAGCTCTTCGGGAATTGCTGTAGTTGATCCCCTGGGTTCTAAAGGGCTTGTAACTAAACATTATAAATAAGTATTGATTTAAATAATAATACCTTTTTTAAAATTCATACCATTCCCAGCATAGCTCACTGATAGAGTTCTTGATCGAGACCAACCACGTTGTCTAGTGAGATTATCTTCTTCTGAATAAGAACACATTACAGCTCCTTGACGAACACTACATGTTGTTGAAATACATCTATAAATAGAAACTTTTTTTTTATATTGTAATTATTTAAAATATATTTTTTTTTACTATTACCTAACTAAATGTGCAAGAATAGCTTTCACCCATCGAATTTTACCAGAGTTTAAAAGTTCCATAAGTTGCTTTGGATGATACTGTGGAAGGACAGGACAAGCTATACGACTAGCTTCAAATAGGCCATAATCAGGCATATATGAATCCATATTACTTGTAGAATCACCATTTTGAATACCTAATTTTTTTTTCTTTGTTTCGGCAGTCAGCATATTTAAGTTAATTGAACTAACTCTTGATAAATGAGGCATTGAACTTACATTAGCCAGTCGTCTCTGTGAAGTTTCCTGGAGAGAAAATTTATTAATATTATATTGAATTTCTGACTACTGTGACTTATTTAAGCATACATGTGCTAATGTTCGAAGATCTTCGTCCCTAAGATTTCTAGTGGCTTGAATTTCATCTGACTCTTGATGCACCAATTTACAACAAGGCATTGTATTTTTTTGAGAGTCCACTACAAAGATAATTTAAATTTTTAAATATTTTTATAATTGGATGCTTAGAGAAAATAATAATATTTATTTTTAATTCAAAATTATCTTTAGAGATCTTGTAGCAAAAAACTGCATTAATTGTTGATATTTATAACCTGATATTGTTTTACTATGATGTGTTTATTTATCTATTTATTTTTCGTGTCTGTCACTACTTTCTCTCAGCTCTCACAGGACAAACTTTTTCAATGATATGTCAAAAGATTGCAAATTATGTCTAGTTGAAGACATTACACTAAAAATTGAAAATATTCCCCCTGTTCCATGTAAATGAGTGAAATTACACTAAAAAATAATTATTTTTAAAATCGGTGAATTATGATATTTTAGCTTCGATGCGAAGCTGAGAAGGTATTGGTTTTACAATGATGTGTGTTTTTTTTTTTTTTTGTGTCTGTTACCACTTTTTCTCAGCTCTCACCGAACGGATTTCTTTTAACGATATGTCAAAAGATCACAAATCGTATCTAGTTGAAAACAAAATTTATTATTTAAATAATTGGAAAAAAAATGTAATGTTGTTTAATAAAAATTATCTAACTATGGCAAATGAACTGCAAAAACACAGTAAGTCTCTCGAATTTCGGTATATCTTACCTAAAGAATCAAAGTAAATCAAATAACATTCACTCTACGTCCTAATACTTGTCCACCTATCTTAATAGACAACGTTGACAACCCAAATAGATACACCATAAGGTAATTATGAATAATTCTTAACAGACGTTTAATATAAAGACACCATATTAAAACTAAACACACAATACTTATCAATAAATACCGAAAATTAATCCATCTCTTTTCACATGAAAAACAAACTTAATACAAAAATTATAATGTGCAACTTTTTAATTAAACCTACATGGACTTATGGTATCAAAATTTGTGGTGCTATAAAAAAACATACCAATAAAATCTTAATATCTCAAATAAATTTTTTTTTAAATTGTTTCTAACTAAGAATGGGATTAGATCAAAATAAAAACCATCAATAAATAGAATTTTTCAAAAATTCTAAAATTTTTTTTTTTTTAAAAAAAAGTGAAAATTGAAAATAGCTAAAAGATAGAGCAACATTATTAGAAAAAATTGTATTTTAGCTTCGATGCGAATTAATTTTACCATGATGTGTTTTTTTTTTTTATGTCTATCGCCACTTTTTCTCAGCTCTCACCGGGCCGATTTCTTTCAACGGTACATCAAAAAATCACAAATCATAAAGACATGAATGTTGAAGACATTGCCCTTAAAAATTGAAAAAATTTCCCTTTTGAAAATGTTTCGGAACTATTACGTCTTTTAAAAAAATGATAAATTAAAATTTATATTACATACTATAAATTAAAAAAAAATTGTCCCAATGATCTATTTTCTATGTGCAAATGTCTATCGAAATTGAACAAATTTATTAAATATTTTTTCATATTGTAATCAGGATATAAATAAAAAAAATAAGAATTTAAAAATATATTAAACTAAATCTTATGTTACTTGCAATAAATTAAAATACAAATTTGTCCCAACAACTATGTACAAATTCTGCTAAAGTTAAAAACATGCTATTTTTGTGTTAAAATTTTATATTTTATTTTTTCAACTTTAAATTGCTATAGATTTTTGAAAAATAGATCAACACAAATTTTTGTCCATTATACAGGGGGTGTTTAAAAATTGAAATATACGTATAAAAATTAGAACATTTTCAACTTAACTTTTGAAAATGTTCAGGAAATACTGTGTTTTTTAAATATATGCTAAATTAATGCTTATGTTAGGTACTATAAGTTTAAAAAAAATATGTCCCAACAACCTATCATTATGTGCAAATGACCGTCGAAGTTGAGTAGATAATTAAATAATTAAATATTTAATAAATAAATTTAAATTTATTATATATTTATTCATGTATTACACTTATATATCACAAAAATTGTAATCAGAATATAAATAAGAACGTAGGAGTTCATTTTGCTTTTGGAATAATCCACTAATTGCTTAAAATTAAACATTGTCTACAGATTTGCATCAAAGCGTTTCTTATGATAGTTATTTTAATCAATGTCAGATATCATCTATACTTGTCCCGACTATGCCACATTCATACTGTACTGTGACCTCACTCAACTAATGTTGAATTTTTATTATTAATACATATTAATATTGAAATAAAAATTTTTGATTTTTTTTAGTTGCATAT
This sequence comes from Daktulosphaira vitifoliae, assembly GCF_025091365.1. NCBI lineage: Eukaryota > Metazoa > Arthropoda > Insecta > Hemiptera > Phylloxeridae > Daktulosphaira > Daktulosphaira vitifoliae. Next base: position 44,241,387 of record NW_026099574.1, read on the forward strand.
ATTTCTTGATTTATAAGCTAATAATTACATAAATAAATATATATATATTACTAATTTTATTAATTATTATATACTGAAGGATATGAGTTTTAAATTTTTCTAATTGTTTTAATCTAAGTAGTTTGTAAAAATTATATCTGAATTTAATAATAATAATAACTTACTTGAATTTGGTTTCCATTGTGAATATACATGCATTTCGCTATCCATACCAACGACTAAAATACCATCACGAACCCAACACATCTGCATTGGTAATGGAGGTAAACTATCAGCAGTTGTAAGATCAATTTTTCTCAGTTTCATCCATCTAAACGATAATGAATTACCAAATTAAATATTATTAGAAAAGTAATTTCAAGTATAAAAAAATAATAACAATAATAATTTACACATACCTTATTTCATCAACAAAACTAGGTGAAACTAATGAAGATGCTTTACGTAAAATAGGACGATTAACTGATTGAGATTCTTTCATTGCTTTCATGTTAGCTTGTGCTAAATCACTTGATACTGGTGTAAACAACATGATCTAAAAAAATGAAAACTCTAATTTGAGCTTCTAAAAATATTTTCAATTATATAAAATAAAATTTCAAAAACAATCATCAAGTTCGTGGTATACTTCATGTAATTATGTAATTATCAATGCATACAATTATTACAGACTTTATTTATTTTCTACATGATACATTTGAACTATGAGCAAACATCTTAAAAAATTATTCCAATACAGAAAATATAGTTTATTATTACTGTTATAAAACAATTATTTATGCTGTGTAAATTTTATTTAGCAGTTGTTCCAGTTTTATACATATTATTATGCATTATGTTAACTATATATGACATACTTTAATTTTTACTATAAAAGGATTTGCCAATTTTAAATAAATAAATAAAAGAAATGAAAATACTACTTAATTCATTATTATTTCAAAAATAAAATTTGTTACTGAATACACAACTTAAAAAGGTATAAATACCTTGCTACCAACTGCAACAGTTAATATATGAGAACCATCCTCTTTAGATACCCAATCTAATTGAACTATATGTTTTTGAGTTAAGGGACATGTATTTCCATTTTCAATTATAGATTTCCTTAACGACTGTAAAGTACTAAAACTTGGGACTGCCAATAAACCTAATAAAAAGTTAAATTATTTTTTATTATGAAATTATTAAATTTTATAATTAATAACCATGACTGCTTTTGACTAAGTTTGTATCATTTTCTCCATTTCTACCATTATTTCTACTACTAGTTCCATCCAAGTCTTCTGATGATAAAGCTTTTAACACTGTAGACTGTAATTTATGTTTTTTGGATGATAATATAGTTTGATCGTGTAGATAAGTCATGTCTACACTGGGATCTATATGCAGTTTAGGTAAATGAATGTTTTTCATGTGTATAGTATCTTCAAGTAACCACTCTGATCCGCCAGTACTTTCACATTCATAAATAGCCACGCATAAGTTTACATATCTCGACTCTGGATCTTTTTTCGATGGTCTAGTAAATGATTTACCATATTTATAAGCACAAGCAATACGGCCACTATAAGCTGCACTAATATTTAAAGGTTGGCCTTAAAAAAATATAAATATATATTAATTTAATACAAAAAAAACATAAGTTTTATTATATAATACCTGATATTTCGATAATAGATTTACGATCTTTTTTAAGCATTTCCCATTCCACCCATTGATAGCTAACATTGTTTTTAGTTTTCGTAATTTTACACTTCCAAAAACGTATTGTGCTATCTGAACATGCTGTAACAAATACATATGGAGCAAAACAAGCTGGATAAATAGACGCAGAGCTTAAATGGCCACCAGCAGGTGAAGCATGAATTACATCTACTCCTTCTGGTAAATTGAGTTCTTGTGTACAAATCTAAATATTTAAAGATAGCAATATACAAATTTATTTAAAAAATTTAAAAAACAAAACAATTCATTAAATTTTTACTTTTGTAGTTGATATAGATACATGAGGAGCAAATGCAGAAAATGTAGGGTGATTAGTTTCTTCGCCACTTAAATGAGCTGTACCCAATTTTCCTGAATTATCAATTTCATCATCATCTTGTACTAACTGACTATCTGGTACATACATCATACTTTCACTTAAAGCAGCTAAAATATAAAATAGTAAGCTAAATTAACAAATAGTTATTGAGATAAAATATTATTTATTTTATAATGTAGTTATTTAAAATTTAAGTAATTTACAATTATTTTCTTGCTGTGATGCAATTATTAAACGCCACATATGAACGGTTGTTCCATGAACAGTGCGTTCCAATACTACTAAATAAAATGGTTCTTCAAAATCTTCATCAGGCTCTTCATTTTCTAAAGTCCCTATTGCATCTACTAAACCTCTACCAGTTGAACGTTCTCCAGTCATTAGCTGTTCTTGAAATACATGTAAAAATTGAGTATTTTGCCAATCCTGGAACAAAGAAAAAATGTATGTTTTTTTTTTTTATGTAAAATATAAAGTAGTGAATTTTGTTACATGAGTTGCATCAGATATTGCGTCAAGTTGAATAATACACCCTGGTCTAGATGTAGATTGTTGAGATACAATTTTTATTCTATCATGTAATGAATTATGCTTCAATTCAGTTTCTGATGAAACGTCAGTTGACAAACTCATCATGGAATCCTAAGTAAAAATTTTTCATAAATTTAATCAATAAAATATACAGTAGGGTAGGGAAGTGAAACACATGATTTATAAATAACTTTAAAAAACCAACAATCAATTATTTAGCAAATTTTTTTATATTCTCTAAAAATATGAGAAAAAGTACTACATATTGCTAATTTTTCATTGAAAATGGAGAAACACCACTCATCAAGGCACCTTTGAAAATGGGACATGATAAAATAAAATTTTCACTCACTTTCAACATTCTGTTGAACATTTTAATAATTTATGATAACTAAATACTTGAGTATAAAGAACATAACTTGAAATTCATAGATCCTAAAATCCCTAGGTAGCTTAAAAAAAGTTAAAATAACTTTTATATGAATAATATTGTAATATATGTTTTAATGACAATAATTAAACCTTATACTACTAATATAAGGATAATATATATATTTTTTTAATGCTATGTGGGCCAACAACAGGTTTTTTTATAGCTATTTTAAAATTATTTATTTCACTGGCCTGTACTATATAACATTGTTTGTTGTAAAGTAAACACATACAGCAGCCATTCGGCTTCTGTGTTCTGAGCTAGATACTTCAGCTAATAATGTTCTAGCATCTATAACAGCTTGATAAACTCTTAAACATTCTCCATCTGAAGCTACAAAGCAGGCACTAGGAGAATTTGACAATGTACCCAGAGTAGTGCTAAACATGAAATTATTGATATAACAGTGGATTGAAGCATACTTTTATTTTAACTTTAAAAATTCAAATACCTAGGCAATAAAGTTGGTATCCATGCAACATTAGAAAATGCTGATATTTGAAGAGAATTAATACGAGCAAGCTCTGAAACACCACCAGATTTTGAAAGTGGTCCTACTGCATCTACTCGCCAAAGTATTAACTCACTGCAAAATCCCTAGAAGAAAAATATGTTGTTTCACACTCATTTTACTTAATAAAACAATACTACTTACTGTAGGTGGTTGAGCTATTGGAGGATAAAGAGACATTGGTGAAACGGGAGTTTCTTGATCAGGTAAATTATGATGAGAAGTAGTTAATAACAAAGGTAAAACTGGGTGACAAGTTACATCATTGACACGGAAACGATGACCTGAAGCTCGAGAAGCATGACCAATACTTAAAACTTGTGAAAATTTGGATTTATCAGCAAATGTAAGTTGCCATAAATTTAGGGTTCCATTTGTATGTTTAGTAACCATCGATAAAGTAGGACAAGGTGGAGCAGATATTATATCATTGAATGTTCCAGAGTCTTCTCCAGTAGATGGTGTAGTTCTTCCTTGTTTTCCATTTTCGGTCAATAATGATGGCTCATCATTTTGATTATGTAAGTCATTATTATCACCTATTGAATCACTATCTTCTTCTAGAACTCTAGGAAGACTTGATTCACCATATTCACCATTAGCTGCTTTATAAAATTAATAATAACCATTAAAACAGTAGAATTTTTAAACATTTTATTTTGTCAATATGATTTTTACCAACCATGAGCATCACTCGGGGATCTACTAGGTGCAGCAGCAGCAGTTTTAACAACATCTCTGAAAGCTAGTTGCAAACTTGATCCAGATGTGTGATAAAGACATACATTGTGTGACATAGTTGTTGCATCTCCAAGAGGAAAAGCATTTGGTATTCTAGTTGAAAAAGAAACTTGTGCTTGTCGAAATGAACCAGGGTGATATTCATCTAGCCAGTCAACAACCCAAATTAAGTAACTTCCATCAATAGGATGAACAGCAAACAATAAATCTGGACTATGATGCCAATCTCTTAGAAGACACTCAATTTTATTATCCAAAGAATCAGTAGCCATATGATTTATGTCAGTTGTAAAAGAGTTTACAGATGTCGTATTGCTATAAAAAATTAATTTAAGATAAATATATATAAAGACAAAATTTTATATAGTTATAACAATTTAGTTTTACTAAAATGTTACCTTAGAGTTGGATGGCTTGATGGATAGCTATGTTCATCACTAACACTTTCTTCCTGTGACACTCCTTTACCAAGTTTGTTATGTCGACGTCTTGCATCATTATATTCAACATCATGATGTTCAGACATCACATAATTATCATTTATGAGTATATCATCTTTTTCTACTACTTTTTTAGTAAGCTCCTAAGTAATAATTCATTTTTATAATACAGTAATGTAATAAGATTATTAATTTAAAAGTGTAATTAAAAAAACATACATTTAAAATTGCTTCAGCTTGAAGTGAAAAATGCATCTCTTTATTATTGAGCCAATGCAAAACAAAGTTTGGCTCTCTTTCAGGATCAGTAGTTGACAAACTAGGTACTAATGGAATATCTAATAACAATAAATATTAAAAATAATAGTTAGTAGTCAAACATTATTTCAAAAACATATAGAGGATAAGTATTGATTGATATCCGAAAGTGATTAAAATCACCGTCATAAAACATTTTGATGCATATTAGAATATATTAAAAAAAAGTTTAACATATGTACATAAAATTACATTATTGTCGATTTCATAGGTTGATTACTCATAAAAGACGAGTTATTGAAACATCTTTTTTCAAACCTCAAATTTTATTTATCTCTAAATAGTGTAGATAATCCATTGGTATGCGTATATTTTTTTAAACATTATAAAAAATTAAAAAAAAAAAATTGATATCACAGAACATTGATTAATGGTTGGATATTCAATAAAAAACATATTGTTAGCAAAACATTTTTTTGAAGTATTATCAATAAAAATTTTGCAATCCGTTCAGTTTTCAAAAAGTTATTGAAATATAAAGTAAAAATATAAATATCAACATTAATTGTTTTCATAAAAACTAACTTTTTGGGCGCATTTCTCTTTATTACTCTTTTATTTAGACTGGGAGAATCTTTAAAAATAATGGCACAGATAGTTTTAACTAGATATATTTTGTGCCCTTTTAGCGTATTGTAAAACAAAATTGGTTTGGTAGAAGTAAAAGTAATGACTATAAAGACACAATAAAAAAAAAAAAAATCACGGTTAAGTGAAATAAATAACTTCTCTGCTATACATTAACTAATATGTATATATATAATTAAAAGAACTGAAAAAAAAAATTCTGAATAAAATGTTGATTTTATAAGTAATTAGGTGTTTTAAATAACAAAATCAACCCATATTAAAACACAATTGCTTAAACCATAGTAATGTATAAATTAGCCACATAGATACATAAATGTATATTTATTTATTTTTTATTGAAATGTATGTTATTTAACCCATACAATAATTTTTACAATATATATACCTGTTTCTGCATTTATACTGGCAGCTAAATGAAAGTGAAGCCCAGGAATAATACCTGTACCATGGAAACCATAACTATGGAAATCATGTACACTAAATGTAGAAGGCAATGTTGGTATTGTTGAACTTGTACTTCCTGCTAATCCTGTACCAATTTCCCCTTGGTGTTTGGCATGTCTACGAATGTGAAAACAAGCTCTAGAAAAAAAAGAATTTTAACAAAAAAGTTCAAAACATTTTGTTTTAACTACAATGAATATAATTACTTCATATGTTTAAGACGTTGAAGAAGTCTATGCTTATGTCTATGAGTTCTAAACCTAGGATTGTGGGCAGCTAGTGGATCAAAATGACTCATATTTACTAGACCATCATCTGGTAAAACAGTTTCTGACCAAAGACGACAAATATTATCTCTACATGATGTTACTAACATGTTTGACACAGAACCTCTAAAAATATACATAAATGTTATGAGAAAAATTATTTTTTAGTCATTTTTGTAATAATTAAAGTTTACTTTGGCATATATTTGCTAGTTTTTCTCCAAGAAAGTTGAGTTACTGCTCGTGGGTGAGCTATATATACAAAACCATAATTTGGTTCACCAAAATTAGAAATGGCACTCATAGAATAATTTTGATCTACACTTTTTGATGGAAAAAGTACTAAAAAAAATAAATAAATAATGTTATATATTTCAAATTATTTTGTAAAATTATATGATTTATAATTTATGTTGTAATTAACAATATGAAATACAAAATTATACAATTTTTAATTAAATATTAATGAACTAACATTGTTTATTTTCAAACCAAATTTTGACTAGCCTATCATCTTTGCCAGCTGTGGCAAATAAAGTTCCATCAGGAGAAAATGCAATATGAACAACTGGTGTAGCTGTTTCTTTTTGCCACACACATTCCCAACCTCGTATACCATTACAATCAGAGGCCGTAGTTGATATAGGTATTGCTTCTTCGCCAATTTCAAAGGTAACTCCATCACTTGTCATTCCTAACAATTAGCAATAAAAATAGTTTTAAGTATACATTAATACCAATGACACAAGTCTATAAGTCTATTGAATCTAAATACATATTTAAATATATTAAAATTCAAAAATAAAAATTACCAGTATGTTCATCTAATGGTCCATCAGGAAGTTGTTGATGCCATAGTTGTAAAATTATACCTCCTGTTAATAGACGAGTACCTTCTAAATTCCAGGATAAACAACTAATTCGACATGCAGTTTGCCAACTAGCTGTTTCTACCCATTTATAGTCCAATTGCTATATTTAAAACACCATTAAAAACTTAACTATAGTTATTAATAAAAATTATTTTAGTTATTCAGTTTACAAATAAATATACAGTAAAAGAAATTAAAACATTATATGGTACTGATAAAAATTGTTACAAATGTAAAAGTATTTAATAATTTTTCTTTTCATTTCAATTGGTGGTTCAATTAAAAAATATAATATCTGCTACATAAATTATGTTTGATTATTATGAATGATTTATTTATAACTAATAACATCAGATTCAAGATGAATTTTAAACCCAATAGCATATTTAACAATATTAATAATTTTGAAAAACATACATGAGGTGAATTTTTGCAAACTAGTGGTGTAGGTTCAAACACGCATATCTGATTATCATACGCTGCCGCTATTTTGCCAGTATCAGTAGAACAATCAAGGCAACTAATGCGTATATAATTATGAATTGCACCAGGTATAATTTGTACTCGTTCGAAGGTGCTGGCTAAAATAACAATATTGCACCCGGCAGCATAAGCCTAATGAAAAATATGTTTAATTAAAATTTACTAGCAAGAATTATAATTTTCAAACTTACTGTAAAAGGCACGCCTTCTACACTACCAACAGCAAAGCAACGATCACCTGCATTACAGGCACCGCTCAAAATTTGATGGCAATTCATAACTTTTAAATTTCAATTGTTAGGCATAGTCAATTTATAACTTTTAGTGGGTCATTCAAAATACCTATTTTTCCATGTTAGCCGCCCTGCTGTAATCATTACATTACTGATGATTATCCTACAATAAATCTTTATTTAACGTTCAAAAGTGCAAAATGTGATCGAGTTGACGCTTATAAAGTTAACAATCACAATAAACTTTTCATTATAATACAAATTACACTCACGAAAAAATTCTTGATAAATATTCGATAAATTGATAAAGATTCTTGTCGTAGATAGTTATGGTAACGTATTTTTATATTCAACATTAGGTGAGATTTTATATGCATACACACACAATCACACATATACATACGGCCCTTCAGTGTTACCACGGGCGGTGACGCGTGCGTGTTGGGTGGCCTGTTCAGCAAATTTCAGGCCAAAATTAAAAATATTTCGTTGATCTCGTCAAATATTCTATTCAGCAGTACATAACGCTTTACACCAGGATTCGAATTATCATTGTTTCTATAAGTTACAAATATTTTCTAATATTATGTATGACTTATACGTGAGATACTTATGTAAGTATACAAATATTTTTACTGATATTGTAAGTTATTTTAAATATTTTTGGATTGTTAAGATTAATTATATTTATAACTATAAATATAGAAGAGAAAAAATAATTTAAGGCATTACTAATTATTACACAGTTATATTTAATAATTTATTTTAAAGATGTCTAATTGATTGTAATAGTGATGGACAGCGTGGTTGGTAATGCTCAGTTAAAAATCCGTGGCAAATAACGTCACAATCGTTTTGTGAAAATATTTGCATGTCGAATTATTGAATTCTAGTCTGTCGCCTTGCCACTAAATTTCATGTCCAATACCATCATTGTTTTTTTGTTTATCAACTTGTATTTTAAAGAAACGTATATTTCTTTGAGTACTCTATTCTTAGTTTTTTAGTATGAATTACTAAAAACTTCTTTGATTTTTTTTGTATTTTAAATTTAAAGATAAACTTTGCAAATTTATTTATTTTATTTAAGTATTGTTATACTAAAATACTTTAAGGGGGAATAAAATAAAATTTAATTCCTACAAATATTTTATTCTATTTACCTTTACGCAATACATACAGTCATAAAAGGAAATCGAGGAGGATTAAGGAAATTTAGCCCCCCCCCTAGAATATTTATGCATAGAATAAATTTATGTACTGTTTGATTATTGAAAATTGAATATTATTTAAAACATTTTTTTAATTAAAAATAATATAAAATTTATTATATTCATTGAATATTACTATAACTCAGTCACAATAATAAGACAACATCAAATTTGTATTATGCGATATTTGTAGCAAATTGCGGTCGTTGGCAATCTGATAGATAGTAGCATTTTATTACTTTAATTGTTTTTTTTTTTTACATCAATTGATTTTCTACCAAAATATCTTATTTGCTACCCTATAGTACGCGTATGCTTGTTTCACACTTATCATCAAAGACTAACATCACTAGCGACCTTTTTAATATATATAAATAGGATAAGCACTATGAAAAGTAGAATGTATTCGCGAGCAGCTCTGGTGATTAATTCTAGCCCCTCTGAAACGTTGGCAAATTTCCGCAAATATATACAGTAAACATGATTAATGTAACACTGAGTAACCAAAATGGAAAAAATTGTAACCTTCAAATTAAATATAAAAACATTACCTTACCACTAACGTAATATTTTTTAAATACTAGTGTATCAAAAATATACATAATAATAATAACCCATCTATTATTATTTTGTTAGTATTTTATAGGAACCAAAAATGATAACACATTTAAAGTAAAATTTCGTAGGTCGTTCCAATACATGACAGATTATCATATGAATACCGCTAATTTTATACCTGCGATTTACAGTAATGTTGAATTCGATACCTAGATATTATTCTTGAAGCTAGTTTTACGTGTATACGTTATTTTGAGGTCAAGCATTAAATTATTTATTGAAAAGTAAGATTTATTTAAAATGTTTATAGGTAGAAGTTGGATTATTAATAATTTAATTGGACATTAAATTACAAATAAAATAGAAAAAACTATTTCACTAATTTTTCTGACATATTTTTATTTTGCACATGCTTATTACTTCAGCAAATTTTACGTGAGTGGTTTTTTTAGTGATGTTACGAATCCCAATTTTTGAAATCAAACTGAACTTTCAACTTTATATTTGAACTTAAACCAAACATTAATATTGATCATTTTCAGAAAAAACATTTTCTATATCATTTGTTAACAAATTTTACACATTACTTTATTATACTAATTTGATTTAAAATAAAACCTATTTACAAAGGGAAAGTGGATATTCTTGAATTTTATTTAAATATCTAATAAAAATAAACTATTCACATCAATCAAATTTAATAAAAATATTTTATGATATAATAAATTTGTATTAAAACGTTAGTATTTAGAATAAATCCTCAAGTTTTGTATAAATTGCATGATTTAGATTCATTAATAATTTTTTTAGGTTAGATATGGATTTATAAAAGTAATCACAGATATGGTTATGAATACCATTATGTTGCCCCTAGTTTCTGTATTGTTGTTTTATACGCTCTGTTAAAAATAAAACAATAAATTAAAATTTAGATGCTAGCTAATGAAAGATGTACCTTTTTATAACAATAAATTTTGCATTTATGATATTGCGAATATTACGTTTGTACTTATGGGGGATAGATCTCCCATATCAAAAATAAATACATGTACATAGTGAAAATATATTTTGGAGGGATAGCAATACTTTTTTAATACATATTATCCTCCCACCCTAGACAAAATCTTGTAGTCTATATTCCTATAACTTATCTATTATTCTAAGTGTTAAAATGAAGTTGTAAAGATATCACTACTAATTATTAGTTTGTCTATGTTAACATTCAAAATCACTATTTTTAATAAATGGTAGGTTTTAACTAATTTATAATGGATTGAAAATAGAAACGATGTCATATAATATAGTTTATATCAAGATAGTAAAATTGTGACTATTATTTATTAGATTAGTTTATGGTGAATAATAATGACAACTTATAAAATGTTTAATGCAATGACATTAAATAGAATGTTGATGTTTGCTGATGGGCATAATTATTGAGCTAATTTATACTACTTAGTCAAAAAAAAAAATAATCATTTATTAAATCAACTTCAAATAATTACCTAATTTCATAAAAATAATGATTAACACATACTTAGCTGGTATTAACAATTAATAGACATTCGATTTATTCCTTCGTAAATTTACTAGTTGTATGATTTGTGGTAGTTCCTAAATATTTCCGTTTCAACGCTTAAATTAGTAATAGGCATTTTCGAATGCCTATTACTATGGAATAATTTTTTATGCAACTCAATAATTTATTTTTATAATTAACTATCAAACATATAAAAACTATCGAATAATCCAACGCTATTCGAATATTTTTACTATTGTACAGTTCAATAGTTACTATTGAATATAAAATCAAAATTTCCCATCACTACCTTTAATTTATAAAATTAAATTTATATAATTCTACAATCACGGCCTCATTTTGAGGAAAACATTGGGTACATGCGCCCTGGATAACAAGTTTGGAAATGGCATTGAAAAAATGTTCACCTTGAAGTTACCGCTTGCACGTGTAAATTCATGAATTAAATACATTTTTTCGTAAAAAATTGGTACAATACTATATCACTAGAGCAGAATTCCTAAATGTTATCCTAATCATTTGTTTTTCGGTATAATTTATTTATTTATTTATTTCCGCGGACAAATGTCCAATTTACAATAATTTAATAATAACAATATATATATAATTCAATACAATATAATACAATTCAAATTATAAAATATTATAGTATTATAAAATTATAAAGGTATATAAATTAAATCATTCTTTTGAGTGCAGTAATTATTAATTTTGAAATTTAATTGGCCTAATATGTAAGAGTCGTTAATCTCATTGTTCAATAATTTGGAACTAATAATAATAATATAAATAATGTAAAATGAATAATATAAATCTAAGATAGAATAAAATACAAAAATTAAAAACAAATAGTGTATAACAAATATTTATCATACATTTTTTTATAATCTGTTAACACATCAAAAATACTTTTCATCCTTTATAAAAATGGAAGAAATCAAGTAAAATCAAAAACTGGTTTTTGAATGTGCCTACTATGTGTATGTATTGCACTGACGGGAGGTCTTTCAACATGATTTGGTTGGGTTGAATTGTTTCTAGATTTATTGTCATTAATTACATTATCTGTGATAATTTTATGCAAACTAAGGATAACGTTGAATTTACGTACACTTAACCGCTGCATATAAAACGAAAAAACACTTTAATATGACTTTAATAAAATTGGATAAATTATTAAAACTTGAATAGTTTTATTTTGCATTAATGATGGCTTACAACATCACATTGACTATTTTGGAATTAAAAGTATATGAAATATCTGTTTAAAATAAATTATTCTACAGGATGAAGTTAAGTTATTGTAAATATATTTTTTAAACAAATTCACAAGTTTTTATTTCAAAATTACATCTAATTTAATTACAACACATATATGTATCAATATTTTTTAATTAAAAAAAAATCTATTAAACATTTTAAAAGAATAAAATTTTACAATTAATCCATTCGTTCACATTTACCCCGCGTCGTCTTAAATATATAATTACTATTATGGTATTACATGCCGGTAAAATATAATTTTCGAATTCAATTTTTATTATTTAATGTACACTCTTATATCAAAACTAAAACTGGATATTATTTTTTTTCTTAAAATTAGACTCGTATGTTTTCTTAAAAAAATAAAATAAAATAATAGTAATAAACATAAGGCTTATACATTTTTTTTACGAAATCAATTATATTAATTTAAACCTATAGATACTTGCATATTATTTTTTTAGGCTTTAATTAGTATAGTATAGTTTTAATAAAACCATTAGGTTGTAAAAGTATAACAACCCTGTATTCATAAGGCCTAAACTATATAATATTAAATAGTTTGAATTATCATAAGCGTTTTTCATGAATAATGGTAAACATGATTTTTATAAATCACTAGATCATATTAGACGACTTGAAATAAGCTTCTAGTGTAATATTAAATTATGAAATTTAAACATATAAAAGCACATTTGCCACTGTTTTTTGAAATTGATGTTGTTTTACACATTGTGATCCTAAGCTCACACATCTTCATTTCGGAAGTATATGTATTTATAAATTTTGTTTGAGACATTTCGAATGGTCACAAGTTTGTGCAACTTTGTCGCAATAACGTAAAGCCGAGTAGAAATATTTAAAATTATAGGAAGAGTAAATCCCTTTACCCTTATAGAAATAACACTTTACTAAACTTTTAAGTCGATTGATAAAAAATTGTATTATTTTAGTATAAAAATATAATTGAAATAGTTCAAAACATCAAATATCCTTTTTGGAAAATATTTTTGGTTGTTGATGTTGCTGATGAACGCTATAATTGAATTAAAAAATATGTCCCACGAAGCCGGTTGTATTTTAGGTCCTGCTATTAATAATGAACATATTACGTTTTTATTGCTTATTTATTCTATCATTTGATTGAATTACTTTTGGTACTAATCGAGCACAGCTAGAAAAATATTTTTTCACTATAGAACCTGATCAACAATTTTTAACGCACTTAAAGAATATTTGTTTACGTAAGAATCTCTACAATTAAAGAATCTCATGTGTGTTATTTTATTTATGTAATAATTATAGTACTTCTATAGAATTTTTGGTGAATTTAGTTGAACAATTTCAAAAAAATAATTGTAAAATTATAGAAATTATAATCTCAGAAGTGGAGATTGGATAATTTTTCTTATTTAAACCTCTTTACCGGTAAAAATTCTGAGATGTAACTGTGTGTAAGTATATAATGTGATTATTATAGTCAATTGAAATTACCCATAAAATTATGAACAATACGGCGCTCTTGGATAAAAATTTCAATTTTTTATATATTTTTTTAGTCGTGACTCTAAATGCAATTGCACTTGAGCACCCTGGATTAAACCACCACTACATAGAATATAGTAAAAAAAAAAGTCAAATTCTACAATAGCTATACAAATTTATATAATAATACATACAATATTCATAAATTGATGAATTATATATTTAAAACATATACATTATTTAAGACCCATAAAATATATTTTTTATATTCTTGTTTAATAATTTATATAGTTTTCTTATTAAATTTAGCGTTTTTTTCAACCATAATTGCAATCTGAGAACATGCCAAAATAGAAATTTACTAGGCTATCAGATAATGATGAAAATTAAAAATGTCTTTTTATTCTTTGTAAAAACATTTATCATTGAAAGCCTTCTATTAAGTACCTTCCAAAATTCAATATAAGATGTTTTAAACAGTTTTTCTCAATTATTTGCCTCAATATAGCTGAGTCTCTCCAACAGAATTATATCACTGGACTAGTCCAATTTTGTGAATTAAATTCATTCGTTTATATGGTGTGTGTCTATAGAGAGTGTACACGTATAAATTATGTACTTAATAAAAATACATGGTAATGTAATGAATGCAAGGAATAAAAAATTGTCCCCATGTTAGAAATCATCACGTACATAAAATGGTATTGGTGGGGTGTCGAACGGGTGGCCGGTAATCGGCGCCGGTTCAACTTCGTTCATTCTTGCTTCACGCGCCGCAGTTCAAAATTACAGTGCGAATCTGTATTTTCTTATTTCTTGTGCGTTGGTTTGTGTCGAATAATTTTTAAATATTTATCGATGCCAGTGAAATTTATAATAACTGTGTTTTTTTCTACTGTGTAAAATATTGAGTTTAATTATTTTATTTGTAGTGACTGTGTTTTATTTATGTATATGTATATTTTTTTGTAAAAGTTTGAACCTTTTTTTATTTAGAAAATGTTAAACCTATAAATGTGAGTATTATACAATAATTTTATTTATTATAAATAATGTTAAGACAGTATAAATACTTATTGTAAACAGAATACAAAACAATGAATTGTTTGATAATAATAATTATTTGAATTTATCCAAAAAAAAAATTGTATTCGACTCGTGTTCCATTCTTTACATATTTAAAGAAAATTAAAGTTATCACTAATTTTGAATGAAAAAAATTTTAATTTAACAATAACATATTAAAAAGTAGTATTTTTTAGTACATTTTTATTTTTAACTATTCAAATAATTTATATTATCAAAATTTTTTATGCATTTTTTCAATAGAGCAATGGGGGCCGCTATGTTTAACGTATTCCGGTTTGAAAAGTTGATATTAAATCCTTTTTTTTTTTTTTTACTAATCGTTTCTTTTTATATAATGCAGAATAATATTTGTAGTGATACAAATATTTTTTGAAGCGAGCTGGGCCACCATAATTATTGTGCCTCCTGGGCCGTTAGCTTCTTAGTCCGCCTTTGCTTAGATATTTTATATTTAGGGCAAAAATTCTACCTATTATCCACCAGGTCGAATTACTTATATATCCCAGTAGGTATAGACGCCAGTCGTCAAGAGGTAGTAGCAAACATCATCAGCAGGTAGACCTTTAAGAAGCCATTACTAGGAAGACACTCATGGTAACAAATAATATCGATACAATCAAATGCGAAAATATTGTTGTGGAAATTGAATTGAATTTCTAAAGAATTTGATTTTGTTGATGATTTATAAATTATTCGAAGATGTGAGCTTTTGATCGTAATGTTATACATAATAATAATACTATTATTATTGTTGATTCGATACATACTTCTACAAGATTTTTAAATGAATTACGCTATTTTACATAGTATTCAAGTTTTTAAATTAAATAAATTCGATTCATATGTATTGATTTATAGAAGAAGAGAGAGTTAAAAGTTAATCACCCAATCATCTACAAATAAAATAAAACTAACTTATAATATTACTAGTTTTAAAAAAAAACATAAACAAAGTAGAATCTATGATTTTTTGTTAATTTAATGTTACAATATAAAAACTATATTTTTCAAGTAAACTAAACTAAGATATACCATCTAAACAAATATAGCTATCGACATTTTCACTCCCCTCCTATAAAAAGAGTCTGAAGATTTTTAATGTAACCAAATATTTTATTATAAAAACGAGTTTGGGAAATACTTTGAGTTTACCGTTGCTTATTTAACAATCAAGAGTATTAATTGTTTATAATGATTTTATTGGAGAAAGCCACTGCAATACAATAATTGTTTAAATCTGTAAATAATCTTTACAAAAAAATCCTACTAAAAAAACAACATTTTTTTAATTTTATTGTATTAAAGTTAAAGACAAATTAGGTATAAAAATATTTTTATACCATTTTTCAATAGTTAAAAAAAAATAATAACGTATTAAAATCTCAAATATAGAGCTAACGTGTATATTATTTTAACGAAAGACGCCTGAATACATTTTATTTATCTTTAAGAAACAGAAAAATTATATTTATTTAATTGTTTTAGTTGAAAATGTCTTACAATATAGATCATGATTCATTATAACTAAAAATAAAATAAATACGATATCATGGGTACGGAAATATATATAATGTAGAAGAATTTTAATTACGGAAAATGTAAAAAAATATATTATACTAGTGAAGCTAAGGAGTTTTAAGCTATTTTACTCAAAACTTTTGTAAAGTATTTTTAAAAATATAAATTTTTTTAATCGTAGTCTTATCAATTTAAGATATTAGACATATGATTAAAAATGAAAATTAAGAAAAACAAAGTCTAATAAAATTATTATTAAAATAAAAAGTCTAAAAGATTTCATTTTAACTAGAAGAAACATTAATGTTAATTGTTCATTTTTTATTCTAAGTTTCAGATATGTTTTCTCAAATAACATAATTTGTATAGCATTTACCTAATTAAAAACAGTATATTCGTTAAAAAAGACATTTGTTGTAATTTACTTGATACATTCATAAACGTATAAGCTGTAATATTATACATTGTACTGTATCACATCATCATCTTTAATTATAATACTCGTAAAAATATTATTATATTGTACTTATACTTATAAATTATAAAATTGTGCCATAGCCATAATTTCATAATAGGGGGCTATAGTAAACAAATCTACAAAATCTCATATTTTTAGGAGGAGAATGGAGTTTACATTTTAGAGAAGAATATTGTTGTTAAGAGGGGCGTGCTTCCTTGGTTCCTGGATAAGACATTTCTTATATAATAACGTCATAGGCGTATTTTGAAAGGTCTAGAAGAGGCTTAGCTCTCTCAAAAATGATGAAAATAGCATGTATTTTTTTATCAAGAAAATTTTTAAGGTGGGAAAAATTTCAATTAGACCTCCAAAACATTTTGCTCATATTATGCCTACGAATTAGACTCTTAAAATGTAAATTGTACAACTGAATTAATAATCTTGAGGCAATCGAGTTCTAAGTTATTTTTTTCGTCGTGTAAAAATACATTTTCAATGTTTTAATGCATATTTTTAAATTATATACGAGAATTATTTATGGAATTTTTTTTAAATGTATAGATTTATATTAAATTTATCTCATATTCTTTATTATTTTTGTATTTCTTTTATAACGAGAATACAGAAAAATAATAAAGAATATAAAAAGTAGAAATATAAATATTCTTTTTTTTTTTTAAATAATAATATTTATTTAAAATTATGATCATAGGTCTTAAATTTCAAATCAGTGAAAAAAAATTAGTTTGTCATCTCCCCTGAAAAGTTAAATGAATACACAGTATTCTTTTAGCAAATTACGATTAATAAATAATGTGTAACGTTGTTGCATGAATCTAGTAGTATATAAAAGGGGTTTTCGGCAAAAAAAACTACGTATAGCAACAAAACCCTATAAAAAAAAATTATTTTAATATCCTCTTTAGTAAGCTACTTTTTGTGGAAGTTGGTCATGTAGATCAAAAAAATTTAATCAACAGTTAGACATAGTGATAATTTATATTTATATGCAACAGCGAACGTTTGGTAAGGATGTTTTTACATTTTTATAATTTTTTTATATATAAACAATGGGCACAATAGACACATTTCTCTTTACTTTTTGAACACTTATATAAAACTTAAACCATAGACATAGTAATAAATAAGACATACAAAGTAATTACTATGTCTATATTTTAAACAGAACTAAAAATTGTTTTTATAAAATATTTTTAAAATATGTGTCCTGAATTTTGGGAGCTAAGGTAAGTTCAGCGAGGGTTAACTCCCCTTAGCCTTTCCACAATATACGCCTATGTTTTTAAATAATACTCTAAAAATATACACATTTTGTACATTTAATTTCTTCAGTAATTATTTTATAGATAAATTTTTCTTACAGAGGTTAAAAATAAATTTTCTTGATAACTAAGTGATAGTGAATGGATACCAGAGTTATGTAACCTATATTCACCCTCATATTCGTTTACTACTCGGATATAATATAAAAATATCTTAAACATTTTTTTGAACAAAATATTTACTTATACCTATAATTGTAACAAGAAAAACATATTTTGCGGACGCTTAATATTTAATTGTCTTTTATTAAAATTATTTTTCTTTAATCACATTAAAAATTACATTTAGTTTATAGGTTACAATTTTACTTAAATCAATTAACTGTAATTTATAATATATATATATATATATATTTATAAGTGCAATATCAATAAAATGTTCATGAGATCTAAATTAATTTATTCCCCTCTTAAATAGTATACCATTATAAATTAAATGTAATTTTCATCATTTTGGTGTTGGTGCTTGTGTAATCTATTTTATGTGAAATTTACAATGGCCAAAAATTTTTAATCTAATATCTTGTAAATTTTATTAAAATATGTTAAAAACTCATTATTTATGAACTATAAATAGTAAGTTTTAACAACATTAAAATATAATAATTCCAATTTATCTCGTTCAAATTAATCTGTAACAATTAATTTATTTATTGTCAATAATAAAATTAAATAAGTCATAGATGCATTTCGATTAAATTAGCTTTAACTTATTATATTATAGGCAGTATCGCTTTTAAATGTTGTGGGGTACAATGCAAAAACGTTATCGCGGAGTCATTTAACATTTTTTATTTAGGAAAAAAAGACAATCTTTTGCTTTTTATTAATGCCCGTGATGCTATTTTAAGCGCAAGGCCCTAGGCAAGTTTAATGGTGATTTTGTTCTTCTGATGGCCCTGTTTATACTATATATTAAAACTAGTTTTTACAATAATTATTTTTCTGGGTAATCAATAATGATTTTTTCTCCTAAATCATTACAAATCTTACTTTCACAAAAGTTTGTTTCCTCCATTGGTGGAAATATAAGTACTTAGCCCCCTAATTTTAAATAAAATTTCCGGCCATAGTTTCATCATTTCGTTACTTTTGAAGCAACATCACTAATATCATTTTTGTAATTTTACACTAGAGAAAAAAATCTTGTTTCGTAAAATTAATAGTACCGGTCATGAATTTATATTATTTAATTAATGCGATATGTATTAATTTTAGCGAAAATCTGAATTTGCCATTCGTTTCTATGTAAAATTTTACATAAAATGGTGTTATCAACTCATATTTACCAAAATGTGAGTTAGGCGGCGTTGTTTTTTAGACGACGATTTCTATAACTTTAATCAGACATTATATTCATACTTAGTAAATGTTAATCGTCTTATTAATTTACTCAACACCAGCAATTAATGACTAAAACAGAATATACGTTTATATTCTTCAAATGCCTTTAATTGCCGTGTTAAAACTTTGAATAATATCCTACCACACGTTGATTCTTTGCCAAGAGCCTAACTTGTATATTTTAATAATAAATATTGAAGATAAAACTTATTAAAATACTTCATTTTACTGAAAAATGGTCGCGTGTTACAACTACCTTCACTAGTTGGTACAAAATATTTAATAATATGACAGCAGCTATATTATGTTTTTTATTGTCACTCACAACATCGACTGTTTTTTTATTTTGGCATTCCGCCCACAATATAACATTGTATATGCCTTTGTTGTATTCTTACACAGACGTTGTTTCCGCACTACCAACAATATAATACCCTGGATCCTTTTTCCTTGCTACCCTCGATCAGGTTTCTCGTTGTATGCTCAACTTATGTTGTATTGTTACCGTATGGTTCAATATTGGTATTTGGCCCCACCGCAATGTTGCTAGTTTCTTCCGGTTCTATCACGAAACGTGTTTATTGTTCGATGATCCGTTTAAACAATTTGGCACACGAATTTCGCTCTTAAATGTTTTTATTGTTTTTATAACATTATAAAAAAAAAAACTCATTTCGCTTTTGTTATCTATAAAAATAGGACAAAATTGTTTTAACTTCGCAAATGTATGAAAATGTATTGTTATAGTGTCAGAATAGTCGTATGATTTTAAAAACATTTTTAATTTTCACTACTGTTTGTTGCTATTCAATAAATTCTTTAGTTAATATTAATTGAGCATAAAACCTGCTTGAAATATTTCGGTACGAAGAATGTGTAAAAACTAGTCAACATTAGTTTTAGATTTTATTATTCTGATTATAGTTATCTTAAACTACAATAATCAATACGGGTGTATGTTATTTTTGTTCGAAGCTTAAACAAAATTTATAAGAATACATATTTAATTAAATGTGATAGACATTTTTAACCAGTTCTAAAAAACCTTTTAGAAATGTAATTCGTCAATATATTTACAATTAAATTTTTTTTAAATAGTAGATATGTCTAGAACTCTACATGTAATATATGACTCTACAAAGCTATAAGACAATATTTAAATATTTTTAAAATATATTACAATTGTAAAAATAATTTAAATCAAGAAATAAAATGCATTTTGTGCCAACGACAATGGCTTCTTAAATAACGTGTTTATCAATCGACAAACTCTAATATATTAAATTTAATTTACAACTCTGCAGGTAATCAAACGTTATTTAACGACCGATAGAGTTGCGTTAATTATAATAAAAAAAAACTTATATAGACTGTATAGGCATGAAACGCGCGACAACAAGTTAGGTATAATTATATAAAGCAACGAAATTTACGAACAAGTTTTATTGAAACAATTAGTAAATTTGTAGTAGAATTATATTTCTTGAAAACATTACAATCATATAGAAAAATTTACGTAGAAGAGAATGCTGCTATTGTAAAATAATTTTGAGCAATATAGACGAAGTTATAATTCAAAACATTATAAATTATTGTAGACACTTTTTTTGTTGCTTTTATAGCCTCATTAAGGGTCATAGCAACCTTCTTCAAAGGGAGTAATTTTACTCTTGTTCTTAATTGTTATAATTTTATAGAAAAAGAATTTTAAAATAAAATTGGTGTCTTGAGTTAAAATTTAAAAGTACACTTGCAATTTTATTCTGTAATAAGAATAAATTGATTAAAAAAAAAAAGAGCCATTTGTTATTGAATTGTGTTTATTTCCCTCTAAGTGTTAACCGAAGACACCAAGCTAAGTTAAAGACTTATCGAACACGGCAATATTCACTCGGCT
Source organism: Daktulosphaira vitifoliae (assembly GCF_025091365.1). NCBI lineage: Eukaryota > Metazoa > Arthropoda > Insecta > Hemiptera > Phylloxeridae > Daktulosphaira > Daktulosphaira vitifoliae. The sequence continues at coordinate 44,263,005 of NW_026099574.1, forward strand.
AACACGGTGTGGCAGAGCAGGAACGTGGCAATGTCTTACGCGCACTGCATGGGTTTGAGACTTGGTCATAAGTGACACCGTTGGCCGAGTAAGAAAATAATTCAGTTGGTGGAGTCACCATATAAAAAAGCATAAAAAAATAAATATTTTTAATGTTACATGTTAAACTTTCTCAATCTATAAATAATGATAATAATAATAATATTTATTCTTAAAAAAACAAATAAATATAATCGGCCTGGCTGTAATAGTAGAAAATAAATTATAAACTAAATAATAATGAAAAATACAAGGCTATATAGTAATTATGTAAATAAGACAAAATGACATAATTAATATGAAGTTAACGAAATTAGGCTTTATGATTAACTTCATTGACTTTACAAACAATGTGTATGTTATGAAATATTGGGTTTGTAATGTATTGTATCAAGCTTATATTCTTTAATTATTATGTGTACAGGTTTGGATTAAAGAGCCTCGGGAACCATCTTGAATTTTTCTAACCTAGTCATGATTAGTGACAGTTTTTCTGTTTTTTTTTTTGCGGTAGCCATATTATCCATTGGGGGCTCATATAGATCTTTATCCTATCCTGTCTGTGTAAACTTAAAATATCTCCAAAGAATTTTTCTTTATTTTTTATATATTTAAATTAAATTATATTTGATGAAATTTCTTCCTTGGAATATTTAAAATTTTAAGATATTTATTTGATTATTTTATTTCAAAATAATACAAGAAAATGTAAATGTTGAACCTTTGTCTCATAAAAAAATCTATCTTTATTATAAATTCGATTTTTAAGCTTAACATTTTTTTATTTAGATGTAATTTTCATAAAATCATTACAGATCGTAAACGATTTTTCATGAATGAATGAAACTACAGCTCATTAAAAAAAAACAACTATCAACCGGCTCTGTATTCGATAGTAAAATTATGTTATTGGGTATTATAATATCTGTATGTAAGTGTTGTTGCATTTTGATTAAGCCAAATTTGTAAGTGTCTATACCCGGTTTGTAAATAATAGCTACAATTAAAAAAAATTTCCATAATAATATTTCAACTATCTTGTGCAACAATGTTCTTCCATATAGTTAACACGTGTTTATTGAACGTGCCGCCGCAATAAAGGTTGTATATATAAATCAGTTCCAAAGAGATTTTAGTTCTGAGTAGATCGAAATTTATGTGACAATATAATATCCGCCCAATAGTTATTATTGTATGTAATGTATGGCTGCTGCTGCTGTCCTAAAAAAAATCATTATTTATATACACAGCATATAGACATCATGTCGCCAGTAATGTAGCTGTACACATACTTATTGTAATGTTGTGCAATCATCTTGCCAGAAATAATTTAAATCCGGAGAAAATGAATTACTGTAAAGGTTTATTTCATATGATTTTAACAATCTTTGATATAATGAATGTGTTGTCAGGTTATTTCTAATTCGATATTCCAATTACAAGCTTATGCTTAAAGAGAATGTGTAACTATATAAATAATTAAATATATTATTGTATTATATATAATTTAAAAATTTGTTTGAAATAAGCATTTTCTTTTTTGAGGATGTGGTTATAACATAATATCTCTATCGTGTAATGTGACTTATAAATTGTAACGGCCACCCACATCTCTTTCATTCATAGATGATGTAAGTGTTTTTTATTCTACTTCTTTTATCAAGCTGTAGAATCTTTTACACAGCTTATAATTTATAACGTGATGTACTCGTGCTCTATAGATTTTTTCTGCATTTGAACTAATACCTCTATAAAACCACTCGAAACGTTTTAAAAAATCACTGGAAGTGTACTTAATAAAATAAGCCTAACTGAAAAACAATTATTTATCGCTTCATACATGTGTACATGATTGCGCATGCTATCCCTCAAATTTCTTAATGGTAGTCCTTTGTAGTAGAATTATTAATTATCAGTTATAACTTCAAAGAGATTTCAAAGAAATTACCTTATAAATTAATTGTCTTAAAGGAAAAACGAAAGTACAATCGTATGAATGATGAAATTCTTTAAAATTTAGTCTGTCAATATAAAAGCTCGTACGATCAATACTACAAACTATTTACATTTCTATTTTACAAAAAAAATATATATATATTTTCATCTATACAATAACTTTTTATTACACATAATTAACATGTTTCTTTAAAATACATGACTTTCAGCTCATTTCAAATATATACGTTAGAAATAGAGTCGTAATAAAAATAAAGCATGTATATATATAACTGCCAAATTTAAAATAATAACACTTATTAAACAATATTCAACTCATACTTCTAACTATAGAACTTAATTCATTCTCATTGTTTCTAAAGAAAAAGCCAATCAATTTTATATACGATACTATTGAATCGCAAAACACAAAGATAACATTTGTTATTATACAAAAGTAGTTTTATGATATTTGACGGGTTAAATTACATTTTACGTTTTGAAGTGCAACTAAACTAAAAGTATTTGGTAATTTTCTCAAAAGAATAACGAATATATTTATCATATAATGTTCAATGACCCTTTCATTATATACGAAGATATCTTAATAATTCTGTACAATAGTATTGAAGACCATCATTATGACTAACATAAATATTGTTGAAATGGGAGATTGTCGATCGCTTTTGTTTGGTTCAGTAACTCTTCATCTTCCCAACGTGTACAAAAAGATGTACAGTTTTTTGATCAACTGTGATCACACTGAATAACGTCCTGAGGCTAATTGTTTTGTGTTCGCCGACAGTGTATTATTATCATTAGGTGATTTCCATCCCCGTACCACAGCACACTTATACGCTGTGAGATGAATATTAATTCTTGATACTAGTCATGTTTAACTTTTTTTTATGTGTTTGCGCATGAGATCGAAATAATTTAGGTACATGATACTCGCATTAGCCACAAACCGAAGAAGGAGACAGTCAGTTTGATTATTTCCCAGTTCAATTAATCTGTCTATACAATTATTTGTCAATAAATAAATGTGGAAATTGTGAGTAATATAAAAATACATACAGCAGAGTATTAACAAATGAGTATTAATACATTTAGCTTTAAAACGGTCAATTTTGGTGGATATGTTATAGGTGTGCATGTGGCAGTTAAGATATAAACTATAAGTCAATAAGAAAATACGAGTACGAGCTATGAAATCAGAATTTAGAACAAAACTATTTAAATTATAACAACATAATATTAATCAATAATAAATACGTTTAAAATATTTTAATTGAAAGTCGGGGATATAGTCTTTTTAACGTAGTAGATGACTTTAGTGTAGTGACGTATTAATATGAGTGTCAGCGGGCTATGACTTCCTCTTAACAATAGCAATGTCATACCTTATAAGAGTGCAACTTTATTTTTTAAAATTGCAACATTAATAATTAAATAGCTTATAAATTAAAAAATTATTTAATTAAAAAAATTACTAGTTGATTACTATTTTAAAACAGTATTACACAAGTTATACATTTTCAAAACATTGAATAGAGGAGAGACACGTTATGACTACTTATATCATTAGACATTTCTCAGTCTCACTTTTCCTTCCACCCACGTAAAAAATATTAATAAATTTTACAATAAAATGGTACTGGCCAGTAATTTTATTAATATCTATTTCATAAGCTAATTAATAATGTATGTTGCTATTTGGAATAAAGTTATAATAATAATAAAAAAAAATTATTTATTACCATAACTTTTAGCTCAACTTACAAGTGTGAAATTGACATCATTAAATAGAAAAAAATGAAATAGTTAAGATTAATATGCAGTCAGGAAATCTTATAATTACTATTTACAGTATATTTATCAGAAAAGCTTATTATTTTTTTACATTTTTACCGTAATAGATAACTTAAATAGAAGTAATAGTAATCATTTCCTAGTAACTTTTGGTGTTTAAAAAGATTCTAGAATTGAAATATGAACTGAATTAATTTTAATGATTTACTTTAACTAAAAAAACCAATAAAAAAAAGTGGATTAAAAGAACTACTCAGTAGCGTATTATAAAACTTGATTATAATTGAAAAAATCCATTGTTAATTCAGGAGACTCAAACAATCATTTTTTTTTTAAATGGTTTAAACAGCAAAATGTGACAAAAAAATTTTGAATATTATAGTCTAGTAATAGCAAACACAAATAGAATAAAAAAAATTTTAAATTACAGAATAAAATGATTAAATTTTGTAGTTGAAACCTATCATATCAAACTTGATTCGTCAATAATTATGAATTGTAATCATTTGACGTATCGTTGAAAATAGTAGGTCAAGTGAGAGCTAAAACCTAAATTATAGTAAAATAATTTTAACATGAATAAGAAATTTTTTCTCACAATTGGTGACTATTGATGGGATCCTTGATTTTTATTGAAGTTATTGAATCTAAATGAGATAAAAATTAAATGAGTTGAAAATTTATTCTTATTTAAAAAGAATTAAGATAAAAATGCAAAAAATGCTTGGCCATACGCGGGTTGGAACCTTGTACCCAAGCGCGTAAGACATCGTTTCCGTTGATTGAAAAAAATGGCAATTTAAGCTAGTTCAAATTTCAAAGCTATTTTTCTCGACTTAAAAAAAGGAAAAAAAATTTAAATAAATTTAACTTTCTATGCTATATCAATTTGATTTATATAATATTTATGAAAATCAATGTACTTTACTTGTCAGGTATTTTAAATTAAAATAAAATACAGAATTTTAATACAAAATTAGCATATTTTTGAATGACAGTAGTCATTTTTACCATGAAGACAAGTCCAGAGGTCAAAGTTTTTTTAAAATTAAAGTATATTACATAAGCTTTAATTTAAGATATATATATATAAAAGTTTCAGTTTTTCCGGAACATTTTCATAAGTTGAAAAAATTAATTTTTTATTAAAAAGTTTCCATATTGAAACCCTCCCTATGGGCAAGTAATGGGTCAAATGTTTACAAAAATATATCAAAGTTATGGCAGTTTTAAGAAAAAAAAATTGAAAAAATGGCGAAATTTACTGATTATTAAAATTGTAAATTTTGGGGGAATTTCCTCCATTTACGGGAAACGAGAGAAATTTTTTCAATTTTTGAGGGTAATGTGATCGACTAGATACGATTTGTGATCTTTTGACGTATTGTTCATAAAAATCAGTCCAGCGAGAGCTAAGATTGAGCGTACACAGACACAAAAAAAAAAAATAATAATAAAAAAAACACATCATAGTAAAATTAATACTTTCTCAGAACCGTATCGAAGCTAAAAATTAGATAAAATTACTACTTATATCAATTGGCGAGTACAAAATGTCTATATTATTTGTAGAGTTAGCAGTAGACACTGAAATGTAATAGGGAAACTATAGTTATATATTTATATATTTAGTTTAATAGCCATATAGTTTTTTGATATATTTTGTAAGTAAAATAATGTTTTATTTTTTCGACTAATGTACTACTCTCAAAGTTATAACAAAGGCTTTAGCTTTTTATTATTAAGTTTTTCATATACTGTTAGTGTATAAAATGTACAAGTGTACAAGAAATTTTAGTTTTTACGCAAGATTTTAACTATTATTTTTATGAATATAGTTGATATAAAAGTTTTTTCTAGAAATTGAGAAATAAATTTGTTCTTAATGATTTATTAAATTAAAAATAAAAAAATAGGCATCAAAATAACTGCATATCATTAATAATGTCGATTTTCCTAAAATTTATTTCACTAATTGGATCTAAAGTATTAACAAAAGAATAAGGTGTATAGGAAAAAGTTTGTTTATTTTCGTACTCAAACAAAATAGATAATTTAAATTAGTCAACAAATTCAAGATCTTTACTACTTTTCTCATTAATATTTGACATTGCACTAGGTAATTTGTTCTCAAACTAATAAAAAAAGGAAGAGTTATCCATTTACTAATAATTTTCTGAAAAATAATATTTTCCTGTAATGAAGTTTATTACAAAACAATTGGAGTAAGATTTATTAGTTTAATTATTCAAATTTAATAAAATAATTCACAAACTTTTTTATTTCAAAATAAGTATAACATGGATTCTTTTAGAGCTACGCTGAAGTTTTATCCCAAATCAAAATTTTTTTATTACATTATGTGACAAAAATTGTGTACAAAAATATAAATTTTGAGAACTGTACAATGTTAATTACATAATTATATATTTATAAATAAGAAAGTCAAGTACATTATTTCGAATAGACCTAGAAAATAATAGTTTATCTTTAAAACGTTAGCATCCCAAGTACAAAGCACTGTTTGTGCTTTTCACTGTTAAAAATATTATACGTCAGAATAATATGGTCAGGATTCATGATCTACCATAAACTGCTTCAAAAATAGTTTAAAAAATGTGAACTAAAATTAGATAAAAGGTTTGCAGGTAAAAATTACCTTCAATTTTTTATTTATCTCATACATTAAAAAATAGTCACAAATAAAAATCGTTCAGAGATAAGGTTACAGGCAATTTAATAAATGAATGATGTGTTACATCTTCTCACTACTTCATTTCAACTGTTAATTTTCAAATTAAACATTGGAAATTAATCATATTAAATATATACGGCGTAATAATAATTTTATAATATTAAGGTTTTTTTTTGTTTAGATGAACAGGATATTGATAAACAAGAGAAATCGCCAACATTTTTAAGCAGGTAAGAATTTTTTAATATCTTAACACTTGTTTAGTTTATTAACAATGATGATTTTTAGTTACTATATTGAAATAAATAGATTATATGATGGCATAATATTAATTGAAACTAATAATAAATGATGTTGTAACAAATTTTGTTCATTATTTTTATATCTATTTTCATATTACATAATGTAATTAATTATGTCAAGAAATATTAAATAATTTTGCTAGAAGAATCACAGTCATTTATCAATATTTAATCTCCAGTGTTTCATAAAATAGTAAAAAACGTAATTTTTGAAACTATAGAAGATATCAAATTGGATTATATTTAATTTTAAAGTAATTAAAAATTATAACCTTTAATATTAAAACAGCAATTTAAAACAGTTTATCTTGTAGTTGATGTTTTATTATACATTTAGGTTGAATTCACAAATGACATTTAGGTTATATAAAAGTTTTTTTTATACTTATTGTTTGAATTGTAATAAATTATATTTAGTGCGATGTTTATTTCACGAGTTCAACTTACAATAAAGAATTAGCTATAGTACATTTACACATGTGTAGTTTTAAATAATAAATTAATTTCAAACCGTTTAATATTGATCTAACTCGGATTTAGATTTGTTTTGAATGAATTAACGATCCATTAATCGATTAATCGAACTTTGTTCGTATTGACTAAGTACTGTAAATTAATGTGTTACTATATTTGTTTTGGTACCTCCCGCAGTTAAAACATGATAATAACATTGTCAAACCATTTGGTTATTATTATTATTGAAACATTCTCGCCTTTTTTTTCTGTATTTGAAATAAAAATGAAAATGTTAATTAATTATAAGACTTGTCTGGTCACAATACGATTAAAATAGTTCCAGGTTAACTACTACATTTTTGGTCATAATTTAAAAACAAAGCCAGTCATTTTTTCTAAATTATATTTTAATTCTTTCTTTTTGCGATTTCTGTTACATAAAGGTAGTTTTCAAGTATTTATGTCTTACCAAATGTTAAATTACACTAAACTTAATTTTTTCTTTTTACAAAATGTAAAATTACACTACATATTTTTGAGGATTTGAACATTTTTCCATTAAAAAATGTGTACAATTCATTTTTTTCCACATTAAAATAATTGTTTCAGATAACTAATTATACTTGTGAAATTGGAAAACGTATGATTGACATCAATTAAAGTGACGCATGTGTCTATGTTATTTGATCAAATAAATAATAACCAATTGATTATTATTTTTTACGCAACTTCAAAGAGACTCGAGTGCGTAAACATATTTTTTTAGGTGGCGAATGTTTTTATCATATGGTTGGATTTTTGATGACTTGATTATTTTATTTTTATTTCTATTTCCTGTGTAGTTTAATAATTCTATTTTTGAAATTAAAAATATTATCAAAATATTTCCTTATCTGCCGCTAATCAAGAATAATTTTATTATTTCAGCATGAAACAAATTGCCTCATTCTTATTTAAACACGTTTAAAAAAATAATGCGTAAAAAACAGGAACTTGATAAAATACCGCATCTTAAATATGTTACTTAACCATTAAGGAAATAGTAACAATTATATTTGTAACTTGACAAATTATATTGCTCATAGTCAGTGGCGAATTTATAAGGGAGTATAGAGATTTTAGGCCCCCAGACTCTGATATTTTTATATTATATAATATTTAGGGAAGATTTCTGGTACGTATTTCAAGTATATCCTATTATTTAAGATCTCATTAGAAAAATGTTGAAAATCCGTTAGACTTTTGTCTTAATATACAAACAGTTAATTAACTAAGTTGTTGTTTAAGAAGTTTGTGTATTATATCGATTGAGTTCTAAATTTTTAGTCATTTTGTTTTTTAAATTATACATATTGTAACTAATTTATGTATTATCAATCACAATAAAAAATAAAATATAGGATTTGTTGTTTTTTGTATTTTACATGGCACCATCAGTAAAATATGCATCTATAAAAACGTTGATGTTTTGACTGAAATACTTTGTTCGTATCCTTTAGATGCCATAAAACCAAAAAATATCCTTTAGTGGCAATATAACATTTGTCTGTATTCCATTAACACTAGTATGAGAATTTATTTTTGACCATATGTCAAAAATTTGTCCATTTGTCCTTATGTATAATTGTACAGAACTCATGTATTTTTATTTTTTAAACCAATTATTAGACATTCAAGCGCTAAAAGGAATTTTTATGTTATTGCTTTGGAATCTTTAACGCCGCCAGAAAATACAACTCTATAGTTTGCATTTAGCACATAAAAGATGTATGTAAACGGTTAATGTAATGATAATTGAATACTATTATTTAAAATTTTTTTTATATGATAATAATGTTTTAGTTAAATTAATTGTTAGATTATGCTATTAAACAAGAATTAGTAGTTTGTAAAGTTAATTTCTTACTATTCAATAGCTACGTCATTTAACTATTCTTTAAAATATGCTGGGTGTTATGTTTAATTAATGGTAAATTTATATTTTACACATTTAATAACCGTAATAGGTATAATGATTGTTGGGGTAGTATTGATTGATAAATGGATATAATAAGAATTTATCTCTTGTGGCTAATACTATATAAAATTAAACGAATTTAAGCTAATATTGTTTAATAATAGTTTAAAATTTAAATTTATACATTTTTGTAATCATACTATTTATCTAACATCAATATTTCTCTTTTAAATTTACTTAAGTGAAACTAGCAAAATTAAAGCTAGAACCAAATATATAGTAAAGATGATAGCTTTTGTAAATATTTAAAATTATTTTTATTTTGTTTGATTTTAAAAATTTAATAATTATTTTTGCCTGTGCAAAATCAACTAATTTATCTTTATTTAAAATCCAGGGAAACAGTAATACATATTTCTGTCTCACATGTTGTATTAAACAGTGATCGTAAACGTAAAATATCTTGAACAATCTTACGATAATAAATTGGTCATAAAATAATTTTTATGTTTACTTGACATTTCAACGGCATTAAGTTTATTGTTACAATAAATTTCTAAAAATTTCAAGCAGTTATACAATAAATAAAATAATAATGTTTACTGCTTGAACAACTCAATTATATCAAAGTATGATGTGATTTTTTTCGCGAGGCAAGGCAATAAATATTACTCTTCTAAGAACCTATTTGTTTTGTTCTTTTATTGAAATATTATTCATAAAAAAAAGTGATCCGTCATTTATCTAAAATGGTAAAATATAACATTTTTTATTTTATCAGTAAGGTAGGGTTTTTGTACTTCAAAAATGTTGATTTGCATTGAGATGCCAGTGAAAATTTAGATTTGTTTTTCTCTATGAAAAATTGCTAAAATCGATGTATTGCATTATCAATATTTTAAAAGTCGATGAAAATACTAGTGTAGTTACACAAAATACAAATAATAGTAAAGTTTTGAAATAATCGAGTTTAACGATTCAATTGCCCTATTACTTTAATATAATTCACTTGAATATGTTATTATTCTACAGTTAAAATATTGTATTAATATTAAATTTCATTAGTACTTTTATTATATGAAAACATTGAAAACTCAAAATCAAATATATTTTTGAGTGACATAGTTTTGCTAATATCTTACTAGTACAATATCAGCTTTTAGAAATTAGTACCAGAATTAAAAAACCATTTATTTCCATTTTGAAACTGTTTATGATTTATTATTAATCTTTGACTATGAAAACGTTTTTTGACTTTTTCATATCTCGATTTAAAGATTTTTTTATTAATTTATAATTAATAGAATAATAAATTATTTTTTATTTTTTGAACAAAAGTAAATGTAATTGAATACACTAGTATTCTGTTTTAAATTAATTAGATCTATTTAATTTTTGATCAAGACTATCAAGATTCCTATAAAAATGAATGATGATTACATACTATTAAAAACAAAAAATTCTAAATAATTGTAATTGTACATACAACTTCTTAATTTGGGGTTACCGTAACTATAAATTATGATCCTCTACCTGTTACATTAGACAATCAAATACTATCAGCCTACTTATTAAAACAAAAAACTGGTTGAAAATACAGTGTAACTCTCTGGAATATTATTAATTAAATGACTAATTTTAATAGACTAAACAAAGGTAGATACTCCAAAATAACTATAGTTATTAGATAATCAATTGCTTGTATCACGTACAAAAAAAATTTATTAGTTAAAAAGTAATGGGAAATATTCTGTCTGAAAATAAATCTTTTATTAATAGAATTCATTTAATAATATTTTTAAAATACTTCAGTTAATTTATCATGTAGTGTCACATAAATTCTTTTTTACAAATAGGATGATGTGAGAAAATTACTTACTATTGAAATATTTGTTTTGAATTTCAATAACAATTTTGATTTATTATAATAAAATTTTTATTATTGAGTTCTATTTACATTCTGTAGATTATACAGTAAAAAATTGGTATTTTATTTAGTGTTAAAGTTTATTTTAACACTAAATAAAATACTAAATAATAATGTAAATATTCCCACTTATTCGAGATACCTAAAGATAAGTAATTATGGTGTTTCAATTTTTAAATTAAATACATATAAATTATTTGTTTAAGTTAAACAATGATTAAATAGTTTTGTTGTTTACTTATAAAGTTATTTTGTTTACATTTTATAACTACAAATTAAAACTCATAAAATTTCTTGAACCTGTTCAGCAAAAAATTTATTTTTTATTTTTTTAAATTGATCTGCAAGATTTAAAACAATAAATTGTAATAAATATGCAATTTGAGTATTTTTAATGCCATGTATACACTTACTCCAATATAATGTTTTTTAGGGATTTTTGTAAACAGAAAAGAAGCTTACTAATAAATTTTATAGATCCATTTCGAAAAAATTAAATACAATCTACCAATCAATGAAAGTTGCTACTCCATTTATTTAACGCCTCATTTTTTATTTCATTATTTTTTTATGACAAACTAAAAAAACTGTTAAATTAATATATCAGTTATATAAAATAAGTTAATAAAATTATTTAACTATTATAACATTATAATACTCAAATAATATTTTTATATTTTATTTAAAATATCAAACTTGCTTACAATTATTTTTCTGCACTCTAGTTTCAAATTATTCCACTTCACTCTTTTAAAATTTTAATCTTCAAAACTGTTATTTTTAGCTCTTTGAAATTGATATATTAGAAGTTTATAATATTAGCTACATCATAATTTAATTCTCATTTGTATTGCTATTAAAAAAAAATTATTTTTAGAAATAGTTCTGATATTTTTATGATTTTAATTCTGTTTAAAATTAAATCTTAAGACCAAATTTTTTTATGATAAATTAATTTTACAGCGTTACCGCTTAAAAACAAGTGGTTCAGTTTTATCTTTTTGATTGGAGTCATAAATTACTTTGTAAATAGATTAGCTGATCAATTAATTATATATTTATACAAAAATTTAATTACTATGTTGTTTTTTTAAAGGATTGTTAGAGACAAACTCTTTTAGAAAGGTACCTAAAGACCTAAATAATAATTTATTCTTCAAATTTCACTTATATTAAGTAGTTTTCTTAACAGTTAATAGAAATAAAGAGTTAATTAAAAAAATATTTTACAATGATTAATATAAAGTACATATAATAGTATAAATGAAATTAATAATTGGATTATTAAACATTTAACTCACAATTAACACTATAAATGTCAAATTTATTGTTGCTATAGACAGGTCATTAGGATATACAAAGCTGCTAGCAAAAATAATAATGCTTATATTTTTTTTTGATATTGTACCCTTCACCACACTACCAAGTATATTAACACAATAGCAGAGTCTATTGGGCGATCACTTAATTTTATTTTTTTAAATATATTGCGTGGGGACCTCTATACTAGGAGGAACACAAAAATACATCTTAAAAAAATCAGCTCGATACGCATGAAGTTGGTCGTTTTATATACAATTAAAATAAATATAACACACATATTTTTTATTAATCAATTTTAAATGTTGACCAAGAGTCTTTAACTAACTACATTAAAGACTTGAAATTAATAAAATTTAAAAAAAATAAGATTTTAGAACAAGTCTATTCTAGTCTTGTAGCTAGTTTTATTATTCATCAACTAAGGATTTATTGAACTTTTTTTACTGCGAGTTAAATTCTAATATCTCAATATAAAACCAATAATTAATCATCTTTATATTTTTAAAAATATTGAACTAAAAATTGAATTGAGGAATTGACAAAGGGACTCTGTAATTAAATAATATTTTTAAACATTTACATAGCAAAATCAGAAAGTTCAGTAACGGGATAGTCACCCTAGTGAAAAAAATGAATAATTGTTATTGAAAAAATGTTTATTATTTTATCACCACCTGGTGTTTGAAATTAAAAATTTTCTTACAAGAGTATTTTTATTACAGAAACAATCAATTGTAATTAAGTTTTGTGTTGTAAATAACTATACAAGGATAACATGTTAAAAAACAAATATATGCTCTCTTAATTACAGTTTTCATTAATTATTATGATATCAATATACTGTAAACATGTATTTTAGCATACATTTTTTTTGTAAACAACATTTCATGGATTCTAATGGCTGTAAGCCAAAATAAGTTACAATGAAGTATTAGAATTAACTCATACTTAATAAAATATAAGTTATTATGCTTAGCGATATAAAAGTAACGTATTTTATAAAAATATTAGGACTTTTTTATTGCATAACATCTGTCATTTAAGAAACAATAATAAGTCAAAATACATTTTTTATAAACTAAATTTGATTATAAAAAGCTATTTTTTTTTTTACAATGTTTGAACATTTTTTTTGAACAATTAATTGAGAAACGGATGAAGCGTTGAGATCTAAACCTCCAGTCGTGAAATTATCTCCCCTAAAAAATTTAAATTTTAATGTGAAATAATAATTTCACAGCTTAAGCTCAATATTTTAATAGCAATAATATTTAATTTTGCGAGTAGAACTATTATTTATAATAAATAATTTTTAATATTTGATTGGACTAATTATCCATTAAGTTCTACGTCTTTACTTTGGATTGTAATAAATACATATGCATAATTAATTTAGAGGAAATCACGAGAATAATTAGATTTCCGATAATTTTATTCAGAGGGTTCATCAAACAGTAACACATTATTTTTGGTCGCGTGTTTTAAAAACACGTGTTAAGTCAACATGTTGTAAGTGTGAAATTAACTCTACAATAATAACTAGGTTGGGTTCATGGGTGGAGTGAGCATGCACGCGATTATAGTAATCATATCTCAATGGTGACAGTAAAATTAATGTTATTATAATTAAAATTTTGGTTTTCTGGTTTTATAAAAAAGCATACATTTTATGTTATTAATTTTCATTTAAATTGCATTATTATGAAAATCAGCATCACTATAAGTTATAGTTTGTAAGACATTAAACAACGACATCGTAATTATCAGCAGAATAAACATCTTTCTTTACAATAATAATAATTAATAAAATAATAAAAAATTGTCTATTAATAAACGATCAGAGTAATCAACGTCCTTTTTCATAATCAAATTAATATTAAGCAAATAAAAACAGTTTGCAACCACCACACATGGCGCCAGTAGTGTTTCTACATATACTTCCTTAAATTAATCATAATATTAATAATTTTGTTGTGCTTATAATATATTATATTATAGTATATGTATATTGACAATCAATGCGGTCTTATAAATAGATGATTAACGAGCTTAAGTGTTTTTAAAAGTGGGCACTAAATAGGCGCTCATTTACATAATATGTAATATTTAAAAGTAGTTTATCTTTGTTGACCCGTATTTACGATATTTAAATGACATTAAAAAATTTAATTAAATAATTTATTGCCAAGGTAAGTTATGATTTCTAAAAAAAATTTAAAAATAAAATTACACTATTGCACAAGTTATACAGAATGTTGTATAAATTGAATAAGTAGATTCAATATTAACGTCCTAGTTCAAAATTCGAGTTATAATATAAGAATAAGTACGTTTAACGAGTATACCTTGTTTTTCACCGAAGAATTTAGATCATAAAACAGATCTTAGTTATTTTTTTAATATTCAAAAGAGACTTGTTTTGGTATTTATTTTCAGTATGTAGATTAGATAAATAAAAAAATATCTAGATAAAGATACAAGATAACTTATGATAATTGATATATAGATTTTTCAGTAAAAAGAGAAACGGAAAAATAATTACAAGGATGCAAGTTTATTAAATTACAATTTATTTATAAAATAAATTAAAAATAATAATGTATTATGGCAAGTATTAACTCCAGATACTGACTTATACTGCTACTTTTGGCATACAATTACATACAATCAATTATTCTATTAAGTGAAAAATTCTTATCTAAAAATTAAATAGAAAATTGCTTAATTTTGAATTAACCATTAACAAAAAATGAAAACGTTGGTTGATGCGAAAATATTATATTACCACTATTAATCACACTTTAAATTATAATCTTGCTATACAATGAGTGTTTTATCCAACATTTTAGTTTAAATAAATTCGGGTAACCAGCTTTTCCCCTGTCTTCTTTATAACGCATAAGTATAAACTATTGCGTACAGAAAAAAACCATTTTCGTTAAGATATTCTAAAAATGAAATTGTAGCTACGTGCCTGGAAAGACTTAACCCATCAAGTCCACCCTTAATTTCGCCTATGATTCCACAGGAGAAAAAATTCTGAGCACATTAAAATGGACTCTTTATAAATAATTAAATATAATTTAATTTAATTGAGATATTAGGGTTTTATTACTATGTGTTTTTTACAGCACCACAAATTTTGATACCATAAGTCCAGTAGGTATAAGTAGGTTTAATTAAAAAGTTGTACACTATAATTTTTGTATTAAGTTTGTTTTTCATGTGAAAAGAGATGGATTAATTTTTGGTATTTATTGATAAGTGTTGTGTGTTTAGTTTTAATATGGTGTCTTTATATTAAACGTCTGTCAAGAATTATTCATAATTACCTTATGGTGTATCTATTTGGGTCGTCAACGCTGTCTATTAAGATTGGTGGACAAGTATTAGGACGTAGAGTGAATTTTATTTGATTTACTTTGATTCTTCAGGTATGATATACCGAAATTCGAGAGACTTAGTGTGTTTTTGTAGTTCATTTGCCATAGTTAGATAATTTTTATTAAACAACATTACATTGTTTTTCCAATTATTTAAATAATAAATTTTGTTTTCGTATATGATAACGTATTTCATCTTTTTCCCTATCGATTTTTTATCATTTTCGTTTATATTTTTATTTTAATAACGTTTTAATAAAGTTTTCCATACCTATTATAAATATTATTAATTTTATAA
Source organism: Daktulosphaira vitifoliae (assembly GCF_025091365.1). Lineage (NCBI taxonomy): Eukaryota > Metazoa > Arthropoda > Insecta > Hemiptera > Phylloxeridae > Daktulosphaira > Daktulosphaira vitifoliae. Next base: position 44,279,132 of record NW_026099574.1, read on the forward strand.
AAGGGTTTCCAAATAATATGTAAAGTGTAAAAATATCTATTGCTAAATATTGCTAATTTTAATAATCAATAATCAAGTTTTACCTAAAATATCAGGAGAATATGTTTTCAATTATTTATCAAGGGCTCAGCATAGTTTGTACTTTTAACGTCCTTAAAACTTCTTTCTTCGCACCACTTTAAAATTAGATTATGCAATCTCCTCGAAGGTATATTTTTAATCTATTAAATATTACATAAAATACTTATACTAGTACTAGTATTACTTGTAGTAAACAAAAAAATATTTATTAATTTATTGCTATTACATTAGAAGAGTTATTCATTTAATACTTTGTATCTACTAACTTACATTCTAAATACTTATTTAAACTTAGTATACAATATGATATTGTATCACATTGTTTTATAATACATTTTAATAGTAGTGTTATGTATAAATAAATAGTATAGTTTTACTGACAAAGATTTTGCAGTTGTTTTCATGCTAAATAAAAGAAGACTTAAAATATGTTGTTAAATTTTAATTGAAATTAATGTTTATGGCTTGAAATTTATTACATCGTGATAACACTAAATCTTTTTTATTTGATGTATGTTAACAATATTGATTACACGATTAATTCAAACTGCTATTTGATAGTTCTATCAAGGTAGTTGAAAATTCTGTATGATGAAATGATGCAATAGTACTGTTGCTATTATTTTACTTTAAAAATGTTTATGGCGCAAAATAGATGTAAGTGAATGAAATCTCAATATTAGATTTATTATCCAGTGCCGGAGTTAGGGGTTAATTGTATTAAAAAATGTACATAAGTGATGGAATGAAGGTTTAATGGTTCAATCCTTATTTAAAATAATTCAAGGATATTATTATCAAAGAAAAAATTTTCTTTTTAGGTTGACTTCAATTATTGGTGATATTAAAATACATTGAAAATTATGATGTGTAGTGAGAAACCGAAAAGCGCCAGCGGGACAAATACCCCGCTCTTTTTAGTCTTGACCTTAAGGATAATCCTTTATCCTCTATAGAATTATTTTCTTTAACTGTTATTCTAATAACAAATAATAAACGTATTATTTATTTTACCATGTTATTCTGTATGCATACATAAAAAACATTGACTATTTAATTGAAAAGTAATTATTTTAAATCTCATTTATATGAAATTCATACCTTAATACAATATTTTTAGTAGTTTTTATTATTTATTAAGATAGCTAAAAACTCGTTCAGTTTGTGATTAAAGATTACTAAAATACTAATTTTTCTGATAATATTAAAAATATATAAATATGTGTAAGCCTATTTTTTAAAATATATTTTTATAGGATTTTTATTCGTGCCTCGAGAGTACAAAAATAAGTTTTTAAAATTATGTATACATATAAACTAAATCTAATACTAGTTTAGAATAAGTCAGAAATGTGTATAGTTTAATAAATGTATGAGGTATTTAATTAAATATTTCATCTTATACCTAGTACCAAATTTTTTTACTGACGTCATACATTAATATTAATATTAATTACTTTTTTATTATTTTTTTTTTGTATTTTATACAAGTAAATTATTATTTTACGTATATAATAAATATGCAAACTTGTTTTTATATTATTTAGTTTTTAAAATACTTTCATTCATGTGTTATACTTCATATTTGAGTATATATATAAATCAATATAATATTAGTATTTTTTATGCAGAATTATTGATGCTAATCCATTACTATACTTTTACTTTCAAAAGTAATTTTTAAGCATTACCCATTTCAATTAAAAATATTAACGAAAATTGAAAAAAAAAATTGTCAGCAGATTTTATTAATTATTTTTGTACTTGTTTGACCCTTTATTTTATCTAATTGTTTTGTTTTATTTTAATATAAAATAAATTTATGTAGTGTTTAATTATAAGAGAAGACATTAAAAGATCTCGACAAGTAAATTTTCACTTCTGTTAAGCTGTAACAGGATTCTGTCCTTTGTACTCCAAAGACTCCCTTATGCTACTTAAGTCGAGTCATAAAAGGTTTTGTATAATGTTAAAGAGGTCATAATTTAGTCTAATACTTTAATATTGTAAAATAATAGTAAAATTATTTTATTATGCTTAATGTACTTAATGCATACGAACAGCATATTTTTATATATAATAATAGTTATTTGTATTTTTTACAAGGTCCACTCGTACTTTGTTTTTAATATCACGTGTAATTATTTGTACACGTGGAATTAATAAATTACATTATATTATCAAGTTATAAAATGCCAATTTATTTATTATAACTCACAAAAATATTTTCAAATAGTTTCTATCTATATCTTTTTCGCTCTTACTCTAATGATACTTAAAAATTTACGAAATTTCTAAATTTTACAAAATTTTCTGTATTAATATAAAAAAATCATTATTTACATTGATACAATTTAACTGTTAAGTAAAGAATCTAGTGATTTTGTAATTATGATACATGGATATCCTACATAAATCAATATAAATATAAATTGTTTTTCAAAAGATTCCTTACAAATCAATTTGAAAAGCTATTTTTCATATAGAATTTACAATCATTTAAACAAAAATTAATATTATTAATATAAATTTTTAAAAGTTATAGTTTATTAACAGGGGGATTTATTTATCCTTGAATAGTAAATTTCTCCCAAAATTATAATAATTTTGAGAATTTCTTTTTGAATAGTATTATTTATATTTCGATTTCGTGATCAAATATTCATTTAGTTTACCCCTTATCTCATAAAAGGGTACTACTTTATTTTTTAAATAGTAATGTACATATTTCAATAAATTAAATGTTGGAGAATTATGCAACTAAGACTAAATAACTAGTCAATAACAAATTTTTAACCAGTATTCCAGAAATTTTAAACATTTTTTTACCGTGGTGGTAGAAGAAGTATGGCAAAGTTAAGTATGCATAATGATAAAAATATAATAATTTGTAATTCATAAACATTTAACATTTAAAATACATAATAACTTCTGAAATATTAGTTCAAAAGTTGTTATCGATAAGTTATTTTTAGTTTAATTATTTCCTAAAATTTAATCTATCAAAATATGTTAGTTCCCATCTAAAAAAATAAAATTGGAGAATTTAACGCTTGGTTACTCCAATTCCCACAATGCCTAATGCAGAGAAGTTCTCCCCGATTACCACTCTATCTAACTCGATATTTTCAATTTAATCTATTCTATACAACTGCACTTTCCTCAAATGATTATGACTCCTTTTTCTTGTTCGAGGTCTGTACAAACCCATTTTGATGCAATAGTTCACTGACTTTATTTGTCAAACTGAGTCATCAATGGTGACTAATCCTCGTTTTTACTAAACTCACTATTCATCTAGTATTTCCCTGAATGTTCTTTATAATGAACTAACATGTAATATCTCTCATTAAATGTTAGATTTATTTGTACAATATTTCTCTTTATTTTTTATCCGTACTTTGTGTTCTTCTGTCTCCCTAAGAAATATCTCTTCTTCCTTTACTATCGCTTCTCATATTGTACCGACCATTCATGATATCGTTTGATGAGTCTAAAGAAACTTTTTTCAACTGGTTGTCCTTAAATTTAATTTTTTAAATTAATTTTACTATGATGTGTATTTTTATTATTTTTTTTTTTTTGTGTCTGTGAACAATCTTAGCTCAATACGTCAAAAGATCACAAATCGTATCTAGTCGAAGACATTACCCTAAAAATTGAAAAAATTTCCTCGTTCCCCAAAAATTAGGCGAATCCCCCCACAATTTACAATTTTAATATTCGGTAAATTTTGCCATTTTTTCAATTTTTTTTTCTTAAAACTGCTATAACTTTATTAAAAATGAAAAAATCATTATAATTTTTTTTTATAGATACCTTAGGTATTTCACTATCAATTGATATATTTTTGTAAACATTTGACCCATTACTTGCCCATAGGGAGGGTTTCAATATGGAAACTTTTTAATAAAAAATTAATTTTTTCAACTTATGAAAATGTTCCGGAAAAACTGAAACTTTTATATATATATATCTTAAATTAAAGCTTATGTAATATACTTTAATTTTGAAAAAAACTTGACCTCTGGACTTGTCTTCATGGTAAAAATGACTACTGTCATTCAAAAATATGCTAATTTTGTATTAAAATTCTGTATTTTATTTTAATTTAAAATACCTAACAATTAAAGTACATTGATTTTCATAAATATTATATAAATCAAATTGATATAGCATAGAAAGTTAAATTTATTTAAATTTTTTTTCCTTTTTTTAAGTCGAGAAAAATAGCTTTGAAATTTGAACTAGCTTAAATTGCCATTTTTTTCAATCAACGGAAACGATGTCTTACGCGCTTGGGTACAAGGTTCCAACCCGCGTATGGCCAAGCATTTTTTGCATTTTTATCTTAATTCTTTTTAAATAAGAATAAATTTTCAACTCATTTAATTTTTATCTCATTTAGATTCAATAACTTCAATAAAGATCAAGGATCCCATCAATAGTCACCAATTGTGAGAAGAAATTTCTTATTCATGTTAAAATTATTTTACTATATTTTAGGTTTTAGCTCTCACTTGACCTACTATTTTCAACGATACGTCAAATGATTACAATTCATAATTATTGACGAATCAAGTTTGATATGATAATTTGATATGATAGGTTTAACTACAAAATAAAATCATTTTATTCTGTAATTAAAATTTTTTTTTTACTCTATTTGTGTGTTCTACTAACTTAATATTAAGAATAATATTCTTAATTTTTTGGTAACATGTTGCTATATAAATAATTTCTAAAAAAAATGATTCTTAATTTCACCTGAATTAACAATAGATTTTAACAATTATAATGAAATTTTATAATACGCTCTATTGAGTAGATCTTTTTAACAACTTTTTTTGATTGGTTTTTTTAGTTAAAGTAAATCATTAAAATTAAATTCTTATTTAATTTAAAAATCATGGTAATAAATTACTTTTTTTTTTTATAAACTTTCAAAGAGTCAACTTCAAAGGATTAAAAAAAATAGGTTAAATATGTCATTTTCCTTATTTTTAACATATTAAAAATCAAAATCGGTATTAATATAAAATTTTTTTTTTTGTTTTTAATTATTTTTTTATTTTTTAATAATAATTAATAATATTGAAACTTAGAATTGATAGAAAAAGTCTAATTACACATTTGAAAACACCGCGAAAAATTGATTTAGAAAAGTATATCTTTGTTTTTGATGAAAGTTCTTTGTAGTAAAGTGTGTAAAACTTATAACTTTGTTATAAGTAATAAAAATGTTTTATTGAAAAGTATTGCATCAATCTCTTTAAATTTTTATACGTATATAAAGTGTAGAAATATACTACTACTACTTTATTATTTTTATAATATCAACGTAAACATTATAATATTAAATTATTGAATAACAAATTCATACAAATTACTATAATTATTATTTATTCATATATTATAATTATAAATCAAATAACTAATCGGGTTAAAATTAAGGGAATAAGGGTTATTGTTGCTTTTGATATAATCTACCAATTTTTTAAAATTAAACACTATCTACAGATTTGCAACGAAACGTTTGTTATGATAGTGATTTTAATCACTGTCAAAATTCATCTATACTTGTCCAACTATGCCACGTCCCCACTGTGCTAGGTTTTTTATTTTAATATTAATTACATATATTGTTGTAAATAAATAAATAAATTAGTTTTTCAGCTGTAAAATCATTTTTTATACATTATTTAAGTTTTATAAAAATACTAGTAATGTAATTGGGCTTATCCAATTCAAATTATTACACCCGGCTTTATTATGGGCCGACCTGGAACTACCTTGAGGTATTACTTTAGGGCGGCCCAAAAGATTAATCAATTGCTTGGGTCAAACCTAAGCCATCTGTATATCTATGAAACTCAAAAATATCTAATACTCAATTACACGTATTTTTGATACTTCTTTGAAATTACTTTGGAATATCACAGAATATTGTATATTTGGATAAATAAAAGTTTATGTTACAGGGTTATTTAAAATATTTAAATGCATAGTCGGCATTCTAATTTGTGTGATGGTACAAACTTTTGCGAATCATATTTAACTTGCTGAGTTATTTTTAATTGTGTTTTACATATGCTGCGTGTACTTATGGAACATATAAATAATTTTATTGATATTGCAGATAGCCTTATTAGTACTCATCTACTTAGGTCTATAACATTAATTAAAGTCAATGATCAAAAACATACAATTTAAAACAAAAAACTTATTTGGAATTTTCTTTTCAACTTAAGAAGAACAAAAAGTACAACAAAAAATTATAAAACAGTATAAACTAGCAGAAATTTGAGAGAATAGCTTGAGCAGTTAATAAAATTTTTGTTATTTATATAAAAATGGATACATTGATTAAAAATGAGATCATTGAAGATTTATTTTACATATTTAGAGGATAAATGGTAATTTACAAAACTGTTGATTCATTCAAATTGATTTATGTAATTTACATATTTTAGTAAAAATCATTTGGTTAGTTAAGTTTTTTAAAAATAAATATTTATTTGATTTTTATTTTAATGACTTATTACTGAGTACGAAAAATACTAAGATGAAGTTAATATTTATTACTGTAAGAATTATTTTAAAACATAATAATCTTTCTTGTAACATCTTGTTAAACACTAAATATGAATGTTTTATAATAATAATGTTAAAATAAAAACCATTCATTCTATATTGATTATTTTAATTATGTATGGAATTGAAAAACGACTATTAGAATAATTTTTTTTTCGTTATTTGAGTGTATTTATTTACACAGCTTGGTAAATGATAATTTCTCCATAAAGTTTATTAATTTTAGCAATACCTACAAAAATCAACTTAATATAGATTAATATAAAATGTTGATTTATGAATTTTTTTATTATGTTAGTTTAGTTATACTTATTTGCGTAAAAATTATTTAGGATGTTAGAGAGTAAATACCCAGTTTCAAAACAATTTTATGGTGCATACATAATTAGTGCTTGTTTGGAACGTGTTGGATATATTTTATTATACAGAGTGTCTCAGATATACTTCAGACACCCTAACTAAATTTAGTCTTAACTAAATGTATCACTAATAAGAAATAAATTATAAACAGTTTTTAATTTGTTTAAAATAACCAATTTTTAGCTCTATTCTTACAATAAATGTTAATGAGTCGACTACAATTTTAAGACTAGTATTCATTGAATTACAATCATGCACCTCGTACTAGTATACGTATACTCCGTTTTTAATTGTTATAATCAACATGATAATCATTTATAATATTTTTAAACGAGAGAAACGTTAAGTTACTGGTCCAAAAGTTTTTATCTTAACCAGGACTTAACTTATCATAAACCAGTCATTAACTTAATTAGATCACTATCTAATAAATAAGCTAATTAGGTATGTATGTTTCTATTTAAAAAAAAACGATAGCACAATGGGGTCGCGACACAGTGTGAGCGTGGCATAGTTGGGACAAGTTTAGATGATTTCTAGCAATAATTAAAGTCACTATCATAAAAAACGATTTGATGTAAATATGTAGATAATGTTTAATTTTTAAAAAATAATGGTTTATATCAAAAGCTACACGATCTCTTATTTTCCTATTTATATTCTGATTACAAGTTTTATGATTTATTAGCGTAATATATGAGATATATATAATTATAATATATAGAGGGAAATAGTCTGATTAAAATAAAAGTATGTCACATAAAAGAAGAATATAAATAGTACTTATCTTAAAAAAATTATAATGATCCATACATTTTTCAAAAAGTTATAGCTTTATAAAGTTAAAATATAAAAAATAATTTTTTTACAAAAATCGTATATTTTTATTAACTTTGATGTCTGTTTTTACCATGAAGGCAAAATAAAGTCCGGTTTTTTTTTTTCATAATAAAGTATATTACATTAGCTTTAATTTAATATATATATAAGTGTTAGAGTTTCTGGAACACTTTCAAAAGTTAAGTTAAAAAAGTTGTTTTTTTGTGAAAAAGTTGTCATTTTGAACCCTCCTTGTAGTTAGGTATATAGTCAAATTTATAAAAAAAAATATACTAAATAATAGGTAAATACCTTATGTATCTATAGCAAAAAACTATATCGATTTTGTCATTTTTAAAAAAGTCATGGCAGTTTTAAGTAAAAATAATTTTAAAAATTTTGAAAATTAGCGATTTTTAAATTTGTAACTTTTTGGAGATTTTCCTCATTAACGGGGAATGATGGAAATGTTTTCAATTTTTGAGGGTAACATCTTCGACTAGATACGATTTGTGATCTTTTGACGTATCGTTGAAAGAAATCGGTTCGGTGAGAGCTGAGAAAAAGTGGTAACAGACACAAAAAAAAAACATCATAGTAAAATTAATACTTTCTCAGCTTCGCATCGAAGTCAAAAACAAAGCTGACACTCTTATAATGTATGTGCCGAATTAAAAAAAAACAATTATTCACTGGTAAATCAAGAAATATGTGAAACTAAAATTTTCCAAAAACAATTTTAAATAATGATATCAAAAAAAAAAATAGTCATTACATTAAGAGAAAACGAGTTGCTATATTTAAAAGACTCATTTTGTAGTGTTTAAAATTAAGAAAATTGGTTAATTTTCACGAACAATAAACGTTCTTTTTCTTATTTATTCCATACTTAATATATCCTCTCAAGAATTAAATTTTAACTCATAGGAGTATAAAGATAAAGAATATACTTTTACAATTTGATATTGGTCTTAGAAAAAAGAACTTGCATCGTTCTTACGTACGAATCTAATACGATTTTATTTAAAAAGCATAAATTTAGAAACCTGCTTAGCTATCATAATAGCTTTTTTGTTTAAATTTAAAATCAATATGTATGTTTATTTTTGAACGTGTTAATTTAATAATATAATACACAAAAATGTCATTGACAATTATAACTAATTTTACCGGTTTAATATTCGGAATGTAATGTATGGAATTCGTGTCTACTGATTTTAATCGAATATTTTTATAACGATGATCCATTCTCGATACGAAACGATACATTCGATTACCCATATATATGCGATGTGACCAAATAATAAATGAAAACTAAAATTTAAGCAATAAACATTTTATAATATATTAAAATTTTATACTAATTTGATGATAAATTTCTATTTGTTTGGTTTTTAGCTTATTTGTTTAGATGACTTAAATTTAAGTCATTAATTAGCTATTTCTACTTTTTCTTAACTTGGTTTTTTTATTTAATTACTACATAGATTTCATTTAAACCATAATTTATTGTTATTAAAAATTTTTAATTTATTTTACATTACTTTTATTAAAATATGACGTACTAAACTTGTAAAACAATCAACAAATATTATTCAGTTCATAAAATAAAAACATCACGTGAATAAATTATTTTATTTTATATTTTCAATCTTTGTATTAAATTGAATTCCTTAAATATTAGGCTATCATAGTCAAGGAGTTCTTAATATTTTTAAAAGTTGAGCTATGTGATACAAATTAGTTTACTCATCAACATACAGTTTTTTATTATTTGCATATGGTTGGTCACGAATTCTTCAGTAGAAGATGTCCCATTTTTCTTTTTAAAGTTAATATTTATTTAAAAACAGCTATCTAATAACCATTATTATATTATAATAATGATTCTCGATTATAAGACTCGATAATGAGACTCGATTATAACCTTAATAGGAATGGATAAAGATACATGCTAGAGATATTTATATATTACATTTATTAAATATTCTCAAAATTTCAATTTACTAATAAAATTGTAAATCTAATTAGACACAGACGAATTTCTTGGTTTATTTAGTTGTTATTACTGTTAATTGGTAAATTTTTAACTAACTTGATGATCAATTGTTTACTATATCAAATTATTTTTACTTTTCAACTGGGACTACTTAAATTTTATATCTTATTAACTGTAGTATATTAATTTAATTTGTTATTCCAAACATTTTTTCTATATATATAATTCTTCATAACTAATATTAATATATTCATATTTAGAATTAAACTTTAAATAAGTTTTCTATGCACTTTTAACATTAGTCTATAAATATTTTAAGAACAAATTTTACTTATTCTTATTATACATTATTCTTAAACTTACATTTTTTGACACAATTATGTTTCAAATGTTATCTCTAATTTATTACATTTTTAACTACGAATTAAAAAAATTACTAATGTACTTTAAAATGATAATAGTGTAGAAATAAATTAAAGCTTATATAATAGATAGTTTTAGTTCCTCCTAAAACTTATTATTGCCTACTCTTACAAATAAAATATACAGAGTGGTTTACAATGATTTGGCAAATTTAGATTAGTGTTGTAAATATTTATTGTAAATTATAAATATATTTACCTTTTTAATGATATAAACATAGTTTTATAATTCAGGGAAAACCGCTTAATACAACCTACTTAAATAGTTGCAAGAAAAAATTAAAAATTTTTTTTTTAGTTACATATTTTTCATTATTTATCAGTTATGATTTTAGAATCATCTCTTATAAATTATAGAAATGTATACTTAAGTTTTTAAATAACAAGAATTATTCTAACATATAACAATTAAAAATAACTTATAAAATAATAGATTAATTAAAAAATATCTAATTAAGAAAATAACTGATCGATAACAACTATTGAACCAGTACTTCTTCAGTAACATTTTTATATCTTGGTGGGAGAGGAAGGACGACAAAGAAAAATGTAACTATAATTATTGATTCAAATTTTGTTATCAATTTTTTTTTGAAAATTATAGAACTATTAACTTCTGATAAGAAAAAATTGTATTATGTTTTATATTTTTAAAGTTATTGCACGTGATATTGTAATAAGACAATAAAACTACTAGTTATTAGATTGTCAATTTTACATAACAAATATTTATTAAAATCTCAAAATATTATATTATTTTAGTTTTTACTTCATGTTGATAAATATAAAATATTTCAGTTTCAACATATAATTAAAGTTAAATTAAAACTAAAACTCTGTAAAATATTATTTTGTCATCAAAGAAGTATTAATGTTTTGACATTTATTTCAAAATATTAATATAATATTAAATAAATATAATTTTATTAATATTATAAAAATTACTAAGGTACAACATTAAAAAATATTACTATTACGAATATGCTACCTGAAATATATTATTTATAATAAGTTACTTAAAAAAGTAATATTATATTTTTTTTATCTTTAATGTAACAAATGTATGTTACTTACAACTTAATTTTTATTTTTAATTAACCAGTAGTCTTGATGATGAATAAATATGATGACATATTTATAGTAAAAATATTTTTTTTATACACATAAAAAATGAAGTAGCATCTACGCAATTTGAAAGTTATGGAGTATTTAAATACACTATAAATGGTGTAGTTACCTTTAAATTACGGCGAATACGAATAATTTCAATTTGTTTGATTTTTATTACTTTGGTCTTAGAACATAATAAATGCAAAACGATGTAATACATTCAAAATGTTGATTTTTAAATTGTAGTCAATTTTTTTTTATTGTGTAAAAAATGTGTTAACATAATTAAATATTGTTAACAATATGCTGATTTATATATACATGTATCATTTACATAATGAATAATGTACGTGTAATTTATATTTGTTTTATTTTCACAAGGTATAATAATTATAATAAATCATTTATTAGCTACGATGCGAAGATAATAATGAAATAGTTTTGTAATAGAGTGTCTTTTTTTATATCCGTCCATAAAAATTCTCAGCGCTTACTGGATTGATTTTAATTTCAAAATAACCCCTCTTTTATCTAATTAAACCACCTATCATCACCAAAAATTGAAAAATACATCCTTTTTTTACAATTTTAGAAAAATGTCTTAAAATTATACTACCGTAATACACGTATTTTCAAAATTATCAGCAATTAAAACTATACTACGGTCATAAAAAGTGTAACAGAAATCATGTAAAAGAAAGAGCACGGTATGTTATTAGAACCCACGATCCTAGGAGTTGTAGAGATAAACCTTATCACTAAGTCACAGTGCACTAATGATTCATATCTCGTAAACTTTTATATTGATTAATAACGAGATTTGCGGCTGAGGGTGAAAACACATAAAAGGTGAAACAATGTATCGTGTCAACTGTTATAACTGTTAAAAAAAAACATATCCTTATATTTTCAAAAGTGTATAGAAAAACACAGAGGAAAGAAATGGTTTCCAAGTACTTCAAATTCCCAAAGAATAGTAATTATTAAATTATAAATTTATTTCAATGTTTCAGTGAAATTTTTAAATAGCATTGTAAATTTACTAATATACAAATTATTTTAAAATTTAATAGATTTGTATCGAAGTGTTTTTTATAAAGTGATGTTAATTACTGTTAGATGTCATATATAGTTGACTCAAAAATGTCACGGTCCCCCTCTATGCTGGGTGTTATTATTATTATTTTATTTTAAATTCATTTTTAAACAGAATCGACTTAGATATTATAAGTGTATAGTTCTAAAATTTAAAGTTTTTAATTTTACATGGTTTCAAAGTACAAAACATTGATTTTTTCAGTTTTCACAATACTAATTTTTTAAAATATTTTCATTAATAAAAAGAAAATTTAGCATAATTTTTAACATTTTTGAGAGCAATTTCATTAATTAAATATAATTCAGATTTTATTGAAAGGCATAAAAAAAACAGGTGTGAAAATTAATATCTTCTCATCTTTGCATCAAAGATAAAGGGTCTACCAATACATTAATAAAATAATATATAATACATATATATATATATATATGTATGTGTGTGTGTGTATGTGTATGTATTAATTATAAAATTATAAATAAAAATATTAGGTAAATACATTTTTACTGGTTAAAAATTGAAACTAAACCACAGACAACTAATAAATTAACTAATTTTGATAGATTTAAAATTTAATTTTCAGGATCTACAGACTTCATCAATTAATAATATTTGATAGTATAATATTAAATAATTAATTTGTTTAGTTTTAATATGATATCGTCTCATACTAACTTATCTACTACTTAATTCTTCATTAGTCTGTTATAAAAAAAAAACTTTTAAATCAATTTATCATTTTTTTTATATTCTGGACGTATATATTATGTTATTTACAAACAAATTTGAAAATAAATGTTTCATAATCAATCAATCTTAATTTTTATATTATTATTGTCTTTATCAATAAGAAAAACAATTAATTTTAAGTAGAAACATTAATCATTAAATATTTTTCCTATTTGAATAAATTAATCTTAAATTGTTAAAATCATATAGCTAAATAAATACTTTTTTTTTTATACTGAATAAGTCAAAAATATTTTGTATCAAAAATACAATATAATATTTTACTATCGATTTTGAGCGTCTAAAAATCAAAGATAATTAAACGATGCAATCATACTTTTTAGTTGTCATAGTCATGCTGTGATTTTCATAAAAAATAGTAATATTTTTGACTGGTCACAAATATTTATATCATCATAATTTTTGAATATGTTAAGGCATTTTCAAAAGTAATTATTATACTTTGTCTATAAATTATATATAAATCGTCAATTTACAAATCTTATCGATTTGATCATTCTAAAAAATATGGGTTCTGAAGCCACTAAATTAAATGCCAGTAATTTTTTAAGAATTAACTAATAAGTTTTTATGAATTTGATTTAACAATATTGAAGTGACCTATATTCAGATATTTGTAATGTACGGAATCAAATAAACGTAAAATATATTTTTTTGTTAGAATAAGCCTGCCTGAAATTTTGTTTTGAATCAAATGACTTATAAAGAATATTGTTGTGGGCAGATTAACACAATAAAAAAAACGTATATAAATCCATTATTTAGTAATTTAAATCAAAAACAACAAATTTATGAAACATAAAACCATACAATTCAACAACTTAAGATATTGTGGGTTGTATTATTCATATTCCCTTCATCATTTAGTAATTGTAGTTTGGGGCTCAATGAATATTATTAAATTCAATTTTAAGGTTAAAATTTAAATTACACACAATGCGCGATAGTTGAACATTTAATTTATGTTTGTTAAATTTGTTACATCAATGATATTTCTAATTATAATTTTTTTCAATTATTTTTGTAAAATTTCTATTTGAGTTTCAATTCTTTATCTATAATGACAACCGATAACTGTTAATAATAATGTTATTTCAAACGTATGTCAGCTTATAAATTCATTAATGTTAAGCTATTGATGAACAGGCTTCAATTATATTGTATTAAATTATTACTTAATTTAGAATTTTTTCTACAATTAAATTATATAAATTAATAATCTGTAGAAATGTTTTATGTATTTACTTATGATTGTCAAAATAATGAATAACTTCAATAGAAATATTGACATCTTTGATTTATTTTTTTTCATAAATAAACATTAATTAATGAATATATTTTTGGACACACAATATATTTAAGCATTTTAAATTTTAGGTGCCGCCATGGAACTGTCAATGGCGGGGGACGGGCCTTCGTAGATTTAAATCTACGAAGGACACCGTCAAAGCAGCTTAAGGCATCGTAAAGACTATGCAAATTGACCGGTTACAAAGCTTAATTGCGGTAAGTTTATTTAATATTATGATGTAAATAGATATTTTACTTATTCAAGAGTAAATAAAACCACAAGTATTGAACCAAACTATTTAATTATTTTACTTAGTTAAATTCATTTTAGGATGAAGTAAATTTCTCAGTAAATATACAAATAAATAAAAAATTTATTATTTTAAAATCTATTACAAATATTAATAAGTTAGTCATTGTTCGTTATATTGACCTGTTATAATGTAGTAATATATTATAAATGCAATGTTTTATAATAGTATATTATGTTAAAAAATTTTGAAGATGACAAAAGTATAACAAAAAATGTCTATAAACAAAGCTCTACTCCAACACTGAAATTCAGGAATATGATTTTGGATGATAATTATCATTTAATCATATTTTTATTATAATTAAATATAAAAAAATTTTGAAAAAATTTGGTTTTCAAATTTACAGTCTTTGAATTTTCACAAGAAGTATGATTGATATTTCAGTAAAACGACATAATTTAACTGACACAATAAATTTTATCTAACTGGTGAAATATATGTTATTAAAAAAATGTTGTATGTGTAATGTACTTAAAAGAAACATATCAGTAAAAAAAATGCACTTTTTTACTTCGTATAAGACTAAATTATTTTCGAAAAAAGATTGACGACATTCGTGTCTTTATATTGAACGGTGACTACTTAAAGGAAGACGAAGAAAAATTAAAGCATTAAACATGTAATGTTCGGGTTTTATTTTGGCTTCAGTCCATACTCTTTAACAAGTGGTTTGAGCTTGATGACATATTTTTCTTTTAATGTTTTTTACTCATTGAAATTCAAGATAATTGTTGATTATCATAAAGAATGATATTAATATACACGTGACAGAAAATGTTTCATTTTATATAAAAAGCGATGTTATTAATTACATAGTCGGAAAACTGATCAGCTCTAAGATGACGTAGATAATGTTATTGTTTATAATTAAATATGTATTGTTATTTTGTCATAGTAATGTTGAATGTAAATTACTCACTTATGAAGTATCGACAGTGTGTCCCACTTGAAAGGTTAACATATGTAATAAAAGCACCAGAATTTTGGGAATCAGAATCACTTCTCTCATTAATTTATACAATTTTAACACCTAATATTTGTTTACCAAATGTGATTACGTCATAGTATACCATTTCACAGATTAGTTTATTTTAAGTATTTTCTTAAGTATTTGGAAAACAGTAACAATGTCTGTATAATATGATAATTAAAGTGTTTAAGTAATATGAGCTTATCGTAAAAAAGTATCTGATTCTCTTATATCTTAAGTAATTTATCTTTTATTAACATATTAAAATTTCACATAAGAGTTTTATAAAAATAAATAAAAAATAACTTTCAATCTAAACAAATCTAATTTATAACGTTTTTTCCAAGCGTGTTGTTTCAATGTTTTTAAAACAACCACTATAAAGTTTTATATTTAAAAAAATAAATACCATAATAGAAGTAAATGCATACTTAATGTATATCCCTTAAATATCACGATAAACGACTACACACCGTGTCATCTTTAAAGTAATGTCCTTTTTTACTTTTCTAGGTATAATTTAAAGTAATTATCTTTAAAATAATCTTTGAAATATATTTATAGTTAATGAATACGATTATAATGAAAATTTACTACATTCACGTATTATTGATTTATCGTAGGTCACCAAAGTTTTGTCTAAAATAATAACAATTATTAAAAAAAAATTTTTGATTTTGTTTAGATTTATTTAAATAATTTTTATACCCAGCCCTTTTCCCTTATAAGGAAATAAAATTTTTTTTAATAATAATTTAACGGTCAATGATGAATCAATCATTCTGTATGTTTCTGAAATTTTATCGTAAGAAGCTCGATTATATGTTATATTTAAAAAGATAAATTTGAGAACTTTTTTTATGTATTAAACTTCTTGTAAAACGCATTTTGAAAAAAATAAATGTAAACTTAAGTGTTGCTAATTCATTATAAACCCTTTTATTGTTTTAATAAGTTTTGTGAAATTCTATTGAATTAATTTTCCATGAACCACTTAATTAATCCAAAAATAAAGATAACATTATGAATTCACTTTTTTGGTTTTCCTATTATAAAGTACTTTATGTTCATTTCTTACACCTTATAAGGGTGTCAACTTTTCTTTTTTCAAATGGCTACATACATTTATAAATTAGTTTATTTAATAGATAATGATATAATAATAATTGAGTATTTCACTAGTCGATATAAACTTTTGAAACAGTATTTGGGAAGTTATTTACACTTCATAGTGACGACTGTAAGTGAGACGTGTCGTTTTTTTTTAACTAGTCATTTTTCGGCCATATTCTTACAACTCGCCCAAGTATAAAAATGTCAATAACTTCTGAAATTGTGATCCAAAAATTTTTATTGAACAGTTATTTTCTCAAGTAGATTATTATGTCTTAAATAAACTAAAATTTTGAAATTTAATTACATTTTTTTAACTAAGAGATGGAAAGAGTGCCACTGATAAATTCTTAGTGCATAGAATAAACTATATAGCTAGGTCAACCCAAATTATGGTTAATATAGTGACAACCTAATTATACAATTAGTTAATTATTTAGTTAGAAGAACTATCTTATATACTAGAATTAATTTTAAACTAAATTTATTTAGTAATTCCAACTTATATAATAGTTCGGCCAACTATATAAAATAATACTTCCAATTATATAATTATGTCGTCATTATATTAACCATAAATATAAAATATTTTTTCCGTGTACTAAGTAATATTAGTTATAACATAATTTCTTTTATGTTTAATTTATATTGACAATTATAAAAATACTATTATTAATATCCTTATTTTTATTAATCTGTATTTTAAAGAGTAAACTTTAAACAAATTGGTAAATTACCTAAAATATTAAAATTATAATTTAATCTTGTGTGCAAATAATTATAGAGTAGTTTTATTTATTCTGTTATGCAATGTAAAATATTCATTACCTTCCTACTAATTGAAATAAAATACTTGGTATGTTAGATTAAATCTAATAAGATAAGCGTGTAATAAAAATATTTAAAATTGTTAATATTACACTATATTTAATAAGAACTTCTGTATAATTATCAATAACGAAATAATTATGCTGTTGTATACAAAACCTGGCTTTGATTAATAAGTAGTAAAATAAAAAATTATCGCAATATTAATTACTACTTTTCCACCTTTAGTTAAATACATACAATTAATAAGAGTTATTAACTAATAAAACATGACAGTTATATATTAGTAAATACTCGAATATATACAAGTGATTATTTATAATAAACCATTTAATTAAGCCAAAAATTCGCAAATAATATTTGCGAATTTTTTGGATTATTTATATAAAAAAAGAGTTATTAAATTATTCTAAAAGCAGCATTTTCCTATTTACTGTTTACTAGGTTTATGACTTATAAGTGTAATACATGAATACATATTTATTTTAGTAATTACATTTAATACAAAATTGATATTGATTAATTAAGTATTGTAATTTTTAACGAGAAATTATAAAAAGTTATCATATATAGTGAGACTTTTTTAATATTAGTCACTTGATTACTTTTAAATTAATAATTATATTAAGAAAAATTTGTTTGGTATTTTTTAATTTTATATATTTCTTGATTTATTGATAATAATTTTTTTTTTAATTCATTCCTCATGTCTGATAAGGGTGTCAACTATATTTTTTTTAATGGAAACATACATATATAATAAAAAATTATATAATTAAGAAAATGACTGGTTGATAACAATTGTTGATCCATTATTTTGGAAGTTATAACTATTTTAAAATAAATTAGGGGTTGTGTTATCTTTATCATTTCTCCACCTTAAAAAGTAACAAAATTGTGTAAAACTAATTATATTTTTTCAATATTAAAGACTTTAAAAACTAAAATAGAAACTGAAAAGGATAAGTTTAACTTAATATTTTTATTTTACTTATAAAAATATAATACACTATTAAAGGAAAAAACGTTTAACTTATTTTCGAGATCATTCATTTGTATAAAAGTTATCTAATTTTTAAGTAAACGATAATTTTATTGTATTCATTGTATTAAAACGAAATTTAAGTATTATATGTTATACGTATATACTCGTTTCCTATTTCTTTAAAAGTTTTTATAAAGTATAATTCTGCAAAACTATCTTTAAACAAAGTAAATTAAACATGCGTTAATGTAAATTTATGAAAAATGAGTACCTATATTAAAAAAGTATTTTAGTTTAAATCTTAGGCTGTCATTTATACTATAATTTTTCTATCAGGAATTTTAAGCCTTACGTTTAATTATTAATAAGTTTATTTATATTTTTTTTTAGGTGCTTATCACATTTTTTGGTGTATTGTTAGCAAATTCGGCAACAGAACCTTATATGCCTGTGGATTGGTTAAACGATTCGCATCGTCAGAATAACCAAAGTCTAAATCAGGAATCTCAAGATTGGTAAGCTGTTATTACTCTTTTAATGATAATTCTTACCACCTTCATTTTTACCCGATCATTCATGTAGCTATTTCACTCGAGATTTTCATATCACTATAAATTAAGGTTTTTTTTTTTTAAGATTTAAATATTAGATATTTGCTCTGTCGTCTGAATTTTTCTGAATAATGTTACCATAATATGTGATATTAAAAATACCTCGGCTTAACTGCTTAACTTAACGACTTAAGAATTACAAAATATAATTATAATCATAATAAATAACAATAATCTTCTTCGTTCATTGAGTGTGCAATACAATTTTAACTATGTGCTTTGCTTTCTTTAAACTGTATGGAATCTGCTCATAAAAAAAGATAAATTACAAACAACACTTATCTTTTAATGTATTTTCAAATTGAAGATTTCTTGCAACAGACACACTCTATTTCTGTGGTAGTATTATATCTTATATTCTATTGTGCATAATACATTTAAACGTTTCACTCATTTAATCCGAAATAATAAACGGCTGTTTTCGTAATAAAATTCTCTCTTTTCGAGCCTATTAAACGAAACGTCATCTATTTTAAGAGTTTTATAAAAGATGAATGGATTTATTTATAGATCAAGTGCTCAAAAATAGGTATTAGTGCTTAGTATCGTGATTGTGCAGAAACCGTTTATTTAATGTATGCATATGAAGTTCAATGCACTTTATGTCATAAATATTTTGCTATTATTTTCCTTTTATCTGAAACTGTCAATAGTAATAATAATAATAATTTAAAAATTCCTTAGAATAGAAGCAGATTATAAAGAAACCTACAAGTTTAATAAATCATATNAGCAGATTATAAAGAAACCTAAAAGTTTAATAAATCATATACTTCTCAATCAGAATACCCGGGAAAATTAATAATAAAATAACCTGTGTCATCATTTTACTATTTATTACACACTTAATTAGTTGATAAATTCTTAACAAATATTTTTATAACAGTCTAGTTTTAGCTTCTACATTCTACTATCAACAAAAAGGATTCTCAAAAAAATGTTAGAAATTTTACTTTATGCATGACAAAAATAAAAACAAATAACTCAAATTTTTGTGTAAAATTTAAAATTTATTTTTCTAAAATTATTGTTCGGTTATTATTAGGTTTGGTGGAGAAGAACCATCAATAGAAGAAGAAGTAGCAAATCATCGGTGGCTATCAGGCCGTAGAAGTCAAGAATACTTACAAATGATGGGAGGTCAAGAAGACTGTTGTCCATCGCAAATGGAAATGATTGAACCTAAAGGTGGAAGTAATCCTGATGGCTTATATGTTGAACTTTTCAGGTAAATTACATGTAAAATAATAAATTTATATATTCAAAAATGTTATTTTCTTTAATTTTTTTAGTTAAAAACTATTCAAAATTAACTAATTCAAATTGGAATGGTATTATAAAAATTAATTTATTCTTCTTTTTCTTCGCTTTTATCCCAACTACTTTTAAGATATATATCTATATTTTAATATAAATTAATAAAATTAATTAATTCATTTATTAAATGTTAAAGAAATATTAATTTGAGATAAAAATAGAATAAAACTTTTTATACAATTTTATTAAAATCTAAAAACCTAAATTAGTTTGATATCATAATTAGTACCTAATAATTGTCAAAAACACGAAATACTCAAAAAAATACATAGCCTATGAGGTTGAAAACTCTAAATAAAAATTTTGCGTGTACTATGATCTTTAATTAATTAAAAATAATTCAGGCTTTTGATAAAATCTGGCACGAAAGTTTCTTATTTAAACTAAATGAAAATTGATTTTCTCTATAGTATCCAATCATTCAGTCCTATCTAATAAATCGTATATTTTCTTTTAAAGACAACAATGACTACATTTTTAAATATAATATTGAATCTAATGGCCCGTAAGGTAGCATTATAGCTCTTTTCCTGTGTTCAATTTTTGCTCATGATACGCCTAAATCATTTTTAATATTACACAACCTTAAAAACTACGCTAATGACATCATCCTTTTAACTTCAAATGTAGATCTGGCAATGGTATCTATACATCTCCAAAACCATCTTTACATTATTCACTACTGGTCCACCCGATGGAAAGTAAAAATAAATGAAACAAAGTCCTATTTCATTATCTTCATCCTAAAACAGATTGATTGTCCTCCTGTTTTTTTCGATAATAAATTAACGTTAATGATGTTAAATACCATGGGCTAGTACTAGACAAAACAATCTATCATCTGGTTATCACATTTTAAAACCAAAGGTAAAGCTGTTAACTCTCGACTTCATCTTCTCCGTCCCTTTCTACGATCTAAACTATCTTTAAACAATAAGCTAATTCTTTACAAATCTTTAATAAGACCAGCATGACTTATACAAATTACATACAAATTTGATTTTGAAGAGAGGTTGGCAAAGCTTTCTAACCTAAGAACCATTCAGGCGTTTTCCAAGTGTTCACTCAAATAAATTCTGTTCCATGGTATATCACATACAACAACATCCACAAAGACCTAAAAATTCCAATCAACTAGCTAAATCCCATTACCTTTATTTCCAATCTAAACTAAAATATCACGTTAACCCACTTGTGAAGCAACTTTCCTCACTAACCTTGCCTGACCAAAAGACCTTCTAAAAACTTAATAATAATATTATTATTATTCAATATCTTAATAAAATAAGCTGTCAAATAGCACTAATGGGTGTTTTTTTCATTATCTTCATTCGTGTCATTATAAATAAATTTGTTATAATAATTACTTATAGTTCAACAGATATATAGATTATAATATATTTATATTTATTATATTGAAACTTGATAACAAGTTTTGATTTTTTCATATTTAAAAAACGTCAGTCTTCTATTAGTTCCAAATTTTCAATTTCTCGTTGTATACCGAAATATAATATGCCAAAATAACATTTCTACTAATTTATGCATATGACTATTCGTAGTAATCATCGAATGAAGTTGAATTAGCCAATTCTTTGGTCTTGTTGAAAAACGTTTTATTATATTTCCTAACGATATGCAATCAAAAATATTTTAGTGTGACTGTTGTTTTTATTTTGTCATGCACTATATTTATAGTTAATAACCTGTTAATGGAATTACTATTTTTCTGCTATTATTTATCGCTTTGACTCATATTAAGACTAATAAAAAATACCTCAAGCTTTTCTCAGAATTATATTTATACATTCCATTTAATATGAACAGCACATTATATTAATAATAATTTGACCACATAATATAGTATCTATATAATGTATTAACATACATGTTAAATATAAAATGTTAATTTATATATTTATAAATGATGGTATAAGAATTATAATAAGTATTATTCAAATTTTAAATAAACCTATTTATCTATCTTCTATAGTTGATAATTATAACTCTTCATTTAGTAATTGGCAATTTATCAAAATAATTAGATTTCACATTTTCTACTAAAACACATTCAAGTTTTAAAATTTGGAAGATTTAAAACGAATCGGGAAGTTTTTTTCTGTTATTTTTGTTCTTATGGTATACAACAATTATTATTTAGTATTGTTAAGTATCAGCGAAATGATAATCTTCCACGGGTATGTCAAAGAAAAATCATATAAGAAGCACTTCTCATCCTAACTTGATTGCATCTAAAATGGCTACTGTACGTATTATTAAAGTAATATCAAGCATGAGTATAATTTTAAGAAATTGATTTCTATAACTGTTTTCCTATTGCAGTTTATCATACAATACAATCAGTGCTTCATATTTTACACTTTTTTTTTAATGAATATTAATCTTACCATCGTTTTATTTATTATAGATATGCAGCTACTTTGTATTTATAATTTTTTTTTAATTGAAAGCCGTGTAAAATTTTGATTCAAAGTTATTACTATGCCGATTGTAAATATACTTTGTTTTCGTATTTTTAATTATTATTAAAAAACGTCAGTAGCTGTTTTCAAGGGTATACTCAATTATTGATTATTTATTTCATCATAAATATTATTATTGATAGTTATTATTAAAATCGTTATTACTTTAAGAATTATTACTTTTAAGTAGAATAAATGAAAGACAATTTAATTTTCAAACTGAAGATTGCAAAATCTAAGCTACACTAGCTAATAAATAAAATAACTGCTATCAAAATATTGATTACTATTATACTCATTGTAGACTAAAAAGCAATCACATTATAATAAATTATTATTAAGCTGTATATTATATACATTGTTTATTTTAAACGTTAAGTGATTAATTGACCAGCACTAGTAGAATTGCATATCAATAACTTACTCTCTTTGAAATTAAATTAAATTCAAAAATACAATCAAGTTTAATTCCGTTAACTGATCTAATGCGTATTTTGAAGCATACATGTTTTCATTATATTTGTTATTTATTTTAATATTTTAAATAAAATGTAGGTAAAGATTAGCTAGATAAATCTTTTTAATATATTATACTATGATTATGTATGCGAAGTTAAATTTTTCACGTAGTAAAATTAAATACTAAATTATATTTTTTTGTACATTAACTCACATTAAAAATTCGACTATTTTAAATTATTATCTGTCGTTGACACCGTTTTAGACTTTTCAGTCTCGATTCTTGCATATTACCGGTTCTCAAATAATTGTGTACTTATTTATAATTCGATTTGAGCTAAGATGATATTAATATGTTGATTTAGTTTTATAATAAACATAGTAGTTATATTACCTAATAAAACATTTTTCAATCTCGTTGCAAACAAAAGAAATAATTCAAATTATTAATATATATATATAATTCAAACATCAATCATTAGAGCAATTAAAACGGTTTGTTTGGATAACATTTTTCTTTGGTACGATTACAATATTTATAGAAAAAAACGACTTTAAAAAAAATTCTTTTGTTCAAAGACTACTATTTAGTAAAGCCAATTGAAATAAGTTGAATATACATAGTTGATTAATAAGTAATTCAGTAAAAATAAAACATCAAAGTATTACTTTCATATCTTCAATGTGGCTACTATTTTACTCTAGAGTTAGATGTAACCGTTAATAAACGTGTGTTACATAAATTATTTAAATGTTTTTATGTTAAATATTATTATAATTTATCTTATAGTCTAATAAGATTTGTCTTTATGCGGTATTGCTATTCGAGTAGAACTTGTACTAGTCATGTCTAGGTAACTGTTTTTTGCATAAATACTGCTTTATGCAGATTTTTAAGAGGATATCTGATGTAGCACTACATTATATAGCTCATAATTTTTTGTTTTAGATATCTATTTACTAAGATCATAGCAAAGTATAATAATGTTATTACTTATTGATGACAAAAAATAAAATGTTTACTTATAGTGCTTTTTTGTGTTGGTTACAGTGACGGAGCAGACAGACAGCGGTTTTACGAAGTGTCGTGCAAGCCAGGCGTTGAGGGAAAACCCTGTTTATTCATGGAACGTAAGTTGCATAATCACTCAGTGTGCGTTCAAAGATATTCGTATTCGTACGCCATTGTCCGTGAAGAAAACGGTCGTCATCACCACCATACTGTAAGCGGCGGCAATAATAAACAGTTTTCCTCATTATTTCCAAGTGAAAACAACGTATGGAAGTTAGATTACATTAAAGTGCGTAGTGGATGCACATGTATGGTACAAACACCAAAGAAAAAACAAAAGCAACGACGGAAGCTAAACAAAAAACATCAATGAGAACCAATGAAATTATCATGGTTCAGCACGGTTTGTTCCGCGAGTTCCCTATACAAAATAATTGCCAATGGCGTTCATAAATATTAATAATTATTAATATTTTCAATTATAATTGAAACCTCCAACGGCGATAATGTAACCAAATATTTTTTGTAAAATGTGTGTTCCAATTTGAAGAAATAGTCTTAAGTATCTTTAAGGACGCAGACATGACATCATTGTTATTAAAATTAATTTAAGTATAATTATTTTTATTAATTTCGAGCAGCTTAAAAATATAGAATATTCAAAAGGTCTGGTTAACTTTTTGAAGCTGTTATACATTTCTTTTTGTAAATAGTTATCTCTTAGATCTGAAAAACTATAATAATGCACCACATACAGCACAGTCATACGCCTACAAACAAGTGAGCCTAATTGAAATTTAATATAATTGAGTATTGCAAGTATGTTTTTAATAACTACATTTTTTTACTTATATTTAGTCAATCGAATGTTACCCTTAGACTTATTGGTAATATAATTAAGTGTTATGACTGCTGCCCAATGATATGTGAAACCTTTTTGGTTTAAAAGTTACCTATATAAACTGTTTAATTCTTATTAATCTGTATAAATATTAAATAAATTTGATTAAACTTTATACAAGTAATTTTGATTTCCCGCAGTCTTCCAAATTGAGATTACTACATATTATGAAATTAACTAAGTATGTAACATAGTAGTAGTAAAATATATTTACTTAAATATATATTTATTTTTTATTAATATTATAGTGTTATTGTAGTATATAAACAAATTTGTAAATTTTATGTTGTTTATTTATTTATTTTTTATTGTTCAATAATTAACTTTTTTTACTTTTTTTGATTTTTCCATTACTATTTTTTTTTTATTATATTCTTGTGACCCATTATTGTAATTGGTAGCTATTTTTCTACAAATTACATCATTTTAAGATGTTATATAACATGATTATTGCATAATACTCAATATTCAGCATATTATAGATATACTACATTATAATGTACTCAATACGCATAGTGAATTTAACAAAAATTACATTTATATATCAATAGTTTACAGAAATATATATATATATATATATATATATTTACTTACAGATAATAAAGTTCACATTAAACCGCTTCTAATTTTGGTTTTACTGTATGTATTAGTAATATTTTCTTATTTTACAACAAAGGTCCATCTATGTGTGATAACACTGTGATAAGTAGTGATGGACATTTTCGAATATTTTAAACTATCGAATAACTAATCAAATTGTTTTTATACAACCGAATAGTTTATTTTTAGAATAAACTATCCGAATATATTGTGTAACTATCGAATATTTTTACTATTCGAATATTTTTTGACTGACTATCGAATAGTTCGATAGTCGAATGTAACATAATTAATAAAGATCATCGGGATTAGTTATCATTATTTTGTAATTATTTTTTTGTGAAGAAACAACTAAATATTGAAAATGAATGATGAACGGTTGTGTTGGCTTTTATAGTTAAATATATTATAACGTTATTCTATTTTTACATTTAATGTTTAAAGAGTTCTAATTACAATTATTGTCATAAGCAGTTTTTAATATGGGCAAACAACTACTTTTTTATTACATATAATTTTTTTAAATATAATGATTGAAAAAAATTATTTTGAATTAATAAGAATTATTTTAGATTATGTATATTTTTAGTTTTCTGTTTTTCATTTTTAATTACGTTTTAACAAAAAATTTTGTTTTTAAAGTTATTCGTTACGGTTTCTTGATTTTTTTTTTAATTCATCCCTTATACTTTATAAAGATGTCATCTATATTTTTTAAATTACAACATACGTATAAAACTAGGTAATAAAATAAAAAATTATATAATTAAGAGAATAACTGGTCGATAACTACTTTTGATCCATTATTTTGGAATTTATTAACATTATTTAATATGTATAGTGGAGGAAGAGCGCAGTAAAGTAATGCGTAACGATAAAAAAATAATAGTAGTCATTAAAAAAATAGATACTTTTGTAAGGTTTAAGGGATTATTAAAGAAAATATTAATAATAATAATAATTATAAATTCAGAAATATAAGGAATTAAAAATACCATAAAGAATTTCCTTAACATAGTTATTATTTTAAAAATAAATCGAGTTGCTAATATTACAAGAATCATTGTATATATGTTAATACAATGTTTAGAAACATATTTTTTATATTTTTGTTACTCAATAAATATTTTTCTAAATTTGTTCATCCATTAAAATTTCTGAAANACTTTAGGAATGGACTTCCTTGCGTTTGAATAGGATGATAAAACGCTTAATGCGACATCCTTAGAACTAAATATAATTTTTAGCGGCCGAGGAGAATTGGTAGAAACTTTACCTAAGCGAATCAATTTAAAATCTGGTGGTAACGAGACCGAGAAGGGCTCTAATGCAGATTTTAAATGATTTATGTCATCTGTAACACGAGCTGATATAACTGAGGAAGTAGATTCCGGTACGCCATGAGCAATAAGATTGAAGCAACAGCGTTCACGATCAGATAATTCCCGAATGATTTTTGGCATGAAAGAAGAATGGTCGATTTGGGGAGAGAGTTCTAAATTTTTAACCTTATTCTTGAGACTTGTGATTTCATCATGTAGAGAATTATTTTCTGCTTTTAATTCGGTTATTTGTGTTGACAGAGAAGATAACTTTGCATTAAGGTCCTTAAATTGAGCAGTATAAGTATCAGCATAAGATTTGCTTTGAGAAAGCATCTGATCCTGTTTTTGCTGCAAGGAATTTATTGCTATGAGAATGTCTTCATTTGAAATAGGCGCCAGAGATGAACTAGATTTAGTTTTTAATAGGCGACTAGGATGCGAACTCTTGACAGGAGTGTCCCTTTTTACTTTTGAACTATTAGGAGAATTCAGTGAGTTCATAATTGGATTAGAATATGATGACAACAGGCGTTTAAGTCTCCAAAATTAAGAAACTGAAGTTAGTAACAAGTAGTAACTAAAACGATTACTGAGCAAGTATTGATAAGAAAGTTTGAACACGATGCTTCCGCAAAAAAAAAAAGTATAAAATTACCCTAAAATAAGGCGTCTTGAAGCAGGAAAACAAGTACACTTAAAAAGTGGTAAAAACTAATACGGAAACTATGAATATAAACAAACTAAATTAAAGAAAATACAAGATAATTTAAGTTGAAAAATGAATGACTGTCACTAAAACGAAACTGATAACGGATAATTAAGAGAATAACTGGTCGATAACTACTTTTGATCCATTATTTTGGAATTTATTAACATTATTTAATATGTATAGTGGAGGAAGAGCGCAGTAAAGTAATGCGTAACGATAAAAAAATAATAGTAGTCATTAAAAAAATACATACTTTTGTAAGGTTTAAGGGATTATTAAAGAAAATATTAATAATAATAATAATTATAAATTCAGAAATATAAGGAATTAAAAATACCATAAAGAATTTCCTTAACATAGTTATTATTTTAAAAATAAATCGAGTTGCTAATATTACAAGAATCACTGTATATATGTTAATACAATGTTTAGAAACATATTTTTTATATTTTTGTTACTCAATAAATATTTTTCTAAATTTGTTCATCCATTAAAATTTCTGAAAAAATAAATCTCTAAAAAAATGGATATTTTAAAATTAAAAATAAAAGTATTTGTTTTATTAAAAACAAATAATAAAAAATATGTTTTCAATGTATTTTAAGAATGTATAAATTGTTTTAAAAAAAATTCCTGTAAGATAATAATTTTATTTTAAAAGAGGTTTCAATGAGATTTGTTCTATCTGGTGTATTCTAAACATTCTAAATGTTAGGGTTATTTAAATTGTCAGTATTAAAGTTTTATAACTCAAATAGTTTTTTTAAGTTTCAGGAGATACATATAGGCAACTTAAACGTTATGAAACCATAGTCTTAGCCTAACCGAAAATATGCTGGTTGTCGAATTAAAATAAAAATCTGTAACAAGGATGCAATTTTTTTACATACTACGCAAACGTAATCAGATGTTCTACTTTGAAAAATTATACACCCAGAGAAAAACCTCGATCTATATAATAAATTCATTGTTCAACTTGATAAATATATCATTACTATTGAATCAATGATATATTTATCAATATGATATTTTTTTTTCTTGTCTTGAACAATAATTATTTATAAGAATAGTTATTTTGTTCGTATTAATAAAACATTATCATAAATCCTTGATAAAATTTCTCTTTCAATTTTGATTGAGGTTTTTCTTTGGGTGTAGTGCGCTAACAGGTATTTAGGAAAAAAAATCGGCTTTAAAAAACTAATATCAGTATTCGTATGTTAAATAAATACTATATTATGAGTTAATGGCATGCGTGTTCACATGCCATCAACCTAGTCTAGTGTTCACCAACACTAGATCGCTAAATATATGGGCAGCATAATTATCCATATAAAACAATAAATAGATGTATGCGTTTTAAATAATTGTATTTATATTTTTTAAGAAAGCCACATTTTTGTTTTATAGCTTAGGTACGGTTAAAAATAAGTTCGCAAGGTTAAGTACCAAATTCTGAGATCCCATGAAATTTTATGTATAATGTTATCATTTGATCAGTACATTGTAATCTAAACACGCCAAATAAAAATAAATCGATTAATACTTTACATTTAAAATTATATGTATTTTTAATACAGTTAACAAGCCAAGGTACGTGCTCTTCAGTGTACGAATACAGGTAAACCTTTGTTACACTACTTTTATAGAATTATCATTTCCCAGTGAAACAATCATTTGTTGATCAAGTGAATATTCAAAATATTATAAAATATATATTTAAAATAAAATAAAAATGCTATCTTAATTTAATTAAAAAACAAATAAAGGGGCAACACAAAACCGAGTGTAAAAAAAAAGTGAAATTTTTGATAGTGACTTAAATTTTCCGCCTATTTAATTACAAATTGAAAAAAATTTTTAATTTTTTTTTTAAATTTTCATTTTTTGACAATAAAAGTTCATTTTTATACTATACTTTATTAATAAGTATATAAAAATAAAATTATTGTCATTAAATGAGTTCATCTATTTTTAGATTAAAATCTATTAATAAACTTGAAGTTACCATATAAATACAAACGTATAATTTCAATATGCATACATATAATTATAATTTGGATAGTATTAGATCAAAATATATATAAATAATTAAAACGCATATACTCTGATAAAATTTAATTTTATATAATTATCTCCGGTTAAAAACTAACATGTCATTTAGTAATGGTTCATCAATAATGAAAAAAATTCTTAATTTGAACTTTTGAAATTATTTAAAACACAACCTAATAACAATGTTATTATAATTGACTTATCCAAAATATATGAAAAACCCGTCACTCGGCAATATCAACCATTATTGTACTTGGAATTTTACTAGGACTATCATTCCATAGTTGACATAGAGCAATCGTGCAAGTTTTATAATTACCTAATTAATTTCACAAATATTAGGACACATTATCTTTCAAATTTAAAGATATTGTTTATAATTCAATAATCTATAAAAAAAAAAATTATTATGAATAATTTATTTGGATTGCTTCAAAATTTAAATTTAATTTAGGTAGTAGTTAAGACATTTCTCTATCTACAGAAACATATAATCAATGTGTATATTATATTTTTCTGAAAATATAGAACTAATAACAATTAGAAACACTAGTAACTGACAAATAAACCGATACTTTCAAACTTTTTAACTATTTTATTTTTTTTAACAGAAAGATCAGAAATCATCACGGACTTGCATCGATCGCCGCCTATATCTTGATCCGACAGTTTTACCAAGTACGAGATACAGTTATAATGTTATCAAACGCGGACACATCTTGGACTTTGGAAGATTAAAATATCAACAAAGGCAAACTTCAAAACGATTATATTTAAGTTCACGAGAATCGTTGTAATATATGTAGCACTTTATTTTCGAAAATTAAAGTATTGTTGTTTAAAATGAATTAATTAATTTAATTTAAATTGTATCTAATTGTGCATTTTTTTAAACTCACATCATAAGTATAAAATTAACAAATTATAAATTTTTATTAGTAATAAATTATTATTATTAAATGTAATATATTAATTTTAATATTAAAAATCAAATGATTTGTTCCTATTAATACAATAAATTGCAAACAATCATGGAATGTAAACGTTTGACAAACATTTATCGAATAAAAAATTGTTATATCTAATAAAACAATATATCTGTGCAACGAACGTATACGTTCGTCGTACCGTTGATTAAAAAATAGTTCCTCTGGTTGTATTATTGACAAATAATAGAACTTTGCTTTATTTGTAAATAACAAATAATTTTTCTTCTTTTCAAAAAAAAAAAAATTTTCATCACTATCATCTAGTAGGTGTTTTTTGAAGGAGTTCAATAATTTTATTTTATTTTTCAACCAGTTGTTGCTGCATATCTTATAATTATAAAATTTCTGTCTCTAATTCTCTTCATACCATACTTTGTTTGTGTTTTATTCAAAATGTATGCAATGTTAAAAAATTTAATCTAAGAGTAGAATTTTGTATCAACAAATATAATTTTTCGTTTTATCTCAATTCTAAATTTAATAATTTATTTCAATATGAACAATTTTTCAAGATTATCATGACTGTATTTGAATTAATACCAAATAATATATATTTTATAATAAAGTAATTAAATTTCAAACAGTTTTTTTTATAAAAAATTTTTTTCGATTATCGCGATCTTTCAAAAATAATCAGCGATATCGTTATCGACCCTACTAAATAACATTATTTATTGATAATAAATTCATTCCAAATGTTTGTATGATTTATTTTTATTAAAAATAAGATATAAGTATATATCGCTGAATGTGACAGATATACGCATAATTTTAGCTTCGATTCAAAGCTGAAAAGGTATTAATTTTACTATGATGTGTTTTTTTTGTCTGTTACTACTTTTTCTCACCGAACCGATTTTTTTCAACGATACGTCTAAAGATCACA
The DNA here is from genome assembly GCF_025091365.1 of Daktulosphaira vitifoliae. NCBI lineage: Eukaryota > Metazoa > Arthropoda > Insecta > Hemiptera > Phylloxeridae > Daktulosphaira > Daktulosphaira vitifoliae. The sequence continues at coordinate 44,311,210 of NW_026099574.1, forward strand.
AATCGTATTTAGTCGAAGACATTACTCTCAAAAATTGAAAAAATTTTCCTCGTTCANTCGAAGACTTTACTCTCAAAAATTGAAAAAATTTTCCTCGTTCATCGTAATTGGGGGAAACCTCCAAAAAAATTACAAATTTAAAAATCGCTAATTTTCGAAATTTTTTCAATTTTTTTTACTCAAAACTGCCATAACTTTTTCAAAAATGAACAAATCAATGTAATTTTTTTTTATAGACGCTTAATGTCTTTACCTATTATTTGGTATATTTTTTTTATAAATTTAACCCTTTACCAGCCAACAGGTGAGGATTCAAAATGACAACTTTTTCAACTTAACTTTTGAAAGTGTTCTGGAAATACTGACACTTTTATGTATATCTTAAATTAAAGCTAATATAATATACTTTATTATGGAAAAAAAAATCGGACTTTATTTTGTCTTCACGGTGAAAATAGCTACCGTATACTATTTTTGTGTTAAAATTTTCTATTTTACATTTTTAACTTATAATGTTATAACTTTATGAAAAATGTATGAGTCAATACAATTTTTTTATGAGAAATAATATTTATATACCTCTTTAATTTGACATATTTTTTTTTAAATCGGACCAGTTCCCTTAATACAGGGGGGGTTAAAAACATAAAAATGCATATAGAAATTAGAACTTTTTCAACTTAATTTTTGAAAGTGTTCCGGAAATACTGACACTTTTATATTATCTTAAATTAAAGCTTATGTAATATACTTAAATATTAAAAAAAAAAAAATTTCGGACTTTATTTTGTCTTCATGGTGAAAAAGCTACCGTATTCAAAAATATGCTATTTTTGTGTTAAAATTATTGGTGTTGTATTTTATTTTATTATACGAGGATTATACTGATTTTCATAAATATTATATATGAATCTAATTGACATAGTATAAAAAGTTAAAGATATTTAAATTATTTTGTTTTTTTGAAGTCGAGAAAAATAACTTTAAAATTTGAACTAGCTAAATTTCCATTTTAATTAAGTGACAAATACAAGATACGATTTCTGAGACGGTAACACTGTGGCACTGAATTTTTTCTTAATTCTTTTTGAGTTAGAAAAAAATGTTTAACTCATTTGATTTTTATTTCATTTAGATTCAATAACTTCAATAAATATCATGGATACCATTACTGTAGTTTCCTCTTGTGAGAAGAAATTCATATTAATATTATTTTACTATGTGTTTTTTTTGTAGCTATACTATAGATATAGTACATCTCATATTACTTAAAAAAGTTTGTAGTTTTATATCAAATAACTAAGGTTAGCATATTGTCACCTTCAGAAATTGGATTATTTTTCGATTATAAACTATTATGAGATAAAGGAACAATGACATTACATATGCTGTTCATTTCAATTTAAAATAAACAATTAAAACGTAGCTTGAAATGTATGAAAACGTAGATTTTTGCTAAGTGGTAGATAATAAAACATTCATAACCACTTTTAAATAAATGTTGAATATGTATAAATAATATATATTATTTAATTTAGATGCTAATATATTTTATTCTAACACATCAAGCAACAAAATATTCATAAATGCTTAACATTACATAAATTACCGTTACATCTCAAACGTTGCTGATAATAATTATAAAATACTGTCGGTAACATAAAATGCGACCAAAATGTTAATCGATAACATCATAGGTTAAATTTATCTAGGGATGCTTAAAATTTATTTATTTTTTAGATTTTTCTATCATATCTAGTTTTTAAGATAATTACTAAATAGTAATTCAATAGTAACTACACAGTAAAATCATATAAAATTTAAAGATTTTTTTTTACTTTCCTAAAATGATTTCATGATGTTTAAATCATTAAAAATGAACCTTTTTCGTAAAAAAAAAAAAAGCTGAAGTTATGAATATAACACTTTATTGGTTTAATTTACAATTATTAAAGTTTAACCAATAAATTGCTAATTTTTTAAGGACTTAAAAAAAAAACTTTGTGCACTTTAAATAGATATAAAGCAAAAAAATTGTTATGAATATAAATTTTTTTTTTTAATCACGAAAATTTTTAGCAAATATTATGTAAATACTTTTTACTATATTTTTTATCGTTTTATTTTGAAGTAATTAAAATAATGATACTATACAAATTTCTATATTTTTAACAATAAATCATACTTAGATTTAACGTATAAGAACTATAAAGTAAAAAGGAGTAGTGTTTTTAAATTTATCAATGTGTTAAAAAAAATGTATGAATTGTTCTGAGGAGAACACTTAATTAGTTAAAACTTTTAATACTACAGTCATTTTTTTTTTCTATGTATTTAATAATATTTTTCATATTTATAGCGAGTCATTTGTACATGAGTAACTCTCCAATACATGGTATTTCTAATTACTAATTTTAAGAGAAATATTAATAAGTTAATACAATTTTTTTAGATTGTTGTCACGTGTTAATTATATTTTTACTCCATACTATTTAAAAAGTATACTAGGCGACCAGTGGCGTAACTAGAACTTCTAATGACCGCGGCAATAAATCCATCGGGCCCTTAATTTTATAAATTTGAGGGAAGGGGATACGAAAAACATATACTCATCCACAATATTTATCTCTAGATCCACTCTTAATAATAAGCTATAAATAATTAAAAACATGATAAGTGTACTTATAATAATATCACTTTTTATTACACATTTTGTTTGAATTAAATAACATAATCATAGTACCTATTTACTATCTTACAAATATTTAATTTATATTTAAAGGAATTTGTTCAGTTATATCAAAATTTTTAGCTTCGATGCGAAGCTGAGAAGGTATTGGTTTTACTAAGATGTGTTTTTTTTTTTGTGTCTGTTACCACTTTTTCTCAGCTCTCACTGAACCAATTTCTTTCAATGGTACGTCAAAAGATCACAAATCGTATCTAGTCAAAGATATTACCCTTAAAAATGTCATAACTTTTTTAAAAATGAACATATCAATATAATATTTTTTTATATAAATGCATGATATCATTACCTTTCATTTGGTATACTTTTTTTTATATCTGACCATTTACCTGCCCACAGGGGGGGATTTAAAATTACAACTTTTTCACAAAAAATTTACTTTTTCAACTTAAATTTTGAAAGTGTTCTGGAAAGTCTGACACTTTTATATATACCTTAAATTAAAGCTTATGTAATGTACTTTATTATGCAAAAAAAAAATTCTCGATTTTATTTTTTACATTTTTAACTTTATAATATTTTTTAATAATCCCTTTTTCATTCGACATACTTCATCTTAATTAGAATATTAATAAGGAACTAGCAGATCATGTAGCTTTTGGAATAATCCACCATTTTTTTTAAATTAAACACTATCTAAAGATTCGCATCGAAGCGACGGTGTCAGTTTACACAAGTATGTACACGTTAATTAATTGTTTTCGATTCGACGTCTCCTTCAGTCTGATGGACATTTGATTGGCTACAGTTTGTTGGTAGCAGTACTGTGCTCAACCGGAACGCCGTACCGTCTGTAGTAAGTAATAATCATAATAGTCAACAGTAATCGCTACAATTGTTTTTGATGATCTCGCTTTTCCCTTTAAGGTCAATGTCACGGAGCAACATAATGAGGCCGACGTAATACATTTTTATAATTAATTTCATTAAGAATCGTAGTAACGGTTATGGAATGTGAGACGCTATTAATTCGTTCACTTTTTCAAATATTTCTTACAACGCGTATATATTTATGTGTACGTTGTAAGTATCGCGTACACAACACGTCAGGTTCCGTAGCCGAGTTATGCTGAATTGTAACAATAGAAATGGCACCGTGTAGATTAAAATTGTTCGCGTGGTGGACTTTGATGTTGGCGATGCTGGACCGTTCGGAGGAAATGTCGTCGCTGGCGGTGTTGGTGCCAGTGGAAACGATTTGGTGAACATTTTACGCATAATAATAATAATAATAAATTTACTGTATATTATTGTTTTTTTTATGTACGCAAACAATTCTGTAGGTTGAAGTACCCGTTGGAGCCATCCGGACCGTGTGCGCCTATCGCACCGTCTCCGGAATGGCGGCAAGGGTCCTGGCTTCTCTGTCGCCCGCGGACCCGCTGGCCGTCGAACGCGCCAACGGACACGAGCTCCGGAGAAGCACCGGCAACCGCTTCGCGCGGAGGACCGGCTGCAGCTCCGGAACATCGCCGTGCCCAGCTGGCGCCGACGACTGGCCGATCACTGTCGGGATTGGCCAGGAGAAGCGGATAATGCATTGCATACGCTCTTCCGGTGCGGGGCCAGCGAGCGGGAAGAGTTGGAGTCTCGTTTGGGGTCCGCGTTCGGCGTCCAGTCCATGGTGGACCTGATGCTGAGAGCCACAAGGGGTGGTATCTGGTTCAGGCGTTCGCCGAATCGGTGATGAGCCAAAAAGAGGAGGCCGAACGCCTGAGGCAGAGACTGCCAAGGGTAGGATGATCTGCAACGCTACTGGCGCCGTAGGTATTTTATGTGTGTTTTATGTTTTTATGTATTGTGTTGTGAATTATTTGGCTAACCCACGCGAAGTCCTGCCCCCACCTTCACGCGGTGCAACCTGGGCAACGGATCCCACTCAGGGATCCGGCTAAAGGGGGAGGCCACACCACGTTGTGATTTATAGACGGCGTGGGCCGCCCTGAAGTAATGCTTAACGACAGTTCCAGGGCGGCCCACAATCATGCAGGCGGTAGTAAAAAAAAAAAAAAAGGGTTTACTGTGTACGATGGAGTTGCACTTTTTTCCGTTAACACTTGCTCCCAATAATCATATCATACAGAAAAAAACATATTAATTAGATGAATGGTAATCTTTCTTTTTTTTATGGTTAGAAATCTATCATTGAAATTTATTTTTATTTTTTATAGTCATATGGCCTAACCGCTTTAGTAGGAACCTGGTGGCGAACAAAATTCTTATTTACCAACCAATGGCTCTAGCTCCCAAGGTTTTATTTTATTATTTAATAGAGTTCATGTAAAATATAATTAAAATACTTATGCTTATTTATATTTGTGTTAAAAACATTAAACAATATGTTATTGTGCTCATAGTTGTTAAAAAAGTACCTATCATTTTGCTTGGTATCAAATATCTTTTAATTAAAATTTAAAATACAATAGGTGAGATAATGTATAATAAATTCATTAATTTTTTTGTGGCTTTGAGTTTCATATATTTTTTAGTTTTTTAAATTAATAATATTTTTAATATAGTTTTAATTTTACTTAATTGAGATAATGTATAGAAAATATTTTATTTTTAACAATAAGGTAAATTATCTTAATCCTCTTCTAGCAATTTGTAGCGGATACTCTAATCGTGGGACATTAACTGTCAATTCTAAAAATAGTTACAACAATAAATATAAGTTAATAAATGTTCAAATATTCTTACTTTCTTGTAGTACTTTTTCCCGATGTTCTTTTATTTCATTCCCAAGAAGATTACAAATATTAGTAATAAAGTTATCCAGAGCTAGACAAAGAGTTTTGGTTTGAACTAAAGTTTGACAAATAGGGCACACAGACCTTTTTTCCAACCAAGTACATAAACAAACTTCACAAAATGTATGGCTGCAATTAATTGTACACGCCAACAAATTTACATATTAAATTTTATATAAAATATTAATTTTCACAATTTGTGACTAAATTTTATTTATTTCCCAATGATAATGAGATATTTAAAATCATTTTTATAATCTAATTTATGGATGCGTAAAATTCAAGTTTTCTTGAACTAACATTTTGAGATAAAATATGTTTTATTTAAACTTCAAACCCAAATTCTAAAAAAATATAATTTTGTTGGTATAATTATGAAGTATGTGATTTTTTTTTCAGTCTCTTAGAAGCTAATTTATCAAAAACAAAATTTAAAAACTCATTTAAATTTTGGATAAAATAGTTACTAAATTATAAAATAATAATATATATCAATGACATAGTAATATTTTTCATTTTACTTAAATTGCATTTTATTTTCATAAACAAATTTACTTTAAAATGTCACACGTCATGGTAAAGTAATGTAAATGTAAGTAAATGAAGTAATTGTAATATCGTTTTTTATCTTAGAAGATTAAGCAAATTTTATTTTAAATTGAAAATTTGTGTCTTCATATGTTTAGAAATCATATTAATTGTTAGTTCAAAATAAAAATATGTACATTTACCTAAAGAAAAGCATTTTAAACTACTTTACTAGATTTTACTATATGAATTTTATAATTGATTTTTAAACACATTTATTTACTTTTTCAACTAATAAAAAAGAAATTTTCATCCGAAATATTTTTTTTAGTTAAAATATTTTAGCTTTACTTTTCAGAAATTTTATTCACAATTCTAGGATTAGAAAGTTCAAAAAGTTTTCAGATCTCTACTATCACTTTATAATATTTGACAATCTTAAAATTGATTAAAAAGTATTCCATAATGCATTTTTTAACCAAAGTAACATAATAAATTTGCTAAAATCTTTTAACATGATGACATGTTATATTTACACTATTAATGATTTTAAATGTAAAAATAATACCTTAACCATTAATTCATTACAAATTGGACATTGAAAATCACTTTTTAGAACACTATAGACTTTTTCTTTGATCGTTTCTTCAATTTTTGATATTTTATCTAAAAAAATAATTCAAACAAAAAAAAATTAACTTCTCAAAAAAAAAAAAGATAATAATTAAAGTATGTTGAAGCTATTAAATGACTTAACAAAGTTTAACTTAAACATTTTATCTAGAAAATAGAATTACAAATGATAATAATTTGATAAATACCTCTTTTTAATGTAATTTAACATTAGCCTTAATGCAATTGAAAGTTTAGGAAAAATAAGATAAATTAATTTTTTCAAAAGTCTTAAATCTATAGGTGTTTTTTTTTAATTAATATTTTTTCTTATCAAAATATTTAATAAAAGAAATAATATTTATTTATTTTTAAAACGTGATGAAGATGTTTCTAAAATATTTATGAAAATCAATTAAGACCACACATGACATTGCATTATAAATTATATTTTTCTTATAGATTTGAATTATAATTGTTATAATATAAAAAAATGTAATGTTTTATAAACAAAAATGTATGTTTATATGTGACTGCTTTTGATAATTACTTAATAATCAATGACCATATGGACATGATATTATTACCAATGTTTCTAATGTTCAATTTAATACAATAGTAATATATAAGCCCAAAATTAATTTAAACCCCATTACGTGAACTCTATTCAAAAAATAAATAAATAGAGTTCATAGGTTATTCACTTAAATATTTTATACAGATAAATAAGTCCAGATTAAGACACAGTATATTTCATGTTATATACTAAGAATATCATGCGACTTTGCTTAAACAGGTGTAAAATTAAATAAAGTAAGTTAATAACAATATATATACTTATATAATCACCTTGTTGTATTTTTAAAGTATTTTGGCGTTCTAAATTCTTTTTTGTTAATTCATTTTTAGCGAGTTTATGCTGCGGAAAAAAAATTTTTCAATATGATTTAATACCAAAATATAGGTTAATAAAACATGATTTTAGAACTAATTTAAAAACTAATACATTCTATATATTTTTTTATAATTATAGTAAATGTTAATAAAAAAAAATTATTATTGTGTGAAAATAATACAATATGTATTAACCAGTGGTTAAGTTATTTTTACTTAAAATATATTTACTTTTAGAAGTGTTTTTTTCAATTTTTTAACTTTTTTTGATGCTTGATTAATTATTTCATTAAATTTATCTAATTTAGCATTTAGAAAACACTTCATTGATGCTTTTTCACTTTTCAGCTAAAATAAATCAACTAATAATTAAAAAATTGGATTTAAATAAGTGATACGGTCACATTTTGTGCACAAATCTTGGTTCAGTCAATAACATTTAACAACTTGGTCAGCATTCATGCTTATTACAGATAGACATACACAGGGACCCGATGACAATGTTAATATACACATTCTTACAGAAAACTGTTTGTGAAAATGTAGTGCAACAAGCAGTTGAGACCTACTATATGAATGTTTAACATCTAATTAATATTATTTGAACTTATTATTATTATTTAATTGTGATTTAAAAAATTATAATTCTCATGATGTTTATAGCACATTGTCATCTCCCTGATGGACATTCTCAACATATCTTGAATCCATAGATTATTATTTTATTTTATCTTATCATTATTTGAATCCATTATACTTTAATTAGTTTTTTCTAATGTGATATGTACTAATTAAAATGTTGGGTTACTGTTAACAGGTATATGAGATAATTTTTGTATTCATTTAAAGAAATGAATTGTAAAAAAAAAGATCATCCACAGAATTAAAACTTACAATATCGTCAACATCAGATTGACTTTCACTAGATTCACTTTCACTAGATTCATTTTCTGCACTATATACTTCATTATTTCGTCTGAAAAATAAATACAATTAATTAAAACATCTAATTTTATAAAAATTAAACACAAAAAGCAGAGTAATTTTAAAAGATAGGGTATATATGAATGAAATATTTTAACCATAATTCTGAATTTTGCAAAAAAGCATTTTACCATGAATGCAAGTTTATTTAAATATTTTTTGTGAGCAAAGCATAGTTTAAAAGTTGAAATTTAAAAAGGAATAATCTTTTTCATTTTTTAACAATATTAGTCATTAAATGTTAACGCGTATCCAAATGGTACGGCACTCAAGGTATATATATACAGGGTGTTCAGTAAGTCAGGAAACGGGTTTCTATTGTTCTCATTGTTACAAACAATGAGAACAATAGAAACCCGTTTCCTGACTTACTGAACACCCTGTATATTTACACAATCACAAAGTAAAAACAAAGAAACAACGTCGGAAGACAATATTTGATTCTTATAATATTAGATATTTTCCTTAATTCGAACACTGTTATCCGTATGTAACAATGGGTAACTACCCTTCTGTCGTCGGTAATATCGGTAATGAGCACACTCGCCGCAATCCAAAAAAAAAACACAAGAAAAAGGCAAACCAGTTAAGGTCAACGTCGGAAACGATATTTGTAGACAAATTGTCGCATCATACACAGTAGTTATAAGTAATGAACAATTGTTGACTTACCGCCATGTTATGTGTGGTCATTGATATTGCGTTCAACACTTACCGTATTAGACTGAAACCTTCAGTCTCGTTGGCAAGAGGGAATGGACTATTCGGTCCGGCCATACGTAACCTATGGATGACGTCAGGACCGAAGGGGGAAAAAAAAGAAGGAAACTCCTCGCCCGACTACTCGGGACGAGGGGTTTCACGATTGAAACAGGGAGGAGAAGGAGAGTCTGCAAGGAATCCGTCCACGGCGCGCCCCAAATCGTCTACGGCGTCTTCGACTTCCATGGGGGCCGGTCCAGCTGTGATGCTTGTTGCTGTGGAGGAGTGTCGCACGATCTCCGACAGTGATGATGGACGGGTCCTTGGCGCGGGCATTGGAGGCGCCGGTGTAGCTGGTGGACGGTTGGCCGCTTCTCTCTCCCGGTCTTTCCTATCCTTGAAAGCCCTGTTAATGCACTCCTACTGTTTTGAATTATTGAAACCAAACGATAGTACACAAAATTGAAACAAGCCCCTTCTCGTTCTAAATGCCGTAAACTTACGAGCTTTTTGATTTAAAGAGCATTGCCAATAATCCGACTTTAAGTCGATAATCTATACATAAACGAAAAGTCCCGTTCTTCTTCTTGGCCAGCACGATCGGTGCTGACCACGGCGATACACTCGGTTCTATTAGCCCTTACGCCTCCATGTCGTTTACCATATCGTCAATAACCTCCTGCTTATGTAGGGGGTAGGGGTACGGTTTTAGTGCAATAGGAGCGGGTCTTTCAATAGAATGTCGTGTTCGATCAATTTTGTGCGACCCACCGTGTCGTTAAAGACCGCTGCGTAATTACATATCGTCTGTGTTAATAACATCGCCGGTTATATCTAACTGCGTCAGATGTGGTTTGCGGATCGCGTGTCGTGCGCCTGATTTCCAACAAGTGGTTGTACGTTTCTTAGTGCCTAAGTGTATTGTTTCTGCTGAGTAGTCCCAGGCGACTTTCTGATCGATCAGAAAATCATGGCCAAGTAATACGTCGCAATACAAGTCGTCTAAAATAACCGCTGAAAAACGCACTTCTAAATTCGCGATTTTGGCGGTACCGTTCGTCGTGGCGATGTGTCCGTCCACTAGTTTAACCGCGTCAGTGTGTCCTCTATAAACAGTTCCGTATTTATAAGCAATTACCGGTTTTACATACGATTTATGCGCTTGTGAGTCGAGTAGGGCTGTGACGAAGCCAGTTTCGAATTATAACTCGACCGCTGGAGTAGTAATTCTAGGCGGGCATTTTCGTTGGCCATTACTCGGGTGGTTTACGGTTCGAACGGGGGGCAGCTGGTTCTTAACCGCGACGTCGGTTTGCCCACAGACAGTGTTAACTGCCATTAGTGGACTTGCCGGATCGACTGATACCCCCTCCCCCACCGTGCCTGAAAAAATTTCGAACACCTGACTCGCGCTTTGGTCGTTCGTGTCGGCAGCGTGTTCGAACTCCGATACCCTGATTACATCCGAATTTACCGCGGCGTCCCCTCCATTCCGATAAGAGGGGTGCGGTGCCGAAAAAGTGCCAAGATCGTTATAAACGAAACGTCATCTTAAACGCCGCGCCCTGTTTGGTTCTGTTGTAGGCAGGAGGGGCGGACTAATTCCCTCCTAGCCGATTGCCGTTTCCCGATACCGACGGTCTGTTTGGGCACTGGCAGTGCCAGTGTCGCTCGCCGCAATATCGGTACGGAGTAGGCGGTGCGTCCGCGTTTGCATAACCCGCTCGCTATCGGGACGCTGGTTGCGCGGTATGTCGCGGAGGCAGATCGGCTGGCTGTCGGAACAATGGCGGAGCGTACCGAAGAGCCGCGTTTTTATCTACGTCATTCGCTATCTCAGGTAGATCGGCGAAAGACGCTGGGTGCATTAACCGTATCATAGCGCGGTAATCGTCCCGTATAAGCCCCGTTAACTGTCGCTCAAGTTGTTGCTCCGGTAAACCACAACGTACTCGCGCGGCCGCCAAACGTTATTTATGAATAATAAACTCGGTTAACGTTTGTCGCGTCGATTTTAACTCCGTCTCGAGCGCAGTCCTGATATCGATATTGTCGAACTCCTCGAGTAATTCGGACCTAAATTCCGCTCATGGCATATTGTTTAATTTAATCGCTCGACACCAATCACCTGCCCTGTCGTTCAGAAACGGGACGACGATGCTCACCCACGCGGTTGGGTGTATACCGCCCTGACAGAGTAGATCCTCCGCTCTGTCTAGAAACTGCCGTGGGTCCTCATCGTAGTGTTGCGTCGTGTCCGTTTGTCGACTATTATTTCGCTCTTTGTTAGCTTGACGAATAGTCAGTTGTGCAGCAACATGTGGGGACGGCAGCATATTTTGACTGATTCGCTCCAACATGTTTGAAATCTGTCGCTGTTCCATTGACATACGTGCCTCGATCCACGCGTTATTCGAAATGTCGCCAATGTCATGTCGGATCACCCAGACTTGTTCTGCCGCGTGCGCTATCGAGCGGGCAACGTATACGTCCTCGACGTACGGCGCGCCCTAGTTGACCGCTTGCGCGCGTAATTTCCCCCGGTCGTTCGACATCGGATTCGTCGTCTGATGTGCGTAGCGCGAGGTTCACCGGATGTGTCCTCCGGTAAAGGTGCTACGCCGGGCCGCTGATAGTTCGCTGACACGGTCCGTGGAGTTGTCTAAAACCCTCACTTCGGGTTCGCGGACCAGAATTTCGCTATCGACCGGCGTACGGGGCGGTAAAATTTCGGTAGCTGGATTTCTCCCTTCGCTACGTATGTTTTCCTCTAGCACAATTAGCATGTTTGGTTTCGTCGCGTAGCATGGTAGCTGTCTGAAAGCTCATTCGCGACGTAATTCAGCGCAATTCACATTTGTGCTAATGATTTCCCCGACATATTGACCGTGAATATTATATGTTTATTTACAAACCTTAATAATCAAATGTATTTTACGTTAATAGCGGAGATAAACAATATCTCCGTTTACGGTCAAATTTGCTACTGCAGTAGAAAACAAGCGTTATTATTATTGCTTTTGTTGTAATGAAGTACCGCGATAAGATGGTACGGGGCCGGCGTATATGATATGGCAGCGAGTGAACAATAATAATAACGGTTACCTGGGAATCGGCCGCTTTGACAAGGTCAGACGAAAATATACTATTTTTATCTACCAAAAGACTGTAACTATCGGCCGGAAATTCACTTCTTGTCCATATCAATAAGGTCTTTATAACAAACGATTATCTTAACGCATAAGGTTAGGGGACATAAAATGGGAGAATAATTGGAATATATCATTCTTTTTCATTTAATATTATTACCATTTATTTTTAAGAGTGTTCCGGAACGTTACTTTATACTGAAAATTATCAACTTTTTTAAAAGTGGACGAATAAAAACCATTTAGATATTTTCTTTTTATTAAGTATATTTTTGGACCCTTTACCTGCCCACAGGGAGGGATTCAAAATAGCAATTTTGTATTAAAAGATAACTTCTTCAACCTTACTTTTGAAAATGTTTTGGAAACACTCCGAGCTTCAAACATATGTTAAATTAAAGGTTTACCCTACAAACTACAAGTTAAATTAAAAAAAATTGTCTCGACACCTTATCTAATCACCCTATAAATTTACAATACAAAATATTCAATATCAATTTCATACTATTTTAATTTCTATAATATTTATTTATTCATGTATTATACTTATAAATCATAAAACTAGTCATCATGATATTATTAAGGAATAAGGGTCAATGTTGTTTTTGGTATAACCCACCAATTCCTTCTAAAAATTAAACTCAATCTACAAATATGCATCGATACGATTTTTATGATAGTGATTTTAGTTACTGTCAGATATCTCAACTATGTGAAATCCCAACTGTGTGGGTTTTTTTTTGTTTATGAATAATAGATATATATATTTTAAAATTACCATTATTATGGTTCAGTGGACAAAGTACAGCAAAGGTGGAAAAGTGCCAGGGACCAGATCAATAGAATAAAAATGTATAAAATATTACTTTTAAAAATGTTTATTTGTATGTTTATACTAAGAACAATTTTAATAAATGTTAATTATAAAAAAATGTTATTTTTTAGTAAAAATAATTCTTGTGGCAAAAACTTTTTACCAAAAGAATAAAAATCAAAGGCCATTACTAGTAGTACTAAGAAGACATTTAATATAAACTTATTGAGCACATTTCTTTTATTGACTTAATGAATCATTCTATCTTGCCATTCTACATTACCAGCTTCGCTTATAAAGTAATTGGCAAACTGGTTGGGTTACCTGATTACCTGATCTATTATAAACATCAATTGAGTCATTAAGACTTTCAAAACCATTAATACTTAATGTGTTTTCAAATCTAAATCCATCTCTATTCCTGACAAAATTATGCAATATACAACAAGCTTTAACAATTTTTATAGAAAGTTCTACACTTGTGTTCATCGATCTATGGAAAATTCGCCATTTGTTAGAAAGTATTCCAAAAGTTGATTCTATATATACTCTTGCTCGAGACAAGCGATAATTGAATACTTTTTTTTTGTAATTCAAATTGCTTCGTGCATATGGTCTAAGTATGCTTTGAGATATACCAAAAGCTTCATCAGCAACTATTACAAACGGTAATGGATTTCATTGGCCCAGTAAGGGTTTCGGTGGTGGTACAAAAAGTTCTTTATCTTCTAGTTTTTTGTAAAATTTTGATTTTTTTTTAAAACTGTTGAATCACAATACTTCCCTTGAGCTCTCACATCAATAAAAGTAAAACAATAATTTGCATCACAAATAGCCATAAGAACTATTGAATAGTAATGTTTGTAATTGTAAAAATCTGATCCAATCTGGATTGGTTTAATTAAGAGAATATTTTTTCCGTCCAAAGCGCCGATGCAATTTACAAAGTTAGCATCGTTTTCAAAACCCAAAGCAATTTCTTTCCAATTTTGCTGATCCGGCAAAGGCATAATTTAAGACTGAAGTCCCCATAATTCACTGCATACATCTTCTACTATTTTACTAATAGTAAATATTCCCATTCTATAGGAGTAATGAAGGTCTGTGAATGAATTACCCGATGCTAAGTATCTATAAATACGAGCTAATTAAAATATTACGTCAGTATTTATTCAAAAAACGTTAGTATGATTTTTGAGTAATTACAAATACTGTTAGATTTTACCCACCTAATATCGTGTTTTAATAATAAAAATNGTTAGATTTTACCCGCCTAATATCGTGTTTTAATAATAAAAATTCCAAAATGTGAATTGTCAATTTAATTAATTTTTTTTAAGTAAAAAAAAATACTTTTATAAACCCTTAATATTTTCCTATAGAAAAAACATCAACTCCCCGTCATTTTATTGATAATTATTATGTAGTTATTATAAAATTAGCTCCTTAAATAATTTATTTTAAGTAATATTTATTACTTACCTTAATGTTATGCACAGCCTTTCTGTCGGAGAAATAGGTACGCGAAAGTTACTATTTACGGTTAGCCCCTTTTCTAACTTTGAAAATAGTTCATCAAAAGATTTTAACGACATTCTGAAATAATTAAAACATTTCTCTTCGTGGTCTCTTAATTCAGAAAAAAGGGTTGCAAAAGCACCATTAAGAGGTCTTTGAACCAGCATCGGGTGAACCCAAAATCGCCTATTTTTTTTTATTTTTGAAGTATTCTTTTTTAAAATGTGCCTGTAGGCCGCAAAAGCCAACATACATCTTATCTGTTGGACATTCATTTTGAAAATAAATAGAAATCGCTATAGCAAAAACGCGATATAGTGTGAAACGGGCCTTAAACGACAATACTTACTGCGGATTATATTAGATAAACTGCTCTAACTTTATTTTTATAAAAAAAAATTTTCCCAGGGACCAGGCTAACAATCTAATCCCGCTAACATGTAACTGGGAATAACCCAAGTAAAAATTCACTGCTGTCACCAGTGAAATCCGTTCAAATAACTATATGAACTATCAAATTTGTAAGGGAGACTTCACCGTTAAAACTAAAATCTAATATAATTAGAAATAAAACTGAATCGGCTCAAAGCCTCTTACCTTAACTTCTCTCGGCCGGTTGAGATTCCTCTTCGGTGAGCCAGTTAACGCGTATCCAAATGGTACGGCACTCAAGGTATATATATATATATATTATATATTTATGTCTATCTGTATATATATTTACACAAGCACAACAGTAAAAACAAAGAAACAACGTCGGAAGACAATATTTGATTTTTATAATATTAGATATTTTCTTTAATTCGAACACTGTTATACGTATGTAACAATGGGTAACTACCCTTTTGTCGTCGGTAATATCGGTAATGAGCACACTCGCCGCAATCTAAAAAAAAACACGGAAACACAAACAGCACACAAAAAAAGGCAAACCAATTAAGGTCAACGTTGGAACCGAAACAGAACGCAATATCAGTTATCCATATTCGTCGGAGGCGACCTTATCTCGGTGTCGAGGGCGGGGAGACAACCGATTGTCATATTAATAGCTGGACGGCTAATATTGCGAGAGACACGGGTGAGCGCCAGCCTAGAGCGACGGGCGGTGCCGAGTCAATGCAAAATCTATATTTAAAGTTTTATAAACAAATATTGTTCATACTCTTTGTAATTATCATATTNCGACGGGCGGTGCCGAGTCAATGTAAAATATATATTTAATATTTTATAAACAAATATTGTTCATACTCTTTGTAATTATCATATTAACCGATTAGAAAGTTTATAATAAAAATAACTGACATGTATTAAAAGAATGAATTAAAATAATATTTTTCAGATATTTTTGATTTAGACGTAGTGTTTATATTAATCAATTTATTTGATGGCGTTTAATAAAATGAATAATAGATTTGATTATATTAGTGTATTGTTTATCCATATTCTACAAATTATTTACACACATGATGTCTTAAGAATAATCTTACTTCAATTTTTTATTTGTACATGTTTGTAAAACAAATCTGTACAGATATTTAATATTTCCACTCTCATCTGCAAAGGAAATAACATCTCCATGATTTAAAACTTGTAAATTATTTTGGTCATTAGGAATTTGTACACAATTTACATAAGTTTCATTACCTATTCCCTATAGTACAGAAATTGTTGATCAACTTAGAATTAATTATTCTCTTTGATAGCGAAATTAATATAAACATACAATAAAAATTTTAAGTCTTACATTGTGAGAAATAAGATATTGGCCATTGGATTTATTTATAAAACAATGTCGTCTTGAAATAGATTCTTCTTCAATTACAAGTGAACAGGCAGGAGAACGCCCAATAACAAACTGAAGAGTTATAATATATTAATTTAACCATTTTAAAGAAAAATAAAGTATATTGTAAAATATAAAACAAAGTTAAGATGGCTTAAAGTTAATATAGATATTATTTTCAAATAAAAATATATGTATTTTTAATAAGTTCATCTTAACATTTAAATTGATTTTATTATTTAAAGAAAAAATCTACCTCAGTCTCTCCAATAGGATAGTTAGTGCCACTAGCCAAGCACTGTAATGTTGCATTACCAGTTATGTCAGAATAACTGTTACTTCTTTTTAAGCTCATTGTATTTTTTATCTCTTTTAAGATTTATGGTATTCAGTTTCAAATCTATCATATAAGTACACTTTAAAGTAGACTTAAAAGTAATGAAAGTATTTGTTTTGAATTTAAAACATTCGAAACTATGGTAACAGATGTTAATTACATACTGATAATACAAAATAGAACAATTTTATAAATGTTTATAGAAAATAATAATGTTCAACAAATAAATAACTGGAGTCAATTTTGATGAACAATATGTCAAAAAATCACAAATCGTATCTAGTCGAAGAAATTACCCTTAAAAATTGAAAAAAATTCCCCCGTTTCCCGTAAATGGGGGAAACCTCCAAAAAAATTACAAATTTAAAAATCGATAATTTTCAAAATTTTTTCAATTTTTTTTACTAAAATGTGCTGTAACTTTTTCAAAAATGAACATATCAATATAATTTTTTTTTATATAGATGCTTGATGTCTTTACCTATCATTTGATATATTTTTTTTGTAAATTTAACCCTTTATATGCCCACAGGGGGAATTTCAAAAGACAACTTTTTCACAGAAATTTAACTTTTTCAACATAACTTTTGAAAATGTTTCGGAAGGTCTGACACTTTTATATATATCTTAAATTAAAGCTAATGTAATGTACTTTAATTTAAAAAAAAAAAAATTTTACCTCTGGACTTGTATTCATGGTGAAAATGGCTACCAAATGCTATTTTTGTGTGAAAATTCTCGATTTTTTTTTTTATTTTTAACTTTATAATGCTATAACTTATTGAAAAGTGTATGGATCAACACAATTTTTTTATGAGAAATAATATTTTTTAATAATACCTTTTTCATTCGACATCTTAATCAAGATATTAATAAGGAACTAGCAGATCATGTAGCTTTTGGAATAATACACCAATTTTTTTAAAATTAAACACTATCTAAAGATTTTCATCGAAGCGTTTATTTTTGATAGTGATTTTGATCACTATCAGATATCATTCTACTTGATCCAACTATGCCACATCACCCCTGTGCCACGACCCCCCTGTGCTGGGTTTTTTCTTAATTCTTTTTTAGTTAGAATAAATTTTCAACTCGTTTGATTTTTATCTCATTTAAATTCAATAACTTCAATCAAGATCAAGGATCCTATCACTTTAGTCGCCCGATGCGAGAAGAAATTTCTTAGTCATATTAAAACTATTTTACTATATTTTAGATTTTAGCTTCGATACATAGCTGAGAAGGTATTTTTTTGTAACTATCATTTATTTTCTCTGCTCTAACTTGACCTATATTTTTCAACGATACGTCGAATGATTACAATTAGTTACCCTCAAAAATTGAAAAAGAAATTCTAATTTATCAATGCAACAGTTACTTATCTCATGTTCTCCATACAGACAATTAAAATCATTCATTTCCAATGTTTTCAGAGTATTTAATGACGAATCAAGTTTGATATGATAATTTAATATGATAGGTTTCCACTACAAAATTAAATCATTTTACTTTGTAATTTAATAATTTTTATACTCCATTTGTGTGTGCTGCTACTACTAGACAATATTATTAAAATTTTTTTGGTAACATATATTGCTATAAAAATCATTTCTAAAAAAACCAAGCACAGGGGGGTCGCGGCACAGTGGTGTCGTGGTATAGTTGGATCAAGTATAATGATATCTGACAGTGATTAAAATCACTATCAAAAATAAACGCTTCGATGAAAATCTTTAGATAGTGTTAAATTTTTAAAAAAATTGGTGTATTATTCCAAAAGCTACATGATCTGCTAGTTCCTTATTAATATCTTGATTAAGATGTCGAATGAAAAAGGTATTATTAAAATATATTATTTCTCAGAAAAAAATTGTGGGGATCCATACACTTTTCAATAAGTTATAGCATTATAATGTTAAAAATGTAAAAAATAAAATCGAGAATTTTCACACGAAAATAGCATTCGGTAGCGATTTTCGCCGTGAAGATAAGTCCAGAGGTTAAATTTTTTTTTTTTCAAATTAAAGTATATTACATTAGCTTTAATTTAAGATATATATAAAAGTGTCAGACCTTCCGGAACATTTTCAAAAGTTAAGTTGAAAAAGTTAAACTTTTGTGAAAAAGTTGTCTTTTTAAATCCCCCCTGTGGGCAGATAAAGGGTCAAATTTACAAAAAAAAAACATATCAAAGATAGATAAAGACATCAAGCATCTATATAAAAAAAAATTATATTGATATGTTCGTTTTTGAAAAAGTTACGGCACATTTTAGTAAAAAAAATTGAAAAAATTTCGAAAATTAGCGATTTTTAAATTTGTAATTTTTTTGGAGGTTTCCCCCATTTACGGTGAACGGGGGAATTTTTTTCAATTTTTAAGAGTAATTTCTTTGACTAGATACGATTTGTAATTTTTTGACGTATCGTTGAAAGAAATCCGTTCGGTGAGGGCTGAGAAAAAGTGGTAACAGACAAAAAAAAAAAAAAAAACACATCATAGTAAAACTCAGCTTTGCATCGCAGATAAAAAATGATTGTTAGTTTCTTCTGAATTAACAATGGATTTTTACAATTATAATCAAATTTTATAGTATACTATTGAGTAGATCTTTTTAACCACTTTTTTAGCTTCGATGCGAAACTGAGAAGGTATTAATTTTACTATGATGTTTTTTTTTTTTTTTTTTATTGGTTATTTTAGTTAAAGTAAATCATTAAAATTAATTCAGTTCATATTTCAATTGTACAATATTTTTAAACACCAAAAGTTACTAGGAAATGATAACTATTATTTGTATTTAAGTTATCTATTACGATATAAATGCAAAAAAATATTGAGCTACTCTGATAAATTTACTATAAATAGCAATAAAAAATTTTCTTACTGCATATTAATCTTAACGATACAATTTTTTTAATTCTCATAAAATTTTCTATTTAATAATGTCAATTTCAAATTTGTAAATTGAGCTAAAAGTTATGGTAATAAATAATTTTTTTTTTCTATAAACTTTCACACAATTCAACTTTAAAAGAATAAAAAAATAGGTTAAATATGTCATTTTCCTTATTTTTAACATATTAATAATCAAAATCATTATTAATTTAAAACATTTTTTTTTCTTAATTATTTCTTAATAATAAGTAATAATATTAAAATTTAGATAGAAAAAGTCTAATTGCACATTTAAAACATCGCAAAAAGTTGATTGAGAAATGATATTTTTGTTTCTGATGTAAGTTACTTGTAGTCCAGTGTATTTATTCATAAGTAACAAACATTTTTTATCAAAAAGTATTACATCAATTTATATTTTTATACACGTTAAAAGTAAAGGAATGTACAACTACTTTATTATTTTTATAATTTCTGTTAATTTCTGGTGTGTGTTAACTTTGTTAACTGTTATAACTTTATCAAAAATTACCAAATCAGTATAATTTTTTTTTATATAGATGCATGTATTTACCTATCATTTGGTTTTTTTTTTTCATAAATGTGACCATTTATCTGCCTACAAGAGAGATTCAAAATAATAACTTTTTTTTTTAGTTAAAGTAAATCATTAAATTTAATCAGTTCTGGATATTTCAATTGTAGAATCTTTTTAAATACCAAAAATTACTTAGAAATGATTTCTATTTAAGTGTTCTATTACCAATAAAATGAAAAAAAATAATTAGTTTTTTTAATAAATATAGTGTAAATAATAATTATAAAATTTCCTGACTGCATATTAATCTTTAAAATAACATTGTTTTAATTCTCATAAAAATTTCTATTTAATGATTCATTCTAGTTAACGAACGAGTAATTTTGGCGAATAGCAGAAAAAATTCCCAACCAAATTTTGTTTTTTTAAAAGTTGAATTAAAATATGTATAATGACATACTAATAGTCCTCATTGATTGGAATTGTGCTTTTTTTTTACAGCCTCGCAAAAATTCAAAAATATGAGCTCTTTTAATTTTTTCAAAAATATTTTACTTACAAAAAAAAGTTTCGTACAAAAGTTATTTAAAAGACAATTATAAATAAAAAAATTATCTTATATTTTTTCATTTAAACAAATATTTTTCGAGTTACATTACATTTAATATGAGTACTAAAATTTATATTCCGTTTTTTTCATTTTACGGTTACTTTTTATCATGTTATACTTACATTAGACCCAATGTTATAAATGAATATGTGTGAGTTTATTTATTTATTTTATCATAAAAGTGTAGTGTATATGAATATACAACCGATAGAGTAGGTAACAGGGGCGGATCCAGAATTTATTCCAGTGGGGCGTCATTAGATACATATTTTTCTTTTAAGAACTGATTTATTATTTTGTGTATATTACAATGCTATTTTTAAAAATTCGTTTAATGTTTGCAGCATAATAATTTTTTTAATTACAATAGTATATGTTTTTTGATGACTTTGAGGACATAGGTATATAAAAATAAACTCGTTAATCAAAATTAATTGCATATGAAGAACTTCATTTGAAATTAAATGCTATTTACCAAATAAAATCAAAATATACATTTCTTACAATATTATAGATTTACACTTAAGTTTGTAACAAATACTATTAAAATAATTAAAGAATAAAATCTAATTTTTTTTTTTTGTCAATGATATTTTTGATATTATTATGAATACTAATATTTTTGTGAATATACAACAAAGCAAGACCTGTTAATCTATCTGCACTCATTTTGGACCTGTTTTAAGCAATCGTTAAAATTTAAAATAAAAAATATATGTAGCGTGTTCTATAATAACACAATAGCTTCAATTTAGAGTTATAATACAGTATGTCAGTATATATATATTCTATTATTGATGTTATTTCGATAAAGCAATAGGTGTTCTTACACAATTCGCATGTACTTATTATTTTTACATTTTTAAATACCAAGTCCTAATTAAAGGTATTTTTATTTAATCAGTAAGCCAGTAGCTGAGGATGGGGCGCGCGCCCCCTGCGTCCCCACTCTGGATCCGCCACTGGTAGGTAATTGATTTGACGTTATATTGTTTAGACCCAACTAAACGCTAAATTTTACATTCCTAAACAACATTCATATTATGTATGTCAATTGCCACCTGAATTTCTGGTAATCTTTTTCTTTGCCTTAATCCTAACTACTTGGAGTCGGTCACCTATATCCCAAACTTCCACTTGACACGATCTCCCACATAATCTACGCTCACATCAGCTGTCCTCATATCGTATTCAATAGCATCCCCCCATCTCTTTTTTGGGCTTCCTCTACCTCTTCTTCCTTCAACATTCATTTCTATAACTGTTCTTACAGCTTCCAATTCTTCTCTCCTCATAACATGACTAAACAATCTAAGTCTATTTTCTGTCATCTTATCGACGATTGACGCAACACTTATACTTCCTCTTATATGCTCGTTCCTTATCCTATCTTCTCTAGTCACTCCACTCATCCAACTAAGCATTCTCATCACTGCTACACTTATTCTCTGCTCTACTTTTTATCGACCCAACACTATGAACCATACATCATAGCTGACCTCACAACTTCATACTAAATTTAAAAACTATAATTAGTATTTATTCATATATTATATTTTAAAATTAAAGAACTACTAATTAGGATATAATTAAAGAAAAAGAGTTGATGTTGCTTTTGGAATAATCCACCAATTTCTCTAAATGAAACACTATCTACAGATTTGCATTAAAGCGTTTCTTATGATAGTGATTTTAAACACTGTCAGATATCATCTATACTTGTCCCATCTATGCCTCGTCCACACTGTGCCTCGACCCCATTGTGCTATCGTTTTTTATTTATATAATATTTATAAATATCTATACTTCCCTTGTCAGATATTTTAAAATAAAATAAAATAAAAAACCCAGAATTTTAACACAAAAATAGCATATTTTAGAACACGGTAGTCATTTTTACCATGAAGACAAATCCAGAGGTCAAATGTTTTTTTTCAAATTAAAGCATATTACATAAGCTGTAATTTAAGATATATATAAAAGTGTCAGTATTTCTGGAACCCTTTCAAAAATTAAATTGAAAATGTCCAAGTTTCAATACGCCTGTTTAAAGTTTTGACCCCCCTTGTATAAAGGAGTATGATCCGATTTACAAAAAAAGCGTGTCAGATGAAAGGGGTATATGAAAATTTACTATAAAAAATAATTATATTGATCCATACATTTTTCCAAAAGTTATATAAAATATAAATTAAATAATATAAAATATAAAATCCAGAATTATTTTCATGGAAATCGTACGTTTTTCTTTAACTTTGATGTCCATTTTCACCACGAAGACAAGTCCAGAAGTCAAATTTTTTTTTCTTTCTTGCTTTTGCTTCAGCAGACGTATCGATTAAATCGTCGAAGTTAACCTCTCGAGCGGTTTCTTGTTCGATTGAGAGTAAGACCAAGCCACTTAAACGATCTTGCGTCATTGTACTTCTTAAATATCCTTTAATTATTTTTAGCTTGGAAAATGACCGTTCCGCGCTTGCAGATGTAACAGGAATTGTCAAAAATAATAAAAGAGCTATGCATACTTCTGGGAAACTCACTGTTAATGAATGATTTTTAACCATTAAAAGCTGGGAAAGATCTTTAATTGAAACAATTTTACTTATTTCATTTTTAAGAGTTGATCTTACAACTAATATTTCACTTATAAATGTTATCGATATGTCTTTATTGTATTTAATTTAAATATGAACCGTTTAGTTTGAGCATCTAAAACGGTTTCTTTAAAATGTCCAAGATCCGTCTGATCAGAAGAGGTTTCAATAATATTTTTAAAAACAATATCAAAAGATTTTTTTTCACACATACCTTTAGGTGGAGAAAATGGTAAAATTTCAGGGTTGACGACTTTACTAGTCTCACTTGTAGTTGTACTAATTTCTACGCTTGGCTTTACATTAATCTCGGTGTTAATACTATCTATTATAACTTCACTTTTATTTTCATGAGAAACAGTACTAGGAAAAAAATCACTTATTTTTGGCAGTTTAAATAATTTGTCTTGTTCTTAAATTTTTGTTTTTACGCTTTTCGTGGTCACTAAGAACTTTTTTTGACATGATTACAAAATGATTCACGATTCACTGGTAAGTACGAAAGCGAAATCGATCAAGGAGAGACGACGCACACTGACTAATATTAAATACAAAATAATTAAATGAATATCGTGTAAAATAATAGTGGTTACAAATTGACAGTAGTCAATACAATTTCCTGGACGAGAGGCAATACTGTTCTAAATATAAATTCACTCGCCTAGTTTCTAATCACATGATTGCAATACGTTTTAATGTTATTTTCGTTCCACAATTATTATGAAATATTCCAGGCGTCTACGAGCTATTAGATAAAATAATCTACGTATAACATAATCATATATATTCTGAATAGTAAATTTATTTTAACAATTCATTTTTGTAGAACTAAGTTTTCATCAAATTTTTAATTATTGTTACATTGGTGATTTATTTTTTGGATTTGCTACATTTCTTATGGATAAAAAAGAAGATTTATTCATGGAAAACGTACTTTGTGTTTATACATATCTATAAAGCTTGTACAATAAATACATTTTATATACACTTTTATACCAAGTATGTAATTATTTATTAAAATTTTGCCATATAACGCTTTAATAACATTATAGTAACAATAATATCAATTTTTATCAATAATATTGCGTATGAAATATCGAATGACTTTCTATTTTCTCGATATCAATCGACTTTTATATCGGTTTATCGAAATATTTTAAACATAACTAAGCCTATGTTAACATAGTTAATATCTGACAAAGCTTGACAAAATTTTGATTTTAATAGATTTACTTAATATCCAGAAATAATTTGCTATGCTGATTACAACTACGTCATTCATTTAGTTCTGTATTTAATATTTAATCGTAATTTGAGTTTTTAGACATTAATGTAAGTAAGAAACAATTACCATTTTTCATTATGAAATTCTAGCTGTGCCAACAGAAGATAATTATATTCAATAGTATTCACTATTTATTTTAATTAATCTCAATCTAATCGATTGCGATTTCAATACCGAATACGGCTTTTTAAAAAATTGATTTAATTTTGATTTTTTTCGGTTTATATTGATATACCAGTTTCACGCCTTAGTATTACTAAGAAATATCGGTTTAGGAAAGTATAATATATTTCGTACGAGAAAACACATGATTTATTCAGTACATTCACAACTATTAATTACTTCGTCAAGAAGGATATATCTACTATGTATTTCGTATTTTAAATTTGTACTTATATCAATAATCACACTTTTATTTATTTAGTGAAACTATTTTTTTGTCATATTGAGTATTCGGTATGTGATTCATACGATCATACAAGGTAACATCCAACAACGAATTTTCAATAGCAGTTGAATTTCGCCGTAAAACAGGTCACGTTCTATTAAATAGAAAAAAAAGACACCGGCGATTTTCCCGCTGAATTCTTGTACTTTACCCCTCTGTTATATTTTGAAACACAGGTATAATGTTAGAATACCCGTTAGCCGCATGTTGTGTATTTGTAAACACAATACGTGAGAAAAATGTTATATTTTGCTGCTTATGATGTTTATACTTTCTTCAGAACAAGAATATAGGCCATCTATTTGTTCATCACCTTTTCTTTCTTGGATGATAAAGTTTATCAAATACACTAGCCACGTTATTTTGAGAAAATACGTATATTAATAGTATATTAAACAATCCCTTCATTTTAACTATTTAAAACGCCTATTTAAGCATTAAAAATAATTCTCACACCATTGCAATGGGACTAATCGCTATAGACTATTTGAGACGAGTTACTGTATTTGTAAATAGCAGTGTGCATATACATTTTTCAAAGTAACCAAAAGATAGTAATAATAATTCGTTAGAGCATTCCAGTGCAGTTGTAATATGTACCATAGTGTTACTCTATTTGTATTGTGTTGTTTTGATTCCGAACCACCTAGTCACTGCGATTGTTCAACTTAGGTACCTATACACATTCAAGGGAAGAAAAAACTAAACCTTCGCCGTTGTGTATAATACATAATATTACACACATATACACACCTACGTCAATCTATGGAGCTCACGACGAGAGTGTTAAATAAACATTGTTACTGAGTCGACAAGAAAAGTAAATATCTCTGAAGACGCACACGATCGCCATCGATATGTTCGCCATGACTCGACATTATCTCGCAATATTATCATAACAACTAAAGGAAGTAAAAAATAATAATAATAACAAATATAAATAATAAAAAATACAAACTCATTTGGATTTCTACCCACAATCGATTCATGTACCTGACGACTTGACTTTTTTTCTTGTTTGAAGTATTAACAAAGTATTTGATAATTTGTGTCGAAATTCATTCAACCGATAATTGCGAAATTTGTAATTCGTCGAAGAGAATAATAAAAACTTTTTTCTATACGATCATTCCTTAGCACCTGCAATTTTTAGACTGATCATCGTACTTACTCTAATCTTGTTATTCATTCTAAATATACTCAGCAGGTTGTTAAAATGTAATGTGTGGTATATAAGAGTGTACATAAGTATTTAGTTGGCGAAAACATATTTGGTTTTTGAAGTGCTCACTCAAGTGTATATTATTGGACACACGAATTTTACTAACGAAGTGGATTCACAACATAATGTTAATGTTTTTCAGATCAACGAACCAAAAAACTTTCCCCTTCTCTTTAGCGTTTAGACAAAAATAATCGATTATTGTCGCTTTGATGGCTGCAATGTTCTAAAAATAAAGAAGAATACAAAATTTTCATGGAATTACAATTGTATAATTTTGTATTCAAATAAAGCAAAACACAATAATAATTTCTAACGCCGACTAACAGCTACCCTTTTGTACTGAACACTAATGAATGACCCGTACAAGTCATTAAAATTAAAATAGTTTGCAACCTCTGCTCTATTAATTTTTCAATTTTATTTAGTTAAATAAACTTTGAAAATACTTTTATTAGATCATTATCCAGTAAATACGTTAGATATTATCTTTACTAATTTATTAATGAAGTGTATATTTAACTTAATGATAAAAATGTTGAGCCTTTCTTTTAAATACAGCTCCGACCTCTGGGTATGTTACCATAAAATAAATCTTTCTAATAATGATATTGTATCAGGAACAAGTCACATTTTTTATTTGTAATTAAATACATATAACTTATATATCACCATTTTATAATATTATTGTATTGAATTTGACAGCTATCCCCATAAATATCAATACGGCTTATGCAATCAATTCAAAATATTTAAATAAATTATATCGTCATCTAGCATTTATGTTCTTAGTTTTATAATAAAATAAACGCAGTGCCGTAGACAGGGTTTCGTTTATAAAAAATCTATAAAATTCCATATTTTGGATTTTATAAAAAAATAAGAAAATGTTTATCACTTTTTTTAAAAGATGAATATTTCTATCAATGAGGAGGGGCTCTCGGTCTCTCTAGTTACGCCACTGAATGAACATAAAATCGACTTCGCATCTATTAGTACAATGTAAATCACAATTAATGAACATAATTTTGACCAATAAAAATTTGACGTCGCACAGCCTTTTAAAAAAAAATTATGAGTGTAAACAGCAGTTCATCCCTAAAGTTGGAAATGTTCACGTTCATTGTTATCCATATTTCAAAGTTATGTAACTAAATATAAGATGCATTAATTTTTTAAAAAAATTGATTCTGTACAACTGCTCTTCAAGTGAACAAAATTTGCTCCTTCTCTCTTAAAATTAAAGAACAATGGATGAAAAAAACAATAGTTTTACTCTTTTAAAAAAGTTAAAAATCTTGGTTGCTAACCAAGAATGAAACATGAGGGGGGAAGCAAAATAATAACATTATTAAATAGTGATTTTCAAGTCAAAATTGATTGAATAAGAGTCTTTTTATTGAAAAAAACAATAATTTTTTTATTTATTTGTAACTCCAAAAATATTGAAAAAATGGAAAAAATTGATAAAGATAAAAATATTTGTTTATGTATGTAAATCTTTATTTGCTCCCTCATATTAATTAAAATATTCATTATACTACTCATTTATAGTATATGGTTCGTTATTTATAAAGTTAACAATTTTTTTATTATTTTATAACATATAATCAATCATCATGATCCAGCAAAAATCCTAAGGTGAAGTGTCCTCTACCTTTCTCCCGCCGATTCTTTTGATTAAATATGTAGCTAACCTATTTAATTATACTCACAAGTTATAAATATTTCAATGATTATACCGATGAAACATGAAAATTCCCTCAACACAAAATACGGCCATTTATTTTGTTTTTACCTCCTTTTCTTCCAATGCTCTATACGGCCTCATATGATGGACACTAAGTGTGATAATATGATTACAATATTAATATAACACTTCGGCAGACTGGCAAATAGATTCTTTGCTATTACATCACACGTAACTAACATAGAGGATATGTAGTGTTGGTGGCAAAATCCAATTGTTCCCAAGTCATCATCTTAGTGTGTGTGTGTACTTTGCATACATAATTATGTATATATATATACATATATAAATTACATTATACTTGATGTATTGGCCGTAGCATTGCTCAAAGCGAAACGATAATAATAATTAGTTTACACATTGCATTTGCCCAGTTCAAACGGTCCAATTACTGCTGCGTATAATGCTTTTAAACAAATATTAAATACGCTGCCGCCATGTAAACGTTTTCCCATCGCTTTAAGCGAAGCCAACTGTAATGAGATCAGCACAGGGGGGTGATGTTTCTATGTACCTTTTGATTTTATGCGCCAATACAATCTCAAGAGTGTAAAGGAATATTGAATTTTTACTTTTCAGTGTTGTGGAAATGGCTTAGTTACGAAAAAACGCTCTTCTTGTTACACTCAGACTTATACTATAAATTCGGCTGATACCAGTGTTAAGTTAGGCTGTAATCCTGGAAGTCTGGACGTTTTCTCTATAATTATCTTGATAATACTTTAAATAATTTTTTTTTCCAAAATAGAAATTTATCACTAAATTGGTTTTCGTAATATTAGAGGGAGTAATAATTTATTATACAACGAAACGTGCGTTGCATATTTAATTATTATTGAGTATCTTATACAGCCCACTCTCTTTAATCCTAATAATCTATCAGATTATATACAGTAATATTGCTCTAACAAATTATTTATCCAGCTCGATTGGTATATCAACGACTGTTAGATTATACGATACACATTTAAATATAATTTTGATTTATAAAAGTATTATATATAATATCGTCGATATTATATAGAGAGTGATTAATTAAGGATAGAAACCTCATTTTCTTGGAAACTATTAAACATTTTTAATTTTCATAAGAGAAAAAATTGTACAATATGTAGTTATTTTGAAATAAGTTATTTATTTTCATTCCTTCAGAGTTAAAATATCTAAAATACTATTATCTTAAATAGAAACCCTACTTATAGTTTGGTCATTTGAAGTGTAAAAATAAATAGTAATCAATTTTGTTCTTATAATATTTTTTAATCAATCTACTGTTATCGCTTCTTAAAATTTAACAATTTTCGACAAAAATTTAATGAAAATTTACTCTTTAGCATAAAGAAAAGACAATTTCTTTATGCTGTCACATAAACAAGTTTTAACGGTAATTATTGTTATCATATCAATCACTTACGATAGCAATAATAAATACTGATTATAACTTAATTGAAAAGGATTATTGTTGCTTCCGGTTTTATAAAAAGCAAATTATAGATGAATTTTATTTTAAATTCAAATCTCTAAATAATTTTAAAACGTATACAGCTGTTCGTATAAAAAAGTTATAAGATTTGTTGGTAATTTTAGCTTCGATGGAAAATTAAAGTTATTAATTTTACTGTGATGCGTTTTTTTTTTTGTTGGTCATTAATTTTTTTCAACTCTCTCTAGGAAGATTTTTTGAATGATACGTCGAAAGATCAAAAATCGTATTTAGTTAACATTTACATTACCTTAAAAAATTGAAAAAATTCTCTGGCTTCTCATAAACGGGGGAAATTCCCCCAAAAACTATGATTTATAAATCAGTAAATTTTGACCTTTTTTACATTTTTTTTATTTAAATCTTTTAAAAAATGTATGTGGCAAATTATTCATATATATTTTAAATATCTTAGGTGTTTCCCTTATATTAGGTACATACATGTATATTTTTTTTAATCTACCCATTTACTTATCCATAGTGAGCGTTACAAATTCGAAATATATGTACAGAAAGTAGGACATTTTCAATTGAACTTAAAAAAAAAGTTCAAATTCCCTTACAAAAAAAATTATAAATATTTTCAAGGATGATTTTTGCAGATTTTAATATCAATACATTAAGTAGTACATTAAAAGGACGGAGACTGGATTTTCCAAAAAAAAATGTTCAAGCTATAAATGGCTTATAAATAACTAAAGCTATAATTAATTAACGAGAGTCAAAATAATCTGTTCCATTGTGATTCCTTGTTTGATATAAACAGTTTTAGCGTCATAAAATGTCTTGTACTGCTTCTTTAATAAAAATTCAATTTTTTGTAATTTTGTTTTATCGCTATACTTAAAAAAATATTTAATCGGTAAATATATACAAGTTGTAGAAGAAGTTACACAAGATAAAGAAGATGATGATGAACATTACAATAAAAAACAATTAAAATGTAAATTCAACCAATGTTCATTTTTCTAGAATAAAATAAAAAAATATTCGTTTATTATCGTTCAAATTTTTGTACTACAATTAAAAATTACAAAAAATAAGTTCAGAGATTTTTCTTAAGCTCCCCGGTTCGGAATTTCAGAAATAATGAAATTATTGCTATTATTACTATTTAAAAAACTTGATAGTACTTTAATAAATAGTTATTTAGTGTCCACTAAAAAGTCACCTAGAAAATGTATAGCAAAGTCATAATTTAATTTGTTGTTTTTAATCTATTTTTTGTAATAATAAATCGTCACCTATAACTTTTAAGGTACAATATGTCATTGCATACATTCTATTAATGTTTTATTTCATTATTCATTAATTATCAATAATTATTTAATATAAATTGGTATGTGTAATTTTTTAGTGGTCTTAAAAACCAAGAATCCACTTTATAGAATTGTTTTAATTTGTTATGTGACATAATATTGGATATTAGTTATAATTGAACCTTTTTATTATTTATTCGAAATATTGCTTAATTTTCTAAGTATATTTAAGAAAAAGTCATACTGAAAATCATATCATAACTATTAACATAATATATAAATTTAAGCAATGTTAATTACAATTAGTAAAAAAATATAAATTTTTTTATCGTATTAGCATATTCTGAATAAAAATAATATTTTCCAAGGATATCAGTGTATGGTTACAATCTGTTTTAATTTCATTTTTTATTTAACTAATTGAAATAAGTTATTTACATAACATTGAGATATATATTTCATATAAAGAAATCATTAAATATCTTTAAAATGATTTAAAACATAGTTTACACTAACGATTTCAATGAAATCTATTTTTTACTTTGTTATTTAAAATTGGCCTTTAAATATTTATTATATTATACAAATTACTCTAAATAATTTTCAATTTAAAAAGGTATATTGATTATTAATTAACAATCACTTGTTATTCTATAATACATTTAAATCAAAGAGTTCATTTTATTAAACAATTTTTATTAATAAATTTAAGTGCTTACATATTAAATTTTAATACTAACTAAATAAATAGTACAAACAAAAAGTTTGTTCTGGTATGTTACATGTAAGGATAGTAAAAATTAAAGGAGTCTATGTTTAACTGCATACAGTCCTCTGTATAGTGACCAAACGTTAAACAGTAATAGCACCTGTAGGTGCAAAAAAAGTTAATTTTTTTTTATTGTTAAAACATTTAATAATTACCGTTGACCATATATTTTTCCAATTATCTTTATATTCTTCGCCCAATTTGGTCGCGAAGCATCAATAACAAACTTAGCTTTTTGTGGAGCTCTATGATATCGAAAATAACCAACTATATCTTCCTATGAAAAAAAGGTAATTTTAACTCTAGAATCTTTTTCATTTCATTTAAATTCATCAATATATATTTGCTGTATGGCAGAACCACGTAACTCGATTTTTAGAAATTATTTTAGAGGAAACAAAGAATACATTATTTTTGCATTAGAATATAATGGATATGTTATTTTAATGGTTTATTACTGCAATAATAAATATGCTTACTCTATTGAAATAATAACATTTCCCATCATTTGTGGTAATTCTTCCAGCTTCATTATAGTTTCCAAAGTAACGTATAATGCCTTCTTTGTTTATACGCCTATTCAAGCCTTCTTCATCAACAGTTACGTTGTGTTCTGTCGTACAGTTTGAGTTATTATTCTCAGTTTCATTGTTTGACGTGCAAATCCATCTCGTATCTACTTCCGACTTCACAAATTCTACAGGATCTATGATATGCTCAATGCTCTCTTCATTCTTTTCTTCGCCCACTAATTCATCTACTAATACAACGCTTTGAATATCGATATCAATATTTTCTACTGGGACCAACTCTGTTTGATTATCACTAATATTTGCATATCTATTATACTCCATAACTTCTAATTAATAACATTTAAAATTTTATTTTTAAGATTGTTTAAACAATAACTAATCTAAATATTATTTTTCCTGCTGAATTTGTATAAAATTACACTAAATGATGTATTTAACTAGAAATGTACGATATTTTTATATTTTGTTATAAATTATGAAAATATATTATAGGTAAAATTTAACTACTAAATAAATATTATTTCAAAATAAAAATTTTAATAATTTAATTCAGAAAACCATTCATGTTTAAATATTGGTGTTCAATCAATTATAATAGTTTCAATGAAAAAGTCAATACAACATAGCGCTCTATTTATTTTAATAGCAATCATAATTTTTCTGTAATTTATTTATAGAAGTATATTTTATTTATAAAGCTTTACCCAACTTAAAGAATAATAATTCCTTTTCGTCTTATAATATCAATTGAAAAACATAAACATGGCTTATATTTTTTATAGAACTGATTTTTAAAATAGTTATTATACCCGAGACAAACTACAATACTAATGACATCGATAAATCTTTGAGCTTTATGGATTTTGTTGTTGGTGAACGAGAGCCAAAATGTGAATCAGTAAAAATATTATTTTTTTACAATAGACGGCAATAAGCATTTTAGTATAAGCGTCTCCAAAACTTTAGATAAAATATTAATGGACTTATAGGTCTATAGGAAAAGTGCACATCAAAAGGTTTGCCAGGTTTTGCTAAATGAATGATGTTTAAAATATCCAAAGGAAGGTAAAATAGGATGTTTATAAGGCTGCATTAATTGTGTATGTGAGTAGTGCTGTCACTTTTGTTGGTAGGCATCTAGCAAACTCAGCGATTATTAAGTCAATGCCAGGTGATTTTTTACTGCGTGTTTTTGGATAGTGTAATTAACTTTGTCAGAAGTAAAATACTTTTTGGGAGACATAGTGGCATAGAAGCCTTTAAAATGTATCAACATTATTGATATGGTCTGGGTTAGCTATATCAGAATGAGGTTTGAATATTTCAAACAGATGTCTAAATACTTTATCGGCATCTGTTAAGGCAAAAATAATATCAAGGTTAGTTAATGGAGGTAAAGAGGTTTCTTTATTTGAATGGAAAAAGGTACTTTTGACCATTAAATTATTAAATTATTTAAGTGATATACTTATTCCAATTTAACAAATCATGGAGTATTTTTTATATTCATTCCTTATACTTTATAGCTTATAATCCACTAAATTTATTGCAAAATAAATGCAGTACCTATTAAAAGTATTTTTTGTTTCTATTAGTTATATATATTTCTTGATTAATCAATTATTAATTCCTTTTTAGCAATTCTGATCATTCTGTATATACTTAAAGCAATGTTGTAATTATTAATAATTTCTTTAGAAACTTTTTAATTAATAAAATATAAGGCTAAATTAAAAAAAAGAACGAACAATTAATTGGAAATTAGTTATTATGATGTCAGATAAAAATTTTATGTAAATCAATATTTTTAATTTTTACCAATATAAAGTATTACATTTACGAATAAATGTTTAGCTATAGATCAATTTTTAGTCTAAATCTTATTCAGTAAATTAAGTAATTAGTGAAGTAAGTAAATTGATTAAGTGATAATTTATTTTTTAATTTTTTACTGATGAAATGAAATATTTCAAAAAATTAAATCTCAAGAAATTTTAAATCTCTAAAAGTACATACTATTAAATATCATAAAGTTAGACTTTCATTTGGGCAATTGAAATTCATAGAAAATGAATTAGAGTCATCTGGAATTTGAAAATTGGGTGTACTTTATTTTGAACTATTAACTTTGTTTACAATTTCATTGACGAATAAAATAAAAATTGCCTAATTTACACCCTGCATTAAATTATTCAACATCCATTAAAAATATATGCATATAACACTTAGTTAACACATTGAATCTTTATAATGAATATGTAAGGTTGGGTTAAAATTCCTAATAAATATTAAAATCCAATAAAAGGAATTCATAAAGATAAATGTCACGGCGTTTCGAAATGGTGTACAGCCTTCTGTCGGCAATTTTCAAGTGGCCAATAATAAAGTGATCCAAGTAATGATGTTACTTATTGATAATCTCACGAGTTACTAGAACTAAAATTTGACTTTTACCCGAAATTTAGTAACACTAGGTCTTATATGTTAATATAAAGCTTATACCTAAAAAGCTACAGATCAAATCGTTGCGAATCTGATACAATATATTTATAGTTCTTATTATAAAAATAAAATATGCATAATTATCTATTTAAACCTATATAAAGCATTTAATAATATTGATATCAGTTTAATATTATTTAATTAAAAAAAATAAAATTAGGAAGTGCGATTTTAGCATCATTTTTGTCATAGTTAAACAACATAATACAACATGATAAAATAAACGAGTGTGTTAATTTTCGGTACCCTTAAAATGTTGGATACTTAGAGAATTTTCGTTGACTATCGTTTTAAGCTAAATTTCATTAAAAAATACCTGAGCCAGTTTGAGAAAGGATACCATCTTTATTATGCTTCTTTTTTTTTGAGATGCAGCATGTAAATAATCTTAGACACCGACGATAAAAATTCTTCATTTTTAACGAATCAAAATACCTTTTCAAAATTTTTAATTTAACAACAAGCTAATATATATTTGTGTAATAATGCTAAATATCACATGGCAACTAATATTTTACATTTTTTGTTCTAGATTCTATAAATTCATATCAAAATAGGCTATCACTGTGGAACTAGTACTGTTTTATTCACATTAAATATTACTTCAAATTTATTCTTAAATTTATGAATTATTAATTTTTTTTTTTAACATCGAAGTTTAAATTCAAACTTTTTAAATTTTGCAGGACTTTTATAGCCTAATTTGAAGGACAAAACAATTTTTTTTTTTTCAGAAACTTTTAGTTATGTTCTTTCAACCCATATCATATTTGAATCGATTTATAATTTTTTTTGTATCGTTTTACGATCTTGAACACGAATGGTTTGCTGAAAAAGCTAACTTTATTATCTCATTACACAAATGTGAGTGAAGTTTACATAGTACTTATTTTTAGGCAATTAAAATGTCTGGTGAAAATGTGACGATGGAGAAATAATTTAACACTACCTATAGAATTTACAAAATTTTCAATTTGCGTAAAATCCAATAAACTACATCATTTTCAACATTCAATTTTTATTTTTTGTATTTATTCTGCGTTCTGTACTAGATTTGGGACTGATAATAAAATCCTAGGAGCAAAGTCTGAGTTCGGAAAAGCACAATTACTTTTCTTATTATAGTTCAGTACATCAATAGGTGTTTTTGACTCATCAACTATATTTTAACAAATTAGAAGTTTTTCAAATAAATCATGCGCTCAAATATCTTTTTCATTTTCAGATTGTAGATGTAATTTTTTAAATAATGGCGAGTAAGTGAGTTTTCGATTTATCTGTATTAAATCCAGTTTCTCTACAATTTTTAAAAGTCCATTAAATAATTTTAAGAAATATTCAAGTCCACATTTGAAATTTGTAAATTTTTGTTGACAATGTTCACTTTACTGAATACTGTATACCAAATATATAAACTCATAAGAATTTCTATTGTATTAATCTCTGAAATCAATAAATTAGTTTGATTTTTAATTAGCGCGCCATGTGTTGTATCTAATATTTCATCTAACCCATTAGTAATTTTTTTGACTTGAACCTTTATATTCTTTCCCATTTTGTCTCTGGCCATTTTTTTTTATTGTGCACTTACGTCAATGTTTAGAGAATATAATTTTAATATCACTTATAGAATTTCAAGATTTATAATTTATGTATTATGGAAAATTCATAAACTACGTAATTTTCCATATATAATTTTAGCTTCGATGCGAAGGTATTAGTTTAATGAAGAATAAGGTATTAATTTTACTATAATGTGTTTATTTTTTTGTGTTTGTTACCACTTTTTCTCAACTCTCACTGAACTGATTTCTTTCAACGATACGTCAAAAGATTACAAAACGTATTTAATTGAAGATATTATTCTCAAAAAATGAAAAAATTATCCTTATTCCCCGTAAATGGGGGAAATCTCTAAAAAATAACAAATTTAAAAATCACTTATTTTCGACATTTTTTCAATTTTTTTTACTTAAAACTGCCATAACTTTTCTAAAAATTACCAAATTGATATAATTGTTTTTTTTATATTTACATGAGGTATTTACCTATTATTGTGAATTTTTTTTTTGTAAATTTAAAACATAAGAATGTTAAATAGTAAAAACTTTTCCTAGGTTATTGTGACTAGTTCGCCGACGTCTATTTTTCAATTTTTTCTGACAAATTTAATAAAAATGTAAGTGAAAATTATTCAAAGTTAGGAAAATAATAAAAGAATAATATAGAAATTAATCTAAATAGTTCAGAAATACTGAAAATATACACTTAAAAGTGTTAATAGATCACTCAATACTGAAGTGAAAGGAATACAATATTGTCGTTAATAAAACGATAACTAATAAGTAAGATAGATAATACATAATAAAGATAATTTGGCTTGACCATTTAACACAGACACATATACAATGAACAATGACTTGGACAACCATAACATAAATAAACTTTAAAATGTAAGTGGTATATTTGTAATGTAACATTGAAACCAATGATAAAGGAATAAAACAATGAAATTTGATTATCATGAGTAAAGAGTGTTCGTCCAGCGTGTAAGGTTATGTTTGACATGTCGTCAAAAAATGGGGCCCGCCTTGTGGCGATACAGCAGTTCCCTGCCGACGAGCTTCGCCACTTTAATGGCGCGATCTGTCGTGCTCTCACTTTGGAGGGAAAAGATGCACTTTGACATAAGGTACAGCCTCTCCCCTTCGTTCTCTACCCCTTGAAACGAATCATACGCCTCCTTCTCCTCCGGGGAGTACTTTCCTCCATTCGCCAAGTCGCTTGCCATCATGCCCAGGATAGTAGTGACAGAACTCTGAAAAATCTCTAGGGCCTGAAACTTCCCGCAAGGGAGGCAATGCTCAAAAGCATTTTGGCCCATCATTCTCCATTGGAGTTCCTTCCAGCACGTAAATCCAGACATCGTAAGCCTGCAGCGGCACTCTCCCGAGCTAGCCCTGAAGTCTACGAAACTCCTGGAGCGGTAACTGTTTTTTTTACATGGTGACCTTCCATATATGATTTTTACGATAAATTCTAACCTGCGTTTTACCTACTGTCAGGGGATTTGTTTTCGGTGTTGCCTTCACCTAGGTGGTCGCCTTACCAAGCTATCGGTAACCCAACCCTTTATACAGTTTCCCTCGAACGCTACCGCTTATTCGTCCACTATAAGTGGCTTATATCACAGCTACCCTGCATGTCTGCAGGGTAAACGAGCGAACGAGGGGCTCATTGTCCACGATCGCTTATTCGTCAGCCCAAATTAATGGACTGCTTATTTCGTGGCTAACCTGCATATCTGCAGACCTTTCCTCCATCCGCAACCTGAGGACGCGCCCGATTCCCCAAATTAAGGAAACTGCGCTCATGCCGACGTTTTGCAGCCCCATAGAGCCCGATCCAACCGACACAGTAGCGCAGCAAAACAGGCTACCTTACACACCCTAGAATACACGATTCCATAAAGGAAAGACAAGGAATTCTGGTTTAATAGTACAGCAAAAATATGATAAAAGGGAATGAAAATTATACAGGTGTATTTTTATCAAAAAATAACTTAAAATAAAATACGACCATTGATCAATAAAGAAAAATGTTCATAATCAATAAATAAAGAAACATTATGCAATATGTACATGTCATACAATCGAGACACAAGATTAAGAAGTAAAAGAGAATACATTTTTCATAAAGTTTTACCATTAAGGTTTTCTTTAATGAACTAAACAACTGAAAACTAATCAGTAACAGGTAAAGTTTAAAAAAAAAATAAAATAAAATGTTTCAGTTTAGGCCTTAACAATTTAAAGTAGTACTATTAATCTAAGCAAAATATATTGAAATATACCTATTATTTTAAAATGGATATTTAACCACAAGCTAGAGATTGAATTTAAAATCATAAACCTAAAAGATATTATACTATGTAACCTAATTAACAGTATGAGCAATGTTCTATTATGATAAAGGTGAGCCCCTAAAAAGAATTTAATAAAGTGCTGCTCATATACAATAAGACAGCAATAAAAACAACTATGATGAGTAAATACCACAGTTCAAAGAAAAGTTAAGTAGTCATAAATGACTTTAAGAAAATATATTTGGCTAAACAAATTAATGGTTCAATCATAATACAGTAGTACAAATACCACAGCAAAATAAATAATAAATAGAAAGACCACCCCCTTAAAAAAACATTACACACACATATTAATTGGAACATCAACATAATGCGTCAAATGCAGTAAAAGATTCACATCAAACTATAGGAAATAAATATATCATGATCCCAGGAGTTATCCATTATAAGAAGCATATGACCACTTTAATATAAGAGAATTATTATTTCAATTTGAATTTATAAGAACGTAGAGATTATAAGAGAATTTAATAGGAAACATGAGCATGACAGATCCAACGCACGTGTCAAGGTATAATAGACATGTCACCAACGTCAATGGGTATCCTCTACATAAAGGTAGAGGACCCAATGTGTTGTTCACCATGTCCACCCTGATCGCACCTGAGATTACTGTCAGTTCATGGAACAAGAGGAAAAATGAAAAAATATGCTATAAAATTTATTTAAATTTGGTCTTGATATTACTAAACTAGACTATTATTAATTATTCACAATTAAATTAATTAAGATATTTAATTATATAAATTAACATTATATGAAAGTTAACTGTTTATATTATTTGTCTTATCTTTTTATTACTATCATTAATAAATTAGATCATTCATCAGAGCTCATCACTGGCGATGATACCAATGACTATTCTGTAGCTGCAGAATCAGAGGACATAAAGTTACTAAAAGTTTTTAACTATAGTGATGACTTGAGAATGACAGAGTTCAAAGGTATTATAAAATAAATTATTTTTAATATCTCTCTACCTAATTAACAAGCAAATTGTTATAGATAAATAATTAAAGGCTTTCGATGAAAATGTTTGTACAGATTTTATTGATAATATTCATTCTAATACAGATCTACCGATAGTTATTGCAATTCCTTCTCAAAATGTAAGTTAAAGAATAGATTTGCAAGAAAATCGCTTAATATGTTTGATTACTTTATAATTATTAAGTGTGATTTTATAATTTGTAATAACTAAAAATAAAGTTGATGGAGGTGGTATTAATAAAGAAGATGCAAAATAAAAGAATGAGCAAAGCTAACTACTTAAGTGTAATCGCCAGAAGAGAAAAAATAGAAGTGACTCTTTGACGGATGTCAAAGGGCTGATCAGATCCCAGAGGGCTCTTAGGTCTGTTATAATGAATCATAGTAATAAAATTTCATGTGATAATTTAAGTTATTTAATTGAAAGAAAGGTGTCCTTTACAACGCGGTACGAGGAGAGATTTGTATTGTATCATTGTTTGTTTAGGATATGTAAACAAACAATGACGAGTAATGTGTTGTATATTGCTAATCCATACGTGAAACTGTATGAGCTCATTTATGGCTTATTCGGTAAGAATTATGTAAAAAAAATTAATCGACTACACGCCTAAGCGACGTCAGTAAATCTCTGCTAAGCATAGGTGAAATGTATTGATTTCATTAAGTAATATAAAAGAATATTACAAATTGTAAACTCATTTACTTAATTGCTTGATGACAAAACAGAATATGAAAATTATACTATGCCAAATAATCAAACAGGATTTGTGGAAACAACACATATTTTGACAGGTGCGTACTGTTATATATAGTATATACATATATTTGGAATGCTACTAGTCACAATTGTGACATCCAAAATGATTAATCATCTTGGATCATAAAAGAAAATGTTATGAATAATAGAAATGTATATAATATTCTTTCTTTCTTATTGCTTTTATTAGTCCATTAAGGGCCATAGCGACCTCCCTCTAGGAGGATGTTTTCTTAACCATTTATACTTCGGGATGGGTGGTTAGTCCATCGCCGGAGAGTGGGATGGCAACTCCAATAACCGACCTGACCTCTCGTTCGGCAAATGAAGCCGCCCGTACCGAGTTTCGAACCGGAGGCGACCGACTCGGCCACACCGTCCCACTTATATAATATATACAATTCTAATTTATTTAGAATAATTATTATAATTGCATTTTACAAATTATACAAGATGAAATAAATTATTAAATTATTGTTATAAAGAAAACACCTTACTTGCTATACTTTAATATCAATACTCACTAACTGATCTAGTGAATCTTAACTTAAAAAATTTAAATAATTTGTCAAAATTATAAAATATTTCATGATTACTTTTAGATAGTTTGAATGGCACCTCATGTTGCTATAGTCTAATCAAGGATTTTATTAAATAAATATAGTTTTAAGAAACTAAAAAAAACAGGCTTTTAAAGCACATCGAACTAAAAAGTTAAAAATAATTTTTTAAATAATACTAATATTTTTAGTTAATTATTGTTTTAAGCTTATTTTAAAAATTATTTTTAACTTTTTAGTTCGATGTTCTTTAAAATAGTGTTTTTTTTTGTTTTTTTAAACTTGTAAGCCAAATTTACAAGGACCCCGAGGAAGATTCACTCTGAGATGAGGAAAAGCCGGAGCACCAGGGATTTTGGT
The DNA here is from genome assembly GCF_025091365.1 of Daktulosphaira vitifoliae. NCBI lineage: Eukaryota > Metazoa > Arthropoda > Insecta > Hemiptera > Phylloxeridae > Daktulosphaira > Daktulosphaira vitifoliae. Next base: position 44,352,519 of record NW_026099574.1, read on the forward strand.
ACCTTATCCTAGGGAGAAAGGTTATAAATAAGCTATGATTTAGTACAATTATTAAAATGTATTAAATATTACAAACAAACTGTTTTTTTTATCATAACATAAAAAAAATATTTAAAAGAGAATTGTACATAAAATCCAATTAAATAATTAATTAAAAACATATGCCTCGAATAAAAGGGAAGATATAAAGAACAAAAACACTACAGTAAATTATTAAAGTTAAGAGAAACAAAAAAAAATAAAAGTAATGATGAAACTATAGTCAAACACAAGAGAAATGTGTATACAAGATATCAGAGCTTTAAGATAACTCCATCAATCTTAAAAATATATAAGTTGAAAATTATTCAATTAATATTACTTCAGCCGGTAAAATACTTTTTAGTTATATTATACATTATGTTCACATAAATGTAATACAATAGTGGTTTTCCACAATCATGTATCGCAAGTTGTATATAGACAGTCATGCAACGACATAGGTATTCTCTCCTAAAGAGAAATTTACTTTATTATGACAAAGAGTATATCCATTTCCATAATTATAATATTAAAGAGTCGATTTAATTAATAAATAATAGATAATAACATAGGAGAATATAGAAAAAAAATCAGGGTATAATGAACATGTCACCAACGTCAATAGGTAACCTCTACATAAATTTAGAGGGCCCTTTAAGATGTTCACCATGTCCACCCTGATGACGCCCGAGGAATTGTCAGCTCATGAAACAAGGGGGAGAGATAAAGGAAAAAAAATATAAGAATTGACCATCTGTCATAGAAAATTCCTAGTTAACATGTATATAGTTATTAACTAATAAAATACAGACATCATGGCAATTTAACCAAAAGAAGAGAAAATAATGAATTAAAATATGCACACTGTGCGAAAATACAAAAAGATAAAATATACCATATTAAATAAATATTTACAATATTTACGTTGATTTTTTTAAAAATAACTTACACCTAAAAAATATCAATAAATATAATAGTTTTTAATTAAATTAAAAAAAAAATTGAATTTACGAGAAATGTAAAACAAAATTTAAGATATCCATTTTGTATAGTGCACTTAAGAGAAAAAATTGATAAAATCTATTATATTAATGTTCAGTAGTGAATTTCTTATAGCATAATAAAGTTTGTGAAAATTTGAATTTTTATAATGTTTTTCACGATATTAAACATTGAAATATGTATTGAGAAAGACAGAAGAAAACGAATCTTCTCACACAAAATATATCTTATAGGTATGTAACTTTTTATATGGAAAGTTTGTTCTGTCTGTTTTTCAATACATATTGCGTCAAATCCAAATAACCATAAACAATAATTTTACATGATTGAAATGTTGAAAGGTCAAGGTTAACAATATAACGTCTGTGCACGTAAAGTTTACGTTACGTAAAACCAGTGACATTGCAATATATTTAAATCAACAAATAATCTCACAAAATGATTCAGCTAAATATCTGGGAATACACCTTGGATGGCTTGAAAATACTTCAGGATAAACTGCACAAACTCTATTGGTTAATTGGAAAATATTTTGAATTATTACAAGAGAACAAACGTCTCTTATACTTAGCAATCGCAAAATAAGTCTTGACTTACAGAATTCAATTGTGTAGGTCCAACATAGTTATATACAATGCTGACAAAATATCGTACTTGGTACAATCGTCAAAGCTACCGATTCGATAGAAATGATATTTTATCAAGGAATGTTATATGTTATATATAAATTTCTGGACGGTAATAAGTATATAAGTTGGTACAATCATTATCAGAACAGTACAGTCTTTACCGTCTATGTGGGTTTCACTCCGAAGAGATTAACCTACAACCGTTTGCACTAGGTGCTATTCGCCGGGCACGGAGGATCAGTAAGCGAGGAGCCACAAGTCGTTCCATGGTCACCATGGCTTCAAACGGAACACCAGCGCCAGATAACTAAGTTATCCGTACTGTTCGCCTATAAGAACAGTACAGTATTAATAATCTTATTTATTTACTATATGATGTATGAGTTTATCCTAAAAATTAAAATCTATCTGTGATAACTATGCTTCCCAACGTCAAATCATGGTAACCAATATTTTTATCAAAATTAAATGTTTTACATAGTCCTAGGTAAAATAATCTGACGATTTTTTTGTATAATTATTCTATAATATAAATACAATTATTATAATTATAAATTAATAATTATTTTATATACCAAGGAAATATTTAAGGAGGATATGGGCGATTGCTCCCTTGAACCAACGCTGTCAATATTTTTTAGGCTACTTCTAAGAAATAAGAACCTAATGACCTTTTCTTGATCATCACTTTGATATTAAGCAAAAAAAATTCTATAGCATGTTTAACAAAATAAAAAAAATTAAATATCCTCCTAAAATACGCCCAAAGAGATGCGAAGCCTAGTATATTGTTCTGATTATTATTTATAAATAATATATCATAAATAACTATCAAATCATATTATGATTTGTGTTAATATTGTTGAAATTTGATCTTTTTATGTGGGAGTCATGTTACGTTAATATACAAATATCATCACTACAACATGAAAATTACAAAGACATCACACTCAATATAAATAATACACAAATACAAATTATACTAAACAATATAAGAAAACAAATTATATGTTATTTATTTTACATCAATCGAGATATAAATATAAGCAGTCTTAGAGGGGAGTGAAGCCACTCTTGAAACATTATCATTGTTTATGTCATGAGCACAAACCTGGCCAAATTTCCACTGTAGAGGAGTTAAGTTATCCTTTTTAATCAATACCAATTTACCTATCTTAAGTCATTTTTTTAACCCGATTTGCCTTTTACTAATGCTGAATTAATTATTGATGACTCCCACCTCGTCCCTAATCGGAATAACAGTTCGATGATACTTTTCCATCAATCTAAGTGATTTATGGCGGTAATAAAGGATATATGCTCTGGTATGGCTGATGTTAATAAATATGGATTGGATGGATCAAAGGAAAGAGTTGCGAAGAGATAGGAGTTGTCTCTACTCTTGTTGGAATGGTGCTAAGTTCTTTAAATGTAAGATGAGCTTCCCCTATTTAGTCTTATTGGGTTAAATATAATTACTACGTTTCATAATTGGTTGGTTTATATCTAAATTGCCTATATTGTATTTAAAAACATCGTCGTCTAGACACCAAAAACTGAGTATTTTTATTGTTTGATCGTTTAACGATGGCTCACTTCGGTCAATAGTGTCGTAAATGCCCAATGCTTTGTATTACGCATCTTACATTTATTATTGAAACATTTCTAATCTATATTTAATATTACTTCTAATTGATTATTGTATACTATGCATCTTATCTTAATATAAATTATCATGTTATTTTCAAATTTTATAAAGTAAACTAAAAATCATTAAAAGCGCTGTCAGCAAAACAAATGATGGGGTGATTAAAAATAATATAAAAATGTGCTGATTTTCTAAAAGAGGCACACTTAAAGCTTTGAATTCAGTGTAGAAATCAGAATTCTTTTATCTAATTAAATTTTTCTCAAACTAGCCGCGACTCCTTGTTGCCGTCGGTTCATTTTAAGACTATATTGAATATAATTATTTTTGCATCGAGACTTTATTTATTTACATGAAAAACATTATAAATCTTTACGCAAATCTCTACGATCATTTACACGTTATTTACAAAGGCAAATCATTTCATATTAACACAATTATTTAGAATTAATAATCCGAATAAAGAAGAATAAAGCAATAGATCATATATTTATATTCTTTTTAAAACTTTAATTAATTCTTATAGACTAGTTCATAATGCATAATCACATTACCGCCTCTTCGTTGCCTCAATGTACTATATAACGTGCTTACCATTTAGATCATTTATAATATGTCTATAATAGGAACTTTTATCATTTCTTTTTATAACTACTTTTCTTTATTGTTCTAAGCCCTCGGACTCTACAACCGCCATAGAACCTCGTTGCTCACGATTTGACCAAATCCCCAAATATCCAACCTTGATCAATATACCCAAAACATATCTTAATTTTGTTTATTTTTTATATTACTACAAAAACATTATTCATATCGCCTAGTAAATTGCGGTCATGTGGTATTGAACAGAGTATTTTAAATTGCAATATGTATACTTTAGGAATGATTTTATATACCAAACGTGCTAAAAGCAACGTTGCACATAATTCTTAGTCGCGGCAGCGACACTACACTCAACGGGGTCACGTTGGACTTCACGCAAATTAGTTATGCGTTATCAGTATGCGTGCCATACTCATCTATTCTGTGTACAAACAACGGTGCACCGTACGCACGTTCGGAACTATCGGAAAACCTATGAAACTGATAGTCCACAATTTTATTACTTGTAAACAATTTACTAGGTATACACATTTCATTTACTAATGTTAATTTTTCAACCAACTCGTTTTAATATGTTGCGGCTAGGACTCATCCCAGTAACTTTATTTTCCATAAATCCCGAATAAAATATTGCGTTTCGTAATTTGTTTATTGCCATATATATTTTTTTAAATCTGACCATTTACCTGTCCGTAATGAGCGTTAAAATCACGAATTATATGTACAAAACGTAGATAACTTTTAACTTGACCTGATACCTTTTCTTCTGTGTCTCAATGACCGCCAAAATAAACAAAAAAATTTATTTTTGTTGGCTATTATACATTTTATTTTATCAATAAATTTAAGTGCTTACATGAACTCTAATGTGAATAATATATTAAATTTTATTATTACCTTAAATAGTACAATTTGTTGAACACCTTAAGTTTTAATACTAACTAATTAAATAGTACAAACAAAAAGTTTGTTCTGGTATGTTACATGTAAGGATAGTAAAAATTAAAGGAGTCTATGTTTAGCTGCATACAGTCCTCTGTATAGTGACCAAACGTTAAACAGTAATAGCACCTGTAGGTGCAAAAAAAGTTAATTTTTTTTTATTGTTAAAACATTTAATAATTACCGTTGACCATATATTTTTCCAATTATCTTTATATTCTTCGCCCAATTTGGTCGCGAAGCATCAATAACAAACTTAGCTTTTTGTGGAGCTCTATGATATCGAAAATAACCAACTATATCTTCCTATGAAAAAAAAGTAATTTTAACTCTAGAATCTTTTTCATTTCATTTAAATTCATCAATATATATTTGCTGTATGGCAGAACCACGTAACTCGATTTTTAGAAATTATTTTAGAGGAAACAAAGAATACATTATTTTTGCATTAGAATATAATGGATATGTTATTTTAATGGTTTATTACTGCAATAATAAATATGCTTACTCTATTGAAATAATAACATTTCCCATCATTTGTGGTAATTCTTCCAGCTTCATTATAGTTTCCAAAGTAACGTATAATGCCTTCTTTGTTTATACGCCTATTCAAGCCTTCTTCATCAACAGTTACGTTGTGTTCTGTCGTACAGTTTGAGTTATTATTCTCAGTTTCATTGTTTGACGTGCAAATCCATCTCGTATCTACTTCCGACTTCACAAATTCTACAGGATCTATGATATGCTCAATGCTCTCTTCATTCTTTTCTTCGCCCACTAATTCATCTACTAATACAACGCTTTGAATATCGATATCAATATTTTCTACTGGGACCAACTCTGTTTGATTATCACTAATATTTGCATATCTATTATACTCCATAACTTCTAATTAATAACATTTAAAATTTTATTTTTAAGATTGTTTAAACAATAACTAATCTAAATATTATTTTTCCTACTGAATTTGTATAAAATTACACTAAATGATTTATTGAACTAGAAATGTACAATATCTTTATATTCTTTTATCAATAATTGATAATGAATTTTCATAATTATTATGAAAATACATTATAGGTAAAATTTAACTAATATTGTAGCTATTTATCTATTGAGAGTGCACTTATATTCATGATATACGGGTGCTAGATATTAAATGATTCAACTATTTTGATGTATAAAAATTATAACACAATTTTACAATTTTTATAGGTATGAAAAATAATATACCTCCCTATTTTTATTATAATAATCAATTTTGACACTGGTAGAAACTTTAACTTTTAAAAGGTTGTTTATCATTTAGTATTTCAATTGAAAAACATTAACACACTTTATTTTCGTAATATTATTAATTTACGAAGTAGTTAATTACTCACTACTAGTATAATATTTATTTTTTATATTAATTATACTGACTCGAACATGCAGTCATTATAATTTAATGAACTACTCATTTATTGGAATTTCATTTTTTTTTTTTTTTTTTTTTTTGAAAATAGATAATTTGTACAATTTAGAGCACAATATGTATATGTATTGATATAATACATATACATGATAAATTTAAGATAGAAGCCACTCATTGGTGACACTTAAATTTGATAATATAACATTTTGTCTGTTCTACCAATAAGGTATTTTATCTTTAGGCGTCTAAGATTGCCTGGTATAATGTTATTATACAGTTTATAAGACTATATTACTATTTTGAGCCCGTACGTCCGTATTGGATTTATATAATAAGTTTTTAGTTTTTAGGTTAATTAATTATTTATTAGTAAATGAATGAACAAACGAGCGTAGTAAGTGACTTCGTAAATTTAAAACGAGTCTTTTTTACGAATATTGTATCCATGTTAATCGTTTGTCGAGGGTTAAACCTAAATATTTCACTGTATCAGAAGAAGGAATTAGAGTATTATTTAAAGTGACATTAGGACAAGTATAGTGACGTCAAGTAAAAATTGTGTGTTCCGATATGTCATGATAAGATTTTTTCGCCAGTTATTTCATTTGGTCATGAGGTTAATGTAGCTTTTTAAGTTAGTAGAGGCAATATCTGAGTTTTCATATATTGAATTAATGGCTTTACCATCAAAATAGTAAGATATTTCTGTGTGAAGTGTATTGGGTTGATCTGGAGGAGAAATTTTAAACAGCTTAGAGAATTAAATTCTTCCTTGAGGAACACTAGCATAGATTTTTTCAATTTTAAAATATAAAATTATGGAAAAATAATTTTTTTTAGTTTATATAGTATGTTTTTATTCTTTATCAAAGACTTGACTTGTGTCTAGGAATGCACACGAGCAGTAAAATTTTTGCTTAAAGAAAAAAGAAATATCCTCTATAAGTCAATGAGCTTTATTGATTGTACTGTGGGAGGTTGGGTTGGGTTAAAGAAAGCCAAATTGTAGACCAGTGAGTGGGAAAAATTGGAGTCTCGGGGTCCGCGTTCGGCGCACGTCCATGGTGTTCCTTATGTTGAGAAGTCAGGAGGGGTGGTTTCTGGTATAGGCGTTCGCCGAATCGATGATGAGCCGTAAGAAGGAAGCGGGACGCCTGAGACAGAGACTGCCCCAAGGACCCAATCAGGTAGACTTGCGGGTCTGGTTTCGACCGGCGCGGTAAGGATTTTGTGTTGTGTGTTTTTATGTTTTGTGTCGTGAGTTATTTACCCCCTCGCAAAGCTCTGCCATCACTTCCACGTGGTATAACCCGGCCAACGGATCCCATACTGGGATCCGGCTAACGGCGGAGGCCACACCACGTTGTGAATCAGCTCAAAATTGATCAAGAGCTGATTCACATCGTGGTGGTGTGATTTATAGACGGCGTGGGCCTAATACCTAACGACATTTCCATGGCGGCTTACAATAATGCCGGGTATGAAAAAAAAATAAAATTTGGATCAGGGGAAATATATTTTTTACAACAATTAACAGCAAAAGCCTTTTAGTATAAATCTTTTCCAAACTTTAGAGAAAAATGGTAGTTATCTTGTAGGTCTTAAAAAAAAAGACGTATCAAAAAGTTTGGCAGGTTTTGCTAAAAGAATGATGTTTTAAAAGATTAGCACGTCCATTTTCACCCAAAGCTTACAATACAAGCGGATTAGCAAGCAGGTAACGAATTTTGTAGTTTCACTAAGCTATAGTAGTGGCTAGTTTAATTTAAACATCACTCTAATGTTACTAAGTCTTATATGTTAATATCAACTTGGTACCTAAAATGCTACAAATCAAATCGTTGCGAGTGTGATACAATTTATTTATAGTTCTTATTATTAAAATAAAATATGCATAATTATTTATTTAATCCTATATAAAGCATTCGACAATAATGATATCAGTTTAAAATTATTAAAATTAAAAAAATAAAATTAGGGAGTGCGATTTTAATATCATTTTCGTCATAGTTAAACAACATAATACAAAATGATAAAATAAACGATTGTGTTAATTCTCTGTAGCCTTAAAATGTTGGATACTTAGAGAATTTTCGTTGACTATCGTTTTAAGCTAAATTTAATTAAAAAATACCTGAGCCAGATTGAGCTAAGATACCGTCTTTATTCTTCTTTTTTTTTGAAACGCAGCATGTGAATACTCTTAGACAACGACGAAAAAACTTCTTCATCTTCAACGAATCAAAATACCTTTTCAAAATTTCAAATTTAACAACAAGCTAATATATATTTGTGTAATAATGCTAAATATCACATAGCAACTGATATTTTACTACTTTTATGATTTTCAGACATTTAATTAATTTCATTAAATTAAAAAATCTTTAAGCATAGAGCATAAAAGACCTCTATTCATAGTATAATATTTATTTATCATTACAAAATTAAATAAAATATGATTTCCTTAATTTTGATTAGCATTAAATAATTTAAATGTCATACTAATATTTAATTATTAACTAATTACATACAAAATATGTCATGTGAAGTTGTAAAATATCATTTGATTTAAGTAATCATTAGAATTAGTTAATTTGAATTGTAGTTCTTCTTGTGCTATTCAATGCAAAAACGCATTAATTTTGTCGTGTTACCAAGTCTTTAGCAAATTTACAAATCTTATATAACATAAGTGTATGGATACTTATTACTATCCGTTGAGTATTCCTATAGGTCTTGTTAAGTAAATATCGATATGCTGTCGAGAAATTGTGTTATGATTATTTATGAATTCGTTGTGTTACACCTGTTTGTTGTTCCATTTCCTCGACATAGCCTGACTTAAGACAAAATAAAACAACGATCGTTAACATACCCGCGTGAATATCACTGGGTGCTGCGTTCATTCAGTTTTATAATTGGCAATGACGACTATTTACAGGATACATATATCGTCACACTTAGCACTTTGATTTTAATAGTTAAGTAAATCATGTAACTTATATGAGATAAATGTATTACTGACACTTTATCGTTACTAGACGTACTAAATTTTATCAAAATAAAACTATTTAACTAGATTTATGCCCTTTGAATTTATAATACTCATTACATAAAATATAATATGATACACAACAATCAATAAGTGATGTAAGGTACTAAACACTATTCCTGACTTCAGTTTTACTCTGATTTTTTTATTAAATTGTATGATATTACTGTTTATTTGAAAGTGATCGTCCAATACATGGATTTGTGGTGTTCAATGCAAAAACACATTGCTTTCGACATGTAACAACGTCTATAGAAAATCTACAAATATTATATATGGAATTTATATATAATATACATCTTATATCTATATACACAATAAATATATTATTTCTTGCATATTTTAAAGATATCAAAAATATTATCCATTAGACATCATATGTACTAGAAATACAATATAAATTATTTATTTATATTATGAATTTTAAATTATTAAAGTATAAAATTATTATCCACCTGATGTACATAGAACAAATAACCTATATGGTTAAAGAATACTCAACAATTACTAAGTACATACTAAAGGGACTACAATTAAAGAAATATATTAATCACAGTCGGGATTTTTCGATTATTAGTATATTTCAACCAATATATAAAATATTTTTTAGTGTGAAAACCATTTTGATGAAAATCAATAATTTTATTATTTATAATATATATATATTTAATATATAATACATTGACCAGGATCCATGTTGTATTGTTTGATTTTATTAAGTGTTCTGGAATCTTTGGAGAGACTATCATAACTTTCTTCATTTTTTAGTATTACAAACAAAGCTAGTTTATTGAAAAATATTGTTGGCTGGTACCATTATAGTCTAAATATTTTCGCCATATGATTATTAAACGACTGCTAATTGTATTTAACAACACTATCTTTATTACCGTTTATAAAGCTACATTCGTTTGTCGACCACTTCCATAGCTCTAACCTGGCGCTTTTTGTCATCTTCATAATATCGTCGCGTAGTATTATCGCTTGTTCATTGTTAACGTACCCATAGGTAAACATAAAAATCATTTTAAGTAGATTGACTCGCGTTCGAATTCTTACTGTATTCTCTCTGTATTTTTACTTTACTAACTTAGGTAGGCACCCAGTTGCTCTAAATCCAGTGGAAGTGGTCCTATACGTCTTTAACTGGAAAACTTTTATTTTCTCCTATGGAGAAGTACGCCATAAAATCCTTTGAAATTCACAATGGTTTTTATTACCCGAATTTGTCGATACTTTTTTGAGATAACGGCTGTTAGAACAAATTTATATATATATATATAAATATATATATATACAGGGTGGCCCACCACTCACTGACAACTTAAATAACTTTTGATCCAGTTAATATTTTTAGCTGATTTTTTTTTTTTAATAATAGTTATACGTTAGGTCTATAGCTATATCTCAATAATTAATTTTTTTACATTTTATTAAAAATATTAATTATTTTTAAATTTTAAATAAAATGTAAAAAAAAAATCTAAGATAGCTATTTTGTAGAGTAGAATTTAAGAAAAATTTTAGTAAAAAAATATCTTATTAATATTCAATAGTAAATATTCTGTAGCGTTTTGAAGTTTGTGAAAATTTGAATTTTCATGTATTATTTTACGGTATTAAACATTGATATATGTATTGAGAAAAGGACAGAAGAAAACGCTATCTTTTCATGATTACTGTGTATACATATGATGATAATATGTATACATTACAAACTTGGCATTAATACCTTGATAAGAAATTAGATAAGGCAATTATTAATTATCACTCTCATTCATCTGTCCTTTTCTCAAGGCCGATATCTTTTTAGCAATACATTTACATTCATGCACATTAGTATAATAGAATATTCAATAAGCCGTGACTGCCGACGTTATTTTTTGCATTGAATCATCAATATCAAAAATATTATGATCAATCTTATGTTTTTCCAGTATCAAAACTGTACCATCTTCTCGGTCAAAAAATTACTCTGGGACTCTGAACCTCCGTAGGACGGCCTCGAGTTCTTCAGGTCCTAGACAAATTTATGCGTAAGACCTGGAAGTCAACGGCCATGAAGGGTTTTTTAGAACGTACTGTTGGCCTCACTTCAGGGGCCTCCTTCTTATTGTCTTTTATCACTTCCGACCACCAAAACTTCGTGGAAGCTACCCTTGATGTCCTCGAGCAACCCTCACTTCTCCCACAAGCGCCACTTCCATGGCTACCTGCGCAGTTCTAGTCACCCCTTTGGATTCCCGTACCTAAAGATGGCCAGCAGCCACTTTCTTTTCTTTTTTTATTTTATTAGCCATTTTTCTATATACCCAGGTCCGTATATATATTTATAAAATTATTGTTACGGGTCCTATATATATATATATATTTACTGTTGTGGGAGGTCTTACATGAGTAGTCGACCAAGGCTCAGTCTAGGCTAACAAGTCAACTCTTTACAGTCATGCAACCTTTAGACCACTTTCGTTCTCAGCATTAAATGTAATCTTTTCCACCATGACACTGGTCAGCTCTAAGTTATAAAGAGAGTGAACGCTCTCTTGAATCTGAAAGCCACGCTCAAGACAATATCATGCGAAGTAATTGAGGTTAGCAGCTTTTTGAGCGCATCCGCTAGAAAAATCGCACCTCTATAAATAATAAGCCCAGCAGACCCTAACGTGTATATAAATTAAGTAATAGTATCTTTATTTTTTCATTATCTAATAACTTAATGTCTAAAACAGTATAGTATTAAAGATATCACAAACTGAAATATCATACATATAAATATAAAATTAATCATAAATTTACTATACTCGTATGCCATTATTATAATTATACACTTAATTAAAAATGTTAAATGATAATGTTATTCTTTTTTTTTATATATCTGTAAAGATTCTTATTTTAATTTAAATGAAGAGACTGTAGCAACTGTAAAAAATACACTCAATAATAAAATATAATCATCATCATCATCATAAACTATTTAGTTAATAAGTAGATAACAAATTAAAATAATAAGTCTAGTTTTATTTCAAGTCAAATATTTATTTAACTCAAAATGATAAATTACATAATCATACACATATTACATATTTTTACATAAATGAATAATATTTTAAAAAGATATTTGCAAAAATTAACAAGATGAAAAAGTTAACTTAAAATTATCACTTGAGAAATATACACAAAAAAGTAGAAAATAATTGTAGAGACACTCAAAATTTAATTTTAATTTTAATCATTATTATGAGGAGAGGGAGTTTGTTTTTATGAACCAAAAGTGTTACGTATGAATAAATATTACATAAATTAGTAGTGGGGATTGTTCACTTCTCGTGAGTGTTATCACTGTCACACATACGATTAACAATTATATTGTTTCTCAATAAAGAATTTTCTGTTAAACTATTTGATGTTGTCTTTCATATTAAAATTACATCAAATTGATGATGAGGAATACGTTTCTTAGATCATACTATCTAAATAAGTGATTTTAATAACTATTAAATATAAATCATACACTTTTATATAAAAAAAAAAGTGCAGTGAAAATTGCTATACTGAACCAAAAATGACTGACACGAAACTAACGGTGAGTTTTAATCAAGTTATTGGTACTTCGGTTACATTTGAACCGGGAATGGATATTACCATTTTCGAGTCAATATTGACAAATTTCTTTTTGGCGAATGAAATCAAAAATTAAGTATAAAAAAAAGCTATGTTGTTATTGTCTGTCAGTGAAGAAATTCATCAAATTTTATTTAGTTTATGTGTACCTAGTACACCAGACACTCAAATATACAGTACATTGTAAAAGCTTCTAAATCAATATTACAAGCAGATTAAATCATACTTTGCGACTAGGCATACATTTTACCAGGCAAAACAACGTACTGATGATACGGCGACAGAATGGGGTGCTCGTGTCAAAAACCTTTGATCGAAATGCAAATTTTCTTCAAAATTAACCACTGTCATACGAGATATATTTGTTGTTGGAACGAGTCTTGGAAAAATATAATACCGACTAATAGAAGAAAACCCTTCTGATCTAAATTTCACATATGTGAATCTAATGGACAGAGCGACTATTAAGGAAGCTACCATGAGAGAAATAAACACTTGGAAAAAGCATGAATTGGAACTTAACTATCAAAAGCAACTTCAACATGGGAATTTGGTTTTTGATACCATCATCTTTAAATTCCAATACAACTTTATTATTTTTTTCAGAAAATATTTTGTTTGTATGAACGAAAAACATACACACACTGCATATTGTCAAATGTATTAAAATCTAGATTTATCGTATCCTTTAATTCCCTTTTTTTAATAACTTTTTTTTTTTTATGTCACTCCCGCTACACATTATTTATGTTTTACTACATATTTCAATATAACTATTTAAAATTTATTCTTAATTTCTTCTTTCATTACCCTACTACTTTTTTATTACACATGGTATACCGTACACATTGTTGGAGTCGTAATTTAACGTATTGTATTATTAAATTAAGTTTTTAATATTAAAACCTGTGGTACAATGTTTGCGGGGCATAAGAGAATGTCTGAATGATCTTAATTCAAATGTCAGCATGCTCTAAACCTCCATCTAAGATTATTTCTAATCACTATCTTCCTCAATGGAGGAAACGTTTAAAACGTTAATCTTAGATTTTGAAATCTATTCATAATTTCTATGGGGAAGGCTTTGACGAGTCGTAGAAGTCACAATATTTATTATTAACTCACTGATATGGGATGAATATTAGAATCCCCCAATTTTAATTTCATTATTAATGAAGCTAATCAACTTCATTCTGGTCATCAGTCCAATTCAACTATCGTAATCCAACATTGCCAAAAGACAAACATCAGTTTTTTATAGAAATCAAAATACTCCTCCAAAGTTGAATTATTAAATTTCTAATAGATTTTTTTTATATGGGTGTAATCCTTGTTTATTTCGACACTCATTTTTAATATACTACGAAATGCAGTTTGAAGTCGTCACGTACATTCATTTGAACAATCAGAATGACAAATGAATGTAAAAAATTCTAAAAAATTTGAATTGATTTAAAATCAGTATAAATTACAAACTCTACATGTAGTTGTATATGGAAATAATATAATTTAACCATGTGTTTGGTTGGATTTCGGTTAACTTTTTTAGCCATTATGCAGTTTGGAGTTGGTGAGTGACTAATTTATAATAATATAAAAACATTTATATTTCAAAAGTTAAGCTATTACAAACCAATCTAAGTTCGAAATACAACATAAATGTCCGAGAGATTGGTCTTTTTGGTCTAAACAGAGTAAGTTTACTTCTGATCAAGTGCAAAGAAACCACAATTTTTCAACGACTTAAGTGTAGACATTTATACATATGTTATTTTTTTTTTAATTTTGCTTATGTTGGTGAGAAGTAAAGCTATCCGAAAACCTCGAGTAATGACGCGCCTAAACTAGAAATAAACTAGCAACCACACTCCAATAAAAATAATCTTTCCCTCCACAATCAACATTTATAACTACATTTTTTCTAAAATGTAGTTTTAAAAAACAATTCCTTGAATATTTAGCTACTGCCTTGAAGAGTCTACCTCTTCAGACTTTTTCTGTAATATATGTATAATAGTAGTTACTCACTCGGGTATACTACTCCATGATATTAAAATAAATCAAGATATATCTAGTATTTAAGTAATAACTGGTATCTCTACATTATTATTGTTGAAAATTATTTTTTCATACGTTTTAACTAAATCTAAAAATGTCTTCACAGATGTATGTTTCTTGATAGCTTTATTAAATGCTGCTGCTGTTTTGTTTGACGATTAAAGATTGATGTTTCAAATTATACTATTGAAAGAGTTTTAAAACAAGAAGAGGAAAATATCTGGAAGCCATTATCATTTTTTTCAAAATAACTAAATGCTACCAACAAAAAAACCGCACTTATGATAGAGAACTCCATGCTATATACCTAGCAGTTAAGCATTTCAAACAGTACATGTTTCAAGCTAGGACATTTTACATTTACATAATTACATTTTGATAATTAAAATATTAAAATTTGTAAAAAATAAAAATGGGTAAAATTATAATACATGCTTACCGCTAAAATTTTTCAGGAGTGGAGCTGTAATTAACCACATTTGTCACTCAATCCAATTTTATTTCATTTTCAATATTTTATCAGTTCCTATCAATTATATTTTATTTAAATAATAACAGTACATTATGGAGATTTAATTATTATAACACTAATTAGTGTTAAAAACTTGAAAGAGTCAAAAGAAATACAATTAAACGAGAAAAGAGATTTTTTCTCGTTTTTGTGTATTTTATTTTTGTAGTCCTCGTCACATATTGTGTTAATGTGCAGCAGTACTCAGATTGCAGAAGATTTCCCAAGTGATTTTTATTTCATAGAGGTTCTCACAAGCTTATTGTATAACATTTATAATAATACTCTTTCTTGCCAAATTGTTTTACTGATGTCATATTATAGAAGTTACTTGTTATTACTCATTTAACTCTTGTATTTACTTTGTAGAATACGTTTGTAAATTATTACTTCAATTAATAACTTTCAAACTAATTTTTCTTATATGAATATACTTTTTACAGTACCTTATTTCATTCAATTTTACAGATTAGAACTTAAAAACATGTGTTTGCTTATTTTCCCATTATTATTCTTATAACTTTGATTAGAGATTAAATTAAATGTAGCTTGGTTCCACCTGGCTGGGGCTCCATCCCAGGTCCGGAACCCTACAAGTCTCGTAAGGATCTTTGGGTCGTTTTTATGAGTAGCCTACTGATTACGGTAGGAGAATTTGGCTACGTCGTGCACGATAAGTATTTTGCTGGAAAAATATTACAATGTAAGAAAAATATAGTAAAAATTAAATTATTAAATCAGGAATATTCAAAAAGAGAAAATATTAAGATTTTTTGGGTATAAGGTAAAAGTTTTTTAATGAGGTATTTACCTGAGCATATTCAGAAATAATTTTAAAAGGGTATTTTTTCTTTTTACTTTAGTAAACATGCTATTGAAAATTGTATGATAAAAATCCAAGCGATGATCAAAAAAAAAATAGTTCAAGGGGACAATCGTTTTTAACCCCTTTTAAATATATATCTGGTATAGACAATAATTAATAATATATTAATTTTAATAACTATGTTAATATTATAGAATAATTATAGAAAAATTGAGCAAGTTTTTATTCCAAAGTTTTTTTATAAAAAAGTCATTTTTGATAATTTTGATAAGTATGCTGGTTACTGTGATTTGACATAGCACAGATTTAGCACTGACCCTGATAATTAAGTGCATTTCTATATTGACATATACATTGGTATATATAGTTGTACGATCACCGCTGTCAATAATCACTTGAAGCTTATTTGATTGTAAACAATTGTTTGTATTCATTACAAACGACTATGCCGCCGATAATTTCGTGTGCATAATTTTTTATTACAAATATGTTTCACAATAATTATTATTTTATATTCATTTCTTATCAATTTAACAATATTCCTTACTTATATCTTCGCTATTAGAAATAACAAATTATCAACGTGAATTCAATTTTTATAAAAATTTATTCTACACGTGTCATATAAAATATTGAGACCTGAATAATTTTTTTGCTCTGATCATTAACATGATATACACATAAACGTTTACTAAACGGTAAACCCATTTGTTTAAAATAATTAATATTTTTTTAAATAAATATCTTTTTAATTGTTCAGAAACCTTGGATAAGTTTTTAATAATATTATATTTTAGACGATTCGGAATCACATGCATTTAATTTTATCAGAGTTCTCATTATGAATTCTTAACATCTTTTATTATTTTTTTTTTTTATGGCGTAATATCTATTTATATTGTGATGGTGTCACGTTACTATTATTATAAAAAATTATTATAAAATAAAACATAGACAGCGAATCCGCTTCTAGCGACTAATGAATTAACAATCACAATAATTATTGCAAAATAAGCAATGTCATCTTAATCAGTCGACACAAATGGGTGGTTTTATGTTTAGTGACATTCATCAGTATCAGTATTCAGTTGTCGTTGCCCGACTTAATGCATAAAGTCAAGTCTTTATTCTCCCCTTTTCATTTACCTATTTTTGTCTACTATATTTCAGAGTACTAGTGTCTCGCAGTTCGTTTGCACCTCATACTTTAGCTCCTTTTACGTATACCTGGTATTTGTGTCTTACTATTCGTCTGCATCTTTTACCTAAATGTTATCCTACGTCCACACGTACATGAAGGTTTACATGGAGTCATCATCATCTTTGTAAATCCTATTCTGACTTCCCTTAATGGATTTGTATTGTATTGCGATAGTA
The DNA here is from genome assembly GCF_025091365.1 of Daktulosphaira vitifoliae. Taxonomy (NCBI): domain Eukaryota; kingdom Metazoa; phylum Arthropoda; class Insecta; order Hemiptera; family Phylloxeridae; genus Daktulosphaira; species Daktulosphaira vitifoliae. The sequence continues at coordinate 44,370,223 of NW_026099574.1, forward strand.
TACTGCGAACGGCAGCCATCGATTCCACTGCCGACATCTCCACACCACCTCTGCTGACGCTGTTGAAATCACTGTTGTATCATTGAACTACGTACAAACATTTATATGTAGGCGTATACTGCCAATAGTAATCAAACCATCTCTACCACCATCGCAAATATTTTAGTAGCTTGTAATGCAGCTGGCATTGTGTAAATAATATTTAATAAATAAATGTGATTACCTATAAATTATAGGTCTATATATTCTAGTGTTTATTAAATTAAATTAATATTTAAACTTTTGCAAAAATTAAATACAAGTTAATAAACTTGTTATTTGTAATAGAAGGGTATGAGTAAAGAATATTATTATATCGTTAAGATATGAATATATACTAATAATTACTATGAAACATTGTTTGGGAATCGCTGCATGGGCAGTAATTTTCCATTTTAATCACTAACTACCGCCTACCTAAAAACAAAATATACATATACCGACCGTCGCCGTGAAAAGGAACCGAACCGTCGATTTTCACCGTAGTTTTGTCAATTGATGTCTTATAAACTTTGTTTTGTTGTTTTTTTTCTTTTGTGTTTTAAACTGGTGTGTATTTAGTATATGGTCAGGACCGACTCCAAACTTGGAATTTCACGTCAAACAACTATCAGGCCAGTTTTATTTGATTTTTTTTATTATTGTTTATTAAGTTATGAATTTCATTTGATTCTTTTTTTTTTTTTGTATATTATTTTGTTGGATTTCACATCCATTTTTATTTATCCTATTAACTTAAGCACTGGCCAGCATATAAAATGTTTTATTTTTTTAAATTATATTATTTTCAATAGCGAATTAATTAAATCAGTCGATTATACAGTCTACCACACCGAAAGAACTAACATATTTGTATAAAAAATTATGTACACAAGAACATTGGTAGCAAAAAGGTCGTTTGTAATGTATACAATCAAACGAGCTTCCAATGATTATCGTCGATGGCGGATGTGTAACAATACTTACCAATATATGTGTCAATATAGCAATGTACTTAAACATTAGAATCGGTGCTAATCCGTAGAGTAAGCTTTTCGTATAGAGATGCAGCTCATAAAATTCGTAAACTTGACGCGTGACATAAAAGAGTTAGTCTGTACCTATCCTGGAATATTAGAGTATTCGAAACTTATTCCAAAGTTCACTTGTCACCCACGTTAGAACTCTCCTTCTTATCTTTATCCTCCGCCTTAATTCCAAATACTTGGGGTCGGTTAGCCTTATTCTTAATTTTCACTTGGCCTGATTTCCTACATAATCTACGCGCACATCAGCCGTCCTCATATCACATACAATAACATCCTCCATGCCTTTTTTGATCTACAACTACCTCTTGTTCCTTCAACATTCATTTTCATAACTGTTCTTACAGCTTCCATGATGGAACTGAATTGGTAATTTTATTAAAATTTTTATTTTTACTCCCAAAAACACAAAAAATGGTGATTTTTTATAACAAAATACCAATTTTTATTCATAAGTTGCTATTTTGAATTCCCCGTTAAAAGTTTGATTTAAAATGTTTATGGTAAATAAAAGAGAGTTACCTAAGTATTGGGTAATTAAATATTACCTAGTATTTATATATAAAAAAAAATAATTCGATTTGTTTATTTTTCAAAATTAAATTTTAAGTATAGAAATTTAAAAAATGTCTATTTCTCAACAATTTTAAAATTTATAATTTTATAAGGGGATTTTTTATTTTAAGGATAATATCTTCAATTCAATAAAATTAAAAATAAATAGAACTTGTAAAGTATATTTAGAATACTCACCGAGAACTTTTTGTTCTTCTTTTTGGAGAACTGATTTTAATTGTTCACTATTAAATTTGACAATAGTAGCCAGTACTTTAACTAACACCTTCAAGAGTTACAAGTAAATTTATTAATGAAAATGTATGTTTAATTAATTTTAATTTGTTAAAAATATTTATAAAAGGTTATTAGATTAAGATAATCAATCCAATCACACTCTGTTTATTTCAATTACAAAAATTACATTCCTGTACATACGGCAGGATTTTCTATATTTAATTAATTAAAAACCTTACTAAATTTCAATTAATTATACTTGCACAAAAATACTGATAAAAATTCTATAGTTAAGAAATTAATACATTTTAAATGATTAACTTTAAATAAAACGTCCTATCTAACATTATTATTTTTTATACTATAAATAAAACTAAATTTTTAGAACCAACAAAAATTAGTTTCATACAATAATAAATTACTTAACTTTTAGTAATAAAGCAAGACATCAAGATTTATGTTAAGGATAAAAAATTCAAATAGATTTCATTATACAGAATAAAATTTTCCTGAATTTTTAAAGAAATAAACCTTTTAGTCCTACCTATTTTTATACCTCTTATTAGATAATTAATTACCATTGGATGCTTTCCCATAATATAATCGTAAAGAACATTTCTTAAATAATTCATGGTGACATCCGTTTCTTTTAGATTATTGCTATAAAACAATAAAAAATTATGACGTAAGTGTTAAATAAATACAAATCTTATTAAAATTGTATTCAATGTATAAATGTTCATACCTATATAATTTCTTCACGATTAAAAGTTTTTTATTAAGATTATAAATTTGACGTTTTAACAGAAATTTAGATTTTGATGTTGTCTTTAAATGTTCAAGATACTGGAATAAATTTTTATTTATTAAATACAAATTCAAGTTGGGAAATATGTAGATGATATAATATATATCATAATATTGATTAGCATAACCTATCAATAAACGCTTCGATACGAATTTGTTGAAATTGTGCATTATAAAATCAAAAGAATTCGTTATAAATTTATTGATCAAAGAGTGGGGCAAAAAAATATTTTTGATGTAAAACATTTAATGCGATGAATTAGACCAAATATTTTAATATGGCGACTATAATCACGTGTGGTGGACTCTTTTTTCACTCGATGATCTCTCTTTCACACTGCACTGAAATCTTATTTCCATAATGACATATTGTTAACCCAAATTACGGTGTCGGTAAGACCAACTGTGCAAAGGATTATTTGCTAACGTAATTTATTAAAAGCATACAGTCATGGCTCGCTAAAGGAAGTAGTCACTTTTGTCGGTACTACACAAGTGCCACACTCAGTTTTTTTTAGTTTAATCCATAATTTTTCCAAGTCATTTTTAATTTTTAATTTTTTTTAGGAAAATTAAAAAAAAGAGTAAATTGTATTATAATTTTTAAGATAAGAATGTCATACCTAAAGGTTGTTATATGTAAAATATGGAAGCAATTTGCAAACCAAAACAATAACAAAAAGTATTATCATAAAAAAAGGTATCATGATATTTGAAAAAGTACAATGGCCCTTACAAAATGTTTTCCTTAATACTTATGAGTATTTTTAATATCTATGTTAATTACCGACTATGGTAAAACTAGATCAACTGTTTAAATAAATACCATTTTAAAAGTTAAACTTACCACTTTCCAACTTTCATACTTGCTTTTCAAATCACTAATTATTTTAATTTGAATATTTAATTTTTCTTGCAAATCTTGAATATTATCCATATAATTTTTTATTGAAAGTTCCTGATTTTTTTTGAATTCTAAAAAAAATTTAATACATTTTAATTGATTTAAAATGAACAATTAGGAATACAAGAATACAAAAAAAAAAAAATAAATAAATTATTAAGTATTTTGACTAATTATTGAATAACCGGTAGTGATACTAACCATCAAATTCTCGTTGTTTTTTAATCAATTTTATGATTTCATTTGATTTAAATTTTGACTCAATACTAATTTTTGAATTTAAGTTATTCAACTCTTCAATTTTTTTCGATAATTTGAGAATATTCAAGTTTTCTTCTGTATTTTTACATTTATAATTATTTTCTAATTTTGAAATGGCATCTTTGAGTTCTTTGTTTTCAATAATTACCTAAAATAAAAAACAAATTGGTATTTTTATTTTTATGTTTTATAAAATTAATTTATATCATTATGTTAATATAACAATAACACGTGTGTATATTGATGTACTTAAAAATTTTGTCTGTGATAGCTATAATTTTAAACTGTACAGGTTAAATGTTTATATTAAGCCACTCAATCACTCGCAGAATAAATGTTATGTATAATTTATACAAAAATAATAATAAAGTATTATTTATTAATTTCTTAGATTTTAAAAATTCTGTCAATAAAATAGATAATTAAATTTATTGTGCAGTGTCGAATATCTATAAATATACCGTACTAATCATAATATATGAATGCACTTGTTCACCACCCAACAACTGGGTGAGTCAGCGGTTAACCGAGTATCTTTATTGATACGCCATACAAGTCAATCAGTTGGTCTCGATAGTTGGCACTAGTGATGCGAAATATCGATAGTAACTATCGAACTATTCGATAGTTGTCCACTATTCAAACTATTCGAATAGTAAAAATATTCGATAGTTACACAATATATTTGAATTGTTTTTAAAACTATACGATAGTTTTTAAATTTTTGATAGTTTATGCTAAAACTATTCGGTTTCATAAAAAAATTCGAAAAACTTTTCAAATAGATTTAAAAAAACTATCGAGTACTATATAAAAGTTTGAAATATTCGAAAAAGCCCATCACTGGTTAACACGTGTGTGAAACGAATGTGTTTCGGTTGTGCGATAAGTCCAATTATTTATTTCATAATTATCGTATACGCAGTTGATCTACTACATTCGATATAGGTGTCCCGCTGTCAGTAAAATAGTAAACTCAATTCGGTGCTATAATTGATTTAATAATTAAGTGGTTTTAATATACATTGAGCGGGAGAAGTTTGCGGACGACTGTTGTGATGCGTGACTTTGTATATCCCGACAGGTATTATACAATACATCGAATATTATTTTAAATGATATAGTAATGCATTTGAATCAAGAAAAATAAAGTTGATCGGACACATCATCCGACACAATGACTTTATAATCAACATTTTCGAAGGAAAAATAATTGGGAAGAAACCAAAAGGACTCCCAAGGAAACAATATTTTGAAAATATACTAGAACTCATGAACTGTGCACCTTTTTTTCATTGAAGAATTTGGCGTCAAACAGAGAGACGTGGCTTCAATGACAAGGCATTGCCATTAATAGATGATGATTATAGTAATGATGTCATCACATTAGCTCGGGGATTTGCTAATTGTCAAAATATAATTGATATGTGGTAATGTGATAATATAATCAATCAATGTCTTCTTGTTATCATAATAGTGTAAATCACGTGATTATCGGTGTACGACTTAGGGATGGTTTACAGCGCAATGTCATTGAACATTAACAGCTACTGTCAGGTTGGATCTAGTTGTATCTTTTCTACCATATTTGACGTGTAAAGAGTGATCGGTTTAACATAAACCATTCTATTACTCGCAAAATAAATATAATATTAAAAAAAAAAATTTATTTATTTTAGACGCATATATTTCTTGATTTATCAATTGATAATTATTTTTTAGAATCATTCTTTATAACTTGGAAGAGTCTACTATATTCTTTTAAACAGCAACATACATATTAAACTAGCTTATTATGTAGGAAATTGTGTAATTAAATAAAATACTATCGATAGTAACTTGTCGACCAATATTTTGGAAGTTATTAGCATTTAAAAAAATAGTACTGAAGGTGAAACGCAGATGCTACTATTTTTATCATTAGTCATTATCCGGCCGCACTTCTCCTGGCGTTTAGGTACAAAAATTAGAATAACTTCCGAAGCGCCGGTCTAAGAGTTGTTATCGACCAGTTATTTTTTTAATTATATAATTATATATTATAGGCTAATTAAGTATGTATATTTAACTAGCTTATATTATTTAAATATGTAAAAAAAATATTATAAATGGTCTGTACAGTCAATATCTCTTAGTAAAATATAAAAATGATAATAAACGTAAAATTTTATTAAAATTGTCCGATTTATATTTCTGGCATAAATTTCAATTCTTACAATGAAATTTTATACAAAATAAATTATTATAATTTTTTTAGAAAACAAAAATTATAAATATCCAATTTCATACGAATTAGCCATTTTTATTAAATTAAGGGAAATTACTTTTTAAAACTTTTAAATATTATTTATCATAAGAATAATGATATAATAATAATTAAAGTCATTTATTAAAAAAATAAAGTTGACATCCTTATAAGATATGTAGTATATAGAAATAGATATGTAACTAACAAAATCCAAAAAAAAATTTAAAAAAAACTTATTATTTTAAAGGTAATACATTGATTAACTTTAAAAAACATCTTGCATTGTTATAATGTAATATATTTAATTATTAAAATGATTATTTATTATAGTCATGTTTAGATTATTTATTTTTAATTAATTTATCATTTATACAGTTATAGTAGGATAGAGTAGTGAAATTATTTTATATTTTATCTAATTTATTAAGTTTATTATGTTTGTGTTATTTTGTAGAACTAATGGTACTGAGAGTTGTATAACTTACTTGAACCGATTGATTGTACTTAAAAAAGTAGACGAATATTTGGTAAATAGACGAGTATTGGAGACGGCTTATGATTAATATGAGTTAGTATAGATTTAGTTATATAATAATTAATGGGTTATTAGTCAATTAGTTGAATTAAAAAAAAAAAATTTTATTCAGTTGTTAGTTGTAAGCTGTAATATTACTTTAATAGACTGATCGTTTAAATTTAAAAGTTTCAAATCACTGTATTGTTACCAAGTAATTATAGAATTTTTATTATATTACTTATTGTTATTTATATAATGCAAAAACCATGTTCGTGAAAATACAACATTTTAGTCGGATGGCCGAATGGTAATTTTTTTTTTCGTCAGAGATGTCCACCTTGATCACCTATTAACCAACTAGACCTTTGGTCGCTCTCGCTCAAACTAGACTATTATAGGTCATAACATTATTATAGTTGTTTAAATAAAAAATAAACTGTAATTTGTAACTTTCCTTGTGTCTGCTACAAATTTTAACATATACTATGCCATAAATTGAAAATTTATTATTTTAAATAAAATTTGATAATAGATTAAAAATTATATGAATGTGAAATGATTTTATTTTTAAAATATGTTTTTATTTTATTAAATTTAGATATTGTACGAGAAAAAATAATATTAATATATTTTTTCTATTAGTAATTAAGGTATAATTACACTAAAAATTGTGCAAACTTTATCTATTTTAATACTATTATATTCTTGATGGCAAAAAATTTAAAAAAACAAAGTAATTAAAAAATATTAATGCTAACGTATATTTCAGACAAAGCATTTAGGTTAAAATTATAATTATTAAAGAAATTAGAAAATAAAATAATAATAAACGTGTAGAAATTCCATCAGGTTCATTTAAATTCTTGTTTTTTAAGGAGTTAAGGGCACATTGCACATCATCAAGATTAAATTATCAATTTGAAGGAAGCTCAAAGATAAACAAAATTCTTAAGACAATAAAAATTTGAAAAAGTAGAGGTGTTAAACAATAAATAAAAGTACTTGGAAAACAGGTTAACAGAATCAAGAGAATTATAAGCCGTCTCAGTACCTAAACATAGATTAAAAGGAAAATTGTTACGCTGTCTAAAATTTTTGATAAATTTCCAAAATAAGGACGGATCGAGATTGATTGAGCTTTCAGTTTTTTAATATAGATATATAGGAATGAACAACTGTTGTAGTAGAAATAATAGTATCATTAAAAGAACTTATCTCATCAGACGACCAGGTAACATTTGGGAGATTGTAGTTTCCAAATAAGATAACTTTATGTGGTTTATAGTGCGAAATGATTTGCTCGACAAAAGGAGCATGGGATTCCACTATATAAAAAGGTGAATGAGGGGGTAAATATAGAAAAAGAACCTTTGCTGACTTACCAATTTGATTTTAAGGCCGTGTACATTTTAAAACAATATTTTTGAATTAGAACTAAGGACCTTTTCACTAGTACTATTATTATTAAAATTAAATTTATTAATAGTTTTAGAATAAAATTGCTTAACAATAGTAAAATATGTGAAGAAAGAATTTAAAGTTTGTTTAGCTAAGTGGCAGTATATACAGAAAGTGGTTTGTGGATTATTACTATTATATACAAAGCTGAAGCGTTGATCTAATAGATTGGCGCAGGAGTATGGGTTGATTTTACTAGAGACAGAGAGTACCTGCCTAGGCAGTGGTAAGTCCTTAGGTAGGACCATTTAGTCTCGAGAACGTTGACGACCGCGGGATATGTTTTTAGAACAGATACTAGGAATATCAATTAAGTAGGTGATAGTAAGGGTGGTCTCATCCACTAATTGACGATATTCTAATTTACGATAACATATTTAAAGTAGATGGCGTTCCAAAAAATTTTAGTCACGAGCTAGGCTCCTAAGAGGCTAAAGAATTAAAGCTTGCATTTTAGCATAACGGTAGTCTGTAATTATTGAAGTAGCAGATTCATGGGAGTTGAAAATAATTTTGATAGGACGAGGACCAGTAATGGAAGATTACTAAGACATCTTTTTTGGAAATCATTTGTAATTTCATGCGAGAGTTTAGTAAAAATATAGCTAGAACGTTAGACTTAAAAATATAAACATTACAACGTAGGTCTTTAATTTCAAGAAGAAAGGCATCAAGTCAGGACATAAAAGTACTGACACCGACTTTAAGATCTTTGAGCTTTATAACTCGCCAATAACTGAGAAAGTTGCAAATGAGAATAAGCTTTGAAAATGTATGACTAAAACACAATAAGTACTAAATAACATTAAGGATAAAAATAATAAAAAGTAATTAATATGATTTTATCACATAATGTTATATAATTATTTAAATCTAACTATCAGTTATAAAATTTTTAAGCAAAACTTCAAAATTCATTACAATAACTGAATTATATCCTGAACCTTCAATATTTTCTTTGAAATTATTTATGATTTTATAATAACTATTATAATGATTTTATAATTATTATATATAATTTTATAATGATTTTTTAATAAGGAAGATGTATTATATGTCTAATTGATACACATATAGTTTATTTATTTTTGTTATGATTTCTAAACATTGACTTGTTTATAGTTGGTTAAGTGTGGTATTGTTATTTAAGAAAGAATGATCTGAATTGTCAGGGAGTCTTTCGACAATGATCGAGGGAGACAATGTTCGCAAAGATTGTATTTTATTCAATTTTTGTATATAAATATTTTATAGAATTTATAACTATACATCCAACATAAATTTTAAATATTATCAAAAAAAAAGTTTAATAAATGTATATTTACCTGATCATTTAAGTTCTTCAATTCGTCCAACTTTCTTTGATAACTATCAATTATATTTTTATTTTCTTCTTTTTCAATATCTATTTCTTTAATACGTTCCTGTAGTTCTTCATTACATTGAACATAAGAACTTATTTGTAATTTTAACTCTACTATTTCATTTTCTAGATTTGAAGATAAATTTTTTTCTATACTTAAATAACTTTTTAAGTTTTGTACTTCCTCATTTAATTTTACTATTTCATTCGATTTAAGTTTCAACTCATAATCACTTTTTGAATTTAAGAAGTCTAACTCTTCAATAATTTTAGATAATTTGAGAATTATCTGATTCGAATTTGGTAATAAATCAATCGTATTATCTACAAAATATGACATGAAGTTAATTAATAAATTAAAATTTGAAGAATCGCACCTATATAAAGTACTAAAATTAAATCAAAACATTTCAGGACAGCTGCAATTTTATTTTTATGTTGGCAGTCTTATATTGTTGACTAACTTTTTTAGGTAATTTAGTGAAAATTATATTCTACCAAACAGAAAATTAACGCAAAAGTGGCATTAAGTAAGTCATTGTGCTACTCAATAATTAATTTAACATATATAATAACAGTACATATTATTTATAAGTAATATATACATGTATTATTATATATAATTTTTTTGAGAATATTCATACAACGTGTAACAGACTTAACTAACTCTTACAACTTTTAATACAATAACCATTTTGTTATAATTTTTTTTTTTAATTCATGCATTCTTAGACAATTTTAAACTCATATTTTACACAATCGTTCAACTGGTAATCAGATTTACGGATTAAGATCAATTATTTGTGAGGTTAAGTTTTGTAGTTATAGAATAAAGATAATACAGATGGGTAAACGTATAAACTGTATAGAGAGTTTGAGAATGGTTTATATTAGTAGGATAGCAAGATAATAAATAATACAACAAATAAAAATATGTATTATTTATAAGACAAATGAATATTATAATAATGGGGACAAGGAAGTTAGTTAATAACTAATCGCCTCAAAGCATAAATACAACAAAATAATTATTAAAGAAAATCAAAATATATAATACATATTTTAGTTTTAAATTGTTAACGTATCAAATAATCTTATGAAAAAAATTATAATTATTCTTTTTATAGAATATATATTTTAATTTTTTTATACTTATTTTAAGATTGGAAGTTTATTGGATAAGTGAAAAAAGTACAAAAACTATTCTTATTGATTGAATTTTAACTCCAATACGGTACGAGAAGAGGTTCAGTTTGAAGGTTCGAATTTTCAGACAATTATTTTTTCATGATACTTAAAAAAAAAAATTTCGGAGGTACTCTTTGAATTTTTGAACTACCTTAATTTACAGGTAAAACACATTTAACTGTTAATTCTAAAAAAATTTTTTTTTAGTTTTGTATTTTTTCAATATTTCAAAAGAACAGTTTTTATCTCTATATTTACAAAAATTATTAATGTGACGATAACCATTCAACGTGGTCACATCATGACTCCAGTTTTACTACTGGATAGCTGTAACAGAGCTACTCTTTCCCATACCAAAGGTTGCACTACGTCAGCTGATGAAAACTATCAGACCGGTTAGCCAGTTATTTATGGAAACTATTCCTATACTTATGTGGCCTTTATTATTATTATAATAATTAAAAATAGCCATATTTCATAACACTAATATATCTACTCATATATTTAACTGTCGTGTTATCACTTATTTTAAGCAATCACAAGCATTTAAATAGAGAAATTGGGCTTGTAACACGGTGGGTATAGTTAGTACCGTAGAATAAAATAATAGGGGCACTTCATATTATCAGTACCGAAATATCACCCAATAGTGATGTTGTGACATGTGTTGTTACAAATTACATAAAAATAAATTTTATTTTTAAGATAAAAAAATCTTCGTTTTCCTCAAATTTTCCTTTCAATGTTATAAAACTAAAAACTAATAATTTATTTAATTTAGCTTATGATAATATTATGAACTCGGAGAGTATATATTAAACATGCTTATTTTTTTATTCTCAGTTATTTTGTTGAAGTTATCAAAAAATTTTGAAACTTTGAGCATTGAAATAGTATAATGTCCTAATTTGACACAACATTTACAACTTTTTCAATTGACTGCAGAAGGTAAATCACTAATGGCGTATTTGGAAGTGCCAAAGAATAATAATACCCTCTTGCAGAAAATTTTAAGAGTCATGTATAAAGAACAAATGACATTTCTTTTATATAAAAAAAATTATTACATGGAGAGAATCAATTATCAGTATTCAAAAAATTCTAAAATATTATTTTCGCATCACTTTTAATTGACATAGCAATTATTGCTATAAAACACGAAAAAAATTATAAAATCCTCACTAGTGTATAGTTACTCAAAAAGGTATATGGATAAAAGATGAAATGCGAAAAGGGATAAATAAGGGAGTTTCGGCGATGTTGTATTTGGGTTATCTCTACTCAGTATAACATATCCGACTTTGGTGATTGAGTTGCTAATAAAGAAAACGGGATTTATTTTTTCTTATTAGAATGGGTGTTTGAAGGTTTTAATATTCAGGATATGCTTAGAGCTCTGAAGTATATGTATAATAAAAACCTGCGGTAATCTTTAGCATATAAATTTGAAGCGTGTGTAATTATACTTAGTCATTATAAGACATTTAAGATTGACTTACTTAGTGTCTTATTTGGTGATGCAAAAGTTATAAGGAAAGCGATTAAAAAAATTAATTCGAACATAAAAATGGTATTTTACAGTAACTTGTGGGTCTTAAGTAATGGAGGTCACATTGGTTGTTTATAGAGCACGCTATTCTATAATGAAGCCAACAAACTACTAGTGTCCTTTTTTTTTTGGTCTTTCTTTCTCAAAACTATTTATTACTTGATAATTTAGTTGGGATTAATGAAATGTGGCCTTTGTGATACTATATTAACAATTGTCACAGTTCAATGTTTATCATATATTAAAACTATTAAAAATTTTAATTTAAAAAAATGAAAGGTTTTTTCAATTTTTCATAGTGGATAAGTTCATCTATGTTTAAATCGGGTTCTTTTAACATATTGTTTATTAAAGTCGAACCAGCGAGAGGCGATAATTTCCACCAACAAACGTAAAAAACACATACTATCACAAATCCAATATCTTCTCAACTTCGCATCGAAGCTAAAATATTTGAAATACTCATTTGTTCTTCTCTGTGGCTACCACAACTCTTTGATAATAGTACCACAAATCAATGCAAGTAATTAAATAACCAAATCGTGTAAAAAGTGAACGAACATTTTTGTTTCCCTCAAAATATGCCACTGTTTCGCTATATTTACTATACTTAATTGCAAAAATTATTTTGTGTGAAATTAATATAAAATGAAAACATAATATAATTTAATGGTATTATTTGGGTCTTTAATATCATTTTTAGACATGTGTACTAAGTGGAATTACCGAGTTTAACTCCCTCCTAAGCAGAAAACACTAAAAAAATTCTTAATTTTTCATATAATATGGAGACGTTAAGAATGTTTTTTTATAATGAAATGTTATTGAAATGTTTTGTCACTTGGATTGCGCAACTGTTTACATTGATAACGCACTTATCGTGTTCAGCGAACAGTTTAAACGCGAATACCACGTGCGCACCGTGTTCGAACCATTAATAATGTACGCGACTTATTATGCAAAATTTTTTTCACTGTACCGTTGCATAACTTTCTCGGTGTGGATTAAAACGGTTGCCGCCCCAATCCAGACCGCATCACTGCAATCCGCAAAAAAATTCTGTCCGAGTACCAAAAAATATGATTTCTTGGTTCAGTCAACTTTTACCGCAGATTTATTCCGAACGCGGCGCCACTAGAAGATATGCTGTAAGATTTGTTGGTCACAAACGTGTCGAACTGCTACGATGAACGGAAGATAAAAAAATTACAGTACCTACGACAGGTAGTTACTCACTGCATATCTAAGCGCGCGTCAGTATATTAACTTGATCAAGGGCCGCCAAACAACTTTGTATATTAAAACATCGCCGTACTACCCCAAATACAACGGAATGGTCGAACACTTATGAAGACGTTAACGAGCAGAAGTACGTGTATTGGAACATAAAATTGCCTATGATCTTACTTGCTGTACGAAGCATAGTCAAAGAGATCATTGGCCATAACCCGAATAAAACGAAGTGTGGCACGATACTTCGGCTGTCCGGTGAACTTTTTCATCCTGTTCCGCTCACCACCAGATGTCGTAGAGTCACTAAGTACACTACGTTTTGTTTTAGTGACAGCGTCGTTAATAAATGTTAGTCATGTTTGACGCGTTGACGACGTATAGCTACTTCTCTCATTTTAATTAATTGTTAAAAACTTTATAATTATCATATTATAAAATAATGCTTCGACACGCTAAAATTAAAAGTAATTATAATTTTTCACTGAGGCAGCGAATACACTCATTCGCTGCCTTAGTATAGTTTTCTAATTGATTTTATAGCGTCTTAATACCAGTCGTATATTTAGATGTGGCTAATGTGCTCAAGCAAAAGACACAGTTTTTATTATTATAACGCCTGAAAACGCTTGTGAAGAATAAATAAATGGTTTTGAAAAGTGATTCTATCTTCTTTGAATTTAATCCGAATTGAGTAAACTGTGTCTCACTTTTGTTAACTAAAATTAGGTCTCGCAGTTCATAAATTAATACATTTTGTACAAGTAACTTTGACACTAATATCGAAATAAATTCAATTTGTAGTATAATTCACAGCTAAGAAATGCATTAAACTAAAAATGTATTTATATTATAAAGAGGGTCTAATGTTTTTCAGAAAATTTGTTTGCGCTGTTGTAATATCTAATAATAAAGTTGATCGCACTTAGTGCTTTAAAAAATAACAAAAAAAATGTATACATACATTAACTTATAAGCTGTGATTATAAGTCTAAAAATAAGTACAAACCGTTTTTCTTCTTGTCGATAATCATGTTTTTATTTGATCGTACAGCCAAATTCAATTTTGGTGTAAGTAGAGCTTGACTATTCTTTGAATCTTCACTTATATGTTTCATATCCTTATAACTTACTGGTGAGCTGATTTCATCATTAATATCATTTATAAGGATTTTTTTTGTGTATGTAACAAACCTTTCAAATATGTTTCTACTTTCTGTCATATTTAAAAAAAACTATATCTGTTAACAAAAATACTTCACTAAAGCTAATAGGTGTAATTATTATGTATAATATTCAATATTACTTAGAAAATATTATATTTTTAGATACAAATTACAAAAAATTATGAAGAATTTAACACTTTATAAATATATTGTATATTTATTTTTCATGCAAAACAATTAAGTTATAAGTAAAAACAATTAATGTTTACACTTTAAATACCATAGAAACTAATTTATTATTTTATCAAAATATTTGAAAATAATAATACATTATTTATTTACTTATTTTTTTATTTATTATAAAATAAATTATACAAATATTATCAAGTTCCACAAATATATATATATATATATATTTACAAGAAAACATTTTTTCATAAATATCTTTATTCACACAGCACCAGTTATTTGAGGTTTTCAGTAAGTAAGGAAACAGGTTTGTATTGTTATCATTGTATATAACAACTTACCTATTTTCTTAATTACTGAACACCTTGTATATTACACCATATATGATTTTGTAAATTTAAAATAAATTAATCATTAATGATTGACAATAACAATTAATTAATCATTTTAATAAAATGTATTAAGAATAACCATATTGAATTTTTTTTAAGGATTAAATCCTCCATTATTAATGGTAATTAATGTATTTCTGTAGCAGACATGTTCCCAAATTCTATTACACCATAATTATATCTTGTGTTTTCTATTATTTATTATTTCAAAACTAAAATGTCTCAAATGAATTAATTGACGTAAGATATGATTCATACTGTATATGCAAATCTCTTTAAAAATAATATACATTGTTATAGTTATTAGCATTTTTATCATAATTAGGTTTGTTACAAAGTAAATTAATATTTTCAATGACAAAAACTTGTGTACTTTTTTTTGTCAAAAATAAAAAAACTACAGCAAAAATTAACTGAAAAAGACCGAGAAAACTCTAAAAATTTTAAAACTAAAATTTATTTCAATACTTTATAACTTGTTAATATCATCAATTAATTGTATAATAAAAAAAACTTAATGTATCTAATGCTCCTGTTACGTTTGAAAATTTATAATAGGGGTTGAAAAAATACACATAAAAACTATTAATACCATTAAAACTAGTTTCAATAACACAGATGAATGGATGTATTTTTTCTTTTTTTTTGTGTTGTCAATTTTTAATTGATGTTTAACATTTAGATCATTCGTTGAGTCACTTATTTCATAGGACTTGGAAGTTGAAACTAATAAAGCAATCATTAAATCTATAACTAAAATAATTTTGGTTTATGTAAAAAAAAATTGTACATGTTATTTTTCATTAATTTATCAATCTTATTCATTTCTATTAAATGTTTAAGTAATAATTTGATGTTTTAATCCTTTATTTTACTAAATGATCTTGATAATAAATTGATCCCAATTCATAAACAATGAATATCATTTTAAATCATATATACATGTTCAAAATCAATATCAATCTGATATTAAATTAACAAAAGAAATAGTATTATGTAATCAGTATTATTTAAATATAAACCTAATTATATCTAAGGCACACACACAAGTATATTCCATTAAATTTCAAATAATAAGTGCAGAATAATAAAATTGTAATCTAGATTATAGAAACATAAATATACTTTTCAATTACTATATTATTTGAAATATACATACAAAACTAACTACTTTAAAAATACCTAAGAAATTTTAATGAAATAAAATACTACCAAGCTGTAAACAAATGACTTACTTTAATTAAATCTCCATTATCTACAAATAAAACTCTTACTTAACCAACTATTAGTAAAAATTATTATTATTAATTATATACATAAAGTTGCACTATATATTAAAGATATTTGCTCATAGTACTATCATTAGAACTTGTTTTAACTTCTCCTTACCACAATTTGAGTGCACGAAATTTTGGCAAAGTATTATAATATTTTTGGTACTATGTTCCCTTTGATATAATTATACTTCATTAATATATCTTTATTAATATATTTTTTATTAGACAGTTATACTCATATGTTTAAAATAGTACCAATTTTTACAAAAATTTTTGATTTAAAAATCTAAAGTTATAATTTCAAATTTAAATATATTAATGATATATTATAAATATTATTAATGATTAAAAAAAACATATTTTATGCGGCATCATGTATTCAGTTATTTTTTTGTCAAATTTCCTATATCAAATGAATTTAATACTACTTATTTATTATCTTAAATTAAATAAAAACAATATTTTTATAAAATAAGAACTTTATATGTATTATTAAAATACTGTTATAAATTAATATAGGTTTTAATTATAAATTACTTGATTCTTAAAAGAAATAAGACTACTTTTATCTCATGCGTTATTTTTACTAGCACTAGTGGTACTAGATTTTTCCTATAAAAATTATCAAAAATGATGGGATTTTTAAAAAAAATTCTTTAATAATGTAAAACACCGCAAATAAATTTCCTAGAGTGTGCAAAAATTATCGACAATAGTTAAAACCATGGAAGTAAATCCCTATACTTCATAGACCAGAGAAACCTCTTCAAAATTTGTACTATAACCTAATTTTTTTACTAAAAATGTTATTTTTAGAAGGATTTTGAGCAAAGAATAAAAGGTAAAAAAAGAAATGTATTACAAATTTTTATTCGAATTTAAAATAATTGTTCGATCCTTCCCCAAAAATTTTTTTATATACAGACTTACTATATTACTAATTACGGCCTAATATTAATCAAAATATCTATTACATAAAACCTCCGATAATAAAACATTAATAACTCAGAAAAGGATTTATAATCACATACAAATTTTGTTTTAGCCACTTTGATGTATTTGGAATAACTTAACAAAATTTATAAATGTTTATAAGTCCATTTTTTATTAATAACTTTATAAATAATATTATTAAGAATAAGTTTAGAAATAAACAGACTAAACATACTTCTTATCCGCGGATCGTATAAATCCAATCTGTCTCTTTCAAATAACACTTCTAGTTTTTAAAATTGTGTTAGTCACTTTTGTCGCAGAATCTGTTCTACATTGACAAATACTTAAACTCAAGTTAAAAATTTCATAGTTAATATTATATATTTTGTGTTGTTCGTGACACGAAAAATCTCAGAACATAAAATGACACATACGAACGAAATACATTGAAATATGTTTTAAACTAAGTATTTTTTAATAAACGTAATTGATAGATACTTCTATAATAATATTAGCTCGACTAACCCGGCAAATTGTAACTTTTCACTTTTCCCAACCAACTTCTTTTAAATTAAACATGTTGAACTTCATTTGTAGATGGTCAATTATACAAAGATCATTGAATATATAAAGCTGACAACTGTATAATTAATTTTATGTACTTGAAATAAATTTTATCGATTATTTTAGAAAAATTAGTATTTTCTTCATTGCGGACATTTTTTGAAACTGTTCAATTTTCGAAAATAGCACGTTTTATTTACACGTGGCCGCCAATTAAATGAGTTATTGTATTGTACTTTCAGTCTACGTTTACAATTTTCATAAATAACATTCGGATTTTGAGATATTAACATTATTAATTTTGCCCAAGGCATTCGCTTTGCAAGGAGTTTCACTATATGTAAATAATAACAGTTATACTTTTGCGATAAAAGCGCATTAACATGACAAAAAATATATATTTTTAATTTTTCATATTAGAAAGAAGAGAAAAGTCTTACATTTTGTGTGTTAATGTGCAGTTGCATGGTTCAATGAATAAATTAAAACGATTGGTTGTTGTTATTTGAATAATCATTTTAACTACCATTGATGACACACGAGACCGTTAAAATAAATAATATCATATGTCCTGTATGTATTTATACCACAGAATTATTATAATGATCGGGTCTCATAGTTCGGAGGCTTACACAAAGATTATATTTATATTATTATTGTTGTTGATTTAAAAAAGAAGGGGCACAAATGCTGGCGTCCCATATGAGAATACAGCAAGCGGTCTGCTGCGTATAATAGGCAAATATAAGCCCGAAGTGGTCCACTTCTGAAGGGATATCGTTCATTGTTGTGCCTTTATTATTGAGTGTTATTTTATTATAACAATATTACCGTGTTTTCTTTACTTTTAGGGAACGTGCTCCTTGCTCGCATAGGATCTATTCATTTTACTGTGTATTCTCAAACGGGCCAACTTTTTTTCGAGTATCTAAATTTTTGTTAAAAAAATAATGGTCATAATACGTACAACTACAACGGTACATAATCTATAAGCGAAACCGTTTTTATGATTTACATTTCAAACACAATCATTATAACGTAGCAAAAATTTACTATTTTTAAAACAAATGATGGTCGTATAATAATAAAACCGTATGACAGTTATTTGATTGTACTTTGTGTTTCCTTTTGACTACTAGGGTAAGTTTTCCAAAAAAATGGCTTTACTTATAATCATTCTCTCATCGCAACATGCATTTTTTAAATAATTAAAAGTATGCTCGACTAAAATTTAGTCGAGTGTACATTTAATGTAGTTCAAATTAATTCACAGTGTTATTAATATGATATTTTTATAAACATTGGTAGCTAATAATTTGTAAAACGTTTCATTGATGGACAATTTTTTTTATGATATAAACATACAAATAACATATTAACATATTTTTGTGAATTTAAATCACAGCAAGTTTTTTTTAAGCACAGTTTAAATTTATCTCCTAACAGTTTTGCCATTAAAGGTATTATAAGTGTCAAAATTATTATTTCCTGTGCAAGTTTATCTAACCACATGTACATATATAATTAGTTAATAATGAACGCATCTGTAGTTTTATGACTACTGATACTGTTAAAAAATATATGTCAAGTTATAAAGTGGGTAAAACCGAAGGGTAAACTTCTCCGAGATTTTACGTCAAAGGGGTTAATATTTCAAGGGTCGTTACTTAACACTTCAGTATAGTGTCCTTATGTGCTAAATTGTGGTTAATTCGCGTGCGGTTAATTGAACAATGAATATGATGAATTTCCGTTTGTGAAAATAAATATTAGGATTAAATAATACCAAAATGGAGAGTGGATTCATTACACAACAATCTTTTTATACGAAATAAATAATGTTATAAATGTACACACGAAAGGTTTTAAGCATTCAAATTTGATCTAGTAATCCACAAATCTTTTCTTATACTTCAGCGCTGCATTGAAAAATATGATATAATTTTAAATACAGTTATATAATAATAATTATTTCAATGCAGTGATTGCATAAAGCGTTTTCCTAGGAAGCTTAATTCGGACTAATCATATTTTTTTCTGGTTGATAATATCAACTTAAAAACCGTAATAACACACCATAACTTCAATTGTTGCACACATAAGTATGAATTGGAAAAACTAAGAACAGCCATCTCGTATAGAAGTCTGTCTCATATTTCTGTCAAGTCTGCATACAGTGTACACAATTTGATAAAAAAATATTTAGCTTACTTTATTTGTCCATTGGAACTACTAATAAAAGCGTTCGATAAAAGTTTAGCTATTGAAAAGGCAACTTTTTCAAAAATCAACTGTGATTATCAAATGGTTTTATTTAAAAAGTACAAGCGGACTGTCCGCCCCGTGAGTTGCGTTTGTGACACAGATCAATACATAAAACTACTAAAATGTGTACATTCGAGTGCAAAATTAATAGATGAAGAATATGTTTATAAATGTGTTGACTCGACAGCGCATGCAAACCACCGCCGTTACACTTTTTATCGTTTCTAACCCAATGCCTACTAAGAATTAGTCTCAGGGCGTGCCGGACGGTTCTCCGCGGGTCTCTTACTCTGCAAATTAACGTTTGTGCTGTGCCGTCCACAACAATGCTGTTAAATAATAAGTCCATTCCGCCCCTCCTGAAGGTTTTTTAAATAATTACACTCTTTACTGCACGTTCAGTCCCTACTCGCGGCCGGTCCACAGTCGTTACTTTATTGTTATTATTATTATTTTTATTGCACCGATTGTCCCGAGGTATTGATCTGAATTTGATCGCATTTGAAACCGCTCTAATGCTCTCGCGACGTGCCCTGTTTTTTATACGGTTCAACATTAGCGTAACGTGTCAATAACCGCCCGTCGTTTTGCACACATACATTTTTTTCCGACGTACAAAACTTCCTAAGGCTTTGCACTGTTTGATGGACTGAATTGAAATAACACGTAACAAACATTACAAAAGTCTACATAAAAAAAAAACAGTAACACTCATTAGATTAATAAAGAGAAAATGTAGTGGTTGAAATCACTTTCATAGTATAAAATAATTGGATACAATATCTAAGATTATGAAGATGAAACAAAATTTAGTCGTCCGGCCATAGTTACATTCGCCGTTTTTTCTTAATTTTTGTGTTACTTTATTTTTTACGTGCACTTTCTTTTTTATACCACACAATATTCGATTATATGGTATAAAATGTTAACAGATTTTTACAGAATATTTATAAACACATCACAATATCATCGAATACGATTTAGTTTCTCCATTCCAATTAAATACTACCCAAACCGTTCTGGAATATACCTGACAATAAAAATGTAATTCTATACATTAAAACCAATTAAAATCTAATGCAAACAACAAATACAACTCAACAAAATCCATAATAAGACTTGTATATAAACATTTATTAATGTGTTTTTTTAATTTTCCACTTACTTACAAATGTCAATGCTTAAATATTGATATTTAATATTAATTAATTTATATTACTTATTATTTGATTGGGATTACAAGAAATTAAAATTTAATGAAGTTTCATATCAATTAGGATATACAACTTCAATTTATTTTTTATTTTAATGTTGGTTTTAACTAAGATTATTTTAGTGCTTTGCAAATTAAAGTCCTAAAACAGTTTATTAGAATTTCAACACTCAGCAAGCAAATAAATCACTATATTTTTTTAATGATTTTTCATTGGGCTACTTTTTTGTTGTTACACACACCTCATAAATAGAATTAGTATATTATAAGTGTATTTTGTATAAAAACGAGGCGTGGAATTTATAGGATTATAGCGAAAAATTTACCTTCTTTTTAAATGTATAATTCAAAACTAACATCAATGTTAAATAATCCGAAAGAAATTTTGCGAGAGATTAATTTAATTTCTCCTCTATGTAAAAAAAAAAACATTAATATAACAATTTCCAGATTGCGCTTCTGAGAAGTTAAATTATTTTACTTGTGATCATAAAAATGTTCAAATCTGAAAATTCAGTTAACACATAAACTTTGCACACTTACGTTTTTTCATTTGAATTATTTTTGATAAATATATTTAGAGAAACAATAAACTCGAATTGATTGAGTAAATTATAAAAGTAATTGCGAATTCTTTAATACTGAGGTCCTAGTAAAGAAGAGCGTATACATTTTAAATTTAACTTCTCTAGTAATCAATTTTTTTTTTTTGTTATAACACTACTAAGAAGAGCCCATCATTTATATAGCATTAGTAGGATTCTCCTATTGTTTCTGCTAAGCAGAATATATGTATTGTAGTACAGCTTAAGCTGAAGACCGCACATACTATTTTATTCATTTCGTTTTAATTATGTACTTCTCGTGTGAAAATATTAATATAGATTGTTACTTTCACAGTAAATGTACGATAATTATATTAATTTATCTCAACTTGTTTTAAGTTTCATTAAAGAACGCACTTAAAATAAATTTATACCGCCATTTTAGTAACTATGATATCATGAACCTTACGGACAAAAGATGATATGCCAAAAGAATTTTCACACACTTTCACGCAAATATATTTTTATAAAGTATATTATATATAATGATTGTACGAATATTTGCAACAACAGCTAAACAATTAGATTTATATTACTTTTATTTTACACAATATTTACATAAAACAGAAATGTATAAAATGTATTGTTTCATTTCTTTAACAATTAAAATCTAAATATATTATTTAACATAGAATAATAAATAATAACATTGAGAATTATTATTACTTTAACTTTCAAGATTTTTCGCATGTAATACAAATTTATCGAATAAAAAAATGGAATAATAATTTTCCTTGCAATTGTTTGTCACTATTAAAATCATAATTATACATTTTCGTTTTATTAGTCCGATACAACCGAAAATAGTAGAACGTTCATATCTATTTCAGTTGTTCATTTTGAAAAGACATAGTTTTTTTTCAATTGTTATCATTATAATTAATGTAAATAGTACTTTAAATTGAAATATAATAAAAATTGGTTCTTTTGTTAAAAACTAATACTTTTGTAATTTTTGAAAATTCTCAGGGTATTATTTCAGAGACAAAAAAAAAAATGAAACGTTCAACTATCTAATTAATTAATAAATCTAAAAAGTAACTTTTATTAACAGCTTACATTTGATCAAAAGTAAGAGTAACCATTTCAGTCAACTATTTCAGTTTTGATAGGATCGCTAGGCGTAGTAAACTGTTGCGGCGGAGGAGTTGGTGTCCGATTCCGATCAACGATTACACCTGACCAAGGACCTATCATCCTTTGAAGACCCAAAGTCTGCCGAAAAGCTTGTAGCCGATGAGCGGCTTGTAACTGTTGCTCATAGTACCGCTGCAATAAACTTGGTTCCCAAGTCCTCGTTTCTTCATCTTCGTCACTACTGCCGGTGGTTGTTTTTTGTTTTTTAGGAGGATCCGGCGCGAGTAAAGAGGCCACATCAAATTGTCTCTTTTGCGACCTGGCCGTGGTAGGGGCTGATTGCATCGGTTGGGGTTGAAAAAAGAAAGGTGGCGGCACTACGGGCGGCGGTGACGGCCACATGGCCGGCGACAACGCGGCTACGGAAGGTGACGGCGGTGGAGGTGGACTGGGCGAGTCGTTACCATCATCGTCCACGGACAAACCCATGTGCCGACGGACTTTGCGTTGGGCTTTCCGTCGCCTGAAGTCTCCTTTCTTGAAGTCGTCTACGTTGGCTGGATGAATGGCCCAGTAGTGGCCCTTGCCGTTAGCGCTCCTACCAGCTTTGACGAAACAGTCGTTCAACGACAAATTGTGTCTTATGGAGTTTCTCCAACCCGGTCCTCTGGTGCGGAAGTACGGGTAATTGTCTAGTATGTACTGGTAGATATCAGACAGCACGAGTTTGCCTTCGGACGATTGTAATATGGCCATGGCGATGAGCCCGATGTAACTATGTTGTGGCTTAGGCTCGTCCGGATTCTGACCGCCCGGATGGAATAGAGTTACCGGAAACCTGGGAGGATATAGTCCGGTAGCCGCGGTCGGATACACGGGGCAGACGGCACCCCATCCACTAGCAGATAGGCGAAGCCGTTCGGCTTGCAACGCGTAGTTGTACAAATGTAAACGGTAACGGTTCAGGCTGGCCTGCGAGTTAGGCTCCGAGCCGTCGTCGGTGGGCCTGCTACACATGTCGGCGGTACGAGCGCGAATGAACCGTTGATGAAATGTCCGTAGAGTAGGTACAACGGTCCCCCGGTGTACGCCTACGAGTCGCGCCCCACCACCAGTGCGCGTCCGCGGTACAACAACAAATACACAAACATTGTAGCGGCGGTGTACGTGCGTAAATACAAATTTGTTTTATTTTTATTTTCTATGTGTACCGTTTACATTTTGTTTCGATTTCTCGTACGCCTCTTCCTCTCACCGTGTTTCAATCGGTTCCCTTCCATGACTTGTCCCGTCCGGCCGGACAGGCTACGAGTATGCGCGAACAATTGTGAATGTCTATACGTGTTTGTATGTATAGAGTGCCTACATGAATTGTATGTGTGCGTGTGCAAAAGAAAACACTGGTAAACGCATTATTTGCCGGGAGACTTTTGGGCGTGACGCTATACGAGCTCTGCGATTGGGTCGGCCGAGAACCGCCCCCGGTTCCGCTGCGCTGTTCGTGCTCCGTACACCAGTGAGTACCACGCGGGTTAGCCCATTTTTCGGTTCAACACCGTTGGACGCGACAGAACGCAAGCGGTGGTAGTAACCGGGCGAGGAATTGAGGGTAAGAGGTAGTTATAGAAGGTTTTCAGACAGATTTTACATAATATTATAAGGTAAATAAACGACACCGTAACTATGATGACATCGAAGTCTGGATGAAAATTGTGTAATTATTAGGTAGAGAGTTGAAAATATTTTTAAAAAAGGGTATGAAAATCGCTTAAAAATTTAAATCGTATATGTTTTAATTGTGTCATTTTTAATATACGAATAACGATCAACGGTTATTAAGCGTATAGATCAGAGATTTCTTAATGTTATGTTCGACGTTAATATAAATCTGACCTTTCGGTGAATCGATTTGTGCGACTGATTTTGGTTTTATTTTGCCATCGTAAATATTTAAATTTGTCATGGAGTTTTATAAAAATATATATTTGCAATAAAACTGTTGACCATTTGTCATTACAATAGTACTGTAATAATTGCGATATTACTAAAATCCAAAAAAATATAGTTAACACTTAAAGTAGAGATAATATAGAATAAAAGCTACAAATATATACTAAGTAAAAAACTGCTCATATGTATCTCGTCAAATATACAATCATCACCGACGCTAAAAAATACATATTTTGTAGTGGAAAAACATCAAATAGTGTTATAATTTACTTTTAATAAATGACTTACAGTAAAATCAACATATATATATATTTAAAAAATTCATGATCATGTATTTGTTATTTATATTATAATTATGATTATATATGATTTTGAATTAGAACGCAATCACGAGTAAAGATCAAACAAAATTAAAAAATAATCATGAATTCAACTTATTAGGATTTGGCCCTTTCTTAGTTTAAAAAATCAACGTTCTACATAATAGTTATATTATTTAGAATAAATATAATAATAGCAATAAATATTCAAATAATTAAGAGACTGTAAAAATTATTTTACTATAGGAGAAGATTATAGCAAATTTGAAATAATATAAAAAAATAACTAATTTTTAAATTATAAGCTTAAAATAATATATGTATATAAATTTTATCTACTAAATAAATGAGCATATAAAATAATGGTAATAATTTATTTATTAAAATTTATCAATTGTAAAGCTTGTTTTATCATAAATTAACTCGATTTTATATACTATTATTGAAGTTTATTTTAGCTTCGAAACGAAGCTGAGAAGATATTAATTTTACTATGATGTGTTTTTTTTTTTGAGCTCTCACCTGACCGATTTCTTTCACCGATACGTTAAAAGATCACAAATCGTATCTAATTGAAGTCATTGCCCTTAAAAATTGATAAAAATTTCCCCTGTTCCCTGTAAATCCCCCCCAAAAAATTACAATTTTTAAAATCGATAAATTTTGACATATATTTCATTTGATTTTCTTAAAACTACCATAAATTTTTAAAAACGAATAAATCAAAATAATTTTCTTCTAAGATACCTTAGATATTTCTCTATCATTTTATATAAATTGTTTGATAACTTGACACTTTGCCTGCCTACAAAGGTGGATTCAAAATAGCAAATTTTTCATAAAAGTCAATTTTTCAACTTAACTTTTGAAAATGTTCCGGAAACACTGCGCCCTTTAAACATATGTTAAATTAAAGCTTATGTTACACACTATTAATTAAAAAAAAAATTGTTATGATGAATTATCTTGTACATACCTCTATTGGCTGCCGTAGTTAAAAACATACTATTTTTGTGTTAAAATTTTCGATTTTATATTTTCTACTTAAAAATGGCTATAACTATTTGAAAAATGTATGGTTCAACACAAATTTTTGTTTCTAAATACTTTATATATTTCTGTTTTATTCGACATGCATTTTTTTAAATCAGGCAAATTCCCCTTGTACAACGGGCGTCAAACCTTAAATATACCTGTAAAAAGTAGAACTGTATCGATTTAACTTTTGAAAAAGTTCATCTAATACTGCGTCTTTTAAATATATGTTAAATTAAAGCTTACATTATGTATTGAAAAAAAAAATTTGTCCTGACTACCTATTTTTTATGTGGAAATAGCCGTCGAAGTCGAATAAATTTATTAAATATTTATTCATATATTACACTTAAATATCATAAAATATGTAATCAAGATATAAATAAGAAAATAGGAGTTCATTTGGCTTATGAAATAATTCATCAATATTTTAAAATTAAACACTATCTACAGATTTGCATCGAAGCGTTTCTTGTGATAGTGACTTTATTCATTGTCAAATATCATCTGTACTTGTGCCAAATGTACCACAAACCCATTTTGCTATGGGTCTTGGTGAATAGAATCCCTATGATAAAAATAATTATATAATAGAGATGTATTTTAGAAGAGGTTACAAAAAAAAATTCTTACACATATCCTCGACAAAACTCTATGGATATCAATGAACTTATGTTCTATTTTCTTGTTACATCACAAGATTTAAGTTTTAGTATGTCTTTAACCAATACCAGACTTAAAATTGAGGGTTACTTAAAAGGAAAATGAGGTAAAAATAATTGTGAACTTCCTTAATCACTTGCCCTTTATATACTCACTGCAAGATAATTTTTGTACTGGTGTTATAACAATAATCAGCAATAATTGTCTAAATAAATTGTTATTATGAAAATTAAACTACAAATATATTAAAACATATTATACAGGGTGATTGACTAACTATGCCTCACGAATTTTCTTTAAAAATATTAGTATTATCGTATATGTAATTATTTTATTTGTTATAAATCTTTGTTGAGCTACTTGACAAGAAAAATGAAGATTCAATCTTCATCCCTCAACCCTTAAATCAATATCAACTTTAGTTTTTTTTTTATTAATCTTGTTAATAATAAAAAAAAAAAATTTCTCAAAAAAAAAAAAATCAATTTTAATAAATTCTAAGCGAGATATTACTATTTAAAGTTTAGGGGATTTAACAAATAAAACAGTAGTCGGGTAAATATAGTATCGTTATAATTTAGTGTACCGATAAGAAGTGGTAGCGCTTATCGATTTACGATCCATAACGTTCTCGTCTGTAATGATTTTTTCTTAATAAACCCTAAACTTTAGAGAGCCGTGGAGCGCTTAATATTTAATAAAATAAAATATTTTTTTTACAAAACATTTTTTTTTTATTAAACTAAATCTAATGGTATAAAAAAAAAATAGTGTTGCCATTTGAAAATATGAAGTTGACACTATTTTTAAGCAAAAGGGATGGTGGTAAAAATTTAAATTTTCTCGTGAAACAGCTCATCAAAGATCCATAATGATAAAAATTGTTTATAACTCTTATATTTTCAGAGATAATTCGTGAAGCATAGTTAGTCAATCACCCTGTATAAAATACTAACAAATTTGTAGGAATAATTTAGTCATAACTGTATGTAAAAACAATTCAATGTAATATGTAATAATGACTAATTATGAATTTCCTTTTAGGTAACTACTGCCGTAACTTTTACGTAATAGTTGTATTGTTTGTTTCTGAATTAATTGTTCATGAGCACCTAAGTGCTTACTCGCAAAACAAATATTTTTCAAGTAATATAAAAATGGAAACTCGCTTTGAATAGTTTAATTTTATAATTACCGCAGAAATATTTTTTAATCAAACAAATAAAAAGAATAATCTATTGACTAATGACATTATGTGAATAAAATACATACTCAATAGAACTATGAATGATTGACATTTATTGTTCGATTAAAAATAAAGATAATTAACCCAACATAACAAAAAGCACTTGAAAAAATTAGCGGATACACAAAATTTAAAAAACTAAGTTTTTGTCAAACAGATAATATCTGTTTGGCACTGAAACCAATCGGAGAAAGAGTTCAAAATATTTCTATTCATAACTACATTCCTAATTAACATGTTTAGTGAAAGTTATCTTTATAGAAAAATCAACGCTATTATTCCACTATTGATAAATTAATTTTTTATATAGTGTGATAACATATTGTGTACTGTATTTGAAGTGTTTTTCAAAATATTTAAAAGTTGTTCACTAACCACACCCAATACAACAAATCAACGTCTATATGTGTGTGTGTACAAAATAACAACATGCGCATTTTACGGTACAGCCAAAACGACAGACCGACAACAATAATGGTGTTCAATGTGACAATATTGAATTTGAAAGCAGAGACCGCTTTTGAACCAGGCCATATGTGATGAAAAATACATAGAAGGTCACTTTTTACATTAGGAGCTGATGACGCGAGGGAGACGGTGTATAATTTGGTTATTTTTGTGTTAACACCCAATCCTGTACTTAAAAGTTAAACCCCTTTTTGTCCTGCGGTGAGCGAATAATAAAAGAACAAAAAAAAACAAATAGACTTTGAGTTGGGTAAAATTTCTAATGGTTACAGCAACTAAAGCTGTAAAGTAATTGACTAAATGTATTTAAAATACTTTAATGAATATTTAATACATATTTAAACTCTTTCAAAAATATTCTGTATACTTCTAATTATTATCTAATACTGTTTTGAATTAAATACTTTTTAAACTTTTCTGTTTTATAAAAAATCAATTAAAATATATTAAAATAAAATGGTTGACTAGAGTAAATTTTGACACTTGCATCGAGTTTTATCATGAAATTCGGTAACTCTAATGATAAAGGCCAGGAAATGAGGTTTTGTTTTATTTCGTATAGTTTTGAGATCGTTGAATTCCAATATTGTTACCATTTTTATGTACATTCCGATTTTATTAAAGAATAAAAGTCTTAATTTGTAATTAATTAAACTGCTAGTTTGTTTTTTTTAATATTTGGACGACCTGAGATTCGGCATAATTGAATATGACTTTCATTTTTTTTAGCATACTGAAGGGTATTATGTACCTTTACATTTATACCATTAATAAAGTGTGTATTTTAAGTTATTTAGTGCAACCAATAGTCTAAAAGAAAAAGAATTTTAAAGTGATTGAGAAAAATGTTTCAATAATTTTTCAGAAAAATATTTGAGTAGTATTTTTGGCAGCTTTAAAAAGACCAACTTTAAACAAATTAGTTCTATGTTACGACAATATCAAATCTGTATATTTATGTCATTTTTGCTTCTTGAGGCATTTTTAAGTTATATATCTCTGTACTCTTTTAATTTACATTTTTCATTCCTCTGCTAATTTTTTCCAAAATAATACATTCCCCATAACAGTGGTGGTATAACAGGGTAAAAAACTATTATGATAAAATAATTTTGGGGGCACAGCCCCAGAGCTATTTTATTTGTATAACTATATATCAACATGTGATTATGAATTATTAGATTTGCATAAATGGCTTCCTGCTTTATAAGCCATTTGGTTAATAAGCCCAAACGTTTTATTTATTTTAGAATAACAGCCCGTTGAATTTACCTACATATAATTCATAATTAAGGCTTAAAATCGAACCTCTCAAATTTATGAGATTAAAAATTTGTTCATATTATACTACGCTCAATAACTTATCGTGTATAAAATTTCCAAAATATAATATATATTAAATAAAATTGTACAAAGATGTTGAAAGGGGTCTATCCCCTTAATCCCCGCCTATTTGACTGCTAGTGCCCCTTAATATTGTACAGTTAAACATTAAGCTTATCGGTCTATATTGGTGTAATTAACAGTGAAGAAGGGTCATAGGAGACAACAAGAAAAGAGAGCATCTTTCCACTTATTTTGAGCCTCTTCGACTGGTTATGTAGTTAGCATTAAATTAAATTTTAGTTTATGTTTAGTTAAAATATTAATATGTTAATTTAAGCTACCTTTAAACACATTTCTAAAAAAATGATTTCCCTAAAATTAACTGGCCCGTTGCACAAGTTGTTAGCTTTATTGACTGAAAACGAGTTTATCATGACTTGGAAACATCAAAAGAATAATTTATTATACCCTTTCCCGTATAATTATCTTTACGAGAATGAGTGGTGCTAAGTTAGGATAAACTTTAGAATAAACAATGTACAACTGGAGCGAAAATTACCTCCAATAAAAATTGAGTATAACAGTGATGCTTCGCGTTTGGAATAATAAATAATCCGACAAAGATGCTCATGAATATGCATAGAATTAGTCGGAGACGATAGAAATCTCAAGTATAAGTATTGTGCAAACCACAACTACAATCATCCCGTTTCTAAAGTTTCCCCGTTTTAAACTGTATTTATTTATGTTTAACTGTGCTGAATAATTTCACTAAACAGTTTAACAAAAACCCTTTTCATCAGAATTTGTAATTAATTACATGAGTAGGATAAAAATATAAACTAACCGGATCCTTTGGAAAAAAACCGAAAATTGCGCACAATTTTTAATAGCTATTATTTTTACCAACGATAGATAAATATGCAACCAAATAGTATCATAATTCATAATCAGAATTAGCTTTTTAGATAAAAAAATATCCGACCGTCAATATCTTAAAGTTGAATTTACTTGATACATTTCTGTATGAAGATTGGTCGCGGTTAGTTTGAATAACTGCAGAATTTATTTCCATATAACTTGTAATTTTAGACGATTATTTTGGCGAATGGTCGCGACAGCCTCGGGGGGTGTTGGCAGAGACGTTTAATAAAATCTTCTATAACAAGACCGATTTCGATCGATTTATCACAAACGAGGCGGCAAATTATTATTATTGTCAGTGGTAACACGAACCGCAGTACGTTTCGTCGTAATAACTTAATAATAAAAATCGGTAAAATCCGATCCTCACAGGGTGAAGCTGAGCCATTGTGTAGTGCTTGTATACAGTAGCATATACATCACAGTGCGCAATCGGGGAGGCTTATTTCTGTTGTCAATCGATTAAAAAAATAATAATAGCAATAAAATGAATGATTCCACATGTAAGTGGGTTCTCTGGTTACATCTTTGTCGTTCGTAGTGGTTTTAGAAGCTACTGCTAAGGTCTAATACAAAGGTGTTATTTTATTTGTACATTAAGGTCGCAGGCAGTAGACGAATCGCACCCTCTTATTATTTATCGTTTCGCAGTAATAAAATCGTGTAACTTTATATGAAACGTTTTAAGTAAAATTGTTAAACTGAGAATAAAATGCAATGTTGTGACTGATTTAACACCCTAAGATAAAATACATTATTGCGTGTTCTGTATACGATAATATACAGTCACTAACTCGCTGGAAAATTTTACTGTCTTACAACACAATTGCACTGTACAATTTTTGTTATAATCGTCTGTAATAATTGTTTTCGGCGTAATAGTCTAATCAATAAGTATTTGAAGAGTAGGAAAAACAGAGGTCTGAACTGAAGTTATATGTAAGTAAGCGTGTAACCAAAAAGGGTTTGTGTTATTTTGTATGTAACATTATTGATGGGGAGAAAGGCAGGTCAAAAGAGTATCCCCGTGGTAATGTTTATGTAGCAGTGCAGGGTTATAATATGATGATAATGATAATAACGACGTTGACTACTACATTCATAAGGGCAGTGAAAGGTTTTATTATTATTTTTTTGGTTAGCAAATCGGCTTAGCTCTTCTTGTGTGTGTGTGCGCCTCGAAAAATTAATCATTGATATCGTATTATTTTGCAACAGCGTTATGCGTATAAAAGGCTTTATTTTTACACAAAAGCTTCCTTTAGTGACAGAAAGGAAACCTTTGCGTGATTTCACATAGGATTTCAGCTTTTGCTGGTTAACTCCCAAGTTATATACACACAGCAGTACACGCAATCGAAAAGGAAGGGTAACTTCAGTAATAGGGCGGGTGTTAAGCCCCAAGTTTATCCGCATGCGCTTTAATTAATTAAAAAATATGTATAGGTATACATAAACGAGTAGTTTACGCTTTACACCTATACATATAGAAGTGTACTTTAATAGTAATGATAATAATTAAATAGAATATGTCGTAAGTAATAATCCCAGAAGCCTTACACAGAGAACGTAAATACACATAGTTTTTGTTATCTTACACAAAGTAATAAACATTGTCATAACGTACCTTTGATGGAGTACAATTATAAAATTGATAAATACATTCTATTTCAATGTGTATAGTGTTATTAGTCAATAAATAATACACGAATTCTCCGAATAAAATATAGTTTCAACTAATTGAAACTCTAAAACATAATTATGCTTATAAGTCGTCTAACTCAATATTTTTTAGTATTGCTTCTAGAAATAAAAACGTTAAAATGATAAAGTATTACGTGAAAATTTATTTCAACACAAAACATTATACTCAATGTTTACAATTTAACTTTATTTTTCATTAAGTTTACAAATAACTATTGATATCCTAATGTGGTTAATTACCACATAATGGTTATCCCATTAAAAAAATAAACACTTTTCTGTCCACAAATAAGTATTAAAAATAATTAGTACAAAAAAAAAAAACCAGACGACATCAGTTGCCGAATATCAACGAAGTATCAGCAATGAAAAACAATTTTTCAATCATACATTAAAGTACTAAGGCAATAGTAGCTGTTAAAATGATAAACAAAAAAACAGAAACAATTCAAATTAACTATCAACTATAACAAATGACAAGCAAACGGGTTAAGTTGAAAAATTTATACTTTTTATGCAAATTTTCAAAAATTCAAAAACACTTTGAAGAGGCAAAATAATCAAAATAAGTATAAACTTATAATTAATGTAAGTTAGATTTATATAAATTTTATATTTATTGATAGACTCATTACTATGGCAAACTATTATAAGGTATTTTAAAATAAATGAGAAAAGTGGTGACAGGCACAAAAAAAAATTAATAAATATACATATCATAGTAAAATTAATACCTTCTCAGTTTCGCATCGAAGCTAAAAAATATGTATAAGAGGTCTAAAGGTTTTTTTATCAAGTCTTTTGGTAGTATGGATAACGTGGGACAAAGGAGAATAGAACTGATTTATTACGTTTTTTCTGTAGTAGTAGTAATATCAAATGTTATAACATCAAAAGAAACTACATAAAGTTTAAGAACACAAATAGAAATACCAAAAGTAGATATTTTTTATACTGAATAGAAATTACAGTTGCTATTTTTTGGAAACAAGTAGAGGCTTCTATATAAAATAGCTATCTAATACTACTTTAATCATAAGTTCTCTAAATATGTCACTCCCTTTAAGATTTTGCACTAGCGGCTGTATGTTTGGAATGTCTAGATATATTTATCCAAATAAAATAATGTTATCTTTTATCACAGTTTTATAAATTTATAAGTGGTTTCCTTAACGTCACCATAATATTTTTTAGTTATTTAGATAACATGTATCTAAATATTTTATTAATTTACAAGAAATGCTTGAATAATGCTTTGAATTTAGTTAAATTTTTCAAAAATGATAAAATGTATTAAAAACTAGATATTTTATGGGTTTTATTTTAATATTTATACGTGAGCGATTCTATAACTTTTTAAATATAAATAAACCTATATTTTAATATATATACATGGTAAATAAAATAAAATATTTATAGTAAATAAAAAATTTAAGTTTGTTAAATTTTAACAAAGAATACTTAAACTCTGTATTCAGAGTTTTCTAAAAGTAAGGAAATAGGTAAATTTTTAAAAACACTGAGAACATTAGAATCCATTTCCTTACATATTGAACACGGTTATACTTCAAGGTAAGAAAAAAAACAGAATAGGAAAATCATTTTATGACACTCAAAAATAATTTTCATTTGAAAAAATTTCAGCATAAACACTACAGGTATATAATATAATTTTATAATATTACCGACCATTTAGTACTAGTTATTGTTATAGTGTTTGTCCCCTAAAAAATTTCTTTTACTATTCAATCAGTATAAGATCTAAGTCTTAAAAAAATATCGCATCTAAACAATAACAAAAAAAAACTGCATTTTTCTGATAGACTTAAAGCTGGGATAATATTTTTTAATGCTTCAAATCACGCATTAACGTGTATTACAGTTTCTTTTTAAATAAAATCAACTAATATAACGATATTCAATACTAATTTTTATATTTTTCATATAATTTATCATCTAAGACTTCATCGCAAAACAAACATTGATGTTAAAAATAAAAATCTGATCATAACCTTAGCATCTATGAAAAATGTTTACCTGCTATCTCAGCAGGAAATTTGTTAAAGACAATAAATAGAAAAATATAAATCTCCAAACACCCATTACTGAAATGTTGATGTAAAGAGAACATCAACATTTTCATTAATCTTTTTTTACATATTTAACTTTTTTTCAAACCATTTTTATTAGGATTTTTAAGTGAAAAAAACTCAATATGTTTTTCGGCTAATATTTTTTGTTTAACAACCCTGTTAATAATACTTATAAAACTTTTATAAGTAAAAAAATATATTTCATTTTATACTTTTATGTATATATCATCGGAAGACATGATAGTTTAATATTATTTTGGTTTTATGTAAAGGTTCGATTTTGGTAATATAGAAATCTGAATTCATTTTTTTGTCATAATATTTATGTTAGAAATGCGCAAAATAATGAGACGTTGAATAAATTTCAGCACAAACTGGTAAGGAGTTATTAATTTTATTTTTCAACGATATACGATAAAAACTGTAAAACTATTCAAATATCTATTGGGGTTATTATTAAATTGTGCTCAGAGTGTTATAAAATCATATCAATTGAAGTTCGGTTTAACGTTACAGATTATTATTGCACGTATATGAGCGTCTAACATACACAAAAAATCGTTTTAGGATATATGCCTTACCATTACAAACTCCCAGGTGTACGGACATTACAGCAGATATAGACGCGGTTTAACGTTAGGATATAAAGTATATTATGGTTTTGGAGAAGTTTTCTTTCAATGCAATCAAGTCCGTTGAAAGTTTCTTGTTCATCCGGTCCCAAGAGACACAGTATTATCCCTTAATAACGCGACTACAACCAGTGATGATTTACCCAGTTATTAGATTTGTAAAACCGGCTGGATACCTTTCAATTCCTATTGATAACTCGTATCGGTATATTTTGTAATATTATTCTTTTTCGATAAAACTAATATTTTAGATTTGCAACATTATGTCACTCTTCGATCGAACATAATATTACATTTTTTTTTTTTTATACGATTTTTAAAAGTAAAAATAATGTTCAAACAATTGAGAAATACGCAACTTATTATATATTTCAATAAAAATTATTACCACAGTTTTGTTTTTCCGTGTAAATGAAAGTAACAAATTTTCATTTACGCACACCGAAAAATTGTAGTAAATTAATAACAATAATAATAACGTTCATTATGGAAATATCGCTATTATATTGAGTATAGCAATCCAACTTTAGATCCACAAAATCAACACATTCATTAAGATATTTGAACATTTTCAAGTTTAAGTACTTTATTCCTAAAAATATTTTCCATATTTACCAACTCGGTATTATCCGCTAATGACACACGAGTTGATTATTCTTCTTAAAAAGTATGTCAAACAAATTTAAATGGGAGTTCTTGTTTACAATTTATACATACACTCATTGAATGTTCTTCGACAAAATAGTTGACACTAATGAAACATATAGAAACTGTAAATATCGTGTAAGGACGTTTGAATATTTGTGAATGAAAACATCTAGTTGTAGTTGGCTTGAAGAAAAATCACAATACGATATATTTCTTAGTAATTTGACGAATATTGTTCGAAATAAAAGGATAAGATGAACACTTATGGGTAGTCTGCGAGCGTTAAACAACGTTTTGACAAAACTCATAGTGGGAGTGAACTATGTGTTAGGCGTCGATTTAGTCAATGAATGAAATGTTTTGATAATACGATTTTATTCCTTTTTCGACATGGTCAATGAAAAAATCAAACTGCACTCTAAAATTTAGTGTTATTTTCTATTTACTCTTTTAGTGGTTGTGTGCTTCTTCTTTCGAAAACCATTTACAACAACAACAACAACACATCCCGTGTGCCATCAACGAACATTCATGAGAATTAGTGCCTGTTTACGGTCTCTCGAGTCCGTCAGTGACTCTTTTATACAACTCATACAGGTGACAGGTCGATCCGGAAAGGACGTTTTATGTGCCATTGTTTGTTGGGTTCGACTACTGCTCGAGGGTTCATTCGCTAAATACCAGTAGCCGCCGGTGACAGTGTCAAGTAGCTTCCTCTCTTTATCGACACCAATTAATCTGGGTACACACTTTTTTTTGAACGCTTACGTGTGGGCGGGTACGGAATGTGCATTTAAACTAATAACGGGCATTTTTATATTTTAGGATTTCTGCACTCTGCACAACAAATATACTTTATTTGGCCACTTTATTTGAGACAGTCATCAACTCCACAAAAAGAATACTGTTTTCTATTTAGTAAAATTATTACAGTTTGTACACTACTCTGAAAAAAATCCAGTAAAATTTATAAATATATTATCAAAATACGTTCCGTAAATTTATCGTTACGCGAATCATAATTTAATTGTTGTAGCAAAATATATAAATATTTTTCTAAATCGACAACAAAAAAAAAAAAATGGTTTAATTAATAAAAATAATAACATTTTATTTAGATGATTTTTTTTTTTAATTAAAAATTTCATTTAACAGAAACACAAAAATTATTGATTTTACCAAGATGCTCTTTTAGCGTACCTATCTATTAAAATCTAATAAAATGTCAAATTTTAATGTTTTGCAATAATAAGTAACAGTATTATAATACTACAGAATTTCTGACCGCGTTGATTTAAACTTAAATCTAAGAGAACTATTTTCGTATAATGATCTAAATATTACAAATTTGTGTAAATATCGTTTATCTGATTGCTTTGTTCGTATATTTCATAACATTTCGTTCTAACTATAAAACGTAACGTTTTTGGACACTGTTTTATAAGATATAATTTTCAACAAAATACTTGCCTACTTAAACAAACTTACCTAATTAATATAACGAGAGAAATTCTTTGATGCGTTATAGGAGACTGACTGAGTATTAAATTAACAAGATAAATACACTATGTAAAATCGCTTTTTCAAATTTTTTGAAGGGTGCAGTATTTTTTTGCAAGAGAAGATGAATTACGGATCTATTGTGAATATTAAGGCGAGCGCGTGTTTAGTATGTCGAATGTCAACGTACAGTTCCGGAACTGTCTCTATTTAGCAACCCGTTACGGAAATGAGATCCGGCGTGTGACGAGAACTCACTCAATTATACAATCAATTGTCATATGTGACAATATACAAATGGGGTAGATTCGTCCCTAATACATGCGATTACGACCCTCTTTAGCCTCGAAATAGTTTTTTTTAAACATATTTTCCATCGTTCATATGAGATTTTTTCTTTAGATCTTTGTGTAACCCATGAAAAAAAACTGAAATTAATTTTCTATGTCCAGGAAACGAGTGATAATTCATCGCATCCTGATTACTCTATACGGAGTTCATTGATATCTGGTACGTGATCCAAAGTAAAGTATTGAACAATGAAATAAATAATAATACTTAAATTGTTTAAAACCGTATAATATGTTTCAAGAATTTTTACAAAGTATATACATTAGAAAATCTCATTTATCCGACCAATTAAAAAATATAATTTTATAATTACAATTGTTTTTATGCAATCGGTTTGAATATGTTTGTTACTTTGACGAACAAAATATTATCTACCCTCCATTTGAACATTTTCTATAGACCGATTGTTTTTCTCTTTCGCAGATACCAATACACTCATAAGTACACCGACAAATATTTATTGGTATTATTAATCATGCAATATTGTCAAACGCTAACAAAGTAAACATTGTGAACCTGACAAAATCGTTTTCAAATTAACCGGAATCATTACTAAAATAACCATGTCAGAGAAACAAAAATATATAGAATATTATAGTACTATAGTAATATATTGCAATCAACAATGTCACTGTTAAAACGAATTACCACAATATGAAACGTTAATAACAATTACTTTGTTGGTTTCATAATTATATTATTGGTTTGATAAAATAATTTATCAATGAAACATTTTGAAACGGCGGAATTTATTCCGCCATTGATTCCGCTTTTTACTTGTAATATATTATAAGTAAATAGTAAAAATATAAAAAATCATACCTTATAAATATGATATTGGATATTAATTTTATTGATAATTCAACAAAACATGTACAACAATATACTCGTTTAATTTCTTACAATAACATTTTATTATGTTAGCTCAGAACATCTATTATTTTTAATTTGAACTAAAATACAATATGGTACAACAAATTAAATAATTTTAACTCGATTTATAAGAATTTTGATATAAAACCCATTACAGTAGAGTTACAACATCGTTGGGACAAGTATAGGTGATTTCCAATAGTAATTAACATCACTATAATAAAAACAATTCGATGCAAATCTACTCAATTTCGCAATTTTTAAATTTTTAATTTTATAATTCCTATATTTAAAGTTTACTCAAATATTAAATGCTTGTGAAATTATTTGCTTAATTAAAAATAACGTAATTTATATGGCTGATTTTTCGTAATAGAACAATCGTCAAGACCATTTTTTTATTTAAATGTTATTGTACTCTTCAAGGTATTTAATTTAAAATGAGTTAAGAGTTATCAGATGTTCCAGAACATTTTCAAAAATTGAGTTGAAAAAAAAATTTACATACTTAGGTTACTTGTTAGTTTTTCATAGAAATATTCTAAACAATAGCTAATTGTGTCTATTTTAATAAAGTATAGTAAAGAATACTGAAATTGAGAGAGTTTTTCAAATGTTTGGTGCTGATAGGTCTTACGAAATTAAAATTGATCCAATGAGAAAGGAAAATTTTCTTAGACAAACATGCAAACATTACAAAACCAATAACTTCTCGCTTCGCATCCAAGTTAAAGTTCGAACTCTAACAGAATTTATACATTCCGCTTGATTAACACCAGGACATTTTATTTTTAAATCAAATTTTGTTACTATACCGGTTAAAATATAACCTAAATAAATATCAATTGGTATAATGTTTTTACATTTTAAAAAATACTGATTGCCCTAGGCACACGTGTTTTGGCGATAGATGTGAAATTATAATAATAGGTTATTATTGTTGTACATCTGATAGATTTTGCCGACCTTTTAAAGACGATAGCAGATGTGGGGTCGATCGCAACTCGAGCTAAATACTCCGTAGTGCATAACTTAGACCAAACTGATCATTAAATTGGCCATAATTCGAAGGGTTCCACTGGATATACTAACTGTATAAATGTGCACAATGATTAAGCTATCCCTTCAGCCCATTTACACGGGCCACCGATTCATCGCGTCACCGCCCTCGCAAATTAGCAGCTTTCAACAGTCATTACTATACACAGTCGTCGCTTGCATGTTATGCCTCCGAGCATCGTCGTATCCAAACAACCGCCCCACACATCAAAAACCGAAATGGCCGACGTTGCAATGATAACAGTGTCTATCTCTAGATAATTTATTTTCAAAGCGAATTCGCACTTGACTTTTGTTTTATATTGTAAACTTTTAGGCAAAATAAATAAAATCTGAATTGTTTAAGTAAAACTGAAATAACTGCATGAGTAGTTATACTATAGTAATATAATAAAAAACAAACTTGACTAAAAAGCTAAGAAGTCCGCTGTTTAAGATATAAGCTAAAACAATGTGTGACTGCACATCGACGGATTAGTAAATCGTTGAGAAAATCTCTACGAACCCATCTAATTAGTGATTGGTTGTAAATATTTGGGTATTCAATAAAAGATTGTGGCTATTTTTGTAAAACTGATATCAACTTACATATTTTTATCGGGAGAAAAAATAAAATGTTTTCAACGAGAACATCATCAGAACGAGGCGCGAATGGGCTTTGTACGTAAAAATCTCAAAAAGCTCATAAATAAATATAAAAATACACGTGACTTTCATAATTTTTGGATAGCAAATTTTGGGTTTGGTTATATTAGATCCCTAGATTGCGTCTATGTAACCCCATGCTTGTTCATAATAAAAAATGAGACATTTTACATTAGTTCAGAGTGAAAAATATTACCGTATGGAAAACCACGAGGTTAATATTGTTGTATTTGAATTATGCGACAATTAAAAGCTCCCTAGTCCCCTCTCGCGATATATTATCTCAAAATTATTCTCATGTTCTCCCTTTTTTCAGTATATGCAGTTCTTTTTCTTTTCTCTTTTTCCGTGTCATTAATAAACGGTTACAGCACCGTTGGGGTAGTTCTAAAACGATTAACGTCACTGCACTACTAGAGGCGGTGACGAACGTAGGGTTGGTTTTCCCCAGAGAATGGAAAATACCGAAGAACAAGGCCAATTATCATATACATACACTCGAGCTTACAACTACATTTCCGCCCTTCCGTTATATCGATCGTCGTTCAGCCATATAAACGGAGAAACCCGACCCGAGCTCAAAACTTTAAACCCGTCGGTCGTTTAACGTTGTTCTAAATAATAATATATTCTCCGCGGTATGTGTTTGGTAATGAAATCAATGTGCCACCCTCCATTCGTTACAGTGTACAACTTGATCGATGACCTAGCCGAATGGAAATACATCGCTTTGGATCACTCCGTACCTAGTAAATAGAGTCTATTACTTTTGGCACACTCTGTACATACAGATTACATATTGACGCGGTACCGTTATTTTGCTTAATACCTCGTCTTCCTCGCCGACCGCCTTATTAAATCGCGAGTCCAGTCTGATTAGAGACACTCGCCGTCTATCTGAAGTGCAAATTCTATCTGCTGGACCGCAGCCATTCGTCGTCGGTGAACGCCCCAACTGTTTTTTGACTTCTTACGTGATACCAATCGCAGTTTTTATTTTTCCACTGCAAAAAGGTATGATTTATACAAATCGTGTTCCAACTTGTTTATCTTGATTGCCTCCTATTTTAATATTCTGCAATTAACTTGTTATTCGTTTTTAAATATACTTTAACCTTGCGAGGGCCCCTTTAATTGGTTTTATTTTCCCTGTATACGACCCCCTTTCTTTCGAAATAAGTAAATTATTTACGTCGCTACTGTGTCAAGATTTTCTTACTTTTGTACTGTAAGAAATTCCTAATTATTTTTCTGTATTACATATAGAAATTATAGGATTTTACTTTTGGAACAGCCTCTATATAAAAAAACACACTGACAAAAATATTTTTCTATTCTTAACAAATAGTACATAATAAATAACTTAATCATCAATTGTAAACATTTTTGCTAAACCTTAAAAATAAAAAAATTTTTATACATAAATTTTAATAGGTGATGAATCAAAGTTTTGTGATGATCTATTAAATACTTTAATCAAATTTTCGAAATATTATTGTCACAATAAAATTGACATTTTTAAATATTTAAATAGATTTGAAATATATTATTTAAAAAATTCTAATCGTCATTTCAAAGGTTTTTAATAAGAACTAATGATCATGTAATTGACTATAATATTCGAACTTTTCTAAGCGCTGCTATTAAATAAACACAAATATGCATGCTCCAATTGTCATGTTAGTTGACTAATTTGATAAACTTTTTAAAAAGTGATCAAAATAAAAATGAGTCAATTACTATTAAAAAAATTAATTATTTGTATCTGAGAAAATTAAATTTTACATGAAGTAAACACAAAAATACGATTTGATTCACTATCAAGTTAATGATTTCAAATTTTTAAATATGTATATTTATAAACCTAATTAGTCTTTAAATACATATACTCAGTAATTTAAAAATTTAATTATTTTTTAGACACGGAGATTTTATTATTATGATCCACTCAATAATTAAATTAGCATTGAGTTGTATATAATTGTCAAAATTAATAAAATATTCTCATTTCTTAAAAAAATCTTATCTTGTGGCTACTCCGGAATTATTCCATTTGTGTAGATTTTAATACTAAGCTTAAGGTTGGTTTCATATTTTCCAAAGATCATTTTTTATCTTAGTTAAAATAAAATAAAAAGAATAATGAACTCGGAAAAATAATTAATTTATAAAATATCTAACATTCCATTATATTTCTATGCCATATAAATGTTCAAATTAAAACTGTAAAAATAAAATTATTTTTTTTTCAGGAGTTGTTTATGTTGCAACTTGTAAAAATGTCTATGGATAGTTCAACTCGTCGTTTGTATAGTTTATGAGGTTTCTATACCACACAAACGAATTTCCAAATATTTGATTGAATCCGCCCGTAGGAATCCGGCGAATAAGCATATTTCCGGTCTTTTTTGTTGTAAAGGTAGCGTTTTTTTTTTTCTTTGTGCCGGTTTCGTGGATTCTAGAAAACCAAATGATGTTTACTCTGTCGAAAACTGACGAGTACGCTGTGGCTTCTGTTTGAAAATTCTCAGAAAGTTGTACTGCTGATGTTTAACATTCAATTTGCATCTGATTTTCGCGCAGCCCCTGAGGGACATGCCGCAGGGTACGTCGGTCAAATTAT
Organism: Daktulosphaira vitifoliae; assembly: GCF_025091365.1. NCBI lineage: Eukaryota > Metazoa > Arthropoda > Insecta > Hemiptera > Phylloxeridae > Daktulosphaira > Daktulosphaira vitifoliae. The sequence continues at coordinate 44,413,348 of NW_026099574.1, forward strand.
AGTTGTATTGTACGTCTGCAGTTTATTTATGTTGGCGTATAGGTATAATAAATACAAGCAAAGGGTTGCTACGAGAATATGTAAGAGGTGGTACTTTTCCGTATTATGTATAAAGCATTATAAACGTAGGCGGATCGGTTAGTGATCACAATCGTCCATGTGTTTAGGTTTGTTGCAAAAACATTTTTTTTTTTGCGCTGTACATATAATATACAAAACCTGTGTATAAATTATGAAATTCAGTAGTAAAAGGGTTATCCGTACTAAATCAATCATTCGCCATTGTCCAAAGTATAATAATGGGAAACCACGACCGTAAGATAACACTATAAGAGCATGTGCAGCTGAATCGTACATCTGATATTATGATCCACGAGCAACATTCGGTGGCTTTCCACGTGTAAAAATTCTTCTCTCTTTAACGTGCCAATATATCATTATAAATTGTGTACAAGAAACACAACGCGTGTCACGTGCGGAACTCGCACTCGGCCGTTCTATCAGTTGTGTTATATTGTGTGTAAACATTATAAACCCCATTTCCAATGTTCGAGAGTAAATCGTGATAACTGACAAGCATATTAAAATAATATGAATAATAATATACTGTGTGGCCAGCGCGTGTTTTCTTTAACTTACTTCGGCACTACATTACATACATGACACATTTATCAAAACGATCAAAAGAACATTTTGAGTGTTGTTCCTGATTTTAAAAACATTGTAGTGGATGGGATGTAGATCAATATAATAACAACATCACTCGTGACTCTTAAAACATCAGATCTATAGACTGTATTTACGTTATTAAAAAAACATGACTCGAATAAATAAATTAATAAAATAATATTATTTCACAGTGTATAATACGTGGGCGATGATTTTTGTAACTTTTAATAAACAATCAAATTCCTTTCTTTTACGTGTAAGGATAACGATTATTATTACAGCGAGGTGCCTAAAGAAATGATATTCCTGTTTCAAATAATAGTTTGCGTGTACAGTATTATTTTGGATGTAACTATGTTAGCGTTACAGTAATCAAGTCTCCGAGGACATTTAGCAGCTGCTTTATTCTTCCAGTAGCGCCGCTGATAAAAAATAAAAATTCACGCACTCACTGGCTTAGCTAATGTACGTGTGATCGTTGATTGTTACAGTCAATTAAAGTGCCACTAACCAAAGGAAGAGACTTCAAAGCGATGGGAAATGCATTCATGAAAAAGGTGTTGCCAAAAATGAAACGCGATCGAAATCAGATTAAAAGTATTGTCTTGGCGGCGAAATGCTACCAAAAACAATGGAAGTGTTGTCAAACTAAACGTATACTCGCCGGCCGGGGGTGGGGTCAACGGAGGTGTCGGAGATGGGAAAGGGTGTTAATATAATAGCGAAAGGAGAGTGCGGTGGTTTCCATCCATTTTGTGTTAGTGGATTTGTGCACTATCATCGTGTTATTGCTTGTGCTTTGGTATTTTGGTTTCAAAGGGAACGCCGGCACTTGGCACTTACAACATAATTACAGGCCTCCCGCGCGCCGCACCGACACTTTGTTTCAATGTACTTTTTTATTTCATACTGTGTATGTATACTGAACAGAGTATACATAATATTCATTTCTCCCCGCCCACATTTTTTTTAACAAAAATTTTCAGTGTATTATTTTATCTGCCTTACACCTTGTTTGCCTTTCAATCAAACATCCGAAATCATCAAACTCATACACACACACACAAACTCTTTCGTTATACTGAGCCGACCATGTAATATACATGTATGTGGTGAACACGTCGCGGCCATGGCGTTACCATACAAACGGCCCGTCATTTCAATAATAATAATCTATTTATATTCATAAGTCATCGTTTTTTAGTGTTTTAATGCGGCACTAACGGCGGCGCCCCAAATGTCTTTCTCTGTGTACATGTACCGCCGCACATATTGTTTTTAACTAACCAAAATTCGTCAAAAAACACATAACAGTTCTCTGTGGAAGAACAAACCAAGTTTGCCCATATGTAATTTCAACATTCCATTTTAGGACCAACAAATAATAGTAATAATGTAGAATCATTTGTAAATTGTAGACAATGTTTGGCTACACCATTCGTCCTAAATTCCAAACCATAGTAATTTTAAAACTATCACATCTCTACAATATCAATTATGAGGCATGATTCATATTAGTAAAAATTGTAAACTTATTATTTAAAACACTTTTAAGTTAAAAGTTTTTTTTCAAATTATTGTTTTTCAACTAATAAACGAGAAAAAGTACTGTGAAAAAATCCCAGGTATCAGAATTGGTTTTAAAAGGGTTTATAAAATCAACTTCATTATCTTTGAGTATATGTAATTTTTCTAGATTATATTCCATTGCTTAGTTTCGATTAAGTACTTATTAATTAAGTGCTTAGTTTCAATTTAATATTATAGTAGTTTTAATTTACAAATTACGGTTCTTGTCAGAAGTATGCACAAGATTTTTCAATGAGGTGAAGTTAAGGTCTTTTTTTATTCATCACCTACCCTAAAGTCGTATACTGTTTATGGAAAATATGTATACCACAGTCAATGGGAGTTATATCCCTAAAACCAATCTATGTACGCCACTGGTTTTCACAGCTATGACGGCACAAATTTACTGTTTTAATGATTTCAAATAACTTATAATTAAATTTTCTGTACATTTGGTTTGGACCAACATAAGAGGTATGTGCACACTACATTTTAAAACATGGAACGCTACTCGAGTAATATACTCTAGATTTAGCGTAAAATTAAGAAAATCTTTTCATTTTAAAAATTTTTCAATTTATGTGAATAAGCATTTCAAAAATAATAAAAATGTTAAAAAGATACATTTTGTTCATATTAATTTCAGTTAAAGTTGATAACTGGTAATATGCGGTCTAAATGTTAAATAGGTTTCACATGTTGAGTTACACAAATATACATTAATATTCGCTTTTCAAAAGGATGGTAGATGAGTCGATTTCTCGAGTTTTGCACTTGCACACAGTGCTCCTTGGAAGGCGATTTCCATTGATGTTTTTGACTATACCAATCTGAACAAAAGACTAACGATTATATACGGTTAGTGGGTTGCTTTTAAAAGCTTGAAAGCGCAGACGACAACAGCGATAATTGCTTCCGGTGAAGTTCTCGTATAATTATGTTTAGCAAGGAAACACATCACATGTAGAAAAGCTCTAGAAAATCTATTAGTTACACATGAATATAACGATTGAATTAAAAAAAAAAAATGCTCTAAAAACAGAAATAATACACGAAAAATCAATAAACAAATCTAAATTGTTACGCATTTATGAGTAAAAAACTATACTGCCGCAGTCATGAGTGTTAAAAATTTGTATGCAAATAAAAATTGTCTATCATTAGGTGTCAACAATTTTCTATACGTTATATTCATTCATAACTCCCACAATTATTTGATAATTTACACATTTTTTTAGAGATATTTATAATTTAGTGTATTCATTTTAATGTATTTTACGCTTCAATTTTTAGTGAAATTTACTAAAATTTTTAAAAAGCAAAACTTACATAGCCGAAACGTCTCACACAGTAATTTTTTAGTTTTTGATTAATAATTAAGCATAATTACAATTGATTTCCTTTATTACTATCAAAATAAATTTTATTTTACTTGTTTACATTATCTTATGTAAAATCATCTAAACAGATGATTTAGCACTAAGGAAACTCCTTGTTATTAGTCTTTACTTTTGTTATTAGACGTTTAAAGTTATATTTAATTAATACTTAACATTCAGTTTTTAAAATGAATATTGATGAAACGGTCAAAGATAACGACAAAAGTAATACTTTAAAGACTTTTCCCAACGGAAAATGTTTACTTGATGGAGGTTTAAATGGTTTATATGAATTAAAAATCAAGAATTTCATAGGAAAAGGCAATTTTGGTGGAATTTTTAAAGGTAATATAAATGTTTTAATTTTATTTTTGATTTATATAAATAAATCAAAATAACTACTAAAATCATCATTATATTTATATATATCATTAAGATATATATAAAAGGGTCAGAACACTTTCAAAAGTTTTCATTTTGAATCCCCCCTTGTGTGTAGGTAAAGGGTAAGATTTATAAAAATAATATACCAAATGATAGGTAAAGACATCATGCATCTATAAAAAAATTATATTGATTTGGTCATATTTAAAAAAATTATGGCAGTTTTAAGTAAAAAAAATTGAAAAAATTAGTCATTTTTAAATTGGTAATTTTTTTTTTGGATATTTCTCTCATTTAAGAAGAACGAGGAAATTTTTTCAATTTTTGAGGGTAATTTCTTCAACTAGATACAATTTGGGATCTTTTAACGTATCATTGAGAAAAATCGATCCGATGAGAGCTGAGAAAAAGTAGTGACAAACTCAAATAAAACACATTATAGTAAAATTAATACCTTCTCAGCTTTGCATCGATGCTAAAAAACACATCATAGTAATTTTAATATTTTCACAGCTTCTCATCGAAACTAAAAATCAAGATATCGGTTTTTGTTTTTCAAATAAATTTTATCTTACTAAAAAATATAGTATCTATATATCATAGTAATTTGAAATTTTTAATTGGAAGCAATGATAAGTTTAAATGTAAAATAATATATTAAATTTAAATTTGTTAAATATATTTTAGGTAGAAATATATACACAAATGAAAAAGTAGCCATTAAATTGGAACCTCTCAAGACTAAATCATTACAGTTGATTTTTGAAAACTATTTTTATAAACTTCTCGGTGTTATAGGTGATAGCTTAGACATCTATATTATTTTTACATCATCAAATTGCAAATCGATGCTTCCTACTAAAAAGTTCTATAACCTAGTGACGAATTAAAGACAAACTAATAAATATCATTAGTTGATTTTTGGATTGTGAAGTATTATTTTATATATTTTTTATATTATTCTTACTATTTTATAAAAATCAGTAAAATATGGAAGCATTGAATTAAATACATATATGGTTAAGACTTAAAACTCATTTTCTAGTAATATATTTTAAAATGTTTACTATTTAAATAAATGTATAAGAATCTCCCATTCAGGTGATGACTTAAAATAATTTTTTATTCTTTAAAGGGTAGATTGAAAATATGATATAAATCATGAAAATTGTTCAAACTTTTGTATTTTATTTTATTCTTTAAAAGTACTCTTTTAAGATAACAAAACAATTTTATAAGACTTTATTTTTTTTTATTGATATAGACTATTTTTATAAATAAATATTAATTAATGACATTGAGTTTTATTTTTGTAGTTAATAACTCCTAAATCCTTAACTCTCTTTTTTATTCATTATAATTAAATTAAAAAATTAATAAGCTTAATAAACTTAATAATTATTTTGTTATTTCGAATAAATAAACCGATCAAACAGTTATTTATTGATTTGTTCGTTGAAAAATACTCAATACTAATTGGACCTTACCCCATTGATGGCGTATGAGAACTCTTTTATTCTTCATTTTATTTCAGTTCTCATTAAATAAAGTTCAAATCTTACAATTATTTCTTAATATATATTTTTTGATAGTTTGTTTAACTAAAAAAAAATTGTTTATGACTTCTTCATACTTCAAGTTATATGCAATATCAAAAAATTGCCCACTATTGTTCCAGGTTACTGTACTATTTTTATCTAATGAAAGTACTTGATACATGTTATATTGTAAAATATTTTGATTTATTACCGATCCAGTTAAGTTATTTTATTATTTAAAAGAAATTTAGGCGTCCCTCCTTACTCAAAAAACAATTTAATTCAAAAAAATAAATAAATAATACCAGTAATAGGTCTTCTTTACCCAAAAGACGCTATTCAGAACGACTCAGATCGCGAACTGACAACTGGTCAGGATTATTACCTTCTGGACCCTTTATCAGTCCGTCATTAATTAGTTGATTTTATCATTTTATGCAATAAGTATAAATCAGATTATAAATAAATACATAATTATATATTAAATACTGTTAGTGATACTTTTGTGGCTAATTTGATAACAACATGACCTAGGTCTCAAACTGTGGGTAAATAGGTAAGGGATTAAGATTGTAAAGAGTACTAAAACGTTTAATTTTTAAGTATAAAAAAAGCATACAAATAACGATTGACTTAAAACATTAATACCTTATACCTAAAAATAAAGAAGTTTTTTATCAATATAAACTGTTAATATTCAATAGGACGTTTTCATGGAATCGAAGGATTTCCAGAAGTTTACTATTTTGGCAACGTTGGTTTGGAATTTTCAGCTTTAGTCATGGAGATGTTAGGTCCATCATTAGAAACCCTTTTTCATTCATGTGGAAAAATCTTCACTTTAAAAACCGTATTAATGATAGCTGTCCAACTAGTAAGTTAATTGAGATGCCAATTATTTTACAAACAAAAGTAATTTTCTAAGGGCCAGTTCTTTATTATACTTATCAGACAACAAATAAGCGCTATAAAATATCAAACTAATCCGATAATGTTTTTAAAATAAATTAATTACAAAAAAATAACGATGATCACTAAATATACGTTTTACAAAATATATTAGGTAAATAAAGGAATAAAAATTAATTTTCAATAAAGAAATTTTGTCTGACTTTTAGTCAGTGCTCGAATTGGGGGGGTGCGCAGGGGGACGTAGCTCCTCTACTTTTTTTTAAATTTTTTTGCGCACCCCAACTACTTTTTTTTATAAGGACAGTAGAAAATACCACCTCTTTTTTTTTTTTTTAAATATTAGTATGATAATGAAATATAATTTATTAATAAATACTAAATAAAGTAATGAGTAAAAAAAAAAAAAAGGTCTTCAAAATGCTAGGGACGCAGTTTTCAAATTGTTAAGTTGAGCTCCCCTACTTATTTTTGACCAATTCGAGCACTGCTTTTAGTGCAATAATTACAATAATTTTTTTCAAAACTGAAACTTCAGATTAAAATGAACTGTGAATAATAAACGGCATTGATGTATTTAATGGGAAGGTGTGTTTGGGTGCTAAAATAAAACCCTTGGGACTAATCAATCGAAAAACAAAAAAAAAGAGGAAAAAAACTCAATTAGATTTACTGTTGAAAAAAAAAAGTTTTTCTTAGTATCTCACAAAGAAAAATTTTAAATAGCCCTTGATAAATGAAAATTTCATTAACTTTGTAATAAAATCTATTGTAATAATATTAGAATACATTTTTTAATGATATGATTCTAATATATTATATCATATCATTAAAAAATACATTTAATTAAAGTAATACTATTATTATTTCTAGATTTCTCGAATTGAATACGTCCATAGTCGTAATTTAGTTTATAGAGATATTAAACCTGAAAATTTTTTAATTGGTCTACCAGAACAATTAGTTCCTTACAAAATATCCACAGAACAAACAATATACCTGATTGACTTTGGTTTAGCTAACGAATACATCAATTCAGATACAAGATCACATATTTCTTGTAATGATAATGTTGGACTTATAGGAACGGCAAAGTTTATGAGTATTAACGCACATAGACAAATAGGTGATCATTTGTAAAATCAATTCTTTCCTTTTTTTATACTAAGTGATTAAGTATAAAACACGTTTTGTCTCAGAAACTGTTGATAATTTATAATTTTGTAAAGGAAAAAATTGTTTAATTCAAAAGACTACAATAATGTGTAATATCTTTTTTCATCCCTTCAAGAATATAATTCTTAAAATTTATTTTTTTTTAATGAGAACCCCATTTTTAGTTTTAAGATTATAATAGAAGACAAATTTTCAAAAATGTTCTTATGATATTTTTTATCTGATCAATCGTTTGTACTTCAAAATTGTTTAGAGTTTTGTATTTAAAATAGAAATTCATCTAAAATTTAGCTATTATAATACTTAAAACAACAATAAAATGTCAAAAGTGATTCAGAAATTCCCATGAATTAGTATGATATCTTTAGTAAATATGTTAGTTTTATACTCATTTATAATTATATAGAATTTTTATTACTATTTATCCAAAATTTCCCTTATATTGTATATTTTAACAACTTCCAATAAATGTACGCAAAATCGGGACATTTTTTTAAGAGTGAATGTTTAAATAGGCTATAAATTATTATCTTTATTTATTCTTAATATAACAGATATTTTAACAAGAATTCTCAAAATAAACTTGTTAACGTAGCAGGGTGAAGAAATGACGACTAATATATGTTAAACTGAATATTATCAATAGAAAATTGATCAAAAGTCACTTAACTAAGCAATAAAAGAAGAATAGTCAATCGGAAAAAAATTTATAAAAATAAAATTTGTTAAATTTTTTTTCTATTAAACTAAAAATCTGTATTTCCATTAAAGAAAAGTTTAACTTTTTTATCTTTGAAAGAATGAAAAAAACTTAGTTCAACTACATATTAAACACAATACTGTGTGAAACTAGCATACACAAAGACGTACTACTAAGTGGGGCATGTACATCTTTGCGTTGAAAATATTGAGGGTGGGGTTCTGACGTGTAGCTTTTAAATAAAAAAATAAAGTTACCATAGATATTCTTTATTTTTTTACAAATTACACACTTGTAACAATCACGTGAATGTATTTTTATGTGTAATTAAAATCATAAAGCAATTGTACGTTGTAGAACAAAGCCGCAGAGATGATTTAGAATCTATTGGGTACATGCTACTATATTTTATTAAAGGAAAGTTACCTTGGTCGGAATATGAAAGTGACGATTTAGATAAAGTGGAGAAAATGAAAGTAAGTATTTCTGAAGAAAATCTTTGCAGAGGTTTACCAGGTAAATTTTAATCGGATTCAAGGCCTACCAAAATATTAACAAAAACATTGTTCAGGTGAGTTTTGTGAATATTTTCGGATTGTACGGAAATTAGAATTTGTTGAAGAACCTAATTACGATTTGTTGAAAAATCTATTTATTGATATCTACAAATTCAACAGATTTCCTGACGATGGATTATTTGATTGGTCTAATAAAATAAAATAATTATTTTTAATTGTATTATTTTTTTATATAATATACAATAATTTCACACTACGCTATTATTAATGACTACTACTTTAAATAATAAATTAAAAACACAATTAGCTTTCTCAATAAACTTAATCTAGAAGACACCTACGGGCCTTACAGAAAAAAAATTATAAATAAAAGATTTTTTAGTAATTATATACATTAATTATAAAATTAAGCGTCTATAAATTTAATAAATAACCAAATTTAAATGTCATTAATATATAAAAATAATATTCATAATACGGCATTCGCAATATAAATTAATAAAAATAAAAAAATAAATTTCATACGCATGATTATGATTTTAAAAATTCACCAAACAAATTTTAAGGGGGAAAACTGTCCATTTATGTCCTATCTCTATGGACACCAATATTACACGTCACAGTGTGATACCTGGTGGTCGAATTTCGAGAGAGAACTCTTATCGATTGAAATCTTTTAGCCATTAAAATCATAAAACGCATATAGAAATTTTTTACAGAAATTTGGTTTTAAAAACTGTAAAGCAATTTTAAAATATAGACAAATTGTGATATAGGCGCAATTTAACTAAAATGTTCTAACTCATTACTATCTTTCTTATTAATATTTCTACAATAATTTAGATGTAATTTTCATAAATTTTTTTAAGAGGGGCTGCTACAGTATTAGGGGAGACTTAAAATTCGGCAGCTGTTATTGACGACTGCTATATTATTCTACATTTTCAAATTGAGATTTAGTTTTACAGTTTTTGAATGCGATGTCTTTAATTTGGGTTCTTTTGAATTATAGATCAGACTGGTGAGAGATAAGACTTTTTTTTTTAGAGAGAAACAAAGAAAAATGATCCTTATGGTAAAACATTTTCTGCTTTACATCGAGACTAAATCGACATTTTTTTTGTTTTGTTAAAAAAATGACATTTTTAGTACGTATATATGCGGTATTTTTATATCCTTTATTTAATGTTACTATCTAAACAAAATGTTATGAGTAATAAAAAATGTTGTTTAAATTTTATGGTACCTTATTATAAAAACATTTTTTTTTTCCAATTATAAATTTCCAAATACAACACTGGATACCATATACATTTTTTTCCTCAAAATACAGCGATTTATTGATATATTGCGCACTCCTTTTCTCTATTTAATATTTTTGACTTGTACAATTTAAAATAATTTTCACATTAATAGATAACCATAATATTATTTATAAAATTAATTTAAACAACACATTTTGTAATTCATTTGAATGTATCATTTAAATTATTATTTTGACTAATAATAATTATATCATATGAACGTTTATCAAACGGTTTGAACTATGAATTTTGTAGTATTAAAGTAGACCTAAATAATTTAATAAAAAATTTAAATTAACAATTAGTACATTATAGTTTTTCAAATAGGGAAACAGAATGCACAGAACACCACTGCTACACTTATCTACAATTACTGGATTATTAACATATACAGATTTACCAATAGGTAATGACATCCTTAAACATTTTGATACAGGTACTTTATGTTGCTTTTTATTTTTCATAATTTTTACAATTATGATTTACTAAAAAGCATATTATTCATTATGAATGTATTAAAGCTTTCATGGATTGTTACAATTCAACTGTAAACATGAATACATCTTTAAGCTCTTCAAGCAATATTTTTCATTATTTGGTTTTAATAAAAAAATTTTTTTTTATTTTTAAATGGCTATATTTAACACTTATCTTCCAAAAAATATTAATGGGTTTGAGTTATTTTAGGATAAGTACTTATTGAGTTATAAGAATTTTAATATATAAACTTTCTTACGTTTTCAATGATGATATAGAAATTATTAAAAAAAAAAAATAGGTTATAAACTTTTATAAAGAGCCACCAGAAATAGGTATCACCAAGGCCCTACAATTTCCTGTGCTAGATGATATGTTTTTCCAAGGAATAGCATACAAAATATTATAGCTCTAAAAACATCTCATCTGAGCTTAAAATGGAAGACATAAGTTCAATCAATTTTTTTCTAATTATGTTAATTATTTATAAAAATATTTATATAAATTAATCAGAAGTTACACATTAAAAAATTACTAAGTTGTATTCTAAAAGAGGATGTTTTTCAAATTGATTTTTTCATAGGAGTTGTTGTATTTTTGAACTTGGTGACGATATATGATGTCAAGAACTTTTATTCAGATGTTCAAAAGTTTTTATCATTAACGAAATTATACGAAAACATTTATAATGTAGTCATAAATATTATCATAAAACAAAATTAAATTTTGCATTAAATATTAAATATACTACATTACCATAACTTATTTTTTCTGTTAAACATTCTTCAAACAGTGTTTACTTAAATTTTACATAGAATAGGAAAAGTTATATTAATTGGGATTTTGCTAATCACAAGTTTAACTAAATTAAACAAAAAAGAATGTTAACATTTATCATTTTATACTTATTTATTATCAAAGACAAAATGTTATTAAATTTATTCTTCACTTCCATCAACATTTTCTGTACCTAACTTTTTAAATGTTGGTACATTAACCCACGTAACAAGAGTATACAATTTATGAGGTGAATCTTCATCATCATTTCGTCTCCTTGCTAATTGTACACGAATACGGAATGGCACACTCCTAAAATGACATCAAATAATTTTTATATTTGTTGGAGATTTAAATATTGAAGTATTTTTTATTTATAAATTTATATATACATTATAATCAGAATTATATGTAACATGTTATAATCAAAACATTTTCGACCCAAAATCAAAAATTTAATTGTAATAACGCTGTTATATAAAAAAATTATCTAATTAAATTTGTAAATTCTATTTTATTATTCTTATTTTTTACATCAAACTTTTTAATAATTTAATAAAAACATTAATAGTTCGTAACCTAAAACTTATTATAATTTAATAAAAATTTATAATAATCATTTAAAACTACTAACTTATAATGATTAATCAAATATAGAAATTGCAAAACTAGTGCATTTGAAAAGCATCTTTACATTCAAGAGTTAATATATATATATATATATTAATGAAGTAATTATATTACTTTGAACATACTAACTTATTTTCCTCATAATATCTTATTGTAGTATGATGTAAATGGCGAAAATAATTAAATTAACTTAGAAAAATGTAGTCCTACTTAATGTGTCATATTATTCTATCAATTTCAAAAATAAACTTAATAATTTGAAGCAATGAATATTTAATGATAACTAAATTGTGTTGAAAATGAAATATCCATAATACTATAAGATATTATATCTTTGAGAAGGCAATGTTTTTTAAATTTAACTTTTATTGATTGCATTGTTGTTAATGTGACCATAAAACTTTCTTTGATTATTTCTCATTTAATATGAATGATAAAAATATTGAATGAAATCAATTGATAAATAATTGTATTGTTTAAAATATTATGCCGAAAATTTTATTTTGAAAATCATGTCACTTATAACAATTTGTCTTCAAACCATAAATATTATACATACCTTATACCCTTAGACCAGACAAATTTATTCAGCCTAGTATCTATACGGACATCTTGAGTACCCATTTGTTGCGATGCAAACTTTCTGATTTCTTTAATAGCACGAGGCGCTCTCTTTTTATAACCAATATTTAACAATCTCTTGTGCATATTAATGGTGTACACACGGGTTACCACTTCGTTAATCGCCGATTTGCGTTTACGTTCTCTATTTAACTTGGCCATCGTAATGTTTGTCTGCAAGACTATTACAAATTTAATTCAATAAATAAAATTATTCTAAAAAATAAAGAAACATATATATTAAAATTACAATAAAATATAAAGGAAAATTTTTTTATGATAAAATTTAGTTTATTTTAAATCAAAACAAAATATTTTAATTTATCAAATAACTTTAATAATTAAGACAATACCTTTGACAGTTAAAAGAAGGGTATTAAGATCAGTATTAATTAAATAATTAGATTGAATTGGATAAAAATAAGACTTACCTCAGTCTAACAAAACACTCCGATGGATAAACACCTAAAAAGAAATTTGAGATAAGTTTACCAATGTTTGTATAATAACCTCAATTGATGATTATACATTTGACAAGGAAGTGAACTCGTTGCTTTTTTTCATTGGTAACACTGTCTAATTTTGATAAGAAAATATCAATTATCAAGTATACCAAAACACACCGGTTTATTTAAATTTAATTACTCTTTTGTTTTTTAGTAGAGCAATTCAAATACTGATATTTAATGTAATGTTGTGAATTTTATAAGTTTCATTGAGTTTTTATCGACTTTTAAATACTATAATTTTTATGATCGTTTTTCCAAAATGTTGAATAATATTTAAAAAAAAATAAAATTTTGCTTTTATTATAGATGTACTTAGATAATCATGGACTCTGAAGAAACTGAAAAATTCTTGTTGGTTGCTAAAGCAGATAATGTTAAGCATATATCTTCACTTCTAAAGGCAGTCAATTTTAAAGATGTAAGCTGTAACATTAATATTATTATAGATATAGTTTTTCTTTGCATTACAAAAATAGCCGTTATAATCATTTATTCGTTAATTAATTTAAAAAAGATGTTAAATCTTTTTTATTTGGTAAATTGTTTTGAAAAAACAAGTACATTATTACAAACAATTATTTTCTTAAATAAGTAAAGAGTAAGAATTTAGTCAATATTTCAAAACTTTTTTTGCGGCTTAATTTAAATTTTAACCACAACTGATCTTCAATAATTCTTTTCCCAATTTTGGATCCTATTATTTGTCTGAAGAAAGAGCTCAAAAATACTCTTAGTTAACTTTGTTTAATAATACTTTCATAAATTTAGGAAAGGTTTACCTATGTTTCAAGAAAATATACAGAGTATTACTGTATAGATAAACACATGTTATAGTTTAAGATGCTTTTATTTAGGTGGGTGTATTTTTTGCAACTGAACATGGTTTAAAGATAGTTGTTGAAGATTCAAAGTGTGTACAAGCAAACGCATTTATTGGCAGTGAGATTTTCCAAGTAGTTTTTTAAATTAATCATTTTTTCATACTCACATATTTTAAATATTATAGGACTATCAATTAAGTGATGATACAGTGGCATTTCGTGTAGATTTGAACACATTCATTGAATGTCTCACAATATTTGATGGTTGTTCGTTAAATCCTGGAGTAACAACTGCTTTAAAATTGACTTATAAAGAATATGGTTCGCCTATAAAATTGTTGTAAATATGTTTATTTATTGTTTAATTATTAAATGTATAGTATTTATACTCTTTAACAGATTAGAAGAAGGTGGTATTATAACAGATTGTTCATTGAGGACTATGGAAGTATTTGATATTTTGGATTTTAGTATTCCTGCAGAATCAGCAACTAGTAAAATAATTTTAAGATCTTCAGATTTTAAAGATATATTGAATGATATTGATAATTCATCTGATTATGTTGAATTTACATTTTCTCAGGAACCAGAATTTTTTAAGATTTTGACTTCTGGAATTGCTGGAAAATGTAGTGTGAGTATTCCTTAGTTTAATAAACTTATATATTCTTAGTATCATTTTTTACTATTTCAATTGAATTAGGTTGAAATTCCTTCAAAAAGTGAAATTATCGAGCAATTTGTTTGCAATGCAACCATAAGTGTAAAATATAAATATAGACAAGTGAAACCATTTTTGAAATGTATGAATATATCTCAAAAAACATTAATTAGAACAAATGAAGAAGGTTTATTATGTTGTCAATTTATGGTTCAAGTTGATAGCCATACTTGTTACATGGAATATTTTGTAAGTTGTACTTCTATTTATTTAGAGATTACAAAATGAACATCAATTAATTTATTTACTTGAGAGTATTTAAAGATTTTCTAAAATGATTGACTAACACTACAGTTATTAGTATTATTAAATTATTGAAAGTCTGCTTATTTAATTCTGTAAATAAAGATTACTTAAATTTTGTTGTATTTGAAATACTATAGAATTAATTAAGTTAATTTTATTTTTAGTGTACACCAATAGTTGATGATGAGTAAGACACATTTCCAATGATTTTTTTTTCTAATTGCCATCCAATATAATTAAAAGTTACTTAAATTTGCAGTCAATAATTTCACATATGTATGAATTGCCTACAAATTTTAAACTATTTTGTAAAATTAATAAAGACAAATTAGTAATTGTTATATTTTATTTCAATGTGAGTTAAATCACATTATTAAGAATAATCAAAACATTATACATAAGGCAACAAATTTATCAAACAGTATCAAATAAATTTCATTTAATTTCACGCTTTTTTTGGATGTATCAGTCTAATTTGCTATGATTGTAGTAAATTAACCTAATAATTGAAAAATAAAGGTTAATATTGAATTAAAATTTTTAATTTTAATAAGTAGTTAATAACATTTTTGTATTAATATTAATAAATTAATGTCCAAACTTGATAGTTATAAAACTAAATTATATATTCAATGTTAAGTACCTATTTATTACAAAATAAAATCTCGTTAACATACTTATTAAATTGAATAAGTTATTATGTATATATTAAATAATGCAGTAAGTGTAGAATCTTCATAACATTTGAAAACAAATTCTTTCTAAAATATTTATCTAATTACTTTTAATGAGGCATGTAAAAAAAAAAAAAAATACAAAGAATAATATAAAATAATACATGAAACAGCAATACATTTAGGGTCAATTTTAATAATAGGTTTCAGTCTTAGCAGAAATTAAGGGTTTTTAACAATCAATAAAATATTTTGTTATTTTACAAAAATTGCTTGGAAAATATTTACTATAATTGTACGAATGGAATTTTTATTTATTTAAGAGATGAACGGCTTGTGTTGAGCGTGGGAAGATCATCATCTTGAAAATTGTCTCTTGATCTATCATTTCCATTAAATTCTAAATTTGCAGCTTCATTTCTTTCATCTCTAGCAGCTTTCATTTTCAATACTTGTAACCGTTTCATGAATCCATCAGCTTCAGTGAATACACTTGAGTCAGTCTTACGCGTTGGAGTAGAAGTTATAGGAGTAGATCTATCATTATTATCTTTAAAAATGAAAAATCATTAAGATTATAAAATGTCTTAGAATTAAAAATGTACATTACCTTTTGGTTCAACTAAACAACTTTTTAAATTATCCTCAATAGCAGACAATTTGCGATGAATGTAATCTTGGAAATATTTAGTAGTCTTAGAAATGTATGGGTCAATATCAATGTTAGGGTGTTTTATTTTAAATCTATGCAATTGTTGAATGCCCTAATTTAGTAAAAATAATATTAAAATAAATATTAAAAAAAATTATGAATTTAATTTAAATGTTCATACTTCGTCAGTATTTTCAGGTTGCCCAATAATATAAAATATATCTGTAAGTTCATCATGAGGTGTTCGATGTCTACGTTTACTACTTTCTGGTCTAGGTTCGTTACTTAAGTGCTATATTAAAATTTGTTTTAGATTAGAAACTAAGCTTATTGATTTTATAGAATATATTATTCTTATATATTCTATATTAATATATATATTCTTATTTAGAATATATTCATTACAGTGGTTCACAATATTTTGGAAGATCTAATATTTTTTGATCTAAAAATTTAGTTACTTTTTTTTTAAATTATTATATTTAAACACTAAAAACATATCAGAAATAATTTTATTTTTAATTTATTAAAGAAAAACATTTTTTTGTTAATTGGTGAAAAATGCAAAAAACAAGGCAGTAGCCATTATGTGAAGTAGATTTTAAGAAAAAATTAATAAAAAAATATCATATTAACATTCAGTAATAATTTTACGATAGCTTTTTAATGTTTGTAAGAATTTGAATTTTCATATAATTATTTTACAGTATTAAATATTTAAATATATATTGAAGAAAGAACAAGATAAAATGCTACTTTTACAAATATTGTGTGAGTCATAGTAATCAATTGCATTGTATATTGTTCTAAAGATAAATCTTCAACAAGGTCAAAACATCAGAAAAAATCTTTTTCGTTCCCTTTATTCAAACTCTTTGGGGTCAATCCTTATCCTAAACTTCTACTTGACACAATCTCCCACATAATTTAAGCACGCACACATCAGCTGTCCTTATATCACATTCAATAACATTTCTACAACTCTTTTTTAGTCTTATTCTACCTCTTCTTTCTTCAACATTCATTTCCACAACTGTTCCTATAGTTTCCTATTCCTATCTCCTAATAACATGATCAAACTATCTAAGTCTATTTTCTCTGATCTTATCCACAATTGGACGCTACACCTTTCTCCCTCTTATATGTTTGTTGCTTGTCCTGTCTTCTTTAGTCACTCCACTCATCCATCAAGCATTCCCATTTCTACTATACTCATTCCTTGCCCAACACTTTGAACTGAACATCATAGCTGGTGTCACTACAATCTTATAGAACTTACCTTTCGGTCTCATTTGAATTTTTTTATTGCATAACACACCAGACGCTTCCCTCTACTTCAACAACTTACATTAAAATCTATGTTTTACATCCTTGTTATTACCACTGTTCTTTTGCACAACTGATCCTAAATACTTAAAAATTTCACCTCTCCTATTGCATATTCACTTATTGTCACTTTTCTCCTCTTGTTACCTACCTAGAGTTCTCTTTAGTTAAATTTGTACTTTGTATACATTGTCTTACTACTACTTATTCTAAATCCTTTTCCTTCAAGAACTGATCATCACATCTCTATCCTTTGACTAATTTCCTCTCTTTATTTTTACTATTAATACTATATTATTAGTGAATATCATGTACAACAGTACATCTCCTTGTATTTCTCTAGAAATTTCATCCATTACCACTATATAGAATAAGGAATATACAGATGTACATAATACATCTGAAAGTAATCTAAATAATAGAAGAATTTATAAAAGCTTCAACCCTTTCATATGAAATGTATTGTACCAATTCTTAAAATTCATGTCGTGAAATGAAATGACTACTACTATAATTATATTATATTATTATATTGTATAATTAAAACTTATATGGTATAAAAAAAATTCCAAAGTTTATCACTTAGACTTATGATCTGAAAGTTTTAAATAATAATAATTTATTTACTTGTTTTATAAAATTTAAATAACTNGATCTGAAAGTTTTAAATAATAATAATTTATTTACTTGTTTTATAAAATTTAAATAACTAACTATGAATTATTAAGTAAAATAAATGAACAAATTTGTAAGAAATAGTAAATAAGATTATTCAAATTGAAAAAATAAATAAAAATTATTGAGGACAATTTTCTTTGCTTTTATATAACATTTAAAAAGTTTAATTTAACTAACAAAAATTATAAAATAAATTATTTTTAGTAAGACTTCTCTTTTTACGTTTATTTTTTTAATAGACAATAAATTAAAATTACTATGTATAGCTAAAACTTTAATTTAAATGCATTACCCTTAAAAGTTTATGAATATAAGTAACCATTTCAGACTCATTAGGAAATTCTGGACTTTGTAAACATTCAAGAACCTTATTACTACGAGTCTTAACCATTGTATGAAGAACAGTTTTACAAGTCCTTAATGGTGTATCAGATTGTTGTTTCTTCCAATATTTTGAATCAAATTCCTAAATATTATAAATAAGAGATAAGAAATATTCATTTATTTTATATAACATTATACTTTAAGAAATTTATGTATATGAGTTAAAACTCTATCATAACATAATTCATCTCCCCATTCTTGGAAATCTTTAACTATTTTCCATATACATTTCATTACTAATTCTTTATAATGAGTAGTTGAATTTTGAGGAAACTTTACAGTGTCATACAACATTGCCATTAATGCACTATATACATAAAAATTTTTTTTTAAATACATCAGGTATATAGTTAAAAAATAAAATTATTACCAAGTAACAGGAGTATGAGCTGATTTTTCTAAGACACTCATAATAAGACTATTCACACATCTTCCAAAAAGGTGAGTATCTGCATTATTTTCTGAGCTTTTAATGCTCAAAAGATATAGTAATTTAGAAAGTAAATCACGTACTATTTGTTCATTCAAAATTAGGGTAAACTCTTGGTATTTAAATAACTACATTTCACACAAAAAATATATGAAATACTACAATTGCTTATATTAAAATTTTAAGTAAATATGAGAAAAAAACTTACATTTAGACACAAGTTGAAAATATTTCTGTAACCAACAGTAATGTCTACATCATGAGATTCAGAAAGATTATCAAATTGTTTGATGATGGCATAAAAAAGGGATAGAACTTTTCCACCTTCTAAAAATTTTGATCTAGTCTAAACATCATTAAAAAAACAATAATATTTTAAAGATTAAATAATAAGTTTTATGTCTAATTTATAAATATATACAAATAATTTTTACATCAGATCTCAAAAGCATTTTATCAAGATTTTGCATAGCACTTTTAGCATATTCTATATCAGATGATGAAACTTGTTGAATAAGCTTATTAATAGGGTCAGTTGACGATAATGTTGTTAATCTTGGACTTTTAGTAATGGTAGCAGTACTGTAAGGACTAACATTTACAGATGGTTTGGTTGGGGACTCATTATCAGAAGTTCTATAGTAGAAAACATATACTATTATACTATTATATTTCAAATACTTAATCAAATTCGAAAATAAATTTATTACTGAGATTGAGTAGCAAGTGTCTTTTTATAAAAGTCATCTTCATTAGAATTTGAATTCCAATTATAAGATTTTAATTTCAATTCTGGTTTAGTGATTTTTTCAGCTTCTAATTCTTGAAGGAATTTTTCATCTAAAGCGTAACGAGTTACTGGAGCATCTTCAGAGTCATTTTGAGGTCGTCTAAATAAAAAAAAAAATGTATAAATAGTTTTAGATATTTTAACTACAAAACCTTAAATCATAACATTATTGATATATAATTATTAACTGTATATACTAACTGTGAAATTAGAACAACATAGAATATGCTGTTGCAATGACTTTTATAATGCTGAAACAAACAATTAGAGTGCTCAAGCAAAGGCGTAGCAAAATTATTTTCACATACAATTTCACGCAAACAAGTTTCTTTAATAATTGGACTAATCACATCAACAATAACAGTTATACTGATGTTAGAAACAGTAGAATGCATTTTATAAGATTTGGATTCTATTATATTGAAATTTGATTTGGGAGAAAGAAAAATTTAGGAATTTTTTACAATTAAGAAGAATTGATGTATCTTTGTAAAAATTAAGTGGTTTTGAAACAACTCTAGCTTTCCTTCATCATTATGATGAAAAAAGCAACATGCAAAAAGCCAAAATAAGCATTCTAAAATCTAGCAATGAAATATTTTAATGTAAAAATAAAATTATTATAAATTATAAATTATAACAATTATAAAAAATAAAAATAAAAGTAAGTAATCATATAATGTAATTAGTAATAGCCTTAACAAGCTCAAGCTACTTCTTAGAAAAATTATAAAAATAAATAATTTTATTTGAAAAAAATTAATTATTTTTTATATCTTAGACTTATAAAAGATAAATTAATGCCTTATTCATTAATAGCTAAGTCACTCATCCACTTACCTTAAACAAATATAAATTAAAAGCAATAGTATTTCATTTATACCCATTTTTATATCACTAAATTATATTATATTGAATATATAACATTATTTTTTTATTGTAAGCCAAAATCAATTCTGTATAATATACAGTTTCTTTAAGAAATGGAAAATTTACACTGGTATATATTATATTAACTAGTTAAAATAATAGTTAAGAATACTATTATAAAAATTATTAAAGATTAAAATTGATAATATACCAGTTTAAAAAGCAATTATCTAACTAAAACAAGAAATAATTAAACAAATATTGTTTGTCAAACTACGTACATGACAGTTTTAATTACATGCAGGAAGTAAGTTTTAAAATTAATGTTGTAATTTATAGTTACCTAAATTCCATTCGTAGTGATGAAGAATTGTCCAATGCAGCTATATTGCTAGATCTATATGAAACACTATTTCCTGGCCTCAAGGGAGAGTTATTCGAATATCTGAGAGGACTTTGATTATGATTAGATTCATGGGAAACATTAAATGTAGCATTGTGCTCTTCATCAGCTGAATTATAATCATCATCTACATTCTCATTTATTTGTGGTACTTGCTGAACAGGTGGTGCAACTTGTTTAATTGTTGGTTGAACAGTAGCTACAGGAACAACTCTATTTTTAGAAGCTCTTTTAAGACGTTCCCTTAAGAGTCCCATGTCTTTCTCAGATATCTAATATAATTTAGAATTATTAGTTATAAAATAGTTGCAAAAGTGATAAATTAATAAATAAATGTTATAATTTGTAGTATAAAAAGATAAGTCACTTCAATGTGATAAAAATTATAGAATATTAAAATTTTTTATTTATTTTACTCGTATACTGAATTGATAAGTTTTAAAATTAGATAATGGTTAATGAAGTTATATATTTATACTCAAATTTAAATAAATAAAAATTGTTTAAATAAAGAGATTTAATAATAAGATTAAAAAAAATCAATAATAACCGGTCAATAATTACATTTTTTTACTTACATTGCCCACAAATTTGAATAAAGCATCTCCATGTAAAAAGAAAGCTGCAACAAAGCAATTTAAAGCAGCTGTACGAACAGCATTGTCACGGTCACCAATGCTTTTCGCTATTTCTTTACAGGCAACTGCAACACTTGGTTGACAAATAGAAGTCCCATAATCTTCAATCATTGATGCTAAATGTTCCAAGCATTCTGTACAGATTAATATATATAAATACATTGTAAAATTACAGTAATTTCAAATTAAATATTAAATTTTACGCTAAATAGATTTTTTTAATTCTTATATTTCAATAGTAAAAAAAGTATTCTATGGTAATTTAATATTCTAATATACTTTTTAAATATTATACCAGAACGTTGTCTTGAATTTTTTGATTTTACACCATCCATAATATATTGAAACATTTTTGTATTAGGGAAAATAAAAGCTATCTGTTTTAGAATTGCTCTAACTTTTTCCCTTACAGTATCTTTAGAATCTCCTAACTAAAAAATTAAATAAGTATTTTAAACATAATGAAAATTGAAAAAAAAAACTAATAAAATTACTTAATACATTAATTTAAATAAACAACTATAACTGAAAACAATAATTGACAACTAAATATTTAAAAATTATGTTTTTAGTTAATTATAAGTAAGATCAAAAATAACTTGTGCTTTCAGCTATTTCTCTTAAAATAATACTTTTTTGAAATTTTTTTTAGATATATGTATATCCATTTATACTTTATAAAATAATTTCTAGATACATTCCTAATATTTTAAAGGAGTGTTAACTTTATTTTGTTTAATAAAAAATACATATTAAACTATTTGAAATTAAATTATGTTCAAAACTAAAAAATTTTACTCAAAAGGCCACAAAAAATACTAAAAAATCGTGGATACGTATTTTAACAACAATGTTACTATTATCAACATTTAACACAGATGGATATATTAAACCAGCTTATAAAATAGAAAATTATTTAATTAAAAAAATGAATGATAGATAATAACTTTTGAACCAGTGCTTCAGAAAAGACATTCATACTTGTATACATAGGCAGGAGGAGTGTTACTGAGAAATGACTTATGATAAAAATAGCAGCATCTGCACTTCAACACCAGTCTTTATTTTAAAATGTTAATAACTTCCACTATAGAAGTTATTAACAGTTGTATACTATATACAAATGAAACTAAAAATCAAATAACTTATTGTTTTAAGAAATATTGGGTGGCTAGTGTCAAAATATACTGATAGTCATAGACTGTTACTATGTGTATTATACTCTGCATAACTAAATAGTAGTTTTAGGTATTTATAGTAACTTAGAGTAATTTTGGTTATACATTTATTTTTTTAAGTTATAAGAATCCATGTAAGCGTTTTTCACAAAAATTAAAAAATGACCCTTAAAATCACATAATATGCTTTTTTAATAAATTTTATTTATGTATGTTTAGTTTTGTGTAATTTAAAAAAATTACTCAAGCTTGTATAACTCTACAAAATTGTAATCAAGGTAGAGAAAAAAGCACTAAGTTGAACTTTACAAAAGTTTGAGAGGGAAATTTTGTTCAGTTAAGTTGTGTTAAACCATAGAGCGTTTTTTTTTTAGATAAAATAATAAAATGTTCTTTTAGGCCCTCCTATATTTTTTAATTATTAACAAAAGTAATCAAGTGGGTAATACTAAAAGAATCCCCCTGTATACTAAAACTAAATTTAAAATTATAATACTAAATTATAAAATATAAATTTGATACTAAATTTAATTATTATAATAAATATTTATTCATGTATAATACTTATAAATCATAAAACTTGTAATCAGGATATGAATAAGAAAATAGGAGTTCATATTGTTTTTGAAATAATTCAATAATTCCTTCTAAAAATTAATCACCATCTATAAATTTGCACCAAAGCACTTCTTAAGATGGTGACTTTAATTCTTGTAAGATATCATTTTTACTTGCCATCACTGTACGATGACCCCCCATCACTTTACTGGTTTTTTAAAATTATTTTTGAGGCATACATATATACTTTATTATTAGTTTTTAAAGTACATACTTTAGTAACTAGATATGGTACAAAACTGGAAGCTTCTGTGTCATGAAGAGTGTAATTTTGAGCCATTAATATCACAAATATATTTTGTAAATAATCAAGACCTTTCAAAAGTACAGATGGATTTGTATCAAAAAATCTTAATGTCATCCATTTAAGAATTAGATCAAGATTATTCATTAAGGCCTGGTTATTGTCATCAGTTGTTGTTAAATCCTAAAAAATTATGAAATTATTATTACATAACTTTTATCATGTTATAATAATCAGCTTAAGTGTATCTTAGTAAAAATAAATTACTTCAGTAAGAGCTTCAATTGCTTTCAAATGATATCTGAAATCTGAATGAAACATATTTGTAATTAACACTTTATTAATACCAGCAGTTACCATTTGATCACGAAGTTGTTCTACAAATTCTTCACGAGGTGCAGTGAAATTCCATTTTAAAGACTAAAGAATAATAAATATTGATCAAAAATGTTTACTTTAATTACCTTAATTAAAAAAAGTTATACTATATATACTAATATTATAAGATTGATATTTTTGAAATATTAAATAATAACAATGAAAAATATGATTTAAAAATATTAAAGTACAACTTTATTTTTAACTACTTTTAATTTATGTTCATCAATATCTCGCTGGTGTTTTAAATTATTTTGAAGGAATAATGGTCCATTATCAACTTCTTCTTTTTTTCTATTTGAAGCCGTATTAACACGAATTATATTTTCCTATAATAATAAAATATACAATATTAATTTGAAAAATCTGATGAAAATTCAACATATAATTCACAATATTTACTTTGTTAACTTTAGTAGCTGCTTTTGGAGGTGGAATTTTCGATCCTCCTGATTTTACTGAAGGTCCGCTTGGAATACCTGATTTAACTTTTGGTTTTTCAATAGGTGTTACAGGTAAATTTGGCCTTTCTTTATCTAACTTTTCTCTAACAAATTTAACTGACATAGGCTACAAAAAATTATAAGCATAAATACAGAATTCCCCACGCATTATTGATTGCCGCACTATGTTCAATAACTTTTGATCCAGAAAATATTTTGCGTTACTTTTTTTAAAAATAATTTGTACAAATTTGGACTGCATTAAAACATATTTTTTATTATTTGTTTCTAATAAGAAAAATAAAATATTTTTACTTTTTTCAAAATTTAAAAGCAGCCATTTTTTAGCTTGTAAGCTAAACTTATATTTAAAACCAATTTAACTTAACAAGAACCCAAAAGAGCTAACAAAGCAAGCCAAAAGCCACACTAAAGCAACATTGATGTAGTANCATTTATACTCCGGCACAGGTGGTTAGTCTGTCGCCGGAGAAAGGGATGACGATTCTAATTCTGAACTGATCTTTTATTTAGCAAATTAAGCCATCTGTGACCGAAATTTTGAATCAGAGGCAGTGCGTGTCGAATAATGCCGCATTATTGATTGCCGCACTATGTTCAATAACTTTTGATCCAGAAAATATTTTGCGTTACTTTTTTTAAAAATAATTTGTACAAATTTGGACTGCATTAAAACATATTTTTTATTATTTGTTTCTAATAAGAAAAATAAAATATTTTTACTTTTTTCAAAATTTAAAAGCAGCCATTTTTTAGCTTGTAAGCTAAACTTATATTTAAAACCAATTTAACTTAACAAGAACCCAAAAGAGCTAACAAAGCAAGCCAAAAGCCACACTAAAGCAACATTGATGTAGTACCTTTATGTTCACTGTGGCTATATCTGTAGACCTGTCAGCTTATGGAGAGTGGAAGAAGAAATAGAAGATTATAAGGAATGATCACTAACATCAATAAAAAATATAGTTGAAATGTCATTATCTAGTCATTAAGTCTAGTCCAAAATCATAAAAATTATTTAAAAACAAAAAAAAAAAAAGCAAATATTGGCTGTATCAAAAGTTTTTAAAGATCTCAAAACCTGGTAAGATACCTTGAATATTTAATAAGTTAATTTTTAAAAATATCATTAAAATACCTTTAATTTATCACAAGCTCCAAACATAGTAGCATAACCTAAATGCATCATAAATCCAATAACAGCTTTTTCAGAAGCACTTCGAACATTGGCATTTCTATCTTCTAAACTAATATACATAGGTAATAATAATACTTTTAACTCATCAGCAGGAATTGTTTTAGAAGGAACTAAAATTAAATGATTTAAATAAATAGATATTTTTTTTGTACAAATATATACAAAAAAATAACTTACTTATTGGTAGTTTTTCTCCAAGCCATGTCAATAATTCTGAACGTAATGTTACAGAGCTATTTTTTAAAGCATCCAAAAGAATCTCTCCGCCAAAAAATTCTCGATATCCACAAATATCTGCTATGGTGTTCATACATTGTTTTGCACTTTGGCATTTAAATGTCTATATAATTATTAATAATAATTAATTATTTTAACTTAAGAAGAATAAATATTAATAACAATAAAATATGAAAAAAGCTCACTTTTGGATCTCCTAAAGCCAATAATATACCTGGTAAATATCCTTTAATATAATTTTTAAAAGATGAACCCATTGCTTTAGCAATTGTTTCAACCAAGTTTATAGCATTGGAAGCAAGACGAGCATTTGAATCAGTTATTCTATTAAAAATATGACGTTATTATTAAATTATTAACAGGTATATTAAAACTATAATACCTATCTTGTAATGCTTTTCTTACTTCACCTAATTCACTTGTTATAAATCTAGCTTCTGTAACAATAGTCTGCAGTTTGTTTAAAGCATCCGAACGAACCTAAACAACCACATTTCAAAATAAAATAAAATAGAATATGAAACAAAAAACACTGATAAATTACCTTCCAATCTTTGTCTGATAATTCACTGATTAATGAATCGGTTATTTGTGGTGTTATATCTACTCTAGGTACTATGTCACGTAAATTGATCTCATATGTAGGTTTTTCATCATCATTTCCAACATTAAGAGATTCTGTCGATCCTTCAATTTTTTTTCCTCTGATTGGTTTAGGAGGAACCTCACCTTGATGCTTAAAATATCAACCAAAAAAAAATATAATTAAAATTAAATATATACATTTTAACATAATACAGAAGGTTTAAAATTTAAGGAAAAAAGCTTCTATTATATGTAGCAATTTAAAAGTTTTCTTACTAATTGAACCTCTGTAAAATAAACATACAAACATACTTTTTCAAATTCTGCATTTATTTGTTGAACTAAAGTAGGTTTTTCATTTTCAAAAAAAAGACTTAATTGAGGACCCATATATAAATACATAACACCTAAAAGTGAAATAACAGCCAATCGAACTTGTGGGTTTGATGCACTAACAGCCTTTTTAACATTTTGCATGACAGATTTAGGTTCTATACTATAAACAATAAATATATTTTTACAAAATAAATAGTTTCAAAAACATGTTTATAGATAATAAGTAATAAATTAAGAAAAATTAATTACAATATATTAAATTAATTATTGAATTTAACAAAATAGAATTATGGATAANGAAAAATTAATTACAATATATTAAATTAATTATTGAATTTAACAAAATAGAATTATGGATAAAAACAAAATAATTGGTGAACCAGCATGTTCTAACTAGTCAAATAATTATTATATTATCACATATAATTCTTTGCTCTTGCGAGTGATTAATTTACTTTACACCATAACTGCAAGAAATTAAGCCTTACAATAGTTATATTATTTAGTAGTTCACAGACACAATTGGGGAGGCTTTAGGGAGGCAAAGTCTATTAAATTATGACAATAACAATTGAAGTTTTTAATTTAAAAACTCTTCTTACATTTTAATATTAAAAAAGTACTTATTTCTTCAAAACAATAAATTTTAAGAAAGTTTTATCAAATTGTAAAATATGATACTCAAATTAATCTAACAAAGTAGTTACATATCAAACTAATATATACAATAGTAATTAAAATTATTTTTCTGACATTAAATAAAATACCTATAAAACTACTTTAATTTACAGTTAAATTATTAAATCACTTACCAAATTTCCGACCTGAATTGCATGAAAATTACATCAAACAAATATACATTTAACATTAAATGTAATAAAATTTGAATTTAAGTTACAAGAAATTGTAGTAAGTATACATATATATTGAATACAAAACAAACTATTTTTTAAAAAGTAATAAGTCTAGCTTTTAATTTAAAATAATTTCAAAGCTAACTAACATATATTTAAATAGTTTATTATATACTAAAATCAATTATTTTTAAAATAACTTAGATTAACTATAATTAAAGGATTCAGTGCAATGACTGAGCGCAAGTTCAATTTTTTTCAGAAAATCATTATATTTTAGTTTTGGACAAATATTAGTATTGCTGTACAAAAAGAGTTTTTATATTCACATAATTTGGGGAGATTTTCAATCTATAAAAATATAGGTTTAATAAGATAGAATGACGAAGGATCCATAAAAATAAATAATACCACTATAATGTATAGAAAATGTAATGAAAGACGACAGTTTGAGTAGGCTTTGCAATACACAAAGTCTAATGCATAAGATAAAGGAGTTCAAAGTAATTAACCACAGAATAGCTACTCTTATAGCAATGGCCAAACTTTTTGACATAGTATTTTTAAATATACATGCGCACCAATGGAAGAAGAGTCACAAGAGAAAAAAAACCCAGCACAGTGGGGTTGTGACACAGACTTTGATGTCCGTTTTCACCATGAAAACAAAATAAAGTTCGACATTTTCTTTTCATATCAAAGTATATTGCATAAGCTTTAATTTAATACATGTTTAAAAATGTCAGTGTTTCCGGAACATTTTCAAAAATTAAGTTGAAAAAGTTCATTTTTCTATATGCATTTTTAAGTTTTGAACCCCCCTGTATAAAGGGAAATGGTCAGATTTAAAAAAAATATATGTTGAATGAAAGAGCTACATAAATAGTATTTCTCATAAAAAAATTGTATTGATCCATATATTTTTCAAAAAGTTATAGAAATATAAAGTTAAAAATATAAAATATGAATCGAGAATTTTAACACAAAAATAGCATACAGTAGCCATTTTCACCATAAAGACCAAATTAAGTCCGAAATTTTTTTTTCCCACAATAAATTATATAACATTAGCTTTAATTTAAGATATATATTAAAGTGTCAGTATTTTCTGGAACATTTTCAAAAGTTAAGTTGAAAAGTTTAGGTGATACAAATGCTAAGATAGGGTGGAACAAACCTTTAAAACAAAAAAAGGGAGCCATAGCTTACGCAAAATCTGGAGGTCACTAGATGGACAATATGTTAATCAAAATTACCATATACTAGTCAACAACAAATTTGCAAATAATATTAATGATGTAAGAGTATACAGAGGGGCAGACTTTGACTCAGACCACTACTTGGTAGTTGGAAAGCTTAATACCAAATTAAAGGCGAGACAACATTTTGATAACTGCAGCCAAATTACAAATGAAATAACAAAGCTTAAGAGTGAAGAGACATGTAGTTTTTTAATACGAAGAAGAAAGACTAACACAACTAACAGATATGAAACTATTGAAGATCAGTTGAAAAATATTAAAAACATTATTATGAAAACATCAGAAGAAAACATTGGAAAACAAAAAAGATATAAAAGGAAACTCCGGTTTAATATAGTGAGCAAAGAAGCCATAATAAGAAGTAACTTAAGATTAAAATGGATAGCAAACCATCTCAATTGAGTGAGATACATTACAGGAAGAAAAGAAGCCCTGTTTGTAGTGAAGAGAAGAGGAAATATATAATTTAAATAGTGCAAGAATGGCAGACTCAGATCACATGGCACACATAGATAGAAAGTTATACTAAAAAATAAATGGAATGATGAAAGGATATAAAGGTCATGAAAAATGTATAAGATATAAGGATGGAGAGCTGATAACATCAGATGGAAATAGTGGAAAGATGGGCAGAATATTTTGAGCTTTTACTCAATAGAGAAAACACCAAAGAATGTTTTAGCTGTATATTAAAATGACCCATTAATTGTAGATATAAAACACCCTCTTTACAATAAATTAAATTATAAATTAAGAGGTTAAGGAATCATAAGTCACATGATGATAATGACTCCATGGCGAAAATTAAAAATGTAAGATGAAACAATTGTTTAGAAAATATGGAGTACTGACGAGATTCCTAAAGATTGGAATAAGGATATAATATGCCCTATACACAAAAAAGATAGAAGAATAGCCTTAGTTAATTTGACCTATAAAATACTGTCATATTGCATACTGGATAGAGAAAAGCCATTTGCGGAGAAAATTATAGAGAACTACCAAAGTGGTTTTAGAGAAAATCAATCTACAATAGACCAAATATTTTTATTAATATAATATTCTAGAAAACATGGGAATTCGATCAAGAAATACATGCACTTATTGTAGATTTTAAAAAGGCATATGATAGTATAAATAGGGATAGTATTCACAACATTTTAGAACATTTCAACTTTCCACAAAAGCTTATAGGACTAATTAAAGTCACTTTAAAGAAAACTATGGTTAAGGTCAAGGTTGGTAACATACTATCTAGAGAGGTTCAGGTGAACACAAGACTACAGCAAGATGATGCACTATCCCCAATTGGTTTTAATATGGTTCTAGAAAAAACAGTTAAAATAATGAATATATCACAAGATGAAGGGGTAAAATTGGATAATACACATCATTAAATCTTTTAGCATATGAAATGATATATTACTTCTAGAGAACAACGTAAAGTGAAATTTTATGCAAAAAACTTATAGAAGTGGTAAAAAATGTGGTTTTGCAAATTAATTAATATTAAGAAGGATTTATGGATCCTGCTGTGATGTAAAAATGGGGGAATGTACAAAAATACACAATTGGCAGCATATATAACAGACTCGATATAGTAAATAAGATAAAAAGGAAAATACAGAAATAGGTAGGCCACAAATGGACTACCTATTATATTTTTAAACTAAGGATTATTTAAATAAACAAAACATAGTTTAAAAATAAATAATATAAACTTACATAAATCCAAATTCTAATATAGCACCAGATAGCCAATTAAGGGCATCAATTTGAACTTTAGGATTTTTTTGAACAGTAAAAGCATACTCTAAAACTGCATTAGAAACAAAATCCAGTCTAGATGCTTCAGCCATGGAAGTCAAAACTTGACCTGCTAGGTTACCATTTTTTGCATCACCTAATAATGAGGAAACATCTTGCAAACAACTTTCCATGCTAGTACTAAAAAAAATAATAATATTTTTATAGGAAGAGTTCAATATATAAATATTATTTCTGTTAAAAATACTTTTAAAGCATTTGGGAGTATTAAAAAAGTAAAAGAAAAAATTTTCATTTTTCATAACAATTAACCTACTTCTTTATTTATTGAACTTGTATACCTAAATACTCAAATGTTTGTTTTTAAAACATTTTTATTTTACAATACTATGTTTTGACAATTGATTTTTAAATTTTTAAGAACACGTTTTGAAAATAGCACAACAGATTTTTAAGTTATTCAGGAATCAAACCTGAGACAAAATGAAATTAATGTGTTCTAACATTTAGCAAAATAGTCGGTTCTCCCTCCCTCCTCAATATAATTATCATGACTGTTTAAAATAATCTATAAACATAAAAAGCATCTAAAAATAACACTAATATTTTAAATATCTATTTTATTAATATTAAAAATGAAATTCTAAATTTAATAAATATTGATTAATAAATGTTAACACAAATATTAATAGTCTTATTAAAAATGTTTAAATCAGAATTAGAATATTTTTTTTTGTACATATGATCCAATAATTGGTTTAGAGTCTATTCCAATAATTGACCGAAACTATATAAAAAATTGATGAGTCAATCAAGCTTTTAGATAAGATGAGTTTGACCTGAAATTTATATTTCAAATTTATCACTTTCTTGGGGTTCAACAAAATAAATAAAATTATACTAAAAAGCTGTATCATTTCATTTTCAAAATCTACAATTATATCAGCCCCTATGGGGTTAAAATATTGTAAATGTAACTTGAAAAATGATTAAAATAAACTTATATCATTTCCACTTTAATCAAAAATGTTATATAATAAATAAATCCAGTTTTGTTACCTAGTAATTGGAAACTTTTCAACAATTTTTTTCAAACATTCCAATCTTAATTTTTGAATTTGGACATTATTATCCTTTATTCCTGGTTTTTTATTCAATAATTTTACAAGAACTTGACTACTAAAAGTTAATGTGTCTGTTTGTTCTATAATCTTTTATTAAGAAAAAAGAATTATTAACAACATATAAATATGATATAAAAAAAAAACATATAGAAATTCAATTGCTACCTGAAAAAATTCTTGAACATTGGATAAACGTGTTTTCCAGTTAACATCAGTCATACCATTTATGATTTCTGAAGAGCATATAAGTGATGCCAAATCTTCCAATTCATCATCTCCTATTTCTCTTTCAGTTTCAATTGTTGGAGTTGTTTTTACTGGTAGACTTTTACCACCTAATAATTAAAATATTTATTGTCAATGAAAATAAACTTTTTTTTTATTAACCAATCACTAAGATTCATTTACAATAATTTAAAACCAAATTAAAAATACTCAAATATCTTTATGAATAATTGAAAGATTCATAATAATAGAACCATCTGTATGATACAGTGTTATTATATGTAGTTTTTAATTAATTATAAGTATAATTATTCAATAAAATAATATTTACATTTTATTTTAAAAATTACCTGAGGCACTCATTGGTTTCTTTATTTTAGTAACAGTTGAGGTAACAGATTTAGTAGAGCCACTTATAACCAAACGATTTTTTTTAACAACTGGATTTTTTGTAGTTATAACTGCAGACTTTTTATCAATTACTTTAGAAGATATAGGTGGTTTTATAGATTCTTTAACAGAAACTGGCTTAGCTGTAATAACAGCTTTTTCTGAAGCTTCTTTAATCTAAAAATTATGAATAGATTTTTTTTCATTATTGTAAAGTCTATAATTTAAATATTACTTTAGCTAATTTGATGGCATCGACTCCAGTTAAAAACGGAAGAATATTTTTTTCAGTAACAACTTTCCATGCAGTTCCCAATGCTTCTGCAGAATTATCTCTAACAGTTGGATCTATAATATACAATTATAAGTAAATAATACAATAATTAAGCTATTAACTTCAAATATTGATTTTATAAAATAATATATATATATATATAATCTTTATTTCACTATAAAATTTAAAAAAATCTATTTTATTTTATTATTTATACCATTGTAAACAAATGTTATCAACATTCAAATACTATAAATTGATATTTTAAGTTATCTATTTATAATATTTATATATGTTAGACTGCACTAATCATGGGTTATAAATAATTACAATAAAAAAAGTGGACAATATTATTAGTATAACATTTTTATTTATAAATTATTGTTAATAATAATAATACTCAATTTTGGTTCCCAGTAAAAAATGTATTAATTCATTATATTATATCAATTAAGTATCTACTCAAAGAATTAAACTATTGAATAGATAAATTTTACAATTATTTTAAAATATTGTTGTTATAGGAACATTCAGTTAAAAAATGAAACTCATTTTATTTTTATTTTTTTAAATGAAATAATGAATTTTTACTTGAAATTAAACTGGATAATTCTAAATCTAGTTAGTTTATGTACAATGTTTAAAATAAATTCATCATTTATTTACCCAAATGTAAGTACATGATTACTTTCCATAATAAAGAAGCTCAAAATAAAATAATATTAATGATATCATGGTTTTAATGATATTAAGTTTTATTACTTATTATAAATAACTAAATTTTTTAATAGATTGCATCACAAAAAACATGTTAGTGAATATTGGCTATAAGCAGACAAATATAATTCAATTTTTATAAATTTTCATTAATTTTTCTATATTCATTTTATATTATTTTATATATAAGGAAAACATACAAGTAATGTTTCTAAATAATACTTATATTAAATTTAAATAATTGAAGAAGCCTTTATATATGTTTTTTTTTTTCTAAAGAATTCCAGTATCTTCTCAAAGTTTTATAACATGGATCACATATACAATATAATTGATAATTTAGAGAAAGAGAACTCTGATTTAATGAAAGTAATTATCATAGGATATACCATTAATGGAACACCACTTAAAGTGGTGCAAATAAATCCAGAGCAAAATAATAATAGTAATTTTGGAATATGGATCGATGGAGGTAATAGTCAATAATAAATTTAAAATATATGTTGAATATTAGTTTTGTGTTGTAACATTATGTGTCTTAATTATTGAATTTTTCTATATTAATTGTTAAGATACCTTAACAATATAATTTAAACTTCAGGTACTCATGCAAGAGAATGGATTTCTATATCTTCAATACTGTATATATTAAATGAAATAATACACAATAGGGAATTTCTATCAATAAACATGAAAATGACACAATTTTTTATAATGCCAGTGTTAAATCCAGACGGGTAAGGGGTGTGCATTATGTATTTATTTAAATGAATATTAATATTCAATTATGTTTAGATACAGGCATTCACAAAATAAAGAAAGATTTTGGCGAAAAAATCGATCAAAAACTTTTCAAAAAAACTGTATAGGAGTAGATTTGAATAGAAATTGGGATTTTCAATGGAATGAAACAATTACTATTGAGAATCCATGTTCAGAAACATATAAAGGTTTAAGTCCAAACTCAGAATTAGAAATAAAATCAGTGGCAACATTTTTACAAAATAACTTAAAAAACATAAAAGTTAGTAATTATTTTAAGAGTTCATAAGTTTATGAATTTATACATATTAATAAAGGAATTCTGAAAGCACTTCTATATAAACAAATACATTTTTAGTTAGATTCAAAACTAAGCAGTATATTTAACTTGAATCATTTCAATAAGGTGCTTAGGAATTTAAATCCATTAAATTTTTTTTTTTTTATGTAGTAAATTTATTTTATTCAATCAAGTATTACACAAACCCTGATATTTATATACATTATTTAAAAAATAATAATAATAAAAAGTTTAATTAATGAAATAATAATAATAATACATTTATAGGGTTTTGTAACCTTTCATTCATTTGGACAAAAAATTATATACCCATGGGCCTATAACAAATCAAATGTGGATGATCAATTTACTTTAAACAATATTGGAAAATTAATTTCTCAGGAGATATTAAAAAAAACTTTAAATATATATACAACAGGTTCAGCAAGTTTATTATTAGGCAGAACACAAGGTAAAAGCAAAAGATACAATAGTTTGACATTAATATAAAGTACTATTAAAATGTAGGTACATCAATTGATTGGGCTAAAGGTAAAGCGAAAATCAAATATGTATTTGCAATTGAATTGAGAGATAATGGATTAAATGGATTTACTTTGCCCACATCTGAAATAATACCTACAGGACAAGAGGCATTATGTGCTATATCTGTAATAGTTGATCAATTTTCATCAACTAGTTCTATACAAACAACAAATACATATTTGGTTTATTTCTGCATAAAATTAATGTTTATATTGACATTTAATGATTGTAAAAATTACATATTTTGAATTAATAGAAAAATATTTTATCCAAACAATTTTTTTAAGGATCTATGAGATGCATATAATGAGGTTAAATATTAGAAAAAATATTTTTTTGGTTAAGTATTAAAAAAATACACTAATTTACTCTACTTTAATTATTTTTATCATAAAAAATAAAATAATATAAGTTATTACCTGATTCATTCAATGTCTTTATCAATGCTGTTGTGAAAATTTTCAAGTACTTTTTATTCAAAATAGTCGGAGTACACTTAGTGAAACATCGAGCCAAAAATGCAACAGACTCGGCTTTAACAGATGGATTTTTATTTTCTATTGCTGTTAAAATATCTTCGTGTATAGACTCTAAAGTCATCTAAAACAGTAAAGTATAGACTTTAAAACAAGAGTTGACACAGATATCCAGTGAACCAAATCTAGCCCATGGTGGGTAAGAATATTTACACCAAAGTTGTTTTTATTTTTTATTTCGATTATTGTCTCTGATAATCTAGAGAAACTTGCTTCATTGTCCGTGCAAAATTGATGTTTGATTTACTAATCAGATATCAGAGAGTATTTAAATTTAAAAAAACACAGCACAGTGGGGTGGCGGCACAGTAGGGTCGTGGCATAGTTGGGTCCAGTATAGATGATATCTGATAGTGATTAAAATCACTATCATAAAAAACGCTTCGATGCAAATCTGTAGATAGTGTTTAATTTAAAAAAAAAAATTTGTCAAAAAAGTTGGTCAAATGAGAGCTGAGAAAATAAATGATAGCTACAAAAAAAAACCACATAGTAAAATAATATTAATATGAATTTCTTCTCACGAGAGGAGACTACAGTAATGGAATCCTTGATATTTATTGAAGTTATTGAATCTAAATGAGATAAAAATCAAATAAGTTTTTGTAAAACAGTAGCTATTTTAAATCCCCCCCAATGAGCAGGTTAAGTGTTAGATTTTCAAAAAAATGATATCAAATGAAAGGTAAATATCTAAGGTTTTAGTATAAAAAAAAATTATGTTGATTTGTTGATTTTTCAAAAAGTTATGGAAGTTTTAAGAAAAAAAAGTGAAAAAATTTCGAAAATTAGCGATTTTTAAATTTGTAATTTTTTTGGAGATTTCCCCTATTTGCGGGGAACGAGGGCAAATTATTTAATTTTTAAGGGTAATGTCTTCAACTAGATACGATTTGTGATCTTTTGACGTATTGTTGAAAGAAAACGGTCCAGTGAGAGCTGAGAATAGTGGCAACAGACATTAAAAAAAAAAAAACACACCATAGTAAAATTAATACCTTCTCAGCTTCGCATCGAAGCTAAAAATTTCATAAAAGGTTTATATAATATTTATTGTTAATATAAATAACATTTCTTGATTATTTTTAATTTTTTTTGTTTTCTGATTCTCGAAAAGTTGATTTTTAATCATCTGGATTTCCATAAAAAATAATTCCCTATTAATGCTTTAAGTAATAATAATAATTTAATATTTATGTTAAATGAGGTCAAATTTAATATTATTAGTTTAAAATACATTTTATTAAAAATGCCATGAAATTTGAATATGATAAATTAATTTACTGAAATCAATAAAGCTATAGTAATTAAGATAAATAATCAACAATTAATATAATTAGAATAATCTATTGAGGCAAAACACAGAAAGTTAACTATTAATTAATAATTACTAATTAACTTACACTCAGATAAATGGCATCAACAGCTTCTCTTAAAGGTAGAACTACATTTTGCTTTTTTTCCTTAAATTTTTCGAGTAATGCTGGTAAACAAGCTGAAGCATAGGTTTCAAAACGTTTTTTTAAACCATTTGCTAACATAGCCATACATTTAGATGCTATTCCAACTATAATTACATTACTATCCTTAGTTATGACCTTTAAATTACAAAATAAATAAATAAAATATTAAATTATACAAAGAAAATCTTTTACTTTTTTTAACGCTCTAACTAAATCACCATATTCTCCACTTTCTAATTTAGGAGCTTTTGATAATATTCCTTCAAGCATATCAATTGCTTCTTTGCGCTCTTGCCATTTTTTGGCTTCAATTTTTTCATAAAAATCTTTATTCAGTTGGCCAAGTATGTTTACAGGGTCAAGATGTTCTTCTAGATCATCAACTTCATTATTATCTTCATCAATAACAACTTCTATTGGATAATATTATATTAAATTACTAAACATATATATTTAGACTGGATCAAAAAAAGTCGATCTTGAAAATTCTAATGAGAACTTTATTATATACATTAAAATAGACATTTTGTGAAGATTTGAAATTTTAAAAAAAAATTTTACTGGTTGCTTAACGTGTTTTTAGTTTTTTTAACAAAAATAGTCCAAAAAACAACCTTTGTTATTCAATTTATAGTCAATTATTATGATAACTATATCAAAATAGTTTGATTTTTACTGTAGAATTCAAATTTTTAAGTCAAAAATTGATAATGTGGATAAGATAATTAATATATTATATGGCATATTTCTAGTAGGTCTCAAGCTAAAATTTTTTTTTTTTTTTTGCAGTTTGACTGATTTTTATGTATATTTTAAGTAGAAAAAAATTATTTTCTAATCTTAAAAACTTATAACTTTTTTAAAAAATAAAGTGTAAGCTAAAATATATGATATTCTTGAAAATATTTATCATTAAATACTTTTCTATTTTTTTTTATCAAACAATTCATTTAAATTAAATATAATAAATAGCACAAGAAAACAAATTTATGTTATGATAAAATCATATATCAGTATAAATTAAATTAAAAAATATGAAAAATCAGCAAACCCATGTGAAGTTTACTAGATTTTAATAATAAAATTTTGAACATTTTATAGTTTTATTTAAATAATTTTTTACCATCATTTTATTTTTTGCGGTCATTATAATATTAGGTAAAAAAAATTAATAACATATAGTTTTAATAAAATTAATTTTTAATATGAATATAACTATATCATAGTATAATTATTTTAAAACTAATATAGTTTCAATATAAACTGTAATTAAAGCCATAACATTTCATTTTTTTAAGTAATCGCTATCAACTTTTTACTTAAAATTTTAAAACTAAAAAATTTTTATTCTACAGTAAAAATCAAACTAGTTTAATATTTTAATTATAATATTAAACTAAAAATTGAATATTAGATGTAGTTTGTTATTTTGGATTATTTTTAATCAAAATACTAAAAACACGTTAAACAACCAGAAAATTTTTTTTTAAAAATTTCAAATCTTCACAAAATGTTATTTTAATATATATAATGAAGTTATAATGGTTCCTATTAAGATTTTGAAGATCGACTTTTTTTGATACACCCTAATATATATAACATATGAAAACAGTTTAATAATTAATTGATGTAAGATATATTTCATTAATATAAATTTTTCAAATTATTAAAAAAATAATTTATATGTATTAATAGTACCTCCATTAGAAGCAATAGCTTCTTCTTTTTTAGCTACTAGTTCTTGTTGCGAACGTAAATATCGGGTTGGATGAGGTTTTACATCATTAATTTTTTCGAATTCCACCTCTAACTCTTGCATCTAAAAATATATATTTATTATAATGATTAACTCATCTAGTTGAATAAATGACTAGCCAATAATATTTGAATAATTTCTTGCAAGTGTCTGGGTGAAAAATTAAATGTTACTAAAGAAGAAAATATATGACACTTTTTTAACTTCGATACGAAGCTGAGAAGGTATTAATTTTACGATGATGTGTTTATTTTTTTGTTTTGTGCCTGTCACTACTTTTTCTCAGTTCTCACTTGACCAATTTTTCAAAAACGATATGTCAAAAGATCATAACTAGTCAAAGAAATTACCCTCAAAAATTGAAAATTTTGCCCTCATTCCCCTAAAATAATGAAAATCTTCCAAAAGTTACGATTTTTAAAATTGGTAATTTTCGACATTTTTTAAACTTTTTTTTCTAAAAATTGCCATAACTTATTGAAAAATGAACAAATCCAAATAATTATTTTTTATATAAGTTAGAATATTACTAATTATTATTTTTGTTATTATTATTATAATTACTTGAACTGGTTTAAGATTAGCCAAATGTGTTCTAACAGGGGTAGGACCAATCCATGAGTATAATTCAATAGCCAATAGTTTTGCTTCATCTCTTACACTTTTATCGCGGTCTTCTAACAACGACTGTAATTTTTTTAATATTGGTTTAATATTAAGCACTTTGATTCCAAATTCCCTGAAAGTAATTAAATGATAGTCTTTTATTATTAATTATTTTTATTAAAAATTTTAATTATGTATGCAACTCATCTATAAGCAATGTAAACAATTTATACAGAGATAAAAAATTTAATAAAATCATTTTTGTTATATTTTTAATTAACAAAAAATATTTAATGTGACTATAACAATATTAAAAATAAACCATAAAGTTAATAAATAAATTATAATCATCATAACAAGAGCTTCTTATTTTGTAAATTTTTAAAAATTTTTCATCCCTCTTTCAATAGTCAATGAATAATACAATAAGTTAATTTGTCTCACAATCAATTTTGATATTGGAAAAATTTGCTAAGAAGTAGAGCTAATAACATATACCCAAAAATATGAATTATACTTAACACCAGTGCATGTTCCCCAATCTCCAAAAAAATAATTGTGCTGAATCGTATTGTACCCAAATGTTAATAAGATTTTTGTATTACACCATACACCATTGCTTTGGAGTGCCTTAGTTAAATAGGTACTTAGTGTAATCAATGATATTTTAACATTCCTTAGAGAAAAAATGATTAATAGAAATTTTGAGAAAGTTGTATTTTTATAGTTCAACCAAATGTTGTTTAAATAATAAATAATATAAAATTTTAATATAATTAATGATTTAATTGTTTAATTTTTCATGGAGGAGAAACTTTTTTTTTTGTAAAAAAAAATTATTTGGAATACTTTTTAGTAATAGTATTTAAATATGTTGTATTCTTAATACATTTAATCTACTGTATTTAAATACATATTATCAAAAAATTTTAAAAGTATTTTCAATGAGCCTATAAATAAAACTAATAATGTTTACTTGATAGCAAGAGTAGCAGCTTTGATACAAGTAGATACAATTTTTGGAAATTTATGATCCAATCCTTTGATTAGTTCTTCAATTACAATATCTTGTTTCTCGATTTCTATGTACATAAGAGTGATTTGAATAGCAATATCTTTGGTTTTAGCTTTTGGAGCTCCAAAACATTTAGTTATTAATCCTGTCATAACATCTCCAACAGTACTGTAACAAAAGTTCACAAAAAATATATTAACAAAACTTTTTACAATTAAACAAAGTAATGAACATGAAACTCACCGTGCAGCAGTTCCAGAATTTTCTACAAAAACTAATGTTGCTTCAAGACCTTTTTCTTGAGCAACAGCATTACTGTCAACTACAATTTTTTTTACAATTCCTGTGAATTTATTCCATTCTGGAGATTTTTCATCAAGTTGGCCAAAAACTTTAATAGCTTCTTCATAACCACTTATCCTAGCTTTCCATAACTGTATTTTAAAATAATCAATGATTATAATATAAAATGCAGAATTTTCATGATTAAAATATGATTTAAAATAGTTACTTTATGAATGCATCTTTCTTCAATTGATAATTTAGTATAGGAAGTATCTTCTTCAGCAGCCATTTTGCCATAAATTACATGTATTATTAAATAAAATGTATTTTAAGAAACTTACAGAGATTTTAAATTATCGCTTATATAATCTAAAAAATAAAAGGTAAAAATGTTTCAAAAATATATCAACATTTTTAACACAATTATCACATAATTTTTTCAATTAAAAACCACAAAATTTGATAATTATTATTGTGAAGTATTGAAGAATACTAAAAAGAAATATAATTATACAATAAAATAAAAAAGATTACTTTGCAGTGATTATCAGTCAAATAAGAGTAGGTTGAAAATAACTGTACTAACCACCTATACATTGATAATAACAATATCTGAGTGAAAGGAATCAGCAAGTTCTTTATTAGGATATGACCTACCAACTTAACCAACACTCTATTTTTTTAAAAAAGGTTAAAATCATCTGAACATTTTATAAATGATTATAGATTGAACTAAATATAATCTTTTTCATCTATAAAACTAGTTGTATCATTGTAAATGCAGAGTATACAAACAACAATTAAAAAGTCAAATTAATAATTTATTTTTAGGAAGAGTATCACAGAATTAAATAAGATATAACAGTTAATTAAAGGAATCCTTGGCTTTGTGTACATAAATAAAAAAACTTACACTAATGTTTCTCAATCAATTATGTAGGGAAAAGTAACACTTTTAAGAAAACTCTTTTTATAAAAAAAATATAATTATTATTCACATTAAATGGAATTTGATTTGTTTAATAAACAAAATATTTTTATAATTTTTTAATTTCAAATAAAAAATGTATATATAATTACCATAGATTATTAAGAGTGGCAAGAAAATTGCTCAAGCATTACAAGTAAATTTCCCAAATATAAATGTAGCATGGGTAGATCAAGACAATTTTTTTTTGGTTAGGGGTAGGGTATTTTATAATTTTTGTTAAAGTGAGACCTATTTTTCAAAAAGATCTTTTTTAGAAAATAATTTTATGAGGACATTGCTGTCGTGTCCTCTTTTTTTCCATACC
This sequence comes from Daktulosphaira vitifoliae, assembly GCF_025091365.1. Classification (NCBI taxonomy): domain Eukaryota; kingdom Metazoa; phylum Arthropoda; class Insecta; order Hemiptera; family Phylloxeridae; genus Daktulosphaira; species Daktulosphaira vitifoliae. The sequence continues at coordinate 44,455,536 of NW_026099574.1, forward strand.
TGAAAGGTGATCATTTAGATTTAGAAGGAATGAGAACTGCTGCTTTATATTTCTCAAAAATCATTTAAATTTAATAATTATTTTTGTACACCTGAGATCTATAATGATAAATACCAAAGAATTTAATACATAATTTATTGATAATTTTTATGTTTCTTACTTTTTTCTTTTTTGATATATTTACATAATCTAGAATATAAGAAAAAAATTGAATTCCAAGGATATTTGATAAAAAAATAAGTGAATTAGTCGCCCTAAAATTTATATCCCACTTATAAGATATCTATACACCTAATCCTCATTAAAAAGATATTAAACACAATGTGTTTTAATATTAACATAATCAATTAGTATACAATTATAGAATGGATTTCTTAATAAAATTGTCATGATTTAACTAATGGTGTAACACATTATACATATACGTTTATGAAATAAGCAACAAAAAATAGTTTAAACCACAACTTTATCCCGAAAATTTTCAAACTATTAATTAAAATTCAACATAGGACTGAAAAAATAACTAATCAATAGTTTTACCTTTCAACAACAATACGATTTCAAATTAAAAAACTAAATACATTTTAAAAATATTTTATAATAGCAAATTTAGAATAATTAAAAAGTTTTCAAAAACAGTAAATTTAATTGCATTCAATATAACAGCAATAGAAAAACGTTTTAATATGATGTATGATATTAAACTGTGTTTTATCAGCAACTACGCGAATTAACGATTTTCTTCTATTGGCGCAGTTCAAACTACTGTCAACAATTTGAATGCAAAGAACACAATAAAGAAACATATGACTCATCTCAAGGACTCTATGATGTGCTTGTGCATATTCTTTGGACATTTTTAATTCTTCAACCTATCATTACAAAATAATCATTGATATTTTTACTGATTTAACAACAACTGCCCTCTGATATTTATCTAATATTAGTAGTAATCGTTGAATTCATAATTTTTTGTAAGTTATTCTAATATATGATGATTTATTTCCCTTTAAATCATCAATTTAGTGATAACACTTATCACGTAAATTCAATAATGATAATTAAGTAAAATAAATATTATGAAAACAAACGATATGTATATGTCATAAAACATTTTACAACTCTTAATCAAGGTTAATAAAAATAAATTAGGCCTTCGTCGAGAGCTAAACATTTTCTTAAACACTAATGATTCAATACTTTAATTTATAAATTTGTACTTCTACAATTATGATACACATTTAACACCAAGTTAACGACATATACAGCTACTTAATCAACTTCTTATTAAATTTAATATATTAATAAGTATTTATTCATATATTATACTTATAAATCATGAAACTTGTAATCAGGGTATAATTAAGTAAATAAGATTTGATTTTCTTTTAGAATAATTCAACAATTCCTTTTAAAAATTAAACACTATATGCAGATATGCCTTGTGCGTTTTTTATGATAACGATTTCATAAATGTCATAAGTCATCTATACTAGTTCCCTACTATGTTGCGTCCCCACTGTGCTGATTATATGGAATATTTCATTGTAAAACTTACTGTTCTCATAATAAAAAAAAATTTAAAAAACCTATTCTTTCAAAATGTTTATTATTTAGAAATCAAATATTGGATTTACGAAAAAAATGATGACTAAAATTGCATAGATTGTATGTGTTCACATCATTTTATATTATGTAATATAAACAATTTATGAGATAAGTAGAAAAAATACAAAAACTGTCCTCATTGATCGAATTTCACTTCAATGTGGCGGCACAGAAAGGGATTGTGTTAGAAGGTTCAAATTTTCAGAGAATTATTATTTCACGACTCTTACAAAAAATAGGGAATACACATTTTGAATTGTTTTTTTTTTTTTGGCCGCCCATATAAGTATATTGTGCTTTAATATAAGCATAACAGTCATGAAACAAATATTGTAATGTGGGAAAGAGAGCAACTCAGGTGTCTAATTCATATAAATATTCCAATTCTTCATGGAATAAAGTGAAATAACACGAATGAGTAAAAACAAATTGTTCAAATATGAATGTAAATTTTTCTTTTGAAATATGAAAAAAACGTCCCTGATTATGTTTAATGTGCAAATAAAGCTTTGGTCTATCATGAATTTTACATTGATAGTAAATCTTTATTTATATTTTTTATGTTTAATCGAATGTGGAATGATAATACTAAGGAGTAAAGATACAGATAATAAATGTTTAGTTTGATGTAAGTTGTAAAAATGATTTTATACTCTCAGGACATAGATACTACAAAAATTTCCACTATTTATTCATTTATTATATTTAAAGTGGGTATAGGCCAATTACATAGTATATTAGAAACATTCATAACAAATAAAAACTTTAATATTTTTACATTTAAAATTTTATAAGAAATTACACTATGTTTTAAAAAATATTTTTTTTTAAATATAAGCAAAAAAATGTTCAGCTCAATTATATTATATTATATTTTTAATCAATAATTAAATTCATCAAGTACTTGCCTAGTTAAAATATTCTTTGCTAGGCTTTATTATTTTATTGTTGAACAATGAATACAAATTTTAGTAAGTTAATTAATTAATAACGCAAAGTATGGTTACTAGATGGCAGTTATTGACAAAAAACACCTGGACAAAAAATATTGACCGACCTTATGAATCATGCGCTCTCTTTGAGATCACTATACATATTCGTAGGCGGCATTCAATACTGTGCGATTTTTTCAATAAAAATCGTACATCCGTTGCTTAAATTAACATTGATCATAATAAATCTTATATATTACACCAGAAACCATTTATACAGAAAAAAAAAATTAGAGATTGTATTTTAATTCTATAGTTATTAATACTTTAATGAACAGGTGTGAACCCACGTACATTACGACTGTACCATAACACGTACGTTTTGTTCTCTACTACCAGCATTTCCTGTGGTCCAGTAGTATTTCCTGCATACGTTCAGTGTTAAATCAAGGCTTCTATTTGAATTAACGTTCATCTATACGATTGTGCAGTAGAACTAAACGAATTTCAATAAATAGTATACTATTCAATAAAATTTATAATTGGAATCAAATTTTAATTAGAACATTGTTAAAATAAAAATTGCCATATTTTGATCCGTAAGTATTAAAAATTATATGTTGAATAAAATGAATATGTAGAAAATGTATTGCAAATTAATCTTTGTTCACGTTTTGATTTTAAAATATTATGTAACATTATATTTATAGCACAATAAATCATTAGTGTGGTATAGTCGATTTTCTTATTTTTCAATTTATATTAATCAAAAAATGATGTACTTTTTGTAGCGGTTTTATATTTCATTAGTAAAATATTTACGATGATTTGAAAATACAAATTATTTAATCCACGAGTATAGTAGATTTTGTAAATCTAAGTTTAAATTTTAAAATCAAACTCAAAACTAATAAACGCATTAAGCGTGAACTAAAAATTTTAAGACTACCAGTATTATAAATAGGTTTAATTTATCGCAAAGCGTTAATTCTATCTGTCAAATTTAATGGTGACTGACTAGAGAAGATAAAATAAGGAATGAACATATAAGAGGGAGTAGTATAGGTGTCAATTGTAGATAAGATGATAAAAAATAGACTTAGATGGTTTGGTTATGTTATGAGAAGAGAGGAATCGGAAGCTGTAAGAACAGTTATAGAAGTGAATGTTGAAGGAAGAACACGTAGAGGAAGACCAAAAAAGGGATGTTATGGAATGCGATATGAGAACTATTGACGTGTGCGTACACGATCGGGGAAAATGTGTCAAGTGGAGATTTAGGATAAGGGTAGCCGATACAAAGTAGTTGGGATAAAGGCAACAAAAAAGAAACAGAAAGATGAAGTTATTTACTAACACTTATAGAAATAATTGTAATAACTTGATGGTGCAAATTAATGTTTCCCTAAGCCGCACACCACGTTATCAAACAAAAGGGTAACTAAATCTAAATTATGATTGCTCATAGCCAAGTGTTAAGGTCATAGGCTTAAATTTATGAATAAATATAGAGGGAATATTTTTTTCTCTACCCTAATTTTTTTATATAAATTTACACATAATTTTCTTAACATTTTTGGATGACTCTTTTTTTTATCGAACAAAATATTTCAGTAGTAATAAAATACGAACTGTCCCTGGATATTGAAACTGTTTATTTGTTGCTGTCGATAATAAAGCTCCATCCATTTCTCCGAAGTGACATAAATTATATTATAAAATCTATTTTGGACTTTCTTATAGTGGAAAATTTTCATATGAAAATCCTTCTCCTAAGACAAAGCATTAAGATTACATTAGTATGAAATCAAAATATTTTTTTTACTTTTGTCTTATGGTGTTTTTCGTTGAAATTTTGTTGCTATTTATGTAGATCATAATGTTATATCGAAAAGTAATTGTTTGTTTTCAAACATTTGAATAAAACAATTTGATAAAACAGTTTCAAAATATTGATCTTAATTTTAGTATAAGAAAAGTATAGTATATAGTCGGAAAAATCGTTTTTATTTAAGTTGACTAGAAAATTAATTTTTTATTATTAACAATAAAGAACAGAATTTTTCAGTAAATTAATAATGATCATAGGCGGAATTAAAATGAAAATTTAATTCAATGAAAGCTAAGAGTAGCAGGCACGTAGATATGGGTGGGCCTGTCCCCCCTTAGATTTAATGTGACCCAGGGCCGGCCCCCCAAATTTAAAATTCAATTATTTTTACGAATTATCAAAAACGTGCTAAGCCTTATATACATTGAAATTATTATTAATTTGTGATTACTATTGGGTTATACAGTAATTATTATGGCTGTATTTTCATTTTTATATTCATAGAAAACGTAATTTGAAAAAGATAACGTTCTAGACGTAATAATAAACGGAATAGCAGTTACTCCAAATGTAGTTATAGGTAAATTTTTTTTAACTCTGGTCCAACAAATGATAACAAACTACCAAGTATCTGCATTGAGTATAATCTAGTTGATTACAAAATTCGATAGAGTAATACTCTATGAAATATTTTTTGATAAATCTTATCTTTAATCTGTTTCTTTTTTTATAATTTAGTAGTTATAATAGGTAATTTATTTGTTTTTGTTACTTTGTTATTTGCGTGCTCTAAATAATAGCAATAAAATATGAATAAAAAAAAGGCAGGAATTGTTTTTAATTTTAAATTAAATAAATTTTACATTGTTTATAATTTATATTTATTTTAAAAATTATTTATAACTTATTTGTTATTAATATTTAGGTATAAATTATTTTTTCTTAATAGCTTAAAAGTTGAAAAATTAAATCAGCTTATGTTAACATCATTATTTTATTTATTTTTCACAATATGAAAAATTCATCCCGATAGTGAAGATGAAAGTATTTTTTTTTTTTAATTATAGGTACTATCCATTTTTTATAATACTATAATAATTAGTATACTTCATACGAAAACAATTTGTTTTTAACCAACCAATGGTAAAATTTTGAACTTGTAAGATTCATAGTATGGGGATACTGTCTAAGGAGGAATGGAGGGAGCTCCCCCACAAGCTTTTCATGGGAAACAAATTATGGAAAATGATACAAGGGCCCAAAATTGTTGGCCCCCCCAATAAACATTATCTGGCTACGTGCCTGAAGAGTAGAAAATAAATTTTGCCCACAAATACTTCCAAAATTTTTATCAGGTCATATTTGATAGGGATTTAAGAGAATTGTATTTACTTTTAATAGCTGAGCGTAGATGATGTCAAATGGAAGTTTAGGATAAGGGTGGCTGACCCCAAGTAGTTGGAATTAAGACGAGGAAAAAGAAGAAGAAGATAAATACTTTAAATATAATTAAATACTATAACATCTAGATACATATCGTAACTTCTTTTCACATACTTTAACCCAAATATTAGGGGTCGGCCAACTGTATTTTAAAGCTCCACTTAACACAATCCGCCACATCATCTATACATACACCAGCAGCCCTATCACCCCCTAATTATATCTGATAATTATAATTTTAACAAGTAAAAAATGTTATCAGTCTCATTTCAGGAGTTCAGATTGGGGAGGTAACCTTCAATTTATAGTTATTTATGAAGAATATGTTTAGTAACATTAAAAATTTAAACATTAAGATTTGATAATAATTTAAAAAATCACACTTTAAAAATAAAGTAAAAGTACTATTATTTATAATGACTAAGTAATAACAAAAGAAAATGGATAAATTAATAATAAAAATTACTAACTTTTTTATTAAAATTAACAATAATCAAAAAATATTAACGTACTTTTTTTAAATAATGTACAAATGAGGATTGATATGACCAATATTACTTTTTTCCGATATTTACTGCATATATTAAACTAAAGTATTTTTAATCGATTTTCAATAAATTTCCGAAAAAAATTTTTTTTTCTTATTTATTGTTGGGTATTATGTGAAATTATATTTTTAAATTTCTAACGAAAAAAAAATAATCTTATATCATAAAAAACAAATAATTTTGTTTATTTCTATTGAATTAGAATGTCAAAAAAATTTCTGATATATAATGAAATATCTTTTTTTTTTTATATAGAAAAAAGTTAGAGAAATTGAACCTGTAATCTTATTAATTAAAAAAGTTTATTGTGGCTATCGCAATATCTCGACGAAGAGGACGTAATGGACTGTGTGCATTTGGTACCGCCTTGGTTAGACACTGGATAACTAGTTTTTTGCTAGGATCATTATTTGCTTCTATAATTATCTACTACACAATTTTAAATCAAAATGGTAATAATTACTCAAAAATTATTTTAAAAGTAACAAATATTTATTTATTTTTAATTTTAGCTCAGTTATCATACGTAGAAAATAAACATTTTGAAGTTCTTGAATTTCGAGGCCAAGAGTCAACTTCAGAAGCAATGGAAAAAGAGTTACGACTTTTAAGAAGACAGCTAAGCATGACTCAAAATCACTTACTAGCTGCTATGAAAACGTCTCTTTTTCCAGTATCACCAACAGAATCACCTCGGAATTCAAACACTCAACCACCGTGTTCAATAAAAAAAGTAACGAAAAGATATCGCACATATACCCAACTTAATTATCATTTAAAGTTTTATTATTTGATAATAAATATTTACAACAATTGTTTTGATAATTGTAATATATATTAGAGATGGAACGTTTAGTTCATATCTGTGAATAGTTCATTCAAGTGAATAGTTCAAATGAACTATTCTTAAGTTCACTAATTTTATTGATCATACTGATATTGTTTGGCAATGAACTATTCATTTATTAGTACATATTAGTACAGCAGTACATAGTTCAGTAGTAATTCACACTATTTATGGGCATTTAAGTTATAAACTAACCTTATACCTTAACCTGAACATCATAAACTAAGAAAAAATTATTACCAATACCCTCATGGCTCATGTTATCATTATCACCTAATCCAAGGAGGATATATTGACCAGTAGTTCTAAGTTAAATCAGAAATCTGATCTAATATTTGTACATTGTATGAATTTATTTTATTGTTAAACTGTTAAGAACCGTGTAACATTTTAACAATATAATTTATTTGTTAACTAATTGTAAACAGCTATTAACCATTTACAGGACGAACCACAGAGAATTTTTAAAGAAGTTCGCGAACCATTTCATTTATACATTGCTACCAATTTTTTTCGAACTGTGAACTGTTAAGTTACAGGTACTGAAACAGTTCAGAATAGTTCATCAAAGTGAATAGTTCAAATGAACTATTCGTTCATGAACTTAACATCTCTAATATACATAAGATAACCAACTCAATAATTTAATAAAAATAGTCTTCTGTATATATTATTATGTTTACTAAATATTATATAGAAATTAAATCTTTCGGAACACTTAATTTATAATTTAGCTTATTTACGATTAAATTCTTATTTATAATTTGTCATGTCAGATTAAAATCTACTTCATTCATAAGTTTTATTTTTTTAATAAAACGTGAATTATTATTGATTTTTCATATTTTAGTAAATAAAGTCTGATTTTTATATTATATGCAATGATTATTTATTAAAATAAAATAATAAATTATGAATAAAAATAAATCTGAAGTATAATAATATAAAAATATTAACTACTTGTATTGGTTAAAAACCATCAACATTTTTTACTTTTGTTATTAGTTTAAAAATAACTATAGGTTTTTTTAAATCGTCACTATTATTTTAGGATGTAGAAACTTTGAGCAAATGTGAAATTATTGAAGTTGGAATTGTGTGTGCTGGCTACAACTCCACTCGCTCAGTTGTGACTCTCATCAAATCTATTTTGTTTTATCGAAAAAATCCTTTAAGGTTTCATTTTATAGTTGATGCTGTATCCAAGAAAATACTAAAAACTTTATTTAACACGTGGAAAATACCTCAACGTATGAAAAATATTCATTCATTATACATCACATCATAACTGCATAAAAATTTTATGAAGTTTACTAACCGATCTAAAACCCTACCTTGATATTTTAAATTAAAAAGTACTTTACCACTTTAAAACTTGGGAAAACATATTTCTTACTATTTTTATAATTATTCATTGAAAAAAATGAATTCTAGAGCAAAATCAGGTATTAAATTGTAACAAAAATGGAAAAACTTAATTCAAATATTATTTATTTCTTGAGATAAGATTTATTTACATTATTTGCAAAAAATAGCGGTTAAATGATTTTGCCATGAGAGGGAATGAAAAACCTTTATGATCAAAAATTCGTGGGTACTCTAATCTCATATCTCAGAGTTTTTTTATTTGTATTAATTATATCAGGATATTAATAAGAACTTATAAATTTATATAAAAGGCTTTCTTTTTATTAAGTTTTCAAAATATATAATATTAAAATATCTATCCACTTAATCCCTTTTCCATAAGATTGGCCCTTGATATTTAATATGTGCTCCTGCTAAAAGTAAATTTATAGTGCATAATGTACACAAAAAAATATATTTCAAACTGGTTCAAGTTGAAAGGTCGCGCCTTACCTTAATTATAATTTATCTCTCATAAAAAGCTTAATATTTTAATTTACTCAAACAAAAACTAATTATTGTTTCATTTAATCGTCGTTATTGCGGAGCTGAACACAGTGTTATAATTATAATTTAGAAAAAATCATAGCCATTAATAATAAGAATTTAGTTCATAAAGTATTTATTAAATAAGAATAAATATTTTCTATATATTTTAGTGGAGATAGAGTTTTATCCAGCTGAAAAAATTGTGAAAGAAGTATCATGGATAAATAATAAACATTATTCAGGCGTTTATGGTCTAATGAAACTTTGTTTAACTGAAGTTTTTCCCAAAACTATAAATCAAATACTTGTATTGGATACAGATATCACTTTTGCTACAGATATTTCTCAATTATGGATGAAATTCAAACAATTTAAAAAAGAACAGGTCAATAATTTATAAGTATTTTTAGTCTTCTAGTTTATAAGTACTTTTATGACACTTGTATATTTGATTAGGTTCAATATCTGTAAATTAGTGAATAACTCTTTAACCTTTATTTCAGGCATTAGGTTTAGTTGAAAATCAAAGTGACTGGTATCTTGGGAAATTATGGAAAAAACTTAAACCATGGCCAGCACTTGGTCGAGGGTAAGAATATCAACTAAATACTACATCTTCTATAAAGATAAATGCATATGTATCTTTTTTTAGTTATAATACAGGTGTTATTTTAATGGACTTACAAAAATTACGTTTAATAGATTGGAACAGTTTATGGAGATCAGTTGCTATTAAAACTTTAGTAACTCATTATTGGACAAGTTTAGCGGATCAAGATGTTTTTAACACAATAATTAAAGAACATCATGAACTACTATATCCTTTACCGTGTCAATGGAATGTACAACTTAGTGATAATACTAGAAGTGAATTGTGTTATGCCGAAGTTGTTGAGCTTAAAGTAAGTTTTTATTCGATTTTTTAGGGGTAATGATAAAAGTTGAACTCCGTTGTATTTATTCTATTAATCTCAATTTTTATTGAAATATTTAACTCACAATGTATAAAAAGTTGAACATTTTATAGGTCATTCACTGGAATTCACCAAAAAAACTTAAAGTCAAGAATAAACATGTTGAATTTTTTAGAAATTTATATCTTACGTTTTTAGAATATGATGGAAATTTACTACAAAGGGAACTTTTTGGTTGCAACTATTCGTCTATAATACAAGACGTTCCAGAAGTGAGTTTGATGATAATACTATATTTAATTGTAGAGCACTTTATCAAAAATATGTTCTTAGATTTTTCTGACAATTTAATTTGAACTTTAAAAATATTGGTATCATTCAAATATTTATTTTCAATGAATATTGACCATTTACACAGTTTAAACAATATTTAACGGAAGTAACATTTAAATACATCCTCACTAAAAAAATGTTGCTACAAAACAATATTTATAATTTATTTATTTTCGAACAAAATTTGAGGGGCTTAGTTATCTAAATATTGACAGACTGCACTGATAAATAAATATATTCTCCAGTTTACTTAAGAGAGTCGATTTTAAAAATTACATTTAAATATAATTTTTTAGATTAGCGAAGATGATTTGTGTTACGAATTTAGAAGAGCTGGAATAACAAGTTTAAGAACGCATTTATATTTTTTGGAATTTGATTATCAAGCTTCTTTAGATGATTGTGATATTACACTTGTTGCTCAATTGTCAATGGACCGTCTCCAAATGGTAGAAATGTTATGCGAGTATTGGGACGGTAAGTTTTTTTTATTTATTTTTTAAATTTTGAATACGATATTATATTATAAAATTATAGGTCCCATAAGTCTAAGCCTTTATATGTCAGATGCCGAAGCTCAACAATTCTTAAGTTATGCTCAAAATTCAGATGTTCTTAAAAATAGAAAGAATATTGGTTATCATATTGTATACAAAGAAGGGGTATGAAAATTAAATATAACTATAAAACTACAAAATTAATGTTTAACAAATGAATTATTTCAGGACTTTTATCCTATAAATTTATTAAGAAACGTTGCTTTAAAAAATGTTGTGACACCTTATGTATTTTTGTCAGACATAGATTTTTTACCAATGATGGGTCTTTATACATACTTAAAGAAATACATATTCATAATGAATATAAAATCATCAGACAAGGTACATTCACAATAAAAAATATCTTATTTCTTTAATTAATATGGCTATTATATTCCCGAATAACATTCTAAATATATTTTAGGCATTGGTTGTACCAGCGTTTGAAACTCAAAGATATCGAACTGCGTTTCCACAAACTAAAGCAGATATTCTAAGAATGTTAGATGATGGTGCTTTATTTTCTTTTAGATATCATGTGTGGCCAAAAGGTCATGCTGCCACAAATTACGCTAAATGGAAAGGTTCCACGGTACCGTATAAAGTAAGCTTTTCAGTAAAATTTATTTATTATTTATGTTATTATTAACTTTCATTTTAATTATTTGATAAAAGGTTTCATGGGAACCTGACTATGAACCATATGTAGTTGTGCGTAGTGATGTTCCCAAGTATGACACTCGATTTGTTGGTTTTGGTTGGAATAAAGTATCTCATATAATGGAACTGGAAGCCAGAGGATATACTTTTATTGTTCTGCCCAATGCGTTTATAATTCATATGCCTCATGCTCCAAGTTTTGATATTGCAAAATTTCGAGGGTCTTCACAATACAGAAGGTATGTATTCATTGATTGTAATCATTCCAAGTAAATTAATTAAGTAAATTATAAGTCGTAACATACTTAATTATACTAAAATTTTACTATGCTTAGGTGTTTGAAAGTTCTCAAAAATGAATTTATTGAAGATCTTCGAAATAGATTCTCAAGACAATTAAATCATACAGAAAGTTAATATTATAATGAATTTTTTAATACAGCAGAAGTGAAAGAATTAAAAATGCGCCAAGGAAAATATTGTGTTCAATTGATTTTAGAATTTTAATGTGTTAAATTATTATTTTTTGAGTCATTATTTATGAGTTATCTTTTAGAATGTTACTGAGATTTTTTGTAAAATGATTCAATTGTACTTCACTAATAATTATTTAAGTTCCTATATTGTGTTAATCTTATAAAATATATGTACAATTCCATTTTTTTAGATCTCCATGTGGTATTTATTTTAATGATATAAAATATTCCTTTTAACACAGGTGTTTAAATTACGATAATATTAATAAAAAAAATTAGTACCACGGTTTTTTTTAATGTAATGTTTGGCATATAAAAGTTACCAAAAGTAAGGCATCTATATATTGTGTTTTTTTAAGGAACTTGATTATAAACATTTCAGTGACAATAAATTTGTTTCTCAAATATGCCAAAATATTTTCTAGTAATTCAAAAAAATTTCGCTCAAAACATTTGTCTAAAATACTTATCATAATTAAATTTCGATACATCAACTTAAGATATATAGAAATTGGAAAAGTGAAAAATCTAACACTTATTTTATATTATTAACGTAAAATAAGTGTATAATATAAATTATTGAGACTATAAAAAATATTAATGCGAAAATCTATTGGACTTACTTAAATTAAAACTATAAATAATAAACTTGTATTTGAAGAATATTACAAAAAGTACTAATAATAATTATTATTGTACTGACTATTAATTTAAGACATTAAGTAACGTCATTAATGATATACTATGAAATTTAGATTTCTAAGTCAAAATTTTCTAATTTACAATACTCTTAAATTGGTATCATATAAATATATCAATAGTGACTTCTAATTCATATTTTTTTAGGTAAGTACACTATCCCTTTACTCTTTATAAAAACTGATAGCAGGTGTGTTTCATCTTAAAAACAAGCAGTTGTTCTCGTGCGCAGGGTATCCCAGCTGTCGGTGCATCTGGCACGGGCCGAGCAGCTGTACGATAGATATACTAAGCACCTATAATTTGGAAAACAAAATAGCAGCTTGCAAACGATGTTTTCAAAACATGTTTAAGATTTTAGCACTATTCTCAAAGATTGTAAAAAAACGAAAAAATGAATACATTTAAGTATGTTTATAAAATACCTACGGATTCTTTATAATTTTCCCATTTCTCCCAGCAACGTCATATCTTTAAAAGTTAATTTTTTTAGGAGAGAGATTATACAAATTAAAAGTGTATTAAAATAGTTAATTTCACTTGAGGGGCTAATAACACTTCTTGACACAACTGGGTCGTTAAATGTTCATGAAATTTTTTTTTTGATTTTGATAAATATTTTGACGCTGATTTTGAATATACGCTTAGTTTTTCTCTACTATCAATATTTTATTTACAACATGAATGTTTACTGTTTCTACATAAAATATAAAAAATAATAATAATTTTCTTCAACACTACTGAATCATTTTTATTTTATAGCGATGATATTTGTGCAAATGTTGAAATTATTGTGTAAAGTTTCAATTTTACAATGGACTTTTGAGATTGAATTTTACAGCACTTAAAAAAAAAGTAAAGCTGGACTCTTTTCTATAATTTTTTTTTATTGATGTTTATGTTGTTATATAGATAAAAAATGTTACGAGGATTCAAAAAAAAAACTAAATTATGCTTACTGTATCAATTTTAGTTGACATAGTCCCTATAAATGTGAACAAATATGTCTTAAATAAAGTAAAATAAGTTCAACAAATTAAGTCGAAAAAATCATATTAACTGCTATTTATTTTATTAAAAATCCCTTTACATTGCTAAATTTGATAAAAATAATAAAATATAGACTATTACAATAGTAAATACAATTAATATAAATTATTCTGAATAAAAAAATTACACTATTACTTTCTTATTTAGAATTTTTTTAAATTAATTTAGGGTACTAAACTTAAGAACATGGCAAAATATTTTATTAAGATATAGAAAAAATATATATAAGATATCAAGAAACATGGAACAAAGCCATTATAGGTTTAGTTGCTAATCAATCAAAAATAATTAATAATCTTAAATTTTCTAATTTTTTATACTAGTCTTATTCTTTTTCTTTATACTTTAAATCACTCAGTGTGTTGTTTTATTTTTTTTATGAAAAATTTTTACACGCATGAACAAACTGAATGTTTCTAAATTTTAGTTTTGTTCTTTTTTGTATCTTATTTTTCACCTAAAAATCAAAGCACCAATTTTTAACCACATATTTATATATACCTTGTCTACATGTAAACATTGAAAGTGTTAAAATGTAATTTTATATTTCACAAAATTGTAATATTTATATTATCAATAATTGTATTTTTATAATTGGCCCATACAATAAATTACAATTGTAAAGCAACTTTCAACTATTTTAAATTATCATAAAATGCAAAAGATCAATATGAATTAGGAAAATGCAATTCATACTAGTAATAGTAGTTAAAATAACTAGTTCAAGGATGATGAATTAGTTTCACCAGATGAAGATTTCGAAGTTCGAATTAACAAATTAAAACAAAGAAATCAAGTGCTCATACAATATCACTACATATGAAAAAAACAAATTAAAGAAATTTATTGGATTTTGACATTCATGACTTCTAAAGAATGTTACAATCTAACCAACTCAAAATGTGAATTCCAAAAACAGAAAAATTATAGATTTCTACATTGAATAGCACTTTTAAATTATTATTTACAAAACCAAATAGCAATACCTTAAAATTACGAAGGCAAAAATTCTGAACTTATATTTAATAACTATTATTATGTATGAAGAGAATAGGAGATGATTTTTCAGACAACATTATATATATATTTTTGCATCTGATATCAAAAATTAAAATTTTACCTAACATATTAGAAAAGTTAAGTTAATTTTTGGTTCATGCAATTTTTTTTTTCTAATTTTTGTACCAAAAGGAATAAAAATTCTACATTTTAAGCCTATATATTTTATAAATTAATATATAGAAATAATAATTTTATTTTGTCTCATTTGAAAATGTGTTATTTTTTTCAATTTAAATTATCACTCTCGCCAATAGGTGACATTATACTACTATAAACTCCAAAATATTAAAACATTATTTCTTATTATAAAAATGTAATATAAAACATTAATAATCATAATGAAAAGAATATAGATTATAATTTCTCCTTTCTTGTATCATTTACAGTATCCGAAATATTTTTAAATTAAATTTACAACATATTAATAAATTATAAATGAAAAAAAAGCGCTAAAGAAGAAAACTGGATTTTATAATGCACGCGTGTTATGCTAGTAATAAACCATCTGCTTAATCCTATTTGTTATGGTTTGATATAAACGGTCTGGTAGTACCTTCCATGTTGATCACTGGAGTAACGTAAAACGTGTTCAGTTTGAATTTTAGCGTTCAGGCGATAGCACCATGATTGCGACATTAGTGTTAGTTTTGTTAGGTCTGTTAGTAGCTCCTATCGGAGCTCAAATGAATGATTTAGATATAAACGATTTAAAAACGATAAAAAATCAACTAAATGTGCTTATGGAAAAAAGACAACAAGATTATGAACAAATGGAAAAGTCATTATTCCAATCACTTAGAAGAAACTTAGATCTTGTAGCTTTAAAAGAAGAAATTAAAATATTAAGGTGAGTAATAATTAACTTAAAAGTTACGTCAGTGTAATTCGCATAATTATACTTACTAATAATGTATTTTTATATTCCAATGAACTCTATACAGTTGTTAGTGTGTTCTACGAGCTTTATTATGTAATTGGTAGGTAAAGATAAAAAAATTATACATATAAATGAATGCTAATGCGAAATCATTTTATTTTGAAAAATAATTACTAGGTATCGTAATTTATGTAACAATTCAATGACTGTATAGTTGTCAAACTTTAGTCAGAATGAAAATATTTTCTATCGCCATTAGAACTAAGAATAGTCTTAAGATATTTAAGGCCGTCCTAATTCAAGAAGTTAATAAATTCTAGAACAAAATGTATTTTGTATATTTTGATACTGTCAATTTAAGAGTCCTCTTATGTTTTTATTTAACGTTTACAATCACTATATTAAAAAAATATAAGGTAATTAGTTGTCCACTAAAAATATTAAATTGAATATTAGCCAATAGATTTCTCCTAACACAATAATAATTTAGAGAATTTTTTTGAGCTTATTAATACTCAGTAATATTTATATCTCAATTTATATGTGGGTAAATATTTATTAGGTTCATCCCCCCATATTCTTGTAAAAGTACCAACTTTATTTCCTTAAATGGCTACTTAAATACTTATTTTACTAACTTAAATGTTAGATAATGACTCAATTAAGAAAATCACTGGTCGATAATAACTTTTAAACAAGTACTATGGAGATAAATTAAATATAGAGTGGAGGCGAGGTGCGGGTTGGGTTTATATATTTTTTTCATCAATATGCATCATTTTATCGTGCTTCTCTTCCCTCTCAGATAAAAAAATATTCATAACTTCCAAAATACTGGTTCTCAAAATTTTTAATCATAATAATCAACTTGTTTCTATGGCAAATTTTTTAATAATCATAAAACTAAAAATAAAAAAATGAAATTGTTTGAAACATTCTAAAAAATTAAAAGTTTGAAAAATAACTAAAATTATAATTGTCAGGCAGTATAAAGTTTATTATGGAAGTCAAATTAGATACTGGAAATAATGAACCTAAATTGTGGTTGAATGAAATAAACGTTACGAAATCACAAGGAAAAAGGGAGTTCCAAAAACGAAATTATGAGAAAGGTGTTTGTCATAATTTGATTAAGTAAAATAAATTTAAAGGAATTATATTATAGCCGCTTTATTTTTTGAACGAATATTCATCAACTCGGACGACTTGGAATCTCGTTTATTACTCAGTAAATGCTATCAATTTATGTTTGATTTGGATTCAGCAAATAAAACTAATTTGCTGGCAAAAACCAATTCTCAAAGTTCCCCAGCTATTTTATTAAATGAAGCCGATATTCAATTTAATTTTGGAGAATTTGAAAAGAGTTTGATGATTTACTTTAATGGTGCTGAAATTCGAAAGCAGCCCCCTGTTTTTACTATTGGGATCATAAAAGTATTTAATTTTTTAATTAAAAACTTACAAGTATTAATAATAAAGTTTAATTTAGACGTTACAAAAAATGAGTGACTCGACAAATTTTGATACAAAAAAGTATAATTTAAATTGTTTGGGTAAAGTTTTATTAGAGCTAGCTATGCAGGATAAACTAAGAAATTTGAAACCTAGCTGTGACACAAGAAATATAAATTATTTTAAAAATGAAAAAATAAAAAAAAAAGATAATGCTTTTTATTTAAGAAATTTAGGAAAAGAACATAATTATTTTACCGAAAAATTGAAAACACTATCTCCTAAGAGTCCATTTTATGAAAATGAATTAATAATACATAAAGAAATAAAATCAATAATTGACGCATTGGAAATAACTAAAGTGAGCTGTTTTCTCTTTGATAAATACCTAAAAAACTGTTTTCTAAATTTACTTTTTTAAGGAACAACTATACACTCAGAAAGCAGTTTATATTCATAAATGTAATGTACCAAAATTGAAAAATAAACGATTAATTGAGCAGATACTTAAAAAATATATTACTAACTTACAAACAGCAAAATATTTAAACACTGTGATTCAACTAATTATTGAACGCAAATTTCAAAAAGCAAAACAAAAAGTCAATTTGATGAAAAATTATTTGAAAAAAAGAAATTGCAAACAAATTTCTCAAATCATGGATTTAGTGTATCTAACATATGGTGTAGCATATTACCTGACATATAAACATATTCAAGAATGGAACGATAAAGAAAATCATCAAAGATTACTGACTATGTTAGGTGCCACAACAATCTATCAATCTAAATCTATTATTTATCAAGATTCGTTTATGGGTTCTCGTGATCTTAATCCAAAGTACTCTTAAAATATTTATGAATGCTTCATAAAAATTATAACTAAACTGAGTAACGCTAATTTTATTAAGTGGCGAATTTTCAATATTTTTCTGACAGGCCCTGATAAATAATACGTATTTGAAGTATATACGTAAATATCGGATTCTATCTAGTATATTATACATTTATAAAGTGTTTTTTTTAACGCTAGTCGCGCATATTTTTTTGAAATAATAATTTATTTTACTTTTGTTAGTTACATATAATGATTTTGAAAATCCTCTTTTTCATATTTGATTTGCCAGGGTAACCCTTATATATAAAGAGTACATAAGTATTATTTTTTTAAAGTATACTTTAATTAAAATAAATTTTTAGTAAGTATACGCCGTATTAAGGCATAAATAAACGACTGACTATATATATATCTCCATTTATCTGTTGTAAAATAATTTGTAGGTCCATCCTTTATAACTTATAAGAGTATCAACTTAAATATTTAAGTAGCAACATACATAATTAACTACCTTATTAATATATAATTATATTATTAAGAAAGTAACTGGTATATTATAACTTTTAAACGAGTATTTCGGAAGTTGTTAACATTTTTTTACCTAAGAGAAGAGAGGAGTTAGGTCCATAAAATGTCTAGTAATAAAAATTGCAGAACTTGCGTCTCGCCTCCGACTATTGCTTTACATTGTTTATAATTTCTGAAATGCTGGTTTAAAGTTGTAATCGTTCAGTCATTTTCTTAATTAGACAATTATTTAATAATTAATCTAATTAATTATGTATGGTGCTAATTCAAAAAATAAAGTTAACATACTTTAAGATATAAGGGATGAACATTAAAAATACTTTATGACTGATAAATTGAAAAAAGTATGAAACTAAAAGATGAAAAAAAAGTTTTTAATAATACTCTTTTTAATCTATTAAATAAACGGTTTATGATAAAAAAAATCACTTTGTAAATATATATATATATGGATTAATTTAATTATTTTGTTGTATTAAAGTACATTTATGGGCGTCCAAATGGGAGGGGAGCAAAGAGGAAAATTGCCACCTTGATTTTTCGCCTTGTCAATTTTCATAATCTATGTGTATTATAAAATTTTGGGGAAAAAATAAGATATTAATAATTGACTGATAACTATTTAATATGTATATTAGTGTAAACAGATGTCGTAGCCTGAAATTATGATCAGAAGGCTCTAAAAAGTTTTACAATATTTTTTTAGAGTTCCTTAGTTTGGCACTGTATCTTACACATTTCATTTTCAAGGGAAAGTGGAATATATTAATAAGTTCCATTTAAAATTTCTTCGTCATCCTACATACCATTAAATACGTTGAAGTAAACTTTTAAAATAGTTTTTTCAATTTTCATAATTTTTTTCTATTTTTAGATAAGATAAAATAATTAATTATCATTTTTAAGTGATTAATAAATTCAACTATAATATAATATATTTGATAACAGATTTCATTATTATAGATAAATTGTATAATTATTGATAGTAATAATAACATTTACAATAAAATATACTATATTACTATATATATACTACATGTATATAATATAATATGCTATATATATTATACTAATAAAAATTTACTCACCATTTAAGTTTAACGAAAAAAATGTTACTGAAAAATATTAAAAAATCGAAATCTGACGTAGAAAAATTATACCATACTTTCGAGCTAGTGAGATGCTACATGCGTTTAGGAGTTGATTACTTTAAAGAATGTCGTAGCATGGCTAAACAATGTTTAGAACTATCGGAAAATATAAACAGTCATACGTGGACAGTTAACTCACTAGTTTGGTTAGCACTTGCCGAATGCCGGTTAGGAAATAAACTAGAATGTTACAGGAAGATAAATGTAGCTTTCAACATTTCAAAACAACTTAAAGAGCCTGGAGTGACGCTATTTTTAGAGAAGGTAATCTATGGAATGGTCTGAGTTATTTATAAACAATAAAAACGATGTATTTTTTCAAGATGAGATCGGTAATTTCGGATTTGGATGTTGCAAGACTCAACCAGAATGAAAAACGTAAAGCTGAGATAGTAAATTTTATGCCAAATTTAGAGACGAAAATGAAAGCTATGTATATGTTTAGACAATTAGACACAATGCCAGAAGATCGACAAATGTCGTTGGTACCTGGTATATCTCTAACTGGAGTAAATAGCAAATATACTTCATCTAAAGCAGCTCACAAGTATTTATCTATAATACCAGGAAGTCAGGCTAAGAGACTGGGAGTTCTTAAAAACAAACTTCAAAAAAATATAGTGTTAAATGTATCTTTAAAAAATTTAAATTAAACAAAAAAAATTGTTTACATAATTATAATTTATTTCAAGCTATAAATTACTTAAACTAATAAGATGTTTCGTTTGATAAAAGTAGCAAAATCATTTACAGAGTTAAAATAACACCTAGAAAATAATAACTCTGTGTGTGACATAGTTATGAAAAAAAATTCTATATATTTTTTATTTATTTGTGATATGTCTATAATAAACTTATAAAGTTATAATAAGGTTGACTTTTAAAAACCCAGCACAAGGGGGTGGCGGCACAGCAGTAACGTAGCATAGCTTGGTCAAGTATAATAATATCTGACAGTGATTAAAATCACAATCATAAAAGACGTTCGATGCAAATTTGTACATAGTGTTTAATTTTAAAAAATTGTTGGGTTATTCCAAAAACTACATGGCTTCCTATTTCCTTATTTATATCCTAATTACTAGTTTTATGATTTATAAGCGTAATATATGAATATATATATATATTTATATTTATAATATATAAAGGGAAATAGTCCGTTTAAAAAAAAAGTATTTTGAATGAAAGATGTATATAAATACTACTTCTCATGAAAAAAATGTATTGATCCATACATTTTTCAAAAAGTTATAGCATAATAAAGTTAATAATGTAAAATATAAAATCTAGAATTTTCATACAAAAATAGCATTTTGTAGTCATTTTCACCGTAAAGACAAAATAATGTCCGAAATTTTTTTTTTCCATAATAAAGTATATTACATTAGCTTTAATTTAAGATATATATAAAAGTGTCAGACTTTTCGTAACACTTTCAAGAGTTAAATTGAAAAAGTTAATTTTTTGTGAAAAAGTTGTCATTTTGAATCCCCCTCTGTAGGCAGGTAAAGGGTCAGACTTATAAAAAAATATACCGAATAATAGGTAAAGACATCATGCATCTATAAAAAAAAATTATATTGATTTGGTTATTTTTAAAAAAGTTATGACAGTTTTAAGTAAAAAAAAATTGAAAAATAATTTTTTGGAGATTTCCCCCATTTACGGGGAACGAGGGAAAATTTTTCAATTTTTGAGGATAATATCTTCGACTAGATACGATCTGTGATCTTTTGACGTATCGTTGAAAGAAATTGGTTCCCTGAGAGCTGAGAAAAAGTGGTAACAGATACAAAAAAAAAAACACACACATCATAGTAAAACTAATACATTCTCAGCTTCGCATTGAAGCTAAAATTGAAATGTAGTCATTAATATTTACAAGATTCTAATAAAATTGTATGAGTGAATTAAAATTAATTGATTACCTTATATTTTTATTTGCGTAAGGCTCCAGACTATTTACTAAATTGTCGAGGTTCATACTTAGTGCTGACTAAAAATAAAGATATTAAATTATGTATAATGTCATTCAATGCTGCAACAAGTTAATCTTTATTTGATAAGCCATAAATTATACATAATTTCAGGAGTGAACAATTGAAAATATCTCAATCCGGCGATGGGGGAGATCGGGATAAAGTTGCAGTAGGCTGGTTGAAAGATGTAATCGAAAGTTTAAAATCAGAAATACAAGATGTTTGGTCAGCAATTAATGAAACTGCACAAATTCACAAAGCAACTACTCTTCAAAATGATATTCAAGCCTTAAAAAAAGACCTTGATGGTATTCGAAAAGATTTACAAACAATGCAAGGGGAGTTACTTTCTGTTCGAAAAAACGTTGAAAATGCAGCTATTTTACAAATTGAATTAGAAAAAAAGTTGAATTCTTTAATTAAATATCAGAATACTGTTAATAAAGTAAGATATAAAACGTTTATCATAATATACATTTTATTTTAAGTTATAAAAAGTGAACGACAAAAACTTTAGTTTTTATTTTTATGATTTCCACAGATTTTTTTTTTATGACAAACAGTTCAATTAAATATAATATATATAAAAAAAGATTGTATTTTAATCCGATTCATACCTACAGTGCCGTTATTTAAACAAATTTCAAATAAGTTAATATATTTTTTTAATTTATTAGTCAAAAACGGATTACTCATCAATAAATAATCATTATTGAACTACTGAAAATAAAATAATATACTATTAAATTAAAAAAATAAGTGTTCCATTTATTAATTTCAATTAACTTAAGTAAATCACTTAGACGTTTTGTTTTTTCATACAAAAAGAAATACTGTTACGCTATTTTTTTTATACAATTGTAAAATTTGAACAATTATTAAGTTCAAATATTTATAAATAAATTGTTCTTATTAATTGATGAATTTTTTTATTTTTATACTTAGAAAAATGAAGAGTTGGAAGAAAAACAAATGGCAACTATTTATAAAGTAAACAAATGAACATTAATATTATTATTATTATTTTTTATTATGAATTGTATTAATTACAGAGAGTTGCAATTAGCAATGAAGATCCTCTACAAACGAACGTAATCACAACTATTGTGACTGACCAAGAAATTAAAGAACTCAAAATTCTGGAGTCTTCGAGGAAATCTTTGAACCACAGAATGGCACGTTTAGAAAAAAGAATTAAGGGTATTTTGTACAGAGAAAGTAGCATAGTTGAACGAGAAAATCGACTTTCCAGATTGGAAGTTAATCTGAATGCTACTAAGGAAGCAATTGCATTTAACCTGACACGTCAAGATGCTACCTTAGATCGACTACATGGATCATTATTAGAACTTCTGGAAAGTGTTGAAACCTTAGACGACCGGGTTGACGCGTGTTTACCTGAAGTGCGCAAAGAAATATCCAAAATAGAATTTGCTGTGGCAAGAATAAATGCTTCAGTAGCCATCATCAAAGAAGATCAGGTTATTATAAATAATAAAATATATAAACTATAATTTTGAGTAACACATTTAAAAAAATCGAAATTTCTTTATGTGCTTGTTATAGAACAATCAAATGCTAACGACTAAAGCACTAGGAGAAGGCATGTCAGCAATTCAGAGAACATTGAGCAAAACTTCGGAAAAAATCTTTATATCCGATAAGGTAAGATTATTTTATCCTTTCCATCGGCTTAAAATGTCTTTCTTCTTTCCCTAAAAATAAATCAATTTAAAATTAAGATGTAAAAATTTTGATGGCCCATCTCAACAGTAGTAGTTTTTTAAATATTCTGAAGTGAAAATATAGGGGAATATTAGAATAGCACATAAGATTACAACACATAGGGCGTGCATGCATGTCGGTGGTGGCAGGTGGTTTGTGTTTTTATTTTTTTCGTTTGTGAGCACGAGGTCATAGTTGATGGCGACTGCTAGTCAGGTGCTAGTCACACCTGCTTTATTCTTAATGTCAGACGGTGGCGGCTGCTACATGTCTTATTATGTATGCGCGAAAGCAACTTCTAGAGAATTACGAAGACTAGATGTATAACTAAATAATTAAGAGCGATAATGTATTCAAAAAAAATTATTTTATTTTATTTTTATGCAAACATATAAATATAAATATTCTAATAATATAAAGAGAGAAAATTTGAAGGAACGCACTGAATAATTCTAGAGTGTTAAGTCAGGATAATATTTTGTGACAAACTTTAATATCCGGCTACGTGAATATTTATAATATCATTATCTAGATATCAGTTCTGTAAAATAAACAAATTTTAACTCAAATTTTAAGTTAACGATAAACTTTTAAAAGTGTTTAGTAGGCCGGTGCTAGAAATTGTTAGGTTTCGTATGAAAAAATTTTGTGGATCTCTTAGTTGTTTTTTAGTAAAAAAAAGAATCCTATTTTTGTTCTCCAACTTAGTTTTAGCCTCTCTTAAGCGAAAGCTCACATTTTACCCCTAGCATCGGCTTTGGTTAAAAGGGGCCATTCCGTCAAATATTTTCTCGGTCATTCTTTTGGTAGATGCAGCAATACAAATAATAGAAGAAAATTAAATTATACTTATAAATAATAATAATAATTTCAGATAACTAAAGATAGTCATCAAAAATACACAAGCGCTCTGAATGAATTGGATTCATTACACAAACCGTATGGAAGGATTATAGGCGAACTACCTAAAGGTACACATTCTTTTTAAGTATAACACAAATTTGTGATGAAATTGTGAAGATATAAATGATAATGAAAATTAAATAAGTAATGATTTATAAATATAGTACTCTAAATTTGTTTCAATATTGTACATTACAGTGAATTTACTCACTCGAAACATTAAATGTAGTTTTTGAAAATTCTTGTAATAATATACAAGTCGACATTTCCTATCGAAACTTAAAATGTCCGTTGAAAAGTACATAGAGCGTGAATTGAAGGGTTGTTTATGATATCCCCTTATGTTAATTAAACTAACCAGTTCACCATATCGAAAATGACAGGTGGTTTTATTAATATTCATCCTGTTAGTGTAGTATTGTTTCCGTTATAATTATGCTACGTCTATAAATTCACCTACAAAAAAAATTGTTAAAATTTATTTGAGTTCAAATGTTTATTGATGACCATTTTAACTACTTATTTAATTTCAACTATTTTTGGATAATTACCTTAAGTCTATAATTTAAATCATTAAGTTCTTAAAAATAAATAAAAGTAATTCATCACCACAAAAAACACCCGAAAAATCATAGAGTACGAATATTTTGAAAACGTTTACATCATCAACAAATAAATACTGACCTAAAAATTTAAAAACATAAATTTAAAATAAAAATGTCTAAAACAAGAATTGAGAGTAAATTCACGGATTCTTGTGTATTATATAATTATTTAAATACAAACATTTATGTTGTAATAAATAATCCAAGCAAAATTAATCCATTTCAATCATCATTTTAAACGATAGTTAACAAAATTGTTTATGTATTTTCAGATTGTTCACAAATTAATGAAAATGGAGAATATTTGATTTCATCGAATGGAAAAGCAATTCTTGTTCACTGTGAAATATCAAAAAATATGTCCTGGATTACATTTCAAAGAAGGACTAATGATCAATTAACATTCAATAATATATGGACAGAATATTCTGAAGGATTTGGACAAGTATATGGTAAATAATTGTAAACTATTATAAAATATGAAAAAATATAATTAAATGCAAGTTTAATTAATGTTTTTTTAGGTGATTTATGGCTTGGTAATGAAGCCATTCATCAACTTACATCAGACAATAAATCCTCTTTACAAATAAATATGATTGATATTTACGGAAATTTTTGGATTGCTGAGTATAAAAATTTCAAAGTTTCTAATGCTAGTACGGGTTATCTTTTATCCGTTTCTGGTTTTAAAGGTAATGCGACTGATGCTTTATCCTTCCAAAATGGTCATAAGTTTAGTACATTAGATCATGATCAAGATGACAGTACCACTAATTGTGCAGCAAACTATGAAGGTGGTTGGTGGTACTCCCGTTGTCAACACGCTAATCTAAATGGAAAATATAATTATGGACTGACATGGTTTGATTCAAGTCGAAACCAATATATTGCTATTTCAAAAAGTGAAATGAAAATAGGAAGGCCTATTGTTTAACTCCTGAATTTGTCTTTGCATTTACTGCATGCTAGTCATTGAGACAAATAATATTCTCAATAAGAATATGAGTCTCTATTTGAATGAACTGATTAGATAATTAATATTAATGAACATAGTAATCATTTTATTAAAAATAAAACCCATAATTTCGTCTTCTGAAAAGTTAAGATGTTTATAAAACAAAGTTTATGCTCATCTATTATTTTTAGTTTTATTAAATTTTGATATTGTACATAAAATTAAAAAATTATTTAACATCCAACCTAACTATTAAAATCAGAATACTTTACTCTCTTAACTATGCTGTTTATTTTATTTTTAATTTATAATATACAGTTTTTTTTATCAATGTCAATACTTTTTCATTCAATGTAAAATATATACCATTAAAATACATATGAACTAATCTAGTTATATCAATATAATTATTTATTTAAAAAAATAAACATAATTAAAATCTTATTGATGGCTAAATTACAACTTTGTTATTTTATAAATTTTTTTTTTTTTGTATAAAAGAAATACAAGGAGATTCATTTATCACGAACTACTTAATTAATAAAAAAATAACTATAATAAAAATAATTAGAATTTTTTATTTGATTTCTTTTAGGTAAGTGTTTTTCTGAATTCATCAATCATCAAATATTTTTTATACGTTCAGTTCTTATGTCTTATAAAGGTGTCAACTTTATTTTTTCAAATAGCAATATGTATAATTAACTAGCTTATTTAGAGGTAAAAATAACTGGCCAATAACAATTTTTATACTAGTATTTTGGAAGTTATTGACATTGTTTTACCTAGACAAAATGAAGAGTATGACTGAGGCATGACTAGTGATAAAAATAATAACACCCATGACTCACCTTCAGCCATCACTAGAAAATATTAATATCTTTCAAAATATCAATACAAAAATGATTAACAACCATTAAATTTTCTTAATTAGAACATTATCTAATTAAGTATATTGTCATTTGAAAATTAAATTAAGGTAATAAAATTATAAGGTATAAAAGATGGAAATCAAAAATACTTGATTGAATTTAGAAAAACATGTACCTAAAAGAATATAATAAAAATTGATCACTTGTGGCTAATTAATTAAATAAAATTAAAACTATACTAAAAATATTATTAATTTAAAAACTGAAGAATATT
The DNA here is from genome assembly GCF_025091365.1 of Daktulosphaira vitifoliae. NCBI lineage: Eukaryota > Metazoa > Arthropoda > Insecta > Hemiptera > Phylloxeridae > Daktulosphaira > Daktulosphaira vitifoliae. The sequence goes on from NW_026099574.1 coordinate 44,482,539, forward strand.
AAACTCAAAAGCCATAAAAAATTACTGAAAAGTCGCGGATACATATTTTGGAAACAATATTTTCAAAATATGTACCCGCGACTTTTAAGTAATTGTTGGTGATTTTTGAGTATAATATTTTTTAGTTTTTAAATTAATAATGTCTTTAATATAGTTTTAATTTTATTTGCCTAAAAGAAATCAATTAAAAATTCTCAATATTTTTTTTAATTAAGTGGTTTATGATAAATAAATTACCTTATATATGTATATATTGTATTGAATATTGTAATTATGTTAATATATTTAAGGCATTTTGGAAATTATTTTAAATAAATAGATAATTAAATTATAAAATATGAAGAAAATAATTTACCATCTCTATAAATATGATAATATTAATATATATAATAGATTGATAGGTATTAAAATGTATCAATTTATTACACAATTATCAATTTTCTAATAACAATTTAAATTTGGTGTAATATGGAGTGATTACAAAAAATTAAATAACTGAAATTTATTACTTTTTGTTTTTCTCAAATGATAATATTACAGCATAACTTTGAATGATTTTATATTTGACTAAATAATATAAAAATATTTAAAGCACATACCATTGTTTAAAGAAAAAATATTAAATTAATTAAATATTGAAAACATTTTTATTTGCCCCAAAATATAACAATTTTGCTATGATATTAATTTTAAATCAATACAAAAAACCCAGCACAGGGGGGTCGCGGCACAGTTGTGACGTGGTATAGTTGGATCAAGTATAATGATATCTGACAGTGATTAAAATCACTATCAAAAATAAACNATTCTTAGAAATAAATAACTTAAGAATTACTTTTAAATATAAAATTATTTTGTATTAATGAGGTAACTTTTTTGTACATAAAATAACAGTGATAAATATAGACTATAAGTTGACAGTGAGACAATTCAACATTGTATACATATTCAAATTTTTAATTAAATTAATATTCAATTTAAAATACATTATTTAAAAATATGAATAAATCTTAATTCCTAAAAAAAAATAAAAAAATGATAGGAATTTTTTTAGTAACAATATTTTAATAAAGGTGGACTATAGAAATTATTTCTCCTTGTTAAGTTTTTAGTTTTATATTTTAATGTACAGTTATTGGAAAATATCTTTATATTCAATCATTCATGTAAACATCTTAAAAAAATTTAAGAAAATATATTAAATAAATATTTTATCTCTGTATTTAACATATAATTTAGTGAGTTAATAAAAAAATTTAGTATGTACATTGCATGATCAATATAAATAAATAAAGTAAAAACATTTTATACAAGTTCAGGTAGTAGATCTCTATTCATTTTGTGGATCTAAATTATTATTTTTTATTATTAGGTATGTTAAATTATTGAAAAATATAAAATTAACAAATGAGTGGCTATATAATATCATTTAAATAATTTAAAAAAAAATGAATTGATAGAGAATAGTGAAGGTATATTTATCATTAAAGGAAATATCAACAATAAGTTAATATACATAATTATAAGAATAAAAATGAAAGAACAATATACAATAAAAAGAATAATAATAAAATATTGATAAAAATAAATTATTGTTTATTTGAGATTGGGAATAAATATTTTAAACGTTTAGAGAAATAAATTATAACCATATTAATATTCTTAAATAAAATAATTTTGTTGTAGAATCCTTATAATGAAGCAAATACAATTATATAAATGAAAATCAAACAAAAAATTTAGTTTAATAAAAGAATATAAAAGGCTATATGGCAAATTATTTTTATTTTATTTATTTATCATAATTTTATACTTAATATATGAATGAAAGGAGTTTAAATAATTTTAATTGCTATTAAATTTTTAATTTGATACTATACCTTAAGATAAAAATTACCCACTTATATTTCCATAAAAATTGTGTTTATTGTATAATAGTATAAAAATAAAGATAAAATTTTATTAAATCTGTAGAAAGACACTTTAATGTATTAACAATAGAGATAACATTTGGAAAATATTATCTTTGAGATAATAAAATATAAATTTCAATAAAATTAAAAAAATCTTATAAAATTATAACTCACAGCCTTTTTAATTCTCTAAATTCAAAAGTTTCTATGTACGTCGTCTATTAATAATATCAAAAAGTACTTGAGTTGAATCATCAGTACTATCTGAATCATTCATATCTTCACTTTCTATGCGTGTTAAATGTTTATTATCTTCATTATTTATAATACCATAACGACTTTCAATTGGTCTACTAGCATTATATTTATGCCACACATGTCCAATAACACCACACAAGCATAATGCTAGTCCTAAAATTTTTAATGGGGTCATCTTGTCACCATTACATTCTACTGCCAGAACTAAAGAACAAACTTCCTGAAATTAATTTGAGTGTAAATATATATAAAAAGCGCATTAAAAAAACAATTGTACACGCATAAGTTATAAAATGATCTACTTATTAAAATATTTTATATACTGTAATATTTATTGTTTATAATATAAAAATAAAATAACATAGTGAGATGTGAAATAGTTAAGACCCGGCGTAAATTGAAACTTAACAGTGACTAATATTCATATTGTAAAATGCTTTGATGCGAATGTGCACTAAGAGATTTTCAAAAGTAATTTTTATAAGAGAAGAATTTGTCTTTTAACTGTCAATTATTAATATTCCAATGAATTTGACACTGTTTTTAAAAATTTTAGAAAACACATTTTGCGCATGTCAATTAATTTTAATAAAATATTCTGAATTTTGCAATTTTTATAAAAAAAAATATTTTTTTCTTTAATATTGATGTACGTTTAGATAATAGTCATTAAAGTTTAGGAGGTTAATTTTTTTTTTCATAATTAAGTATATTACATAAAAGTATGACATAAATTGACAATTAACACATAATCTAAAGGATAAGTTCAAAAAAGATCAGTTTCACGTTTATTGAAATAAATGTTACAAAAACTGGTAATATATATATATATATATATCACTGTATTTATATAGTCCATGATTTTTTGACAAATCTAATAACTTTTGATCTGCTAAATAATTTATGTTACCTTTTTTAAATAATTTAGGTAACATGACTCATTTTATATAAGATCATTCTTTTAACGCTAATCACTTAATTTCTTTTAAAATAAAAATCCTTTAAAAGGCAACATACATATTTAACTAGCTTATAAAATATAAAATAATTTAATAAGAATTTGACTAGTTGAAAACAACTTATGGACCAGTACATCAGAAGATATTCACAATTTTGTACCTAGGCGAGAGTAGGAAAACAGCTGAGAAATGACTAGTGATAAAAATAGCAACATCCACTCTTAAATCAAATCTATATTTTAAAATGCTAATAAACTCCAAAAGTTGTTATTGACCAGTCATCTTCTATTTTATAAGTTACTTAATATGAATGTTGCCACTAAAAAAAATTGACTCCCTGGTAAGATATTGGGTATGGACCTAAAAATTATTTTATAATAGATATGTGTATATCTCACAAAATCCAAAAAATAAAATAAAAAAAAAAATTATTATTTTAAGAGAAATTGAGTAGTTAGCGTTAGAATAATCACCCTGCATATTAATTACTTTAATAATTCCAACTACAGTAAGTGTAAGACTAGATGTTTTGTAGACAACATAATACTCAGAAACTTCCAAACTAAATGCAAGTAATGAACCGATAATAATAAGCATACATATTTTAAAGTAATCATCATTATTTTTAGTATTTAGCCATGTTAAAAAATCATCTCCTGAAAATAAAAATAGAACTTTCAATTAAAAAATTTAAACATGCAAAGAAATAAAAATATTAAAATCATACCTTCTAAAAACAAAAATATTGGAAACACTGATAACAACATCCAAGGTTGAGTAAAATATATCATATCCACTGGACTTTTTAATCCCAAATCTGATTTTTGCATTATGAACTGTGATAAAGTCCAACGAAAACCACTAAAAAAATTATCTTAATAAACTTAACTTGAATGTTATGATAAAAACAACAAAAGCCTATTTTAAAAATAATTTTTTTTTGTTATTGAAACAACTCATTTAATAGTTATACATTAGACCTATTCAAAATAAAAATAAAATATTATACTCCCCAAAATTGTGTATGGTATTTTAAGAAAATATCACACACCTTTCTTTTTATGTTTTTTCAAATTTATTTACTGCTTTTGTTAGTGAGAAGAAAGCATTTGTTAAAATTAAAAATAATTTAATTAGCTTTAAAATAAGTCTAATTTGAAATTTTTTATTTTATAAATTGATAACATGGTTGATATTTAAGGAAGAGATATGGAGTATTTACATATTAATCAAACAGGAAAATACAGTTGTTAATAAGCCGTATTAAAATAATCTTACAGAGAAAATTTTAGAAAAATACTTTATTTTACTGTAATACATAATTTTGAAGGTAAAGCATGAAAATTTTTTTTTTTAATTGAAAATTAGTTATATCAGTTAAATAAAATTTATCTTTTTAACAGCAAAAAAAATAGGCTATATAATTAACTTTATAGATACTCTTACTACTACATTAACTGAAATTATATTAATTTGTTTTTTTTAATTTGAATTGTTATATCATGCCATCAGTGCCCGTATGAAGATTTTTGTTTTGGTCTAGCAAATAAGGAACTTTTTGTTAGACAAAAACAATGATATAGATTTTAGCCAAAAATTCTCATGCCAGCACTATATACCACCATTAAAAATGTATAAATTTACCTGGAAAATGATGCTGTTAAAATTAAGATAAACCCTAAAGTACTAAAGTCAGTTGTTTTGAATGTAAACAAAAATAAACCACCAGAAATAGAAAAAACAATCAAAAACAGCAACACTGTCTAAAAATAATAAAATCATTAATACATCAAAATTTCATAAAATTAAATTAAAAATATATGTTTAAATAAATTGATATTTTACTTTTTCATAATGAAAATATTATAATAATTGAAAAAGCAACTACCATCATTAATTTAAACATTTTGTAGAGACTCAAAAGGTCATACTTGCAACCACCTGCTATAAACTGAAGCAAGGATCTAGCATATAACATTACTGTATGCTAATTCATTAATATATAGCCTACAGAGTGAGCATTCTAAGCTAACGCCCATAATAAATGAATTACAAATGTATATCAAAATAATTAAAATCTTAATTTTTTTTTAATTTACATTATGAGGTTCAATAAATAAATATTAATAAATTAATCTGTTTTAATTAAGTTATCATAGCATATACCAGGGTTTCATAGTTGAGAGAGCAATTTTCATAGTTTGATAACAATTTCTTTATTTTTACACTTTAAAAATAATAAAATTGATTTTCATTTTATTTAATATTAACTTTCTTTTATTTATTAATGTATAAAAATAATATTTCCATAAGTAGTGGCTGATTTACAGTGGTCTGAACCCTTTAAAGACACTGATATTTTTATATTATTTAATATATAAGGTAAGACTCATACGTATTTTATGTAAATTTTATTATTTAGGATTCCCCAAAAAAACATTGAAAATTTGATACTGTCTATAAAAAAAATATTTTATAGAAAATTTTTTTTTAAAAATCGACTAAAACTTTTATTTTTAAATAAAAACTTATAAAAATATAATAAAAACCACATTATGATGATTGCATTCATTATAAAATGACATATTAACCGGTCGAACTGAGGGTTATTCAGCCCATGTGTTAGAAAAAAGTTGGGCTACAGCACTTGGAAGGTCAGCTGGCTGCTTTTCTGTAGTAAGTATAATGATCACTAGCCCATTGTGCAACAGCACAGTGTGCCAGTCCATCTGCATTTTAAATTTAATTTTTGTTTCAACAAGATCAATTAACTTTTAAGAATATTATGATGGTTAAGATTTATAATTTATCATTAAATGCTGAAACCATAGTATTTTAAATACTTGCAATTAAAAATTAGATAATAAGGTTGTAGATAAACTATATACAGAGTGGAATGGATCTAACTGACAACTCATATAACTTATGATCTACATAATATTTTATACTTTTTTTTTTTTAATCAATTTTGACAATATAGAACTAATATTATAAAATATTAAATTAACTAAGATCTGTATATGTAAGTGGTATATTTACGTGGTGCAACTAAGACAATTGTACCTCTCCAATCTTATCATCAAGCAATTGTTTTTAATTGTGGATATTTTTTATTATAAGAGATGAATAAAAATATTCATTTGTAAATTTTTTTTTTTTATCAACCACAAATAACTAATTATACAAAGTGGAATGGATCTAATTGACAACTCATATAACTTATGATCTACATAACATTCTATACTTTTTTTTTTTTTTAATCAATTTTGACAATATAGAACTATATTTAAAATATGTTATTTTTCGTAATTACAAAAAATATTTTAAAAATTAATTTTTTTACTAACATTTTTTTTAAGATTTTAAGATAGCCATTTTATAGATAAGTTTTAAAGAAAAAATTTGATACTAAAAACTCTTATTTTAATTCAGTAGTTACGTTCATACAGCATTTTAAAGTTAGTTAAATTTTGATTTTTTTTTTAATTTTCCTATGGTATCAAATGTTAGTCCATATTATGTAAAGTACAGAAGGAAATTAAAAAAAAAATATAGAAACATTGTCTAAACATGTTAAATTTTTAATTAAATAATTCATATATCATATATTGAAACGTGAATAATTGTGAATAAGTGCATTTATTATCAAATCTCCTAACAAGGAATATCCTATAATAATATGATTACAATGATAGAATCACACAAATTAATAATTGTTATCACTTTTAACTTGGCTAACTATGGACACTCGTAGTTGACATATGATAATGTTTCTAACTTTTGTAATAAAGATTAGAGATAATCATTTCTGTATAAAGCGCATTAAACGTTATTACTATCCATGGAAAAAAAATCGCATACTGTTACCAGTAAATAATGTAATAAGTGTTTACTTCTGTACTTTACATAATATGGACAGACATTTGATACCATAGGAAAATTATATAAAAATCAAAATTTAACAAATTTCAAAATGCTGTATAAATATAACTACTAAATTAAAATAAGAGTTTTTAGTATCAAAATTTTTCTTTAAAACTTATCTATAAAATGGCTATCTTAAAATCTTAAAAAAAATGTTAGTAAAAAAATTAATTTTTAAAATATTTTTAGTAATTGCAAAAAATAACATATTTTAAATATAGTTCTATATTGTCAAAATTGATTAAAAAAAAAAAAAAGTATAGAATGTTATGTAGATCATAAGTTATATGAGTTGTCAATTAGATCCATTCCACTTTGTATAATTAGTTATTTGTGGTTGATAAAAAAAAAAAATTTACAAATGAATATTTTTATTCATCTCTTATAATAAAAAATATCCACAATTAAAAACAATTGCTTGATGATAAGATTGGAGAGGTACAATTGTCTTAGTTGCACCACGTAAATATACCACTTACATATACAGATCTTAGTTAATTTAATATTTTAAAACTTTTTAAGAATAAGAAGTTAATTATGGATGTATCACCATATAATTTATTACTAATTAATTGAAAATGCAATATTAGCAAAATGTCCAACAAGCTACTTCATAATTTTTAATTAACAATCATTAATACTTTTAAATATACAATGTATAATATAAACTTTAATACAATATTAAACTTACTGCTTTTTCTAGGCGTAAAATCAAAGCATTAATTAAAACAAATATAATGGCTGTAGATTTTGTCATCGTATACCTAAAATTTTAATTAAAAAATAGTAATATAAAAAATAGTTGTTAAATGTAAAAAAAATTAAATACTTACAAAGAAATATTAACGAGTTCTAATCCCCAGTTAGATAACCCTACATCAATACCACTTGAGATACCAGTTGGCCCAAATTTTGAAACATTTACATCCCAGGAAATTTGTACATTTTGTATACTTGTAGCCTTATGATATATATAACGAAAAATCGTAGACATAAAATATTTTAAAATTAAATGACATGAAACAACCAATAGTGGAAACTGGAATAACTATAAATAAAAATAATTACATTATCAATGTTCAATCTGTGCAATTAATAAAAATACAATTTAATTTAATTTCTTCATATTGTTCTATAAATATTTTGTAAAAAAGCCAGAGCAGTTTTTTTTATTGTTATTAGTTTATAAGACATCCAAACTAAATCTAATTTTAGAAACATATATTTCATTCAGGTTAGATACTTATATCAAGGAGTAATACCAATATAAAAAAAAACAAAATTTGGTACAAAACTAAAATAATTAAGGCTAAAAATTTAAAAAATAAATAATTTTAAAAGTGAATAAAATAAAAATAAAGATTTAAAAAAATGATTTATTCAAATATATATACAAGAAACAAGATGTTTTAATGATAATCAATAAAAAAATTATCTTACTGACAAAATAATTTTTTTTTTTTAAGAAAATTTAATAAATTTTTGTGAAAGTGTTACTCATAAAAAAATTTCTACCTGTAAAAACCATCTTTGAAAAAATGTTAAGCCAATTGAAAAACAAAAATAGGGCAATATTAATATGCTAGTAAGAACAAGAGATTGCAGCCGAAGCAACATAGCTAATAAAGTACAGATTTTCAAACTATAATTTTATTTGTTGCATTTTTTAATCACTGATGTGGCATAAACAACATCTTTCATTACGATTCAAAAAATGTATTAATATAATATATATTAACGATTCAATTAAAAAATTTCTTGGATGCCCAAAAATTATTATTATAAAACGAATTCTATACAAATAGTTAATTGTTACAATTAATATCAATTATTTAAGTAAACTAATAATTCAGCAATATTAATTGAACAAAATAACAACAACCTGCGAGCTTGTAGATATTACTACCACTACAATATTCCGATTATCACAAATCAATGGTTGAATACACCTGAAGTGATAAGACTATCTTTGTCAAGCGTAGTAGATTGCAAAACAAAATTATCCCATGCTCAACATAACTAATTTCAATAATCAATGTAACATCTTCATTAAATAGATATTAATATTAAAAACATAGAATCTTTATTAAATATATGTAATTATCTATAATATTTATAATCTATATCAACTCTATTTCACATCATCTATTATTAAAGGCAATGCTTCGTCGTTGAAGCTACTTCTCTCTGTATAATTCCACTCTCCAGTGAAACAAAAAACAGGTCATGAGTTCTTGGATATGATTTTTTTTATTATTTCCCTGCGTGTCATCAAGATTTGTTTTCCAGTTAATTTTCCGTCAAAAATTTTGGTTATAAAGTCGTGTGATTTGTTCAACTAATTTTATCTTCCTTGATTCAATCATTGTTCTTCTTCTTCTTCTTGGGTTTATAAGGCCTTTAAGACCATCCCGTCTCACAACCAAGCTAGCTTCCAGCCTTCTCTGTCCACTGCCAAATCCCTCCAATTGGACACACCTCCCATCTGCTCAACATCCTTTTTTACAACATCTTCCCAGCGCATTCTTGGTCTTCCCAAAGGTCTTTTACCTACAGGATTTTGTTCAATCACTGCATGTAGAAGTGGATTTTGGTTCCTCCAAGCATGGCCGGCCCATCGTAGTCTTCTTCCTCTAATAATCTTTAATATATTCGGACCACTATATAGTGTTTTTAGTTCTATATTCTTTCTTCGTCTCCACTCCCCAGTTATTTCGTCCTTGACTGGGCCATATATTTTCCGTAATACTTTTCTTTCAAAGGTAATAAATCTCTGTTCGTCCATTTTTCTAAGTGGCCATGTTTCTGATCCATATAATATAACCGGTCGTATCAGGGACGTATATAATCATTGTTCTCCACATTCATATCTCAGTTGCTTTCAGTTTTTCTTGTTCAAACCATTGGTCTTATTTTTCGTCATATTTATGCTCGTTATAATAAATAGATTGAACAAATAGGGCGTCATACGACATCATTAAGTCATTCATTGCCTTATTCTTGCTTTTTTTACTAATCATTTACATCTATTTCTTTTTTTTGATATTTATATGAGTTGAAAATAATCAGTCTATCTTTCCAGTCAGTCCCTTTTTCTATTAATATCTTAAATAAAATCCTCCAATTCACTTTATCGAAAGACTCCAAGTCTATGAAAGTTGAAATAATATTTCTATTTCTATTTTCATTATAATTCTTTTCTCTAGGATATATCTTAATACTAATATTACCTCTCTTATTTCTCTTCCTTTCCTAAATCCAAATTGATATATTTTGAATTTTATATTTAGAAATTAGTATTCTAGAGCAGACATACATGTTAAGTACTAGCGCAAGTCCTTAACTAGCAAGACACAAATCATGCTACATTTTAGATAAATCGAAACTAATTTTATAAATTTGTAACCAGAAATAATAAGTTGTTTAATAAGGAAATTATGAGTAAACTCATAAGGCTATAATCAAGTAACTAAACATGATTAATAAATTATAGATAGTACAATCAATTAAATAAATAAATTACTATCTTCTTCTTTGGCTTTTTAAAGGCCTAAAGGCCCATTGACGTAACAACATATTGTCTTCAATCTTCTCTGTATTTTGCCTTTTCTTCTGCATTCCTTACTCCCAACATTTTCAGGTCTTTTTTAATTCTCTCTGTCCATTTTTTTCTGGGTCTCATAGCTTTTGGTTTCCATGGAATTATTTGTCCAATTAGTTTTTTGATCTACATACATACATCTCTCAAACACTTTTAGCTTTTTTCATCTGATTGTGTTGTCGCTCAAGTACTGCTTACATATAGAGTTATGATCTTGACTAGAACTTTATATAATGTTACTTTGGATTTTCTTCATAACAGTTTTAACTTAAACAATGATATCAGTCCATTGTAACACCTGTTTTCTGCGATGAGCCGTTTTTTAACTTCTTCATGACTGTTAGCATCTTTATTAATATTTGTACCTAAGTATTTAAAATTTCCTATCCTTTCAAATGTGTAGTCATTTACTTTTAAGGAATCTGTTGTGTGATTTTGTCTAGATACTATCATGTATTTTGTTTTTGTCTCATTAATTTTGAAGCCAATTTTTTTCTCTTCCTTCTGCAAGATATCTGCTATATTTTTTTGATGTTATCTGTTTCGGCTAATAAGACAATATCGTCCGTGTAAGTAATTGCTGTTAGATGTTGATTGTTTTTTTTTTCTATGCCTTGGCTTGGGACATTATTATCCTCATAACTGATTCTATGGCGATATTGAACAGTGCAGGTGATAAAGAGTCACCTTGTCTGAGACTAGCCGTTACCTGGAACTCTTCAGATAATTCTCCTCTAAAACTAATTTTACTTTTTCAATCATAAGTACATGCTTTTATTAATCTGGTTAACTTGGCTGGTATTCCTAACTGGCCCATAACTTCCCATAATTTTTCTCTGTTGATTGAGTCATACGCTGCTTTGAAGTCAAAGTAGGTGTGTATCTTTATATAATTCATGACTCTTCTCATCAACGTTTTTTACTATGTATATTTAATCTATAGTTGATTTTCCTAACATAAAACCAGTTTGGTATACTCCAATTATTTCTTTGATATAACGGTTGGTTCTGGTCAGTAGTAAGTTAGACAATAGTTTATATGTTGTATTGAGTAGTGAAATCCCTCTATAATTTTCACACTCCATGATGTCTCCTTATTTGTGTACAAGGCATTGAGTGGATATGCGCCATGCTTTGGTTATCTCCTCTTGTTCTCATACTATACTCATAAGTCTATGAAGTTGTTTCAGCAGACCTTGGCCTCTCTTTTTTAGGCATTTAGATACTATTTCATCATCATCCAGTGCTTTTTCACTTTTTAGTATATCTAGTCCTCTTTTCACATCTTCTTTTGATAGTTTTTCCAGCAGCTGTTCTACAGTAGTGTATTCATATACAGTAATATTTCATTTGGTTGGTTTAACTATTTTTCGAACACATCTTTAAATTCACATTCAATTTCTTTGCTTTCTGTTAGTAAGGATCCATCATTTTTCTCCATTACAGTTGGTCTAGTTTTAAATCTATGTTTCACCTTCATTTGTTTTTTTGAATGATATTTTGAAGTTGTTATTCCTGTTGTTTTTAATGGTGTGTACCCTTTCTTTTTCCCATAATTTCTTATTCCTTCTGATTACCTTTTTTGCATTTCTTTGCTTTTGTGCTAGTAGCCTTTAATTATCTTCACTGGGGTTCTGTAAAACTTTTGTTCATGCTTTGTCTGTTTTCTCTTGTGCATCCATACATTCCTTGCTAAACCGTGTTTTCTTTGCCTTTTTTGGTACATATCCAAGTACTTTCTTTGCTGTTCTTTTGATTGCTTTCTCCAATGTTTCATTGAAGTTAACTATTTCTTATATGTTTTTTCGATATTCTGAGAATGATGTTTGCTTTCACAAAGAAATAGTCTAACATTGCACTACTTTCTCGCATACTTCTTATATATCTTTGATGTATGATTTTATCCAGTTGTCCACTAACATGTAATTTATTTGGTTTCTTACTAACCCACATGGGAAGATCCATATTTGTTTGTGTATATTCTTATGAGGAAAGTATGTGTTACTTATATTCATATTTTTAGTTGTGACAAAAGTGATTAGTTTATTTTCATTGTCATTCATAATTTCATGTAGGCTTTCGGATTCAATTGTTGGTTTATATATGTTATCCTTTCCAATCCCCTAATACTATTTTCGTTTTGTCAGCTAGTAGGGTGCCGCACAACAAATCTTAATCTTCATAAAATTTGTTTATTATGTCATCACTCTTAACTTCTGTTATTAAATAAATCACTATAGAAATGATAAATATTTATCAAATTTTAGGCCTATCTAAAAATTTAGGAGGCTCTTTTTGTAACTTAAAATTGAAAAACTAGAAAATATTTAGCTTTATCGTTTGATAAGGCAAGAAGTAACTAACACAAATTTATTTGGAAAATAAATTAGGCTTGTAAACAATATAGTAATTGATGGTTATAATAATTACGAAAATATCCTGGTTAATACAGTGTCAATTTGTAGAAATTTTTGAAGACGCTAATTGTATTTTCTCCTACATTAAAAAAAATAATTATATATCTGAGAGACAAAACTCTCACTATGCTTGTATTAGTCAAATCAGAATAATATTTAAATCTAAAAACAATCATATCTTCAATAATTAAGTTTCTTAATAGTTGAAGCTAAGTTAAAATGTATAATTACCAAATTGGGTGGTTTAAGTTCAATTTATTTTTTAAGAGATAGGCACTGGTATAACTAGATGAAACCTTAGCTCCTTTATACTTAAAACTAGTGTCTGCTTAACATCAAGATTGAATATACAAAAATATTCAATACAACATTTTAGATTCAAATTTGAAGCGAAATTTTGTCTAAGTGACTTATTTTTATTTAAAAGTATAAAAAATATGCATTTATGTCCAAAAAGGAACTCTTTAATTGTGGATATTATTGAGGATTACAGTTTTCCGGGTCCCTAACCTTTACATGACTCACTTCCTCCTTTCCCTTTTAAGTAAAAAGTATAGCAAGTCCATTTATTTCTCATCTGAAATCTGAATATAATACATATACTACTCTAAAAAACCACTGAACACCAATAATCTATAATTGGCTTTATAAGCAAGAAAAAAATTGGTTTACAATTATATTTCTTACCTGAAGTTATATAAACATTTTCAACATGTTTTTGGTAAAATACTATCATCAAATATCATAATATTATCTAGATCCCCATTTACAACAGCTTGTTCAATTACATTCCTTCTTTCATCAATTGTACTCATTATATTCATTAACCCTTGATTGACAATAGTGAATTCATCATTACATGTTATTTGATTGACAATAATTTTCATTTTTTCTATAATAGAAGTTCTTTCATTTTCAATATTAGTCAACTCTTGCTGGTAATCTAAAACTTGATTATCTTGTAACATCTAAAAAATATAAACAGAATTTTTTGAAATTAAATGTCATTTTTACAGAAGATGATATGAGGGATATAATTTCTATATAATGGAAATAGGATAAAAATAAATATATGGTAAAGATATATTTTGCAGGGATAATAAAAAATTTCTTATGTATATCCCCCCCAAGACTAAACTCTGAGAAAGCCACTTATATACCAATACTTGTAAACCTTTTGGTATAATATTACTATAGTTGAGACATTATATCTTGCTAAGAAAAAAAATATTCAATAAAAGATAAAATTAAATATTATCAATAATAACGATAAAAAAAAATTGTATAGGTTAGCAGTAAGAAATAAAACCTCATAATACCTATAAAACTAAGAATGACTTCTTTTTAACTGTGCTAAACAGGTAACCTACAATTAATAATCTGAATATTACTAATTAAACGCCATACATAAAAATATATTTTGTGACTTAAACCCAAAGTTTAAATATTAGAATTACCTCATGATTGAATTCTAGCATAGAAATATGATTTTGAGATTCAATTATTTGTTGAGCAATATTTATTTCAAAAACGGGTCCTATTTTATCTTGATTTTTAGTTTCATTATGGGTTTCCATTAACTCTTTGTTAGATTTTTGTGCATCATTTTCATTAACAAGAGATTTTCCACTATTAACATTAAATAAGTCTTCTAGGTCACCATCAAATACATTGGAATTTTCTATAGAATAGTTTGTTTTACGAAAACTTTCAGCCGATTTGACTTTTTTTTTTTTTAAAGTTTCTTTTAATGAACTTTTAATTGTTACCAAATCTTTTTTAGTTAGGTGATGAAGACGACTAGATGAATTTAAAGTTTTAACTACATTTAAAATATCATCATAGTTAGTATTGGGCATTATAAGTTGTTCTGCTAGAAAATCTTTTTCATTTTGTGCTAATGTTAAACGTTTAGGCTCTAATTCATGACCAACATGTGTTTTAATGTAAAGTACATTGACTTCATTTCCCTCCACCATAACATCCATTCTAGCAGGGCAATGATATCCAATTTTATTAGTTCCTAATGATTTTAATTTTCTTATATTTTTTCCTTTAGGTTTGTATTTACCATCACGATGACATTTGAAAAATAAATGTTTAGATCCAGTTACACCAACATAAGTTGAACGAGCTTTAACAAATCTAAAATAAAGAAAGTTATGAAATAAAGATTTTAATACATTTTGAAACTAAATTTGATTTTAACTATATTAAATATATAAAAATGAACAATATTATTTCAGGCTAAAAATTTTAGTTTTTATTAATTGTTTTTTTCCTAGTACAGTGAAATCTCCTTTTAACCCTGTGAACCAAACTTTTTTCATTAAGAAGTTACTGTTTAATAAAAGTTAAATTTAATCTTTACAAAAATTAGGACCATAGAACTTTTCCATTAAAAAGAGGTTTCCTTCTAATAGAGGTATGTTGAATGGTGGTGTCACTGTGTATAAAAAATATTTCAATCATTATTAACTATCAATAGTATACAATGCTATAGCCGTTAGCAAACCTCATCAAAAAATCCTGTATACTCTACTGTTAACAGCGAATTAAAAAAACATTACATATATCAGTTTACTATGTAAAATTTTGATCAGAATTTTCTAGTTATACTTTTGCATAAACATTATATTCTAACTATTTTACATTAGTGACATTAGCTCACCTAAAACAATATTAATTTCAACCTTAAATGGTGATTTTTTTAAATTTAAATATTTTAAACACTAACCTACTTATATCTTGTTCTTCAACTTCATATTTCCATCCAAAAAATGCATCTAAACTATTAAATTTTAGTTTTTCACTAACAATTTGTGTCTGATGACATAATACATAATGTGTGGATAGATTATTTTTTGTACATTGATGATTACAAAATACACACGATGCATTTAAAATATTATCATTTCCATTTTGATGAACATTTTTTATATGTCTAGTGAGCATAAATTTTAATTGTGAACTGTAGCCACATTCAGAGCATGAATATACAGAAATTGTAACTTTATGTTTCACATTCATGTGTCTATTTAATGACTGTTTATAAGCAAATGTTTTCTGACAATGAGAACAAATAAAATTTTGATTGTTTGAATGTTTAGCTAATACATGGTTATTCAAATTATTTTTTTTAGAAAAAGTTTTATTACAAACATTACACTCAAATTTTTTATCATTTACTTTAGACATTATAATAATAATAAAATAAATACGTAAAGCAATTATTTAAAAATTATGAAATATTTAACCAAACTTATTACAATAAATTTTGCACTTAATAAAATGCTATTTATTTAAAATTAAAAACAAATTGAAGAAGTAACCAAATGATAAAACAATTAATAAACTTTAGATTTAATTTGTAACTCAAAATAAAAATTTAGTGAATTAAAATAAGATTTATCATATCACTAAATTCTGTTATGTTATCACAGATTTTACATTAATCCAATCATAGACATGTAAATACATATGTATTTATATCTATGAATGTGATCACTGTTAAATGATACAATGTACATAGATTTAGTAAGTAAATATTTATTATTTAGTTTTCCTTTATATGAATGACTCACAAATAAAAATTAATACAATTACAAGTAATTTAATTAATTTCTAAAGAGAAATATTAATTTTTTTGTATACTTTTATGACTTTACATTAATGAATTATTATTGATCAATTAAAATCTCAATTATTCATTAGAAAAACATAATAAAAAAAAATATATATTAACATTTAAATATCTATATATTTTACAAATAATTTCATGTGTTCTTTACCAAATGACTCGTTTTTATTTGCAAATATGGATGATTCTATACATTCTCTATCATCATCAGACTCTGCTTCATCTGTTAGTTCAGCGTCACTATCAGACAATTATTTAACAATAAATGAAGTAAATCATTATAATTAAATTATTTTTTTTTTTTGCCTGTAATTTAGTGTTCCTTTTATAGAATAGTTTAAATGAAAATTTATTAGAAAAAGAGATAGAAAAATGCAATCAAATGATTAGGATGACCAAAGAATGCAGTGAAAATCGAATGAGACTTGTCAGGAGACTAGTCGAGTTAAGACTAAAATTAGTAATGGCAACTGAAGTAAAAACTTTAGAAAGTAAATCTAGTGTAAATGAATCCAAATTAGTAGTTGGACATCACTTATCACTAGTGTGGAAACCAAATTGGTTGGAAAATAAGTTTTGTGATGTATGTACTAAAACTATATGGATTTACATGCAAGAGTATTATGAATGTGCAGGTAAAAATAGTTTAATTACCATTTAATATATATTTTTATATTGATATATATATATATATATATATATATATATTAACTAGACTATAACTAGAATAAAAGTTCTTTGCTATTTATTTAATTTATATAGCAAAGTAGTTAGTTCACAAAATATTTTTGTCCAAAAAAAAAAATGTTTAATTCTGTAAATATTGCATTATCAGTTATATTATGTCAATCTGTATTGTTTAGACAATAACAGAACAAATTTATTATTTTTTCTTAAACAAGTAATTAGTCAATTAGTCAAACGTAAATAGTTTATTCAATATATTAAATTTATAAATGCATATAATTCTGGGCTCTACTAATTATAAATCACACTGATAGTGATGCACTTTATGATGAAACTTAAACTAGCAAAAAGACAAAAGAGAAGTCAACAAGCAAAATCCAGGAATCATAAGACCAGCTGGTATTGTTGCAGACTAAACTGAATAGAATCAGAACTATATTGTGAAAGCAGTCATTTACTTAAAAAAAACCTGTACAAATGAGAGTAAAAACAACAAATCTCCATAGAACTAAGCACATTACACTTCTGTCAAAACCTGGTTTTTATCATAAAATTCAATATAAGATATACACAATGGACTATAAGTTCTGAGTGCATATGCCACCCTTCTAATAACTAAACTAGATTAAACATTCTTATAGTTAAATATGATCTCTCATATCCTATGTTAATTGGCATTTTTTTGTGTTTGTTATTTAATGTAACCATCACAATTCGATGGACTCTGACTAATAAAGGGTAGAAAATGAATAACTGTGATTGTAAAAGAGATTGAATATAAAAAATAGAGTAACTAACTCCATAAAATTGAAAAAGAAAAGGAAGTATTAGTTGTTAAGTTTTATCTTAATTTTCAATACTTTTTAATATTTTATGATAGGAACATAATTATCATAAATTGCACTAAGAGTAATTTTATAATTATACCATTTTACAAAATTTATTTGTAAAAAGTTTAGGCCATGTATTCTATTTTTCTTAAAAACTTTCTATTATTATATAGCTTCTATAACAATTATTAAAATAATAATATAAAAAAATTATTTAGATTGTGGATATTACTGTCACATATTTTGCATTGAAAAAATTAAAAGAGTATGCTCTGCAATTGTAGCTAGTGAAAATTCTATGATTCTTAATATATGTCCCTATAAAGGATTATTATCACAAGATTACAAATGTGCTGAATGTCATTCTTATATTCGTGTCAGGAATTTAAAAGTATCACAAGGTAAAATTTTCTTTGAAACCTGCATTAAGATATGTATATTTATCATTAATAATGTTTTCTGTGTATATATGTATATATATAGGATTATTCATTAAGGATAAGATACTCATTTATTGGAAGCTATTCAAAATTTTAAATTTTCATAAAAGAAAATACTGTTTTTCTTCTTTTTCCTCGCCTTAATCCCAACTACTGGGTGTCGGTCACTCATATCTTAAACTTTTACTAGACATAATCTCCTACATCATCTATGCTCACAACAGACATCCTCATATCTCATTCAATTACATTCCTCCATCTCTTTTTTGGTCTTTCTCTGCCTTCCTCCCTATTTCCTCCTATTAACACTATATCGTCAGCGAACAACATGCACCACGGCACCTCTCCTTGTATTTGTCTAATAATTTTATCCATCACTGTAGAAAATAAGTAATTACTTAAAGCAGAATCTTGGTGCACTCATATTTTTTCCCTAAAACCTTCTGTTACTCCTCCTATGTTTTTTACCCTGGTACAAGTGCCATCATGCATATACTCTATTATTTTAATATACCTTTTCGGGACTCCTTATAAAATAAAATACTGTTTCAAAAAACTCTACAATAATATGTATTTAAATAATTTTATTTTCATCTCTTCAAGGATAAAAAAAAACTTTAATTTTCTTCAATGAGAACCTTTATTTTTAGTTAAAATATAAAATATGAAAGAAAAAAAAATTTCAAAATTAAAACTTTTTTATTTATTTATTTTTTTTTTATTAGTTTTAATTATGAAAATATTATAGCTCTACAATTACTACTTTTTTTATTTAAACCGTTTGTGTTAAAAAAAAAAAAAAGATTAAATATTTATATTTTAAGTACAATACCATAATTAATTTTACTTTCATAATACCAAAGGCAATAATAATCTATTTTATTAGACTATACATTTTTTTTTTTTTGGTAAAATTAAGCAAATATTATTGCCCCTGTCATTTAACAATGTACAATATTAAACTTGTTTTGAATATATGATGTATATATCTATTAAAAGACATAAATTATTAAAGATAAGATTTCTGTATAATAGATAATATAATATTGTATCTGTGAAAAATGATGACATTATGCTAAAAGGCAAATTATAGAAAATTTTTCAAAAATCTCTAAAATTAAAATTAATTTCTTTTATCCCTGAAGAAAAAGAAAAACAATTATTTAACATAATATTGTTGTAGAAGAGTTTTATGAATCAAACAATATTTTTCTTTACAAAAATGAAAAATGTTCAAAAGCTTTTAAAAAAAATGAGTGTCTTATGATTTACTTATGAGGGTGTCGACTTTAAAATAAAAAAATTCTCAATGTTATTTTTATTTTTTGATTAATTAAGTGGTATATAATAAATAAATTATCCTATATATATGAATATATTTCTTGAAATTTTGTTCAGAAGATAAAGTTTCTCTTGAAGCTCGCTTATGTGACTATGATGGAAAATACTACTGTCCATTACATCACTGGAATAATTTGGCATTAATACCAGCTCGAGTAATTTGTAATTGGCAATTTGAACAGCAACGAGTGTGTCAAGCATCTTTTCAATTACTTAAGTTTAATTACAAGAAAAGAATTTATGATTTAGAGCAACAAAATCCAAAACTATTTATTTACCTCGAATCACTAAGTCAAGTAAAAGTAAAATCTTTATTGTACAAATTTGTTTACATTTTTATTATAATTCTAATATTTCTATGCCTTGAGCTGAAAAAGCCTTGGTACACAGGCTTGTATAGACCTATAAACTAAAAGAATAATATTTGATGAGTGAAGCCAGAGGAAAAATTTTTTAGTGAGAATAATGATAGTACTCAAACTGTTTCTTGCCTAATTCTAAATAGAAATAATTTACATTACCTAAACTATTTTCTTTTATTCTTACTCAATTGTCCCCAAGTACTTTGGCCTAAGTGGTATGGTAGACACTGTCCATTATTTTCTGTATCTATGATTTGGACAGAGTTTATGTGAAGAGATTAAGTCAATATTACATATTATTGCTTTATATATCGATTTAGAAGTAAATTTTGTATCAAATTCAAATCACAGTTTATTTAAATTTTCAAAAAAAAGAACTTTTTCAAATTTTTAAATAGACAATTTATTTATTTTAATAAATAAAACTATCAAAGTACAAATATATTTTATGAATTATTGAATTTTTTAGTAGAAAAATTCATCTTAGAACTATAATAATTTGTTTCAGAGTATTAAAGAAAATTTGACCAAAATGAAAAAATATTTAGTTTTATGTAAATATTGGAATTCTTGCATAAAATATTTATCACCTAGATGCAACGAGTTGCTTTATAATTCAAAACAATACAGTATAAAAGATATGGTTGAAATAAAATCTGGAAAATTTTTAAATGATTTAAAAACTCTTAAAGAAATATGTGAAAAACATATTAAGTTAGATTGTGAAGTAAGTTTTCTTAATTTTCTCATTATTTTTAGTATTTGTTTAAATTTTATTTGTCAAATAAAATTAATGTATTAGATCTGTAAAAATCAAGGATACTTTTGTGAACTTTGTAAAAATGATAGCATTATATTTCCATTTGATGAAGAATCCCGTGATTGCAAGAAATGTAATAATATTTATCACCATCAGTGTTGGTACAAAAGAGATTTTTGCCCGAAGTGTAAAAGAGTTGAAGATCGATCAAAATCACAAGATACCAACTTATTGGAATAGTTTATTTGTAATATCAAAGATTGAAGATGATGTAAAAAAATTTCTTTGAATATATATATTAAATTGTTTTTAAACTTAATATTCTATTTAGTATATATTAATACTTCTAATATAATTGTGACAATGAAAGTAATTACTGTGATAAAAATTTTTGTAATTTATTAAATAAATGTTTTAATGTTACATTAAACTTTTTATATAAATAAAAATAATTGTTTGTTCAGATAACAAACAATTAATTATTAGTTTTTAAGTTCATCAATTTAACTAAAATTCTTCTTTTTTCCTCACCTTAATCCCAGCTACTTGGGGTCGGCTACCCTTTTCCTAAACTTTTACTTGACATAATCTCCCATATCATCTATGCTCATATCAGCCATCCTCATATCTTTTCTAGTCATTCCACTCATCCATCTAAGCATTCTCATCGCTGCTCTACTTTCTTACCAACTGCCTAACACTGAACCATACATTATAGCTGGTCTCACTACAGTCTTATAGAATTTACCTTTCAGCCTCTTTAAAATTCTTTTATCGCATAAGATGCCAGACGCTTCTCTCCACTTCAAACACTTGCACTTAACCATGTGTCTTACATCCTCGTCAATACCACTACTCTTTTGCACAATTCACCCTAAATACTTAAAACTTTAAACCCTTTTCTTTGAGAGCTGATCTCCACATCTGTAGCCTTTGATTAATTTTCTCCTATTAACACTATATCGTCAGCGAACAACATTCACCATGGTACCTCTCATGGTAATTCTCTAGTAATTTCACTATAGAAAAGAAGTAAGGGCTTAAAACAGAATCTTGGTGCATTCCTAATTCTACCCCAAAACCTTCTTTTACTCCTACGCTTTTTACCCTGGTACAAGTGCCATAATACATATCCTCTATTGTATTAATGTACCTTTTCAGGACTCCTTTTCTCGGAAAAAAATTGTTGTAAATAATTTTAAGTAAAATTTTTTTCTATTCTCTGAATAGACAATTACATAGAAAACAATTCTATTATGAACGCAATGATTAGGATTGGTAATTACTAAATCTTAATAATAAAATATTTGGCATATTTTTGGATGTTTCTTGAGGGTGTTTATTGCGTTTTTTGATTTAAAAAAATATTACATTTATTCTAAAGTAATTATATAAACTCTTTAAGTGCTTTTAGGCAATGATGTAGTTATAAATTTATTAACGCTTAAAAATATTGATAGACATTACATTACTCGATTATCAATTTAATAACTTTTAAATTATACAATATCACACATTTAAATAATGATATAATATATTAATTGTGTTAAGTTTTTAAGTACCCCTCTATTTAGGCTTGATGACTATAGTTAGCATTATGTTCATTTACAAATAACACACAATTTATTTAAAACCGTATGCGGCTGCACTGGAAATATTAAGCATGTCTGGTTGTTTCTTATAGTATACAGCTATGAAAAGAAATACAATCAGTGCACTGTCGTACGATCATCTAGTGTAGTTGTTGATTGTGGAGTATGTATAGCTATTCCAACGTTTTCGTTAAACCGTAATATAAAATAATTTGTCAGATTTTAAAATACATAATTATGTTTCATTAGAAATTGTTAAGAATAAAGTGTCGGAACAAGGTTTTATTCAGTGAACAATAAAAAAAAGAAGCAATCCTGGAGTTCGGACCCGTAATAAAAAGGTAAATAAAATTTATTAGGCATTTAATTATAAATTAACTGTTTTAGTATGTATATTAAATAAAAGTTAAGTTTTCAAATTTTATATAGAATTTATTTTGTTAGTTCGTACATATAATGCTTTATACTGAAATTTTAATTTCTTACTGTAATCATTAAATTTACTACAGTTTTTTTTTTTTAATCTTATATACAAAAGAGATTCTAGTATAAGGATATCCAATTTTTTCTTTTTAACTCATAAACAAAATATTTTCAGGACAACCTTAAAAATATTTCTATAAAAATGTATATATAATTTTTGAAAGGACCTCCCAAATTGCGCTTAAGTTTTAATTTTTGACAATATATAACCATTAACATTAATAACAACCATTTAAACAAATTTCTTTTACACCCCTGATCATTGTAAGTTTGTAAGTTTTATGATGTCATAATATGTTATTTTTAAATTTTAAAATAAAAAAAAATTTTATTATGAAAAACAAGTAATAAAAAATATGAATTCAACATAGTACGAAAATGCATAAAATAAAAAAAAAAAAAAGTTACAGTAAAATGTTTATTGTATTAAAGAGTTATTGATTAATCAATAAGTGTTGTTTGTAAGATTTGTGCCAATAACCTGTATAATGTTAATTTAAATTTTAATTGAAATATCGTGTGTGATATAGATAAAGTCTTATATGCATACAAAAAAGCAAATGGTTTACTTCATATATGAAATAAAATTTTGGGTTATAAAATTGTTCAAATACTTTTTGTGTGTTTTTTGTTCTTAAAAAAATAAATAAAACGGTATTTTGATTTTTAATATTATATGTCATATTCAACATAAGTGTTTTAAATTTTGTCATTTAAGTCATACATTAGAAATTATTAAAAACAACACTCAACTTTGATGCTTATGAATTACAGTAAATAATTCTGATGATCATTTATTTGGAAGTGTTCAGTAATTAAGGTATTTTTCCCCACTTTATAAATCGGAAAGAATTACCCTAAGGTCAAAATTATGAAATTTATTCAATATCATTGAAAAAAAAAATAATATATTACAGATGAATTCTTTTTACATACCCAATTCTTATATTACAGAATAAAATTGTTTGCATTTTATAATAATTTTTATGAATAAATGCCATTATTTCCAAGAGGGACGATGTACTGTCCGTGGAAGTGCTTTATGCGTATTGTCTCAGATTCGAGACTTAATTATAGACAGCTCAGTTTGCTAAGCTAGAGATCAGTTCAGTAATTGATGTTGCTATTCCTCTCTGGTGATGGATCACCACTGGACTCGGTAATTTAATGTAGAAAGTCTCCTAAAAAACAAACAAATAATAACAAATCTTCCAAAAATAATTTGTAAATATTAAAATCTATACTATAAATATATATATTAATTGAATTTTTTACAGGGCCTAAAATCTTAGGTTTTTTTTTTTGTGTCTATTACCACTTTTTCACAGCTCTCACCGAACCGATTACTTTCAACGATACGTCAAATAATCACAGATTGTATCTATTCGAAGATATTACCCTCAACAATTGAAAAAATTTCCCTCGTTCCCCGTAAATGGAGGAAATCTCCAAAAAAATTGCAAATTTAAAAATCGCTAATTTTTTCAATTTTTTTTACTTAAAACTGTCATTACTTTTTTAAAAATAACCAAATCAATATAAAAATTTTTTTATAGATGCATGATGTCTTTACCTATCATTTGGTATATTTTTTTTATAAATCTGACCCTTTACCTGCTCACGGGGAAGATTCAAAATGACAACTTTTTTTACAAAAAATTAACTTTTGAAAGTGTTTCGGAAAGTCTGACACATTTATATATAAATCTTACATTAAAGCTAATGTAATATACTTTATCATGGAAAAAAAAATTTCGGACTTTATTTTGTCTTCACGGTGAAAATAGTTACCAAATGCTATTTTTGTGTGAAAATTCTGGATTTTATTTTTTACATTTTTAACTTTATAATGCTTTAACTTATTGAAAAGTGTACGGATCAATACAATTTTTTTATGAGAAATAATGTTTCTGTCCCTCTTTCATTCGATATACTTTATCTTAATTAGGTTATAAATAAGGAAATAGCAGATCATGTAGCTTTTGGAATAATCCACCAATTGTTTAAAATTAAACACTATTTAAATATTTGCATCGAAGCGTTTTTTATGATAGTGATTGTAATCACTGTCAGACATCATTATACTTGACCCAACTATACCACGTCACCACAGTGCCGCGTCCCCCTGTGCTGGATTTTTTTAAGTATAATTTTTAACTTGATTTTGTTAATCAGCCAAAAATTATTGCTCCGGAATTATCGTAAATTGTATACTACTGTTATTTCTTGAGGGTTCTGTACAAATATACCAATTGTCCTTGCATAAATATGGCATTTATAGGCGTTAGGTAGAAAACTAGGGTGTTTAGTCCCTCAGAAGTTTAGCAAAATCATATGCACTGGTAAATAGAAATTATATTTTGGTAGGAAAAAATTAAATTTAGCACCCCTAAAAAAATTCACTACCCTACGCCTAAGACGTCATTGCGTGCTACTGAATACGTTGTTTGGACTTATTTTTTAGTTTGATGGAAAATCGTAAAAATCATAATAACAAATACAAACTATTATCGAAATCATACTTTACTAGTTATATGTGTGTATGTGGTTGTAAACACTAGAGGGAGAATCATTATGTGCACATGTTTATTATTTTTATGTATTCCCCTCTAAAATCTGCCCGGAGGTGTACGGTTTTATTTTATGTTTTTGTGCGCGTTTGATGTGCCGTGACATGAGGTCGTATGTGCCCCGAGGCGGCAATCGTGTTTGTGCCTCGAGTAGGCTGTGCTCTTCTCTCTCATCATTACACTCGCTCATTCTGTTCCTCTCTGTCCCGTACCTGTTCCCTCCGGCAGGGACGGCTGGACTTGGCTATGGAACACGCGGGCGGCTCGTTGCTCGTGCCGTATGCCTCAAGTGATCACGGCCGGCGTATATTCATTTCCCACGTGTTTTTCATATTATTACCATTACAAAGCCCGCCGGCATTATTCCCACGAGCCCTCTCCTCATTGCGACTATTCCGCCGACATAAGTCACCTATGTATCGTCTGTTGGGCTCATATTTGGTTTACACCCTTTATAACACATAAACCGTGAATTCACATCATTTTTATATTTTATCGATTAAAACAAATGAATTGTTCTAATAAATATACTTAATTTATGATGATCGTGTTTAACGCCCTCTTTGGAAAGCTTTTGCCTGTGCTAGATTAGACGGGAAATCCTGTGTAGTTCATATGGATTCGAACAACGGCATATACAAAGCTCAGGCACAACACGTTACCGACTGAGTTAGGTAAAAAATTAAAGTAGTGTCAATAAGTTGAACTTTGTTTTACATATTAATTTTTTTAGAATTCGTAGTTTTGTATACTCAGCGTAAACGTTGAATGTGATTACATTATTAACATTGTTATTGAAAACTATCATTTTTTTACGTTTGTCTTTTTAAAAAAATATGAGAGTAATAATTTATGAGGACCTAGAGGTACTAAATATTTTTTGGTAACTTCGTATATACACTTATGTGATGAAATATATAATTGTAATCAATATGTATGTAAATACAATATCATAGAATATTTCTATTGTATGAGGAGTAAAACAGTAATTTTTTATTCAAGACTATTTTTTTAATAAGGTTTTATAAAAATTTAACGTAAGGTAACTCGTCTAATTATCGAACGTTTAAAGATTTATTGGACTTTAATATTATGTATCAGATTTTTTATTACAAATTTAGTACAAATATCTGGTTATAAAATTAATTTTTTCTCCTCCTGAATTTTAATACTTTTAGAAATATCAAATTAAAAACAAACTTGCTAGGTTAAAATTAAAAGTCTTTTATTTGAACGGTATTTTTAATTGCTCATAGCATATTTAAATATTAATATTAGTGTTTTAATTTTTTCATTAAAGACGTGCATAACAAATTTAAATATTTACTCGACTTAAATTCTAGAGAGTTAAAATTTCAAGCAATACCGATGGTGTTCATTTTAGGGGTGGGGGCTTCAGTAACTGAACCAGTTACCCTATTAGTTGTTTTTAGATGACATGTAATATATAAAATAAGAATAAACTATTTTAATTTATTTGTTGGCACTGCTATTGACACAACATACAAATTTAGGATCTTTGCGTGCGCGTTTATGGGCGACATGATTTATAAAACACCCTTTGGATTTACACCTATTATTTTATTATTATTATTATTATTTCCAAAATCAAATTAATGCATTTTTTAATCATACCCATATAGAAAATATTATAAACGAATATTAAATAATAAACTATTAACATATGAATGAAAGATATTGCCTACACTTTGAAATTGTTGTTCTGTCATTTCAATAAAAATAAATACTTGAAAACTGCAGTTTTTTCAATATACGCAAAACATACAACTATTGAAATCAAGTTNTATAAAATAAATACTTGAAAACTGCAGTTTTTTCAATATACGCAAAACATACAACTATTGAAATCAAGTTATATTGAATTAATTAAATAAAAATATATTTTCTTTGAAATTTACACATTTTTAATGCTTTACATTTTTCATTATTTTAATTACTGGTTTATTTACACAACGTGTTCAACCCTTTAAAAAATGTAAATTTTTATCAACCAGTAATTACACAATTATTGAGTGCATGTTTATTCATAATTTAAATTAGAATCACTTAATATGTTAACGACACTAGCGTACATCGTAGGAGAATACTATTCGCACAATAATCCTCTTAAAAAAAATTACTTCGAAAAGTGGGTTTTCAGTATGGTTACATTAATTCTTTATATTACTTTTTAATGTCACGTGCCTTCTGTCCGGTACAACTGGTATCATCAACTAGAGGCAGACTCGGGTAATGCGAATAACAATGTTGACCTTTATGTATCGCTTTCACAGACTTTAGGTAGGCGCCTCATTTTTTCTTCTTTCTGGAATACCAAGATATGTCACATTTTCTCTGATAACCACAATTTCACTAAACGATTTCTTTTGTCGTGAGAATACTAGTTTGGTTGCATACTGAATGAGAATATATATAGTTTTGACTATAATCATAATGAACAATTTTGTAAATTATCATACATTTTTGAAAACCAATATATTTATTTCGGTGTTGATTACTGTAATTATAATTTTCAAGCTATCAAATTCATTAATAAAATTAAACATTTTATTTTGTAAATTTGTTATCAAATTTTGAAAGATAATATTGTTGCACGGATTCAACGGTTTTTCTATACATCACTTACAATAACACAACTCGAAATTTTTCATACAGTTTCCTAAAGAGAGTTTTGCGAGAAATGAGTTTATCATGAAATAGCATAAAATTGTAATTTAAAATCATCTCCTAAAATAAAAATAACATTTTTTTATTTGGATTATGTCACTATTTTTGTCAACGGGCAATATGTAATAATAATTATATCAATTTATGGTTTCTCTTCAATTGAAATCAAATATTATTTTGAAATAATAATCTTATTTAAAAATAAAAAATCGCATATACGTATTTCGGGAACGATGTTACCATCAATAGCGCAATTATACGTGGTGATTTTTTATTATTTTTGTGTCTTTACGAGTTAAATGTTATTAATATTTTTTTAATTTTAAATAATATTATACAAAAGTAATAAACTCTATTAAATTAACTTTGATTTTCAATTTAAACCTTATATTAATCCTACTGATATAACTTTATGTTATTGCAATCATTGTTACAAATATATTCAAAAATATGTATACAAAATAGTAAAATTATTGTATAATTTTACATGCATATATTTGAATACATTTAATTATAATAGAATTATATGTAAATAAAATAAATACTCATTTAACCGTGTGTGTGCTGAATAAGTACAAAATACATGTAACATACCTGATGTTATCTAAGTTGATGTTTATGAAGTAACACTTATGTGATCACTTTTAAAATTAAATGCATTATTTATTTTTTAATGTGTATAAGTTTGGAACTAAATGTTCTTTGTTAATAAAAAATGCTGTCTTTTCGAATTATTTTATCAAATACGTTAGATCATATAGGTAGCTGTTAAAAAAATGAGCCTCTTAAATCAATTATATTTGTTTACAGTTTGAAGATTTATATTTACTATATACTATAATAGTTATCATAACATTTAGTCATTTTCACTTGCATTATGTTCACCCACATAAATCGTGTACGACCCACTACAAATAAAATTTTAAGTGCAATACCTTAAATTCTCCGTCGACTGCAATAGTTGACGTATATAATATTTCTACATAAATATATACTGTTATATATAGAAAAATAAACGTCACTTAACAATATAATAAACACGATGACCTAACTGTGTTATGTGTGGGTGTGTTGTACAAGAAATCTTGATAGTAGTTTTATGAAATCTATACACTCGAAAAATAGCCTTCACTTAATCATTTTTAATTTATATGTGTTATTAAAAATAATATTAAAATAGTGTGTTAACAATAAATGAATATTGTATCACTTAACTTAAAATACTTAATCATCTATAATTAACATCAAATACATTTTTTTTTCAATAAGATACTAGTAAAATATATTTCATTTCTATTATGTTTTGGATTGTATTTTCATTAAAACAGAAATCGTTATTGAGAAATAATATTTTTCTTTTAATCTTAATAAAAGTCTTAAAGCCGAGTAAAAATATAACCAATTTGTATTCTTAAAACAATTTTAGTCGTGCCAGTAACTTAGAACAAAAAAAATTGTTTACTATAAAATAAGACACTTTATAGTAGGGTTTGAAATCGATATTCAAATTTCCATTATGATTTCGATTTCGCTTTTCGATATTTAAAAAAAAATCAATTATCGGACCGATTCTATTTTTGTGTACAACGCTTAAGAATTAATTTGATATAGAAAGTATTTACCAAACTTGTATGTGTACACAAAATAAAAACATTAACAAATTGTTCATAATAATTAAAAATAAATTAGCTATTTTGGTATCCGTTTAAGTATCGTAAATAAAAGTACACCGAAAATAAAAACTGTTTATGGAAAAAATGTAAATGTAATTGGTAAAAACTAATCAAGTACTGAACTTAGTATTAGCCCTTATGGTCACGATTGAGTCGATTAAATAAGGCGTTAGTGAACTACGTGGATCTGATAAAATTAATTTTTACCTAAATCCGAGTCATCATCATTAAACCCATTGTCCATTTTTCTGAACATCTTCCGCGTATTTATTAAATGATTTATTGCCACAGTTGTATCATTTTCACTTGGCATACATGTCCGCGGATCGAGAAACAGTGTCGAAACGAAATACAAAATATAAAAAAAAAAAGATTTATTTTATGATAAAACGTAATTAGAAAACTAACAAATACATTAATTCTTAACAATAAACAGGATTTTCTAGGAGTTTATTTATGTTTTCCTGTCGCATATGGCGAAATATTTTTTGCTAATATTGAACTGTTCATATTGTGCTTTTCCTTCTATTGAATGCCATTAAAATCGCCACATAAAATGTCCTCTCATTGAATAACAATAGTCGCAATGATTTTAATACAAACAATCTAAATAATTAATTATATATTTTTTTTTAGTCCATTTTTACATCGAAAGACGATCAGTTTTAACGATTCTCTAAATATTTTCAACATAATAATAACTAATTTTTTTCAAGTTAAAATGTTCACAATGTCTGTCTATTTTTTATACTTGAAAAAATTTGGTGACATCCCATTAAGATTACTAAGAATCTAGTAAATTGATAGTAACTTTGATTACTATTAATTACTAGACTTTTTTTATGTTACCTTAGAGCAAAGGTATATTGTTTTAAGTGCTCATTTTTGATGGACATGCAACATCATTTTGGAATGGTCTTTTATGCCATTTTGGTGTTTTATTTTTTCTTTTAACCAAGATTTTTTTCCTCGTCAAAATGAGTGGTTCTGATATGCACTTCCAAATTATAGCAGTTATTATCTTTTAATATAAGTCTCAGACAATCTTCAATTTGGCATGCCGACTCAATTTTGTTCATGTTAAAAATAAAATATGATTTCTGTGAAAAATTACTACATGTTTTTATCTATATTTTAATATAAAATACACACGAAACACTTCAATAGCTGACAGTAAACGCACACGAGTGAAAAAACAGTCACATATTTCTTTAATGATAGAGATATGAAACTAGACGACTATAATGTACTAAGACTCGCATAAATGTAATATTGTTCGTTAACACAGTGGTAATTCTTTAAAAACACGATTAAAAATCGTATTTGAATCAAAGTAATGTTCTTCTTATTCCTCGCCTTAATCTCAACTACTTTGGGTCGGACAATCTGAATCAAAGAAATATTGTGGTATATTAAAAAGATCGTAATAGTGTTTATATGTCTAGATTTAATCAAGTTGTAAGAAAACAATACATTAAACACTGGTGGTTACACATCAAGTTTCGGGACTCTTAGAAATTCGATTAGCACGTGGTTGATTATTTTAAACAATTCAACTCGAGTGTGACATTTATTGTACTAATTTTTAGTGAGCATTAAGAACTTTCACAATCAGAAATCAATTTGTACCAGTACTATAAAAATGATAAATTTGTATTATTTAACGTTCGTGGTTCTACTATAAACGACTTTTGTTTTTGTACAATAATCCGCAATCAAATATTAAGATATTATATTTATAGTTTTTGATAACAATTTCATTTAAATTGCAATATCGATTTTTATCGATATTGAAATCGATTTAAATCCCTGTTTTATTGTTGCTAAAAACAATTTGAAAATTCAATATTTATCTAGATACTGGTGATGTATTTTGTTTTTCTCGGTTGAAATAAACAACCACCTGTTGTTAATTACTTATGAATGTATTGATTTTAGGCGAAAGTGCGAAAGTGCTAGAGATGTGGATGGAATGGAACCAAAAGATCTTACCGCGCCTAGATCGTTGTACTCGGGCGCACAAATCAAAATTAGGTATTTATTGTTGAATATTTTCGTTTCGGCGAATTAATATTCCTTCGCGTTGAAATATGTTTTAATTACACGTGTAATCGAATTAAAACGTTTGATTTACAGCAACTCGCCGGCTACATCGCCTACCGTATCTCATAATAGCAATTCACCGTCGCCAACACCGGTAGTACCGACTACCGGTTATAACCACAAAATAATTACAGGCATACCTTGTGTGGCAGCCGCTTCCAAATTCACGGCTCCTGTTCATATCGACGTCGGCGGAACCATTTATACGTCTTCGTTGGATACTCTTACCAAGTGAGTTCTCGGAATGGAGTGTATATTTATAACTAATATACTAATGCGTGTTGTTAAATTTGGGTTAGCTGTGCGTAATGAGGTCTTCCGATAATCACACGTTGTTGTCGTTCAGTGATTTAAACAACAGCGTTGGGTTACGAGAAACAAATCATAAGAGCGATTAAAGACGAAAAGTAGATTTTATTTCGATCATTTCTCTTAACGATCACTGATTTCTGCACGCCAATACTAGTCGCCCTTGGCAATACACGAATACGTTACGCTTCGTTCGTCTCCCAGACAATAAGTTGGATCGTGAATTACCAGTTATAATGTACCCAAGTTATGCATCGGTACATTTTATTATCGTGTTTTCTATGAAATTTTATTAACAGAACAATAATGTGCAATAAAAGGCGATGTTTGTCCAAGATGATAACTGCTAGTATCACTATATTTTACTAGATGTACTTTTACTAAAAGACTCTTAAACCCATTTTTCATGCAAAGCTGTTCTAGTGTATATTTTATTCATTCCGTTGCTATAGTATTTACTCGAGTTCTACACTTATCTATCCCAGCGATTTTTATTTTTTTATTTTATTTTAGATTTTTATAAGTTTTGTTATCTTAATTAATAACGATTTTCAATTACAGTTGAGGTGTACATTACTAAAATGATAAAACCTTTATTTTTATTTATAAACTTTAAACTTTTATATTATTTTATTAAAAATCGAATTTTAAGAAATCTAACGTAACTCATTTCACAACAAGTTTCTACTTGATAAAATAAAGCGCAAAGTATGTCAGATAAAAAAACTAGAACTTTTTCAACGGACAAGTGTACAAATTGCTAATCGTATGTGATGATTCTGAAAATTTAACAACTCAATGAACTTTTTTTTATTGGGTGGCCGCGATGGGTGTTCCTCACACTCTCCTCCGTATTCACTACTATGGTGTATATATATAAGTACAAACTCTTAAAATAATATGCTCCTAAATTATTTTTTAAAGTTGAATTTATTTCTTTTAGAATTTCATTTTATTTAGCGGGTAAAATCATTTCGTTTTATATTACAGAAATCCAGATACAAAATTGGCAAAATTATTTAATGGTAGCATACCTATTGTGTTGGATTCGTTAAAACAACATTATTTCATAGACAGAGATGGCAAAATGTTCAGACATATTCTCAATTTTATGAGAAACTCAAAACTGTCTTTACCTGAGAACTTTACCGATATCGATTTACTGTTGGAAGAAGCAAGATATTTTGAGATAGCTGGTAAACACATTAATAAAATACTGAAAATTACTAATAACATCATATTGCGTTGGATTTGAACTCAATAGCACAGTTACAAGTGTTAGTAGGGTGAATTGATACTCTATCAACATGATTAAGTATATTGAATACACTCAAAAATTGAGAAGTGAATTTATATACTTATAAAATGCTGTGAATTTTTGTAAACCCAAAATATTCTTTAAGGGCAATTAATAGCTATAAAAAAATGATTTTTATTTTTTTCAAGTTTATTTGCTTGGAATATTTAGATATTTATTTACCTTAATAAAATCTATCAATAATTAAGATTTGAATAAATATTATGTAATTCAGTCTTGCCATACCTACGCCTATCTGTTCGAAGACGAGGTCAAAAACGTAAATATCCGACCAACAAAAAAATATTTTGTGCAGCTGTGAAACTTTTTTTTCGATAATCGTCTTTCATCAACTAAAATACTCCGTCTTTGTGGCTTATCTGAGAAACGGGATGGGAAGTTATTATACCCAAATACTCAATAAAAAAACACCTCAATAATGTTTTGCAGCTATGCATTGGTTGAAAATGAACGAATGAAAAATATTCATAGCCATATATCTATCTTATAATATAATCTATAGTTTTCAAACATAATAACAGGTTATTTTTAACTTGATCTCGCTGGAGCAGAAGTAATAATTTGACATAGTATCGCATTTCCTTCAGTCGCATATCACGTTATCAAACTATGTGCAAGTGTATCTAAATCAGAAGTGTTAAGGTTTGTCTTTACGCCGCCTTAGGTCGCGGGTTCCAATCCCGTGTCTCTTTCTGTCACTTGATTTCCGGTACACTTTTAATGACCGGCGGTTGTATTATATACAATAACTTTATTTTAGAAAAATAGAAAAGCGTTCGATAAAATATTATTTAAATACCATTTAATTTAATATTTTCTTGTTTTAGCTATGTGCAAGCAGTTAGAAAACTTGAAACGCGATCGAATGAAATCAGTTGTTAATCGGACGAATGGTTGGGATTTGAATGGTTCCGTCAGTCGACCCAACAGTAGCCTGTCCAACAACAAAGAACAATACGAATGCGTGTCCGTTCATGTGAGCCCTGATCTGGGGGAACGGGTTATGTTGTCCGGCGATCATGCGGTTCTCGATGAAGTTTTCCCGGAAACGGGACATTCAGCGTTGGAACCATCGGCAGGAAGACCGGCCGTTTCCTGGACTCCTGTAGATTCTAGACACCTCGTCAGATTCCCGTTAAACGGGTACTGCAAACTCAATAGTGTACAAGCGATAACCCGGTTACTAAACGCTGGTTTCACAGTAGCTGCCAGTACGGGCGGTGGTGTACACGGACAACAATTTTCCGAGTACCTGTTCGTTCGTAAAATGTCCACTTGACAACAATTTCACTTATATTTTTAAGAAAATATTTACTTATTGTTGTAGACATCCTACGCGTTATGATTGTAAATTATTTTTGATTTTTTTCAAGACCCGCGCGTCTTGGTTTGTTAACCCAATTTATATGATACTTTTAATTATGTGTAAATGTATAATTAATCAATTTACAATTTTGTATCAAAGTTTATAATATATTGTTGCTTATAAATAAAATTAATTGGTACAACATGATTTCCTTCCATTAAAATAATACTAATAATAAATTATTTATTAGCCACTAAAATTTGCATCCCTAAAAAATTATAATTTTACAAATACGTTTTTAATTATTTTGCATTTACACTGATGATAATTGGAGGTTTAAACCACATTTATAATAACATCATAGGTTTTAAAATTCGACGTTTGAAATAAATAAATAAAAATAAAACATACGTTCAAATACCAACAATAAAGGTATTAAAAGATGAATCATCACACCTGCATTATAACTTTTTTTACTTTTACTATTTTAAAATGTTTTTATTGTTATCTCTGAGTATTAATTGCAACAACTACAAATTCTGTTCTGATATAAGTCTTATTTATGCTCCTAGAAAAAAATCACTAGTATCATAATTTTGGGAAGTTTTATTTTTGTTTTTTTATCATCGAGTCAAAAGCCAAAGAACGATGTAGTTCCTCGGAAGCATATGCCTCCTAAACCCCCTCAAATTCGCGTCTGCAGGGTCTAACTCTTATTTAAATATAACGTACAGACTAGTGACTGGAATGTCGTTAAATATATTTAATGATTTTTTTGTATTATATAAACAGCCGTATAAAAAAGTAGGTAAGATTGTTGTTACTAACCCGTCGAAAAACCGATGCAACTACATTTTTGCATCAATACATGTATCCTTAAGATCTACTATTGTTTGAAACGAGTAAAGTTTGTAGTTGGCGTGTTAAAAGTTTCGAGACATGTTTTTACAGCGCTGAGGGATACAAAGCTCACTCACACCGAAAGCATCAGAGTTCGTATATGATGTTAATACATTTATACTTGTATGATATGTATATTTATTTATTTATATACTTAGGTGTTCGGGTGTACGCCTATATTATAAAAGTGTATATTCTATACTCTAAAGGTTGTTGTGGTAATATATCTTAGTGGCCTCGGGGCTTTCCGCCGTCCAAAGCGACGGGTCCGGATATAGATCATGCGGAATAGTGCGGTACACAGTGTACTCAGAGTTTGCCCCGAGCAATGTTAATTTGTAAGTCCGCGTCGAACGCCTGGGGCCATGTAGACGGGGACGACAACATCAACCTGCCGGATCTCGCCCCCCGGGGAGGCCGCCCCTGTTCTGCTCCTCCTGTCCAAACCGTCACTTATCTCCCGCCCGCTTTGCCTCGTGTAAAGTATTCATGGCACAATAAGACCTGCGGCAACCACATCGTCCCGGCGTGCCCTGAAGCTATCAATTGATTCGAATGTATATTGAGTTGCAGCAGTCGCTATAGTTACAGCTTCGGGCATCTTTGTACTGCTTAAAAAGCCTTAAGGCGATAGCCTGCCTGCCTACCTACTCACTCGAGATACTTCATCACAAGATGCAATGCGTTTAGTTTTACCATTCTTGTGCATATTGTCACGGCAGTCCTATTTAACGAAAGGCTTAATACATTAGTGACAACTTTTGTTGAAATATATTGTTTTTAGCACAATAGGGTAATAATCAATGAACGGCGGACATTTTTACGAAAAAATTGTCTTATCTCACTGCAACAATTTTTCGTCAGTAGTTTTCATAACAAAGGAAACATCAAATTAGTCCCACAACCATATTACCATTTTTTATACAACATCAATAATTGAACATTAATCGAAAAATTCCAATTTTAAAGATAAAAATATAAATTAAAAATTTTTGGCATTTGTTAATAATAAATATTTTCACATTATTATTATAGAGGATTTTTCAGATAAACAAATATTTATGAACTTTTCAAGATCGATATCAAAATAAAAATTGCTTTTGAAGATGAAAAACACTTTAAAACTGTTTATTCACTGGTAGTCACCCTAGTTTATTGAGAATTAAAATTTGCAATTCAAAATAAAATTGGGTACTAAATAAATGTGACGGACACAGAATCTTAAGCGATTTGTTAAGACTCGTTATTTAAATTGATTATCACGTGAGGTAACACTATAATATTCAATTATATTAAAATGTAATAACATGGAGATTCTCTTACAAATATAAAGTATTATTTTACCGATTTTTCAGCTATATAAGAACCAAGTATTTCAGTTTACAGAGCATAGGCGTGTGAACAAAGGAAGCCAATAATACTTTTGCTGCCTCCGACTAATCTAACTTAATTAAATTGTTCAAAATTGGTACCTAATAAAGTGGACGTCAATATACTTAGAATTCAATAGAGAAGTATCAAAATATTTCATATAAAATTTCAAATATAAGTTTTTAAAATTAAATAAAAGTCTCTTAAATCCCTATCAATTATGGCCCAGTAAAAATTTTCGAAGTAATTGTCGGAAAAATATATTATCTCACTTTAGTTTTCATTAAATTAGATTTTCGTTTTAATTCCGCCTAAGACAATTATTAATTTACTGAAAAACTCCATTCTTCATTGTTAATAATGAAAAATTAATTTTCTAGTTAACTAAAATAAAAATATGTCTTTTACGGCTGTACATTTTTCTTATACTAAAATTAAGACCAATTATTTTGGAACTGTTTTATCACAAACAATTTCTTTACGATATAGCATTAGAGTCTACATAAACAGCAACAAATTTTCATCGAAAAACATCTTAAGACTAAAGTAAAAAAATTATTTTGATTTCGTACTAATGTGATGTTAATGATTTGCATTAGGAGGACTTACGTAGGAAAATTTGTCACTCTGAAATAGTCCAAAATAGATATTTATGTCGCTTCGTAGAAAGGAATGAAGACTTTATTATCGATTGCAACATAAAAAAAAAACGGTTTTAACATCCAAATTAGTATTTAATGCCCCCTGAAATACTTTGTTGACCAAAAAAAAAGTGCCTTCCCAAAAACGTTAAGAAAATTATTTATATATTTATACAAAAAAAAAATTGGGTTAGGGAAAAAAAATGTAGTCTCTTCACATTTATCCATAAATTTAAACCTATTACCTTATCAATAGGCTAAGCGTACATTTGATTTAGATTCCTCGCCTTTATCCTAAATACTTTGTATCAGCTACCCTTATAGTAAACTTCCACTTGACAATTTCCAATATGATATTGAAAATTGATTATTGATATGTGTGTAAATGATTTACGCACATATCAACAATCCTTATATCGTTTTTGTTCTTACAGCTTCCAAATCCTTTCGCCTTTCAATATGACCAAACAATCTAAGTCTATTTTTTTCATCTTCACGATTTATACTACACTTATATTCCCTCTTATATGTTTGTTTATTATGAAATAAAGTGAATAGCTATCATATTAGTCGAATAGTCAAAATAAATAGTTATTAATATCAACAAAAATAATTGTTTTGTGAATATCACTGAACCCTATCATTTTTATTGATTATAATAAAAAAATATATACATTATACAAAATAATATAATGAGTGCTCAATTTTTACCAGGGCATAACTTAATAAAAAAGAATAAAATAACTTCTTTTTACATAAACAAAATATTTTTTTTTTAACATACATGCTCTAAAAATACATTAGTGTTATCTACAGTATAAAAATACATATTCTTTAACATAGGCTTGATGAGTGCCACATTTGATACATCTCATTTTTTTGTTTTCACTGCAGTCAATTATACATAACATAAATGTGGTCCATAATCTATTTCCTTGCTTCACTTAAAATCACAAGGATTAGAAAAAAAACAGTGATAGAAAAAACAAAATAACAAAAATCAACAAATTTCCCGGTGTTCAAATGATCCTAATTTGTTATTAGAAAAATATTCTATACAAAATTCAAGTCAGACAAACAGTGAAAAATAAAATCATAGTCAATATGACTAGCCATATACTGCAAAACAAGAAACGGCAATGAGGATTAAACTAAAATGAGTAGATTATCACTTTATAAATGGTTTAAACATAAAATTAGCTTTTCTACGAATATCTTTTTCTTGCTCGAGTACAAATAAAGTGTCTCGCATGGTAACACGTTTTATCCTTTGCCTGGGTACCTGCAAATTAAATAAAAATTATTATTATAAAATCTAGTAAAAGTTGAAAATAACTTACATTTTGTCTATTTGTTAAACTTGTATTGGAACTTGGGTTCTGAAATAAAATAAAAAGATTAAATAATAACAGATGCCTATATTTTAAATTGAATGTGCAGATACATTCAATTTAAAATATTCAAATTAGAATTCAAGTATTTTAATTTATTTTTCTTATTTGTTAAATTTAAAATGTTTATTTACACTTCAAAATCAAACTACAAATGAGGCATGGGTAATGATTATGATTATTTTTATCATTAGTCATTATTAATCCGCTCTTTTCTCCAATGAATATAAAAATATTCTTATTTACAGAAATGATTGTTCGAAAATGTTTATCAATCACCCTACACAGTGATTTAATTTAATTTAAATTACCTGAAGACTAGGGCTTAGCCCAGGTTCTAATTTTAGCTTTTTCCTAGGTCCGATTGCATTGAGAGCTGTAAGATTTGCTTCTCGCTGCCTTAATTCTTCCATTTCTACCCTTTGCATCTAATAATTAAAATAAATTAAAAAATATTTAAATAATATTATGAACTATAGTAACAATAACAATAATTTTCGTTAATAAAAAAAATTCTAGATAGTTCTTATTTAAAAAATCTATACCTCTTTGGCTTTAGCTTTTAATTTTGCTTGCTCAGGGTCTTCATTTTTGGATCGACTTTTGGCTGCTCGTAACAGTAATTCTCTTTCCATTTCATCTTGTTTTTTACGTTCTACTTTATCAATTTCCTCAAGACATTTAATTTGGCCACGAATATTTCTCGTGATTTCATAACGTCGATCAGCCTATAAAAATTTGTTTATTATCATCTGCTAGTAAACAGTAATATTGTTAAATTTTACTTTATTAAAATCTAAACGATGTTCAGCAACTACAGCAAATTTTTCTAGAAGATCTTTTAAGCGTTCAGCCACTGCATGGGATATAAGAGCAGGTACATCAGTTGCTATGTCATCTAAACCTTCTTTATTGACTGCAAACAATATATTATGACATTTATTATTATCAAAAAATAGACATAACAAAGTTAAATAACATATAAACATTAATAATAAGCTAGGTATAATATCTATTGTATTATTACAACAGACCACATAAAAATGAATGATAACAAGTCCTTGCAGTATATAGCACCAAAAGAAATGTTTCATCATGCAACAATAATTTCCACTACCCTTTAAATACATCCTGTAGTGCATCTAGAAAAATAAAATTTATATTTACAGAAATGCCTACACTTAGTACCACCAGCCACATGATCTTCATTTTTCTATTCTAAGAAACAGGAATGTTTTTTTAGTACAGATATGAAGTTTTGATTAGTACATATTTGAAAACCCAAATTACTTCACGGTATTTGTAAGTGGGTACATTGACTTTTTATCTTCTTTTTAGTTAATTTAGTTTCATATTATTCTCGAATTATTAACTATGAAATACTTAAGTTCATTCCTTGTGCTTTGTAAGGGTATCGACTTTCAAATGAGAACACATGTTTTGAATTTTTAGTATAACTTCATTTGTTTTATAGATATAATCCCATTGAAGTTTCGAATTTTTTAATTAAAATACATGCATAATATATGAGGAATTACAGATACAGGTAGCTAATTGCTTTCTTACGACATCACTATTCACATATACATAGTGTTTATTATCAACGACATTTTCAACTGATATGCTTCAAGTATGGTAACATATAAGGCACAATTTTGCAAGTTAACATTTATAAATAGGCCAAATGTCAATTCAGATAAAAAAAAATCTCTCCATATAAAAAAATGATAAGTTAGATCATAAGTTACAAACGCTTTCAGTTAGATCTAAGAGACTCTATAAGATATAATATTACATAAAAAAAATTTAGGACAGAGGATACATTAACTTAGCCTTCCCAAAATGTTTATTCTATTTGAGTCTATATCACTGTTTACCATTAATATTCTAGAACTTATTTAAAATAATTTTTTTAATGCATAATTTTTACATTATGAAATAATGTCACATTAATCTCAATAGTTAATTATTTCCATCTAAAATTTAAAAGTATTTAATAAATTGTCACATTTAAATTACTAGAGAAAGAGTTTGATTTCAAACATATTAAATTAGTTCAAGGTAATTATCAAAGCTTTTATAAATTACTATGTTGTATGTTGTTTAAAATTTACCGTGACAGATCAAATTTTAAAATTTTTAATTTAATATAAAATACATTAAACATTACCTATTTGTTTAATTTTTGAAACTAAAGGATTTTGTGGTAATAGTATTTCATCTTTACATGATCTTATTTGGGTTCCAACAAATTCAGTAGATCCTAATATTCTTTGAGTTTCTTCTGCTAGATTAACGCCACCCATAGCAGCAACATCATTTATATCATCGTCAGCTCTGTACAATTTAAGTAAATAATTAACATAATTTAAACTACAAAAAATATACAAGGATATTTAAAATGATATGGCCAAGACAATAAGAAAATTTTTCTCCATATAAATGGTTTTTATTATTTTAGATAAAAGGTAAAAATTAATAAAGTAATAGATACTATCAATTTATTAGAGATAAGTTATATATATATTTTTACTAAGGATGTGTCTAAAGATTAATTTATTAATAATATTAATAAGTTAGTTATTTTGCCTAAAAATAATATTCAAATACTTACACATAATTTGTAGAAGAAAAGGATTTTTTTTCTTTTTCTTTAGAAGGAGGTTTGGATGAAGTGACAAATGGAGAAGTAAGATTAGCTGGTGTTTGCACTTTGTTGATCATTGGCTGTGATAACACATTTGGAGTTGTAGGTAATCGAGATTGAGGCATAGATATATTATTTGTTTGAACTACAGCTGGTAATGTATTATTTATCTTTATATGTGATCCAGCAGTTGTTTTAATGGGAACTGCTTTGACTACCATTTGTCGACTGTTCATTCCCGGACGAGGAGAAGAGGTTGAGGTTAGTGGTGGAGGCAATGAACCTGAGGTAGCTACAGGAGGCTGAATGCGAATTGAACCCATTTTATTAACAGATGTAATACTAGTTGGTGTTTGAACCCTGACTTGTTGCTATAAAATTTTTTTAAAAATTTAATTAACACTCAAGATATTGACTACATAATGCAATAATTTAGATATCAATAAAAAAAACTCATGCTTAGATATTTTTACTTTACTTAGAAGTATGAAGGTGGGTTGGAAAGTAATAGATGCCTTTC
This sequence comes from Daktulosphaira vitifoliae, assembly GCF_025091365.1. NCBI lineage: Eukaryota > Metazoa > Arthropoda > Insecta > Hemiptera > Phylloxeridae > Daktulosphaira > Daktulosphaira vitifoliae. The sequence continues at coordinate 44,525,183 of NW_026099574.1, forward strand.
TCTTAATGTATAACTTGAAAAACAATGAAAATAAATTAATCAAATGCATCCACCCTTGTCGAAAATGATGTAAAATCTTTAATTACATATAATTACTTTTAATATAACTACCTCTTATATTGTTATATTTTAGTTATTATTTCAAATATTTTGAAATGTAGTTTAAATAAAATAGTTTTCCTTGTGAAGAAAACAAGTATTTATTTATTTATTTAATTCTACTACAATTGTACACATTATTACGAACACTTCAAAATGATAATAAAAAAAAGGTATTTGCTCAACATTTCTTGAATAAAATGGTATTAAGTTACTGATACACTATGACAAAATAACAATAAAAAAATACAAGCATTTTAAGTTCGCGTAGTATACATTTATGTATTTAAAATTCTGTGTTATCAATTTGTTATCAAAGGTACAACCAATCTGGCTTCAGTCTTTCAACTTCAAATATGTGATAAACTCTTCTTCATCCTTTCATAGTAACCTCTACAATAACTATATGAATAAAAAAAAATTGAAATAATGCTTCTGATTTCAAATTTTTGCATCCATTTTTTAATCTGGATTTAGCATTAAGTGCTAAATCAGCTCTAATGAATATTTAACACAAAGAATATTCAGTTACAAATAGGAACATCTTAAGAGTGTAAAATTTGATTATGATAAAAAATTTAAAGCTGAAGTAAAACAGTGATTTATTAAGTAAGGCAAAGGATTTTAATCGAACGGATTTAAAAAACTTTTAAAACAATATAAAATAAAAATATTTTGAAAATATATCAACACATGAAGTAGTATTATTGAAAATAATTATTATTGATATAACTACAGTTATATCAATTTTTACGAGTATTTTCTTATTTCATTAGTTTTTAAGTTATATGATAGAAAGCATTACTTTTCAAACCAACCAAGATTTTTAACAATACAAAATAATAAACCATTAATTTACTTAGTGAATTGGTATAAAGAATATAAAAAATTAAAATCAAATGACAATAATTTTATATTTATATTTTGATAGCAATGATTAAACCAAATCAGAATAAAAAATTCAAAAAAAAAAAAAAATGAAAAAATATTTATGAGCTTACAATTTGCAATGACATAAATTATGAAATCTTCCCAAAAATTAGACACCAACAAATTATTTTATTGCAACCTTGCATTAATTAAGACATGCTTTCAATATTTAATTCAGCTCTTAATTTAATTTATTATCTAACATAAATAATATTATAATACATACAGAAATTATCCTATGTTGATTAGAATTGATAGTTCTAGCTGGTGTTAAAGCTGGTTGAGTGGTCATTATTCTCACCGTTTGCTGACTTGATCCAGTATTCAAAATATTACCCATTATTTGAGTATTCTAAAAGAAAAATGTATACAAAAAAACAGGTTATAATATACAAATTTAATTCTTGAAAAACATATTAAATAAATACCTATTCAATTATAATTTATTTTAATATTTTCATATTAAACATTATAATATATGAAAAAATAATTTTTAGGCTTTTTCAGTTATATTTCTTGATTTATTAATTATTAAGTACATTTTCATGTTCATCCCTTATATTTTAAGATAGTTTCAAAATTATTATTTTTAATGTGAAAATACATTAGACAGTAGCTTATTTATTAGAAAATTATCTAATTAAAATGATTGGTTGATAATAACTTTTAGACCAGTACATTGGAAATTATTAACATTTTCATCCGTAAGCAGGATTTTGACCGAAAAATTAAATAAGTAATAACTTACAAAATACTATGATATTTGTAAATAATTTAAATATTCTATGTATTTATATAAATATAAATATTAATTAAATTAGCCCATGGTACTTGCTAGTCAAGATTTTATTTGGAGATGAAAAATATATTTTTTATTTTGTCATTTTAAAAAAAGTAAATGATTAAGCACATAATAGAAATATTTTAATTTTACTAAAATTTTTTAAATAATAATGGTACATTAGTTATAGTTATATATTAAATAATTTTTTTTACCGACAAACATTTTCTAACAATAAATATAACTTCTCCTAATGATATCTTAGACTAAAATATACCAAACCATTTATTTTTATTGAAATTCTTAAAACTTGATGTTTTTTTTTATTTTAATTATTAAAATTCTATTTTAAGTATTTATAAATGATAAGTAACTTACCGTAACCTGTTGTTGATTAGCTAAAACAACAGTAGGTTGAGTCAGGGCACTAGGTTGTGGTGGACGAATACCTTCAATCACCATGTCTTTATTCATTAAGGATTGTCTCAAAAGTGGTAAACTTTTCTGTAATATTAAAAATTAATTTAAGTTATAGAAAATAAAAAGTACTTATTTTCAATAAAACGTTGGTATTACTTTTAGAAAACCTATAAGGCACGGTTGTGGTGAAGCATTTAGAAGTTTTTCAAGCCTATCACAAAATTGTTCAGGCTCTACTTTAGCATCAACTAGTTCTTGAATAAGTGTTCGTACACTTCTTTCCACAGGCTTAGGCTCTTTACTAGAAAGTTCTAAAAGATTCGCTAAGAACTTACGACACTTATCTTTAGTGTTGTCCTGTTGAATTTTTTGTTGAACCTTTAAAATATTAAACAAAAATCATTTACATAAAAAAAAAAAAAAAACAATTACAAAAAATTCTTATATATACTTGTTGAGGTTGGCTTGTAGCTTGAGTAGGTGTAGTATGAGTAGCAGCAATAGAAACATTACTCTGAAAATTTTTTTTTTCATAGATGTTATCAAAACAATAAAATTCAGCAATTTTAAGTGATTAGATAAAAAATTGTTAGTAATACTAGTATTATAAATTCAAAAACAATCAAAATAATAGTTTTTAAAAGTTATCAATTATACAACACAGTAGTTTTCACAATTAAGTCATAATATCCTTAAAACTCACAGTTGTAACGGTTGGAACAGGCTGAACTCTAAAATTTGCATTATTTTGAGTAATAGTGTTGGTTTGACCTGGAGCTGCAGGACCAACACGTAATAATTGGTACTGGCCATTTTCAGTCTTAAGTAATATATGTCCACCTTGGGCTTGCTGAAGAGTTTGTAAAGTAAGCTGTAAAAATCAGGATATGTGAATAATTATAAACTTAAAATAAAATTTCTAATACATAAGGTAAAAGTATTGAAAATAACTGGTTACTTTGTTTAGTATATTAATACAAAAAAAAATTTAATAATTGCAATACATTTATATTAACATATGTTTTTGAAAATTTTTTTGTAATTATCTTTTTTGATTAAGTATCACAGTTCTAGCCCTAAGGGTACGGATTAATTAAACTTTAAATAAATACACAAGGTAATTCCTCAAACACTAGCAACTCAATTTCTCTTACAATAATAATTTTTTTTTTTTTTTGCTTTTGTTAGTTATATATATATATATTTTATACCAGTATTATTTTATTATATTTTATAACTTTTAGACCAGTATATCTAAAGTTATTAAAGTTTTTATACCTAAACTAGAGCAGAAATGAATGCGTAGTGATAAAAATAAGCTCATTCTCTATTAATTACTTTAAATTATTAGTAGCTTCTGAAATACTGGTCAAAAAAATTTTATTGACTAGTTATTTCCTTAATTACATCATTTTCTATTTTACAAGATAGTTAAATATGTAATCATTTGAAAAAATTTATATAAAAACTATTAATTTAAAAGAAATTGAATGGCTATTATTAGAAGAATCACTTTGTACATAGTTCTCAAAAATTTTAAATATTAAATGATAAGAATTAATAGATTTTAATCAAAAAATTAATATTTTACTAAAAATTTAGTCATTTATTTCTTATACAAATATATTTTTTAATTTTACACATTAATCAATTTATCAATAATTAACAATACATTTTAGATTTGATTATTATATTTTAATTAAACTTACCCCTGGTGCACCAGGACGACCTCCAACAACTCCTGGTATCATAACACGTTGCATATTTTTATTTACTCCACCTTGTGAATTTTGGGGTCGCAATGCGTTTACATTTAATATCTGTACATTGGCTGGTAGAATTGTTTGAGGTGAATTGGTAGGTGTAACACCTTGGGTTACTTGTTTAGGTACTGTGATGACATTAGATGATACTGCAGATGGATTGGACATCTGGCCTGTAAGAGTCATCGTAGACACTGGTGGTGAACTTTGATGTTGTTGTGGAGTAGTTTTAATTACAACTGATGTACCAGAACCTTTAAAAATTAATGTAAGTTTTATTATACATTTAAATTGAACAAAATAAATAAACAAGTTAGGGTAAACACAAGATTCTAATACGTTATTTAAAAATAATACGAGTAATTATCGCTAACACAACTGTAAATTATACCCTTTTTGAATTAAAATAAAATGTAGGTCATTTTTAAATATATCGTTAACATACGTTTAAATACTAAAAATTTCTTTAATCAATATTTTTCAATCGAAGAACACAATCACAACATACATACTAAGTATTTACAACAGTAACAATATAGCACAGACTTTGACGGCACATACAATATCTCATTCTTAACATAATATCAACAGGATTAATTTAGATAACTAACCTGCAATAGTTGAATTAACAGTGCCATTAGGCAACGAATTAACTGGAATATAGTTGCGATTATTGGCAGAATTTGAATAGACCACTTTCACAGTATCCTGTGATTTTATGGGTTGTGGTGCTGCATAGTTGTGTGCCAATGTTGGGTTGACAACATGCTGCTGTTGCTGAGGCTGCTGCTGTTGTTGGCTTACGAAGTCTGGTTGACTGATGCCAGGCATTAAACTATTATTGTTATTGGTAGTTATACACTTGTTCATCGAGGAGGTGGCTCTGGTACCGTTGACCAAGTGCTGCTGTTGGGGTTTTTGCGGCGCGGCTGTAGTAGCTGCGTTAGCATTGCTGTTGTAGCCAGTCTGGGGGTGACTTCTGTTGCCGGTAGACACAACCGATGTGTTAGTAACAAGTTCACTTTCCAGAGACACCACTATTGCACTGAACGCGTTTTCGTCCACGTCCTTACTGAGTACTTCCTCCAGAAACTTGACTGACGCCATTTTCTGACCAACTCAGATCACAGACTGATATGCGCATGCGTATAATATTCCCCCGCGCGACCGTCCTAGTACAAATACACACGCACACGGCGCACTCATTATGTTTATGTTAGCAATGATACGCGCGCTTAAACGCATCTGACATCGTTCGTACTACACCACGTATTTTTCATTTTTGATACCTATACTTTATCTAGTCTAGAAATTTGCGTAAAGAATACCAACTTTTATATGTAATTATCATGTTTATTCCACACCCCACTATTTTCATTCGAATACTCATTAATTATCAGTCGTACTTCATTCCCGTAACTACTAATGTCTTGTAACCGCAAAACACAACTAGGTACGCACGTATTAACAAACGTAAGAGTTGCCTGCAGTGTTGCCACTTTAAATTTATAACATACAAATGTGTCTGGTGCTTATCTTGTTATTCTTTACAACAGTACACTATCTCAGTAGATAATCCGACGGTTGGAACTTCAATATTGCTTAAAAAATATGTCTAGAGCTACACATGCTTTCAGATAGTACAAGAAACTATTTGAAAATATAACCTGTGATAGTACGATGTATACTCTGTTAATCATTTATAAACAGTCATTAATTTGATCACTCCTAATTACTTATGATTAACAGCTATAAATATTCATTGTTTTCTAGTAAAACAATAAATTAGTTCATACTTGTCAATGGTTATTAAAATATACATTCCAATTATTATAATGACAAAACAATTATTTATAATTTTAAACCTTTTAGGGACCATTAATTTACCTTGTAAATTACTAAAATTAAAACAGAAACGTTCTAGGAATAATTCATTCATTTATACGAAACAATCTATCAATTAAGCCATCTATTTAGAAATCTAGTTTTTTCATTTTACTTTTTTCTTAATAAATTATTATTGCATAATAATTTATTATCGATATATTATATGGACGGTAAACAAACAAATGTGTTAAATGCGTTTCAACTATTTTCAGATGTATAATTTTAGATTTTGAATAGCCATAAACATGACTTTTAGGAGAGGGGATGTAGGGTGTGACACACTATCACACAATTATGTTTAAAGGTTTCAAACGTCAATTTTACAATATATGAATATTAAAAAAAACCCAGCACAGTGGGGTCGTGGCATAGTTGGGTCCAGTATAGATGATATCTGACAGTGATTAAAATCACTATCATAAAAAACACTTCGATGCAAATCTGTAGATAGTGATTAATTTAAAAAAAAAAATTTGTTAAAATAGCATATTTTTGAATATGGTAGCCATTTGCGCATAGAAAATAGGTCGTCGGGACAATTTTTTTTTTTTATAGTACATAAAATAAGCTTTAATTTGATATATGTTTAATGGACACAGTATTTCCGGATCATTTTCAAAAATTAAGTTGAAAAAGTTATTTTTTGTAAAAAAGTTACTATTTTAAATCCCCCCAGTGAGCAGAATAAGTATTAGATTTTCAAAAAAAATTATATCAAATGAAAGGGAAATATCTAAGGTTTCAATACAAAAAAATATTATTTTTATTTGTTCATTTTTGAAAAAGTTATGGCAGTTTTAAGTACAAAAAACATCCCGATAAAAGGTAATTTTTATCGCAAACATTACATTTTTTTTTAAATTTTCGACAGCCATTTGCACATAGAAGATAAGATGTCGGGACAAATTTTTTTTTTTCATTTGATAGTATATAACATAACCTTTGATTTGATATATGTTTAAAGGACGCAGTATTTCCGGAACATTTTCAAAAGTTCAGTTCAAAAAGATCTATGTTCTTTACAATATTTGAAGTTTTGAACGCTCCCTATATAAGGGGAAATTGTCCAATTTTAATAAAAAGTATGTCAAATGTAAGGTGTACTTATAATGTATTTAGAAAAAAAAATTTGTGCTGATATATACATTTTTCAAAAAGTCATAGCATTTTTAAGCTGAAAATTTAAAATCGAAAATTTTAACACAAAAATAGTGTTTTTTTAACTACGGCAGCCGTTTAAATGTAGAAGAAAAAGTGTCGGCACAAATTTTTTTTTTAATTTTATAGTACATAAAAAAGCTTCAATTTGATATATGTTTGAAGGACGCAGTATTTCCGAAACATTTTCAAAAATTAAGTTAAAAAAGTTAATTTTTGTAAAAAAGTTGCTATTTTAAATCCCCCCCAATGAGCAGGTTAAGTGATAGATTTAAAAAAAAATGATATCAAATGAAAGGGAAATATCTAAGGTTTTAGTATAAAAAAAAATTATGTTGATTTGTTGATTTTTCAAAAAGTTATGGAAGTTTTAAGAAAAAAAAGTGAAAAAATTACGAAAATTAGCGATTTTTAAATTTGTAATTTTTTTGGATATTTCCCCCATTTGCGGGGAACGAGGGAATNTTTAAATTTGTAATTTTTTTGGATATTTCCCCCATTTGCGGGGAACAAGGGAACTTTTTTCAGTTTTTAAGGATAATGTCTTCAACTAGATACGATTTGTGATCTTTTGACGTATTTTTGAAAGAAATTGGTCCAGTGAGAGCTGAGAAAAAGTGGCAACGGATATAAAAAAAAAAAAAAACACATCATAGTAAAATTAATACCTTCTCCGCTTCGCATCGAAGCTAAAAAAAAATATTAAAAAAGGTCATACAATTTTAAAATTATTATTCAATCAGCAATTATTTTGTTCTCCATCACTTCATTTTTTGCTTTATAATGATTATTGCCATAACAATTTTTCGAAATGAAACTAATTGATAGTGCTTTAATGTTAAATATATTTTAAGTTGTTTTAAAAATGAAACAGTTGATATTGATATTCAGATCTTTTAACTTATAGCATTTGCCTTTTTTTTTAGTGGCAGTGAGGAGTAGGTCCTAGAGATATATACGTAAGCTACAAATTTATTTCAGAAAACCAATAAGCTAAATACAAAATTTTATGTTGCATATATATACTGATTTCGTGATTTAAGTTCTATTTTGCTTTTTTGTGTGTTTAGTGCTATTTTAGTATCGAAAAATAGAAAAATTATAGTATAGTATAGAAAAATTATTTAAAGGTCAAAACTTAGAGTTATCGTTTTTATTTTTACAATTATCGTATCAAGAAAAAGTGTCAATAGTAATGTATGTACCACTAGGACCTTCATGTATTTGAGGATGTGTAATTCGGTAACTTTATAATATGCCCAATTAATTATCAAAAGAACGATTAAAGTAATTTAAATATTTTCCGCGTTTTTTTTTTTACTATAAGAATCTATAATCTTGTAATTCCATTCATAAAAAAATTTAAAGATGTGCGATAATATCTTCATAGTTTCCTAGTATGCCAATATTATTATTTTCTTAAAAGAAATAAATTTTTAGTCAATTATATTTACCAGTTGCTTTCGATTTTTTTGTGTAGTGTATATGTTCGCGTTTTTGTGTTAACAATTTTAAAATAAACGAGTTATTTTTGCAATGCCTTAAAAAAAGACAATCAATATCACATTGTTTAAAGAATAATGTGTCGCAAATTTTGTAAATTTATATCTGACACAAGTGTGTTATTGTGTAAATTTTTTGATATTAAAATATATCACCAAAAAAAATAAATTTTACATCACGCAATACTTAAAAAGTCGAAAAATCTATTAAAGCCCTCAAACATTCAGAAGTTCAAAATGAAAAAAAAAACAATTGGCCACTATACCACAAAAGCTACATTTAATAAGAAGTTATGTTTTGAAATATTATTAGCTAATATACTATTAAATAAAACTTCATATCAAAACTTTTACAAATTTCTAGAAAAAATACTACTACAGAAACAAACTTGAGACTCGGGTATATGTCTTCTTCTTCTTCTTCCTCCTCCACTCCTTAATCACAACTATTTGGGGTCTGCCACCCTTATCCTAAAATTCCTTTTGACACGATCTCCCACATTATCTACGCTCGTACAGCTGTCCTCATATCGCATTCAATAGCATCCCTTCATCTCTTTTTTGGTCTTCCTCTACCTCTTCTTTCTTCAACATTCATTTCTATAACTGTTCTTACAGCTTCCAATTCATCTCTCCTCATAACATAACCAAACCATCTAAGTCTATTTTCTCTCATCACTGCTCACTCCACTCATCCATCTAAGCATTCTGATCTCTGCTACACTCATTCTCTGCTCTACTTTTTTATCAACAGCCCAACACTCTGAACTATAGCTGGCCCCACTACAGTCTTGTAGAATTTACCTCTCAGCCTCATTGGAATTCTTTTATCGCATAAGACACCAGACGTTTCTCTCCTCTTCAACTACCTGCACTTAATCCTGTGTCTTATATCCTCACCAATACCATAGCTCTTTTGCACAACTGACCCTAAATACTTAAAACTCTCAACCTCTCCAAACACGTCCTCGCCTATTGTGACTGACCTCCTCATTTCGCCTACCTCGTGTTCTCCTTTGTCAAACTCATACTCTATATACTGTCTTATTTCTACTAATTCTTAAACCCTTATCTTCAAGAGCTGATCTCCACACCTCTAACTTTTGATTAATTTCCTCCCTATATTCTCCTATTAACACTATATCGTCAGCAAACAACATGTACCACGGCACCTCTCCTTCTATTTCTCTAGTAATGCCTCACACAAAATACTGGCTCCATTGTTGACTTACCAGACATAAATCCAAATTGCTTTTTAGATACTGATGTCTCATTTCTTATTCTCTTATCTATTACCTTTTACCATTTTTTTCATATGACTCATAGCTTTATGCCTCTATAATTTCCACACTACTGTATGTCTCCTTTATCTTTAAATTTCAGTAGCATAATACTATTTCTCTATTCATTTGGAATTTTCCCTACTAATATGATTTTATTTGAAAGTTCCTTCAACCGCCTTATGCCAACGCTGCCTAATATTTTCCATACTTCTAGTAGCACTTCATCTGGTACTACTGCTTTATTCTTTGTGTTATTGATAACACAGCCTCCTATATCTCTTTCTCACTAATTAAATCTACCAATCCATCATTTCACGAGATATCCTCTAATGTCTCTTTTGAATACTTCTTATTCAGTAACTTTTCATTTATAATAATTATTTTATAATAATAAATAAATAACAACACGGTTGGGTTAAGTATTACTTATAATATATTTTAAATTAATATAATACTAAGGCCGTTAAGATTATCACACTGATGTTCCGTAAGGAAGTTGAACGATCAATTGATTTAATTCGTGCATCGTTGGACCGGTTTACGCACCCACGGTCACTCGGCATCGCGCGACCTGTCAGACGAGGAGAGGTAGCTGTGTCGCGGTCGCCATCCAGTAGTAAAGCCGGAAGTGTAATGCGACCGCTTCATACTCTTCCACTAGTCCAACCGGTCAGCTAACTTTCGAGCCTAAGGAGAGTAGTCTACCTGGACGCCTTCCAGATCGGCGAAGTCCGGCAGCAGGATGGGTGGAGCGTGGAGGATTGCCTCGAAGTCGGTCTCTACCTCCATCCTCTCCATGATATCCGGCTGTTGGAAGGTCCCATGGCGAATCTATCCGGTCGTTTCCTAGGAACATGTTTTCGTCGGGAGCACGTGGCCGTAGTTGTGCCGGACCATCGTTCCGTCTCCGGTTGTCCCCTTGTCGGATTCGCTCGGTCAAGCCGCGATTGAAAACGGCCCACAGTAGTGGCTGGGATCACAACTCCCAGACTTCTACCGTTCTGACTCGAGCCTGGCTCCAATTCGGCAACTCCTCGTTGGTTTCCCCAAGTAATACCGCTACTTGCCGCATCAGCCGTCTCGCCTGTTGGCGCATAATGGTCGCGGTTTCGGCGGCTAATCAGCGAGATGAGCGAAACGGGCGGACTTCACCTTGTTGTTAGTTGTCGGTTATCCTGTGTCGTAACACAGTAAAGAAAAAATGATAAAGGTAAAAGTGTAAATGTGTGTACGAAGATAAATATGAGGAGGTGGTGCCTGCTGTCTAGGTATTCACGTGCGTGTTGTCGTACAGCAGTCACCGTGCTCGGCTGACACTCCGGGTTAGCTGTGGGTGTCGAAAGGCTGTTGTTATAGGAAGGGAGAATAAGAGTAACACCTAGGTATGAGGTGCAGACGAAGTGCAAGACACAAGTACTCTGAAATGTCGAGGAAAAGAGTATATAGGTTAGAAAAGGAATAAACAAAGACTTTACTTTAAACAGTAAGCCGGACAGCGACAACCGAGTACTGAGACTGACGAATGACACAAGGCACTGGAGTCGACTGACCACGATGGTCAGGTCTATTGGGTTTTTATAATAATTACACCTATTGCCGATTTGGCAATAAATATTATTTGTTAATTCACCAGTCTCAGGCAGCGGATGTGCTGTCTGTATTTTATTAAAATAATTCTCACGATTATGAAAACGTGACACCATCACACCTGTAACAGAGAATGATTGTTAGGATTACCTCCCGAAGTGTCATGTTTCATGGCCGTAACATACAGCTTCAACTGACGCTTTTCTTTGGTCGCAAATACTCACCTAATCTTTTTGCTAATTGCACGGGACCCAGCCACTTGAGGCAAAGCCGGCATGAAACTTTTTATCCGTGCTAGATAGAGGAATTTTGCGGTAATACACTCAATCCCCTTCCTCAAAGCGTTTGCGGTGATTTTCACGGGATGAATTGTGACCAGCGTTGTTTTTATCGAAAGATGACCCGAAATTTTGAGTGGGTTGTCCTCCCCCCTCCAGAAATTTGAATTTTCCCACCAAAGATACCAGAGTTTTCGGTTATCCCACCGGGGTTATGGTCATTCTTTAGCCTTTTCGGGGAAAATTGTTGTTTTTCAGTAATGATTCGGTGTAATCCTTTTTCTGTCCGGCTATTTCTACTTGTTTCGGGTTTTTACCCGTAGAAATAATGTCCAGCAGCCAATCGCTGGGGGCTTTAGCTTCTCACCCAAAGGTCCGTTCAGAGGGAGTGCTCCCTGTTAGCCTGTTCCGACGATTTCTTATTGAAAAAAGTATATTCGGAATACAGCTGTCCCAGTAACTATGTGGTTTGTCAACCAAAGCTGTACGAAGACCTTTTTTCAAATCCTGGTTTCGGCGTTCTACTGGGTTTGCTCTTGGTTGGTAAATTGGCGTTGTCAATCCTTCTGTACCCCTCGTCTCCAGTGCTTTTTCCATTGTTTTGGAGACGAACTGTGTTCAGTTGTCTGAGAGAAGTACTCTAGCATAGCCGAAACGAGAGAAGAACTCTTTTTCTAGAATGTCGGTAATCGTCTTAGGGGTGGCTTGCCCTAGGGGGTATGTTTCTACCCATCTGCTGTAGCAGTCTGTTGCTACAAGTAGACAAGTCTTACCACGTTGAGATCTTGGGTATGGCCCCATGAGATCAATACTAACAACCTATCATGGCTGCGCGGGGCTGTATTGGTCGCATTGGTTCGTCTTGCTTCCGGTTCAACGGTTTAACTTAAGCACAAACATGATACCTTGCGATATATTGACGTACCGACTCTTTCATACCGGTCCAGAAGAAACGATTACCAATGCTCCGGTAAGTTTCCTTCTACCCTGGATGTCCGGCAGAAACATGATCATGATACCTCCATAACAGGTGATTTGACATGTCCGGCGGAACGACGATAATCTTTCCGTACGTTCCGCTATTTACCAGGCCTTTAAACAAAATACTATCTTGCAAATGGTATTCATGATGTAAGCGCTGGTAAATTGGATTGTCACTTCGGAGTTTCCGGACATACTGGGCCAAAGTTGCATCTTAGGCTTGCCAGGTTTTAATGTCGGAAATAGCTATATTCTCTGGGTAAGTTTTTGCTCTTTTACCGTTCTTGGCTGGGCTAAAAGAGTCACTTTTACCATGCAGATATGTTTTTTCTGACTTTTGCTCGGGTAACTCGTCTAAACTTGAGTCCTGGTCGAACGCTGAACGATTACCTTGTTCGTCAGTCAACATTTCTCCGGTAAATAAGTTTGTAGCTCGGACCCGGAGGTCATAAAGTGAATCTGTGTCAGATTTCCTTCGGTTCCGAGTGATACCAGTGAAAGGAATTAACTCCTTCGGAAGTTTTAACGGGAAAGACTGTGGAACCGTTAACAACTCATGTGTTAGCTGGTCATGTTCCAGGTCTTCCAGAGATTTGTTCGGCAAGCTGTTCTCGGAGAGAGCTGCTTGTGTTCCTTGGTCAGGAACTTTTGCACTACTCTCCTGTATTTCCAAAACTTCTCTATCTACCGTACATTTCTTCCGTGGATACTCCATTTCTCCGGATTTGATAGCGGCGAGCTGCATATTTTTGCGCTTCTCCGGTGTCTTTTTGGATTTCTGGTCGGAAACTTCGGTACCGAGCTTGCGCTTACGGTACTTTGGGCCGGCTACTTTTTCTTGTACGGTCGGTTTCCCGTGAACCGTCTGGAACTTTTCCCGTTTTCCGTCCTCGCCATATTTCTTTCTGGGCAATTCGTGCACCAGTGCCCAGTCCAGTTGCAGATTTTGCAACGTGCCGCTCCGGACGGAATTTTTTCCGGTCTAATAACCTCTTTCTCCGTTGGCGGTTTCTTATTTGCCCATTTGAAGCTATTCCTTTCCGCGGAATAATTCTTTTCTTCGGGTCGCCGTTTCGGAGCTAAGTCTCTTACGTCCGAGTCCCTAGCCAGCTCTAGCAGATCTCCCATTGACTACGGGCACCTCACTCTTGCGTGGACCCGGTAGTCACTTCACATGAGCTCTATGATTAGGTCGACCAATTCGTACTCTGTGAGCCTTGAGTCGAGACGACGGGCTAGCTGGCTCTTCTACATTACAAACTCCTCTAGGGATTGTTGCTCGCCTTGCTAAGCACTGTGGAGGTCATTGCGTATTTGGGTAAGTATAGCAATGCTATTGAACCTCCTCAAAAATTGTTGTCGGAACACTGTCCATGTGGGGTTCAAGCAGCGTATGGTACTCCACCAGTTACCTGCCTCTGCTTTTAACTGTGGAGACAGTACACGTACCTACTTCTGGTGCGGTAGGTTCGCTTCAATTAGGACCGATTCAGCCTCTTCAATGAAAGCGTTGGGGTCCTCTTGTTTTTTTTTTTTATGTTATGAATAATTATATATTTAATAAAAAAACTTTTTTGAATTTATTAATTGATATTTAGTAAAACATTTTAAGTTGAATTCATTTAATAAAGTAAAGTATTTTAACATAAAACAAAAATCTTTTTTGTAAGAAATATTAGTTATAAAGTAAAATTATTAACTAATGAACAAGATAGACCAGTATTATCAGGTTCAACATTCAACTGTACAACCTTGCTATCTTTAATAGGCATTGAATAACGTTTTGATCGGATCCCTCCTAATGGTGGCAAATCAAGAGCTAAATCGAGAGCTTTAGTTAACTCTGCATTTGGATAAGCTAACAAACGTACTTTTCCTTCTGCATTTTGATTTTAAACCCATACAGTCATGACAAAAGTACAATACTAATAAAATACATACTATTTCATCAACTCTTTTTTTTTTTTTAATCATCAGCTGAAGCTACATAACTGGGTAATGTGTCTTAGAACACCCAGGAGTAAATGCACCAGGAACAGCAAATAACATTAGAGTTTTTCCTTTACACAGTTAAAAAATATTTATTTTGTTATCAGGCTTGTTTTCTGTTAATTCATTATTTGGAATGATATCTCCAACTTTGACAGGCATGTTTGAATAATTGTTGGTACTTATAAGTCGCTTGTTTTAATCTTCGATTTGATAGTAATTAATTAAATATTTATATAAATAATATAATATAATATATATAGTTATTATTTAATAACATATTAATTATAATATTAAAAGTTTATACATTAATATTATACTGGATAAAAGATGGATTAAGAATATTAGACCTACCAATATATATAAACTTATGAAGGTAAGAATTTTTTATTATTTTAATTCGGGTCTATCCAGTAAATTTTAATTTAGGGGAGCAAACAATTATTTTTAATTTCTTTTTAAAAAATTGTTGGTGATTTTTACTCTTGTCATTAAGTATGTTTTTAAAAATAACTATTTAAAATATCAGAGATGTTTAATTTTTGGTACATACATTAATGTGATATTAGTAATGTGATGTAGTAATGATTTATATTCCTCCCAACTAAAGAAGACTAATATCAAATATATTTTGTATAAAATACTTCTTATAATTATTTAAAAATAATTAAAGCTAATTTTTCTTAATCGAGGTTCCATAATTCTGTATACTATCTAAATATTGATTTATATATTATAAATAAATAGATAATAGGATAATGTTACAAACTCGATACAATGGAGCCAGAAAATGTTTATTGGAGGGGCCAACAATTTTGGGCCCTTGGATCATTTTCCATAATTTGTTTCCTAAGAAAATCTTGTGGAGGGTTCCCTTCACACATTATCAACAGTGATATAGTCGTAATTTGATCAATAGATAAGTTAAAAACCTAAATGAGGAAACGTGGGGAATTTCACCCCCACACTACATTTCAAAGGCCTTAACTATAACATAGTTTTGGGGGACGGAATACAAATATTGTGATATTTTAACTGTGTTAAAAATATGTATTTTCTAATTATTACATAATGCAACTAAAACTCCTAACCCTCCCAGTTGCTCCTTCCAACTTCCAAACTATTACTCGAATATTTTTACTGACACTTTTAAGTTCTTACATAAATTAAATTTCATAGTCATACAATTGATAAGTGTATTATTAGATACTGTTATATTTTTTATAAATAAACAATAAACTTTATGCAGTAATAAAATAATCTTACAATCATTGTTTTCAAATCGTTAAAACATAAATGAAATAAACGTGAATAGGTACATGTTAGTACTATCTTAATTCATTATAGGTAATATATTAAATACTAGATTGGTTGGTAAACGGTTTATTACGGAAAAATACAAATTACCAATTTCAACAGCTATAGGTTAACCCAATAACTTTCAGTTTCAACTTAGTATGTGCTATTACGTTAATTTCTGGTCGATGTTTTAAATTTTGTCAAATGTCAATAAAATTGTCGTGAAATGATAAACATTATCCTATTTATTTTATTGATATTTATTTATACACTTTGACAGTGTTTTGTTTTACATTTATATTCTATTTTTAAAATGATAATAGTCTCGAGCCATATTTGTGTGTTTATAACTTCAGATATATGTTTATATGTGGTATGACTGTAGAGATTAAACAAACTGATAAGAATTATTCAAAATTTGTGTTTTATGACAAACGTACCTATATTCGATACCCACATATTACTTTTTATTTTATTCTTTAGTCTATACTCTTTAACTATTTTATAAATACGTATATGCACTAATAAGAAAACTAACACTGGGTATACGCCGTATACCCGCGTATCACTCATGATTTTATAAGTATACGCAATAACAGAAAAACAAAGAAGTGGGTATACGCCGTATACCCGCGTATACGCTCCACGACACCTCTGGAGCACGCAAATAACAAAGTAACAAAAACAAATAAATTACCTATTATAACTACTAAATTATAAAAAAAGAAACAGATTAAAGATAAGATTTATCAAAAAATATTTCATAGAATATTACCATAGATTAAATACACATGTATTTAATCTATGATATTACTCTATCGAATTTTGTAATCAACTAGATTCTAATCAATGCAGATACTTGGTAGTTTGTTATCATTTGTTGGACCAGAGTTAAAAAAAATTTACCTATAACTACATTTGGAGTAACTGCTATTCCGTTTATTATTACGTCTAGAACGTTATTTTTTTCAAATAACGTTTTCTATAAATATAAAAATGAAAATACAGCCATAATAATAACTGTATAACCCAATAGTAATCACACATTAATAATAATTTCAATGTATATAAGACCTAGCACGTTTTTGATAATTCGTAAAAATAATTGAATTTTAAATTTGAGGGGGCCGGATCTGGGTCACATTAAATCTAAGGGGGACAGGCCCACCTATGTCTACGTGCCTGAATGGAGCCAGTTTTTTGTCTAAGATAACTAATTCCTTTGTCAAACTCGTACTCTATATACTCTGCCTTACTCCTACTTATTCTTATTCCCTTTCCTTCAAAAACTAATCTCCACATCTTTAGTCTCTCATTAATTTCTTCCTTATTTTATCCTATTAATACTATATCGTCAGCGAACAACATGCATCACGGTACCTAACAAAGTATTTCTTTAGTAATTTCAACCATTACTATAGAAAATAAGTAAGGGATTAAAGCAAAACCTTGGTACACTCCTACTAAAAATGTATATTTTCACATTATTAATTATTATACTATAATGCATATATTAACTATTTTTTACGAAAATTATTGCTTGAATGAGGAAGTCCATAGTGAAGATATATTTGTCACAGATTTCATCACATAAGGAGCATCCTTTAAAATGGTCCTTCACAAAAGTCTCTTTAAGGACTATTTCCGCCAATGGATGTTTGATATATTTATAATAATACAAAATTTATTTCTAAGTTCATTTTGAGGCACCAAATATAATTAGTCGTAGACAGAAATAGAATTAAAAATTTAGGGGGGGCTAATGATATATTTTAATCCTTTACCACACCTTGATATATGTTTTTATTGTATAATACATATGAATCGCTAAATTTTTAGGGAAGGGCTAGGCTCCTCCAATCTGCCATAGTTATTTATATATATATAGGAATAATTGTTTGAACTCGCTGTTCTCTAATAATGTGATATGTCACCTTGTTTTCCTTTCCCTTATATACTCATTCGTTTATGAAGACTTCCATTAGTTAAATACACTAATGAAAGTTATTGTTTTATTAATTTTTTATAACATAAAAATGTGTATACAGTGACGAGCAAAAGTGAACACAACTACCAAAATTTTTGGAAAATTGCCATTTTCAAAACTAAATATTAATTTAATTTAATACATTTTTGAATCCATATTCTAGGGGTTAAAACAAAAGTTTATGCACAAAAAATAGTCACGAAAAAGATAAAAGGCCTGAGAGTTTGTTTATTTAAAAATACTCATTTTTGCACCTGTTATTAATACAACGTAAAAACCCAAATCGTAGTGCGTGTCTTTGACTTGCTATTTTTAGGACGTCTGGAGAAAAGAGTTTTTTCACTCTTGATTTGTTTACATTTCTTTCTATTACAAAAAGAATACTCTATTTCTATTTTAATCAGTCTTTCGTAGTGAAAGGAACCAACATGAAAATTACTCCTCAAAAAACGGCACAAATTGTTTCAATACTAAAATCGGGTCAATCAACCAGAGAAGTGGCTCGATAGTGTGGCGTCAGCCAAACGACAGTGCAAAAAATAAAAAATAAAGGTTGTCCTAACGCTTTACCTCGACTAAAAGGAAGACCTAAGTGTACTACCCCACAAGATAGATGAAGACTTGCTCACTTTTTACAAACGGGAGAAGCATCTTCATCTTTAATGGCGGCCAATCTATTACAACAATACACGGGGAAAAAATAAGCAGGTGGACAGCTTCGAGATTTCTCAAGGAACAAAATTTTGTGTGTGCCGAAAAAAAGAGAAAACCCGTAATTTCCAAAAAAAATATGAAGGCTAGGTTAAAGTTTGCTAAAGATCATAAACACTGGACAGAAAAAGACTGGAGGAGGGTGATATGGTCGGATGAAACCAAAATTAATAAATACTGCTCTGACGGAAGGTCCTGGTTCTGGAAAAGGACTGTCGAGAGCCTTAAACCATCCCATATCAAGCAGACGGTCAAGCATGGTGGAAGATCTGTCATGCTATGGGGCTGTTTTACTGCACATAGACCCGGACCCATTCATAAAATTGTTTGTACTATGGATCAATATATGTATAAAAACATTCTATCAAGAAATTTGCAAGGTGTGGTCGCAAAAATGCCAATACCAAACAATGAAGTCATTTTCCAACAGGATAATGACCCCAAGCATACAGCGAAATCCCTTAAACAATGGCTTGCCAATCAAAAATTTAAAACTATGGACTGGCCAGCTCAAAGTCCCGACCTGAACCCAATAGAAAATTTTTGGGCATATTTAAAAAAAAAATTATACAGTGAGTACCACGGTCCACCGACTTCACTCGACAATTTGTGGGAAAGAATTAGAGAAGAATGGACAAAAATTGATGTGGACTACTGCGAGTCTTTGGTCAACAGCATGCTACGAAGGATGGAAGCAGTGATAAAAGCTAAAGGCTTGTGGACAAAATATTAACGCTAGAATATATTTATAATAATTACCGGTGCAAAAGTGAGTACTTTTAAAAATTCATTTTCTAGAAACTCGCTACTTATTGTTTGTATTTTTTCAGCTAATAAACTTTAATTTTGTTATACAAATACATTTATTTCTTTGATTAATATAATTATACATGTGTTGTTTTTTTATAACCTTATTTCTCAAAATTTTCTTATTAGTGTTCACTTTTGCTCGTCACTGTAAACATCTTAAGTACATGTTAAACTCTTTAAATTAAAAAGTAACAAAGCTCAAGAAAAGCTAAAAATATAGTGAGTTCTCTAATTTTTTTATTCTGGGAAAAGAGTTTTGATCTAACTTCAGTAGATTAGATTATATCTAATATATATATTTAATGCAATAAATTATAATAATTCAATAGTTTTAATTATGTATAAATGTCTAATACATATTAAGTTATAACCTAATGCTTAGTTATCTTATTTAACTAATCAAAACAATTTTTTTAAACAATACTTTAATAATTTATTAATTATTTATTTATTTTCAGTAAATTTATTCAAAAGTCATAGAATAGAGTAATGTTTTATCAAGCCATGTTCGATAGTAAGATACATTTGTATATACTCCCGGATGATTTGCTCTTCCACAGCCATAACCCCAACTTGTTATTCCCACAACTGTTTCTCCTGCAAAAGAAAAAAATCATTAACTTAATCAATGTAAACTTATATGATATACGATATATATACATTTCATATTTTTGATAAGATATTTTATTTATTTTAAAGGTAATATTTTTATTTTAGTTTTTATGTGCAACTTATTTGACCTCAGGAAAAATCTGTGATATCAATTTTTGAATAACAAAAATTGATATCACAGATTTTTTTTTTAAAGTTATCTTCTTTTAAAATCATAACATTATTTATTTTTTTTTTTATAATTTAAAGAAAGATAAAACATAAATTTAATTTTAGGGGGAAATCAATACATTGCCATGGAGAGACAACAAAACTTAAAATATAATTCTTAGAAAATGTTTAATTTAAATATTAAATAAAATTATTTAAAATTTTAGGAAGTTTTATTTTTAAAATCTCTTTTTGGAACCGATCCGAAACTTTTAAAAAATGAAATTTATTTGATCAGCTCTTTAAATCTGATATACGTCATAATATTAGTGTATGTAAATGGAGGTCTAGGGATACAATGTTTCCAGGCTGCAAATTTTCGTAGTAATATACCTTTTTTTAGCTTCAATGAAAAAGCTAAGGTATTAAATTTACTATGATGTGTTTTTTTTCATGTCTGTAGCCATTTTTTTCATCTCTCAATTTCCTTCAATGATACGTCAAAAGATCACAAAACGTATCTAGTTGAAGAATTTGCCCTTAAAAATTGAACAAATTTTCTTAATTCCCCGGAAAAAGGGAAATCTCCCAAAAATTACTATTTTTAAAATAAAAAAAATTTGATATTATTTTTCTTAAAACAGCCAAAACTTTTATAAATGAACAAATCAAAATAATTTCTTTTATATATTGTTTTGACATTAAAAAAATAATTTTTTATATTGAAATCTGATGAATTAAAATTTGTTGAGACATAAAAATATTTTAAATATTTTAGATCCAGGAAGTAAAATCTTAAATACACTATTGCTGAGGATAGATAGATAGATAATATGAAATTATTTTATTTATTTATTATTACCAAACAGTTATTTATTGTTGTACAGTACACCTCCAATGGTCCACTTAAACTATTTTTTTATTGTGTATGCAATCATGAAATCACCCAAACAAATTGTAATTAGCCAGTAAAAAAAATAAAAATTATGCTGAATAGTTATATTGTTTTTAATTATATAATCTATGTCTATAAACTTTTTATAAAAAAATAAACAGATATCAATACTATCTTACAGGATATGAGACTGGGCATTTGTACATTATACTTTATGTAAACGTACATACATCATAATTTAATAAACCACCAGATTTTTTGATGAAATTCAAATAATGTTGTTAATTTTTTTTTGGTATATCTTAAATACATATATTTCTTGATTCCTCGATTTTCTCACACCTCTACAGCGTTCGCCCAATCCGACCTCTAGTCATTACACTATGATCTTTAATTTTACGTAGGTTTAAAGAATACAAGTTTAATAGAAAATTATCAAAAATGGTTTATATGATATTTAAATCCCCCCTTGGATATTGATTAGATTTTCAAAATAACTATGTTGTCGGCAAGGCAAATATCTAAAGTATTATCAATAAAAATATCGTAATTATCCGATCAATTTACACAAATTTATTTTAATATAAAGTTTACTTAAAATATTAAAAATGATCTTTTATATCAACTGTATTTTTTTTTGGTATAATTACCCGTATCATAGGGGTTGAGAACATTTTTTTTTATTAAATTATAGTTCTAATAGCTTCAACTAGCTACCTATTATTATATTATATGGATTGTATGATTATATTATGTATCGTTAAGCAAAATTTGTCCAGTTGGAGTTTAATAATCATATATAGTGTCACAAAAAATAAAAAAACACGGTAGAGTAAAACTAATAAGTTTCTCAGTTACACATCGAAACAAAAATGATATCGACAATTATTATTTTATTTTTAATTATCCCTAAACTCGAATAATTTCTTTGTATGTTTAGAACACCCCTCAAAAAAAAAAAAAATTGCGCTTTAATTATGATACAAAACCTCAGTTTTTATTTAGGTTTATGGAGTCAATTTTAAGTCCACTTTCTTCCTGCATAATATTATGGTACAAATATTATACCTATCTACTATATCATTTTAGAATGAAGCAGTTTTAACGAAAATGTATTCACTTTTATTAGTTTTTAGAACTATTTTTAGTTTAAAATGATTTACCTAGTTCAAAACTAATTCTTCAAGATGGCTTAAGGTTGCAAACACGAAAAAAAAGTATAGTTATTTGAACCTTTCTATAGCTTCCACAGAAATATCGTAGAATTATATATAAACCTATACTCTATATCTTAAGTTCAAATAATTAACTACCGGGGAACTTTTCATAAAAAATCCAGATTATTTATGGGGTCTGAAGCGCCACAGCTTTCATGCAAACTACAATAACAATAATTAATATTGATCAAGTAATTGTAATTTGAACTATTTGTACTAGATAAATCAAAAACTTAGATTAAGATTTCATAGAAAAAATGAATGACAGAAATTTTCACAGTCATTAAAAATTATAATTTTTATTCCTATGGTAATTTCATTCTAACTCCACAAGAATGATAAAAATTACAAACCATAATCAGTTTTACAAACTAATGGACCACCAGAATCACCCTGACAAGCATCTGCTCCTCCATCTAAATTTCCAGCGCAAAACATTCCATTACTAATTGATAATTTTCCATAAACATAGTCAGCTTTACATATTTTTGAATCTATTATCGGCACAATGGCCCATCTTAATATTTTAGCAAAACCTACAAAAAAAAAAAAAAAAATTAATTATTTAATATTTTAACAGTAATTTTTTTTTTGTTTTAAAATAAAATAATATTATTTTATAATTCTATATTTTAAAAAATATTATTTATTCGAATAATTTATTATTAACAGTTATATGAGGTTAAAAGATCCTATTATTACTTTTTTTTTTTACATTTTTCTTTTGATAAATACATTAAAATAAATAAATAGTCTATATATTTTTAATCTATAAACAAATTCATTTTTATAATTAAAAAATGATATCCATGACGGTTAATATGTGACCTCAAGGCAATTGTTTCACGTCTTTAGCATTACAGTAATTTTGTCAAAACTAAAGGATCAAATAAACCCTAAAATCGACTCCATGCTAGAGCGAATAGATAGATGGAAAGATTAAAGATTTCTTTTAACTAGTAAACAATANAGTAATTGAATATTAAAGATTTCTTTTAACTAGTAAACAATATGGCAACACATATATGTTTTTAAAAGCTTATCCTATTTACAATTAGAACAATAAGAAAAATCTTGCAAATTTTCATAGTCAATTGTAGATTGTATTGGCTAATACATCTTTAAGTCAATAGCAAACAATGAAAAATTTTATTTAACACATATTTTACATCTTTCATAAATAGTAAAAATATAATTATGCGGTCAACAGAATCAAAAACTTTACAAAGATTAAGTTTTTAAAAAGTTTAGGATTGACACTCAATTTAGAGATAGGACAATAATTATTTATTTAATATGTTTTTAAGTTTTAAATATAGAACTCATTTAGTTAGTTATCCAAATACCAGAATTTGGCCCTGATCAAGAGACTTACACTTATATTTAAATAAACTGAAACAAGTCTATATTAGTAAAAATTAAATTTAGTATGTTTCCATAAGTGTTTACATATATAAGAATTATTATGTTGGGATAAATTATGTACTGAGAAACAATAAAATATTATGTCTTCTACTCCAGTCCTACAACAATTAACTAACTTTTATTGTCATATGAAAAGGTAGTACCACGAAAATTAAAATCACCGTCAATTATGATATCAACATTATCGCCTAAATGTGAAAACAACCAATTGACTGAGTATCAAAAATTTTATAAACAAATAAATAATTAATCTTTGGAATGTAACAAACACCAATAATGAGTTTCTTAGAGTTATTTTGGGAACTGATACAAATACCTGTTCAAATGAGTAATATGGAATTAATTCACTATTGTACATTAATCAAAACTCTACTACCTCGATTATAATTACTAGTCATATTACGTATATCGCATCTGTAATTATAATTGAAAAATCTAATTCTAAGTTAAATACTTCAGCTATTAGTCAGGTTTCAGCTAACAAAAAAAATTCATGATTATTACATGGACCATTACAATTAATGTTTTTTAGCTTATTGTTTAAATTTATAACGTTTTATAATAACCATATAAATTACGTTTACGATTCGAATTATTTACAATTTTACATTACAAGACTGGCTGTTCTATGCCTCTTAGTTTTTTTTAAAATAGAGTGAAGACTGCATCAAATAATTTTATTAACCAGTCACCATTTCCCAATTTTTTAAATTTTATTTCTTAATATCCAGCATTGGTAATGTGAAAAGATATGGTTATGACTAATTAATTTTTTTTAAGTATTATTATTAATTAAAAAAATTAATTAACAAAGTTACTTGATCCAATTGATCCATCTGATCCCCAACCAGTAATACTACAATTGAAATCGTCTTTTACTTTTATATCCTTCGATGGTAAACACACAGGTTGAACATATTTATTAAATTTAATGCCATTGGTTTTTAATTTAATAACAGCTATGTCATTATTTAGCTTAATACTTCCTTCTTCAAAATTTTCATGGTTATAAATTTCATCTATATAAATATCTTGTTCTGAATCTTCTTGAAACTATAAAAAGTTATTTAAAATTTTAAATGATCAATTTTTATGTTAACTTCTTAAGTCATACATCCATGTCATAGTCTCCGATTCGTACATAATATACATCTTTATCTAAATCTCGAACACAATGTGCTGCAGTCATTACATGATATTCAGATATAATTACTGCTCCACATACATGTGCCATTTGACCTGAAGGAGTTTTTGATCGTATACTAGCCTGAAATTATTTTATTAGAATATATCATATTGTTACTAAGAAACAATAAAAATTCTTAACAAATGAAATATAAATCCATTAAAGTCGGAGGATATTAACAAAATTACTTTATAAAAATTTTTAAATCTCTTATTCTAATAGTATAATATATATATATAACTTTAAATAAAAAAAAAAGATAACACAATAAAGTCATGACACAGAGTAGATGAGGTATAGTTAGGACAAATATAGAAATCTGACAGTGATTAAAATCACTATCTTATAAAACGCTTGTATGTAAATGAAAATAGTGTTTAATTTTAAGAAATCAGTGGATTATTCAAAAAGGAACATCAACTTCTATTTCCTTAATTATATCCTGAATAGTAGTTAATGATTTAGCATGACCTAGTGAGAAGAAACGTATGTTTCAGTGCACGAGGTCCTGGGTTCGATTCCCAGGGTGCCAACGAAAATTTTTTATCATTGGTGGTGTCTAGTCTCTGGTGCCGGCCATAATATCCGTCAAGTTTATCATTGGCTTAACCAGGAACCATCTTTGACTCCCCAACATATGATAGTGAGCCACTACCCTCTGTAGTATGTTAAATTCGAAAAAATAAAAATATGTAAAATTGATCATTATTTTATCCTAATTAGTAATTATTTGATTTATATGTATAATTTATAAATAAATACTTACTATAGTAATTAAATTTAATATGAAATTAATATTCAATAATTTAATATTATTTTTACGGATAAATTATAAAGTAGTTGTATACTTCGTTACTTCTATAGCAAACGGATATAAAATTGAAGGGTTTGATGCAAAAATTTCAGAAAATAATTTTTTGTTAATTATGAATTTATATACTGGTTTAAAATGAATTTTTATCAGAGTGAAACATACACTTTTCTACACCAATTTTTCGTGCTGATATCAAACATGTAATTAGATTTTTTTCTATCACCTCTTACTCATAAAAATTTATTTTGATTTTTGATATGCTAAAAATAATCCATGTAAAATTCATATTCAATATGTCATCCTTAACCTATTATTTTAGCCCTTCTACTAATTAGTAAAAAATAAGTAATAATACATAAAAAAATATATAGGTAAAAATAAAATTTAACAACACACAGCAGACGAAATAATAGGAAAAAATTAAATACGAAATATAGTCCTGAATATTTCAACTGTAGTGTGATGGTGTCACGTTTTCATAATCGTGAGAATTATTTTAATAAAATACAGACAGCACATCCGCTGCCTGAGACTGATGAATTAACAAATAATATTTATTCCCAATTTGGCAATAGTTCTAATTATTATAAAAACCCAAAAGACCTGACCATCGTGGTCAGTCGACTCCAGTGCCTTGTGTCATTCGTCAGTCTCAGTACTCGGTTGTCGCTGTCCGGCTTACTGCTTAAAGTAAAGTCTTTGTTTATTCCTTTTTAAAACCTGTCTACTCTCTTCCACAACATTTCAGAGTACTTGTGTCTTGCACTTCGTCTGCACCTCATACTTTGGGCTCCTTTTGCGTACACCTGGTATTTGTGTCTTGCACTTCGTCTGCACCTCATACCTAGGTGTTACTCTTATTCCCTTATAACAACAGCCTTTCGACACCCACAGCTAACCTGGAGTGTCAGCTGAGCACGGTGAATGCTGTACGACAACACGCACGTGAATACCTAGACAGCAGACACCACATCCTCATCCATCCTCCTACTCTTTTTTTACTCGTTTCATTTTACTGTGTTACGACAGTAGCATATATTTAAACACCAAGAGTTACATAGAAATTATTACTATGATTTTTACTGAAATTTTCAGTTTTTCTCGTAAATATACTGTTAATGAAATCATATAAATTCCTGACCACGTGTCAAACTAAATAATAAGATTTTTTAAATCCTCATAACATTTTCTGTTTAATGATATCAATTTCAACACATTAAATATCAAAATAAATTTTTATATGTAAAGACTCGTTTTTACTAGTTACTAATAATCTCGAAAATAGAAAAAATCTAATTGCAGATTTGAAATAAGTGCGAAAAATTCAATTAGAAAAGTATATTTTAGTCTATACTCATTAAAAAATGTTTCATTTTTGTGATATAATTTTTCTGTGTCATTCAGTATAAAAACGAATTTTATACTACTATTATTTGTGGAGATATTTAATTTTAAAAGTACATATTTTAAATAAAGTATTATTATTAAAAAAATTTTTAATTTTTTACTTTTGACAGCTAATTTTCCATAGTAGAACAGTTATCAGAACAAATTTAATTACCTTATAGTACACTTTAAAAGTGTATTAGATGTAAGTTTGCATAACGAAGTCGTTTAGAAACATATCCAAAAATTATTGTTTTAAAAAATATTTATACAGTATAATGTTATCAAAAAATTTTGAATATTATGGATTGGTAGTAGACTATACAAATAAAGTCAAGATATTAATAAATAACAAAGTAAAATTATTTAATTTTGTAGTTTAACCATATTATCATATAAAACCTAATTTAACAATAAATACTTTAATAACATTAGAAATTGATGATTTTAATTGTCTATATTAAGAAATTGGGTTAAGTAACTTTTTAATTGATAAGGGGTAAATTTTGTTTCATTTTTGTAAGTAATATTTTGTGATTTTTTGACGTTTGGTTGAAAAAAATTGTTCAAATTAGAATTGAGGAAAATTAATGACAAACACAAAATAAAAACCATATAGTAAAATAATTTAAATATGAAATTCCTTCTCACAAGGGGAGGCTACAATGATGGGGACCTTGAAATTCATTAAAGTGATTCCATCTAAAAAGATAAAAACCAAACAAATTTTTAATTTTTTTCCAACTCAAAATTAATCAAAAAAAAAAATGCAAAAAATGCCATGTCGACGATTAGGGTTATAACCTTGTATCTCGATCATGAAAGTTAATTAAAGCTTTTTGGCTTTAATCAACGATAACTTCTTAAGTTATCAAGTTTTTGGATAATTTTTTTTATCATCATAAAATACTATGCATTAGCTTTAATTTTATAAACGTTTAAAAAATTCAAATTTTTCGAAAAAAGTGTCCAAAATATGGAGTTATGTTGATCTTTTTACTAAGCCCTTCATTATCAAATCCTGGCTACCACACTACCAGCGTTGCCCCTAAGATCAGCGTGTCCTCATTTTATAAAGCCAATATTTACTGAACATGTTTCTATAAATCTCTTTTTCTTTTTATAATCATCAGTTTATACCTGCCATGGATGGACACCTCTTTCTGAAGTGAATCCAGATGCTATCCTCATTTGTATTTTACTTTTTTCCAATGATACAATTTTTTTACCACATTGAGTGGGTAAATATTCTTTCAATAATTTTTTATTAGTTATAATCTCATATTTAGGTAAAATAACTGTGTCATTCTTCTAAAAAATAATTAATACATTTAATATTTTGAAATTCGAGATACAAACAGAATGTTACTTGTTTTCTGTCCAAATGACATATAACTGAGACATCTTCATCGTGTTTACAATTATGTTGACCCCATTTGGCATGAATACAATGTTCTAATGATGTCTCATTACCTATACAACGTAATTGATCTAACCAAATTTGCCCTTTACCAGGCCCAAAGGCAGCATCTTTTTTAAACTATTTAAAAGTATATGTTCAACTCATAAAATTTATAAATTCTTAATAAATGTACATGGAGTGATCCGTTTAACAAAATCCAATCAATTACTTTCAAAATTGAACATATATAACGAAATACATAATAAACTAGCTTATAAAATAAAAAATTATTGGTTGATAACAACTTTTGAAACAGTATTTTGGCATTTATTAGAATTTAAGATATAGACTAGAAGGTAAAGCGAGGTATGACTATTTATATCATTAGTTATTTTTCAGCCGTACTTAATCAGCCTGAGTATAAAAATGTAAACTTCCAAAGTACTAGTCTAAAAGTTGTTATCGACCAGTCATATTCTTAATTGGATAAATTTCTGTTTTATAAGCTAATTAAATATATATGTTGCCATTTAAACAAATAAAGTTGACACCCTTATAAGATATAAGGGTTGAATTGAAAATGTACTTAATAATTAATAAATCAATAAATATATGTAACTAAAAAAAGCAAAAAAAATATTTTATAATTTACAGTAAAACATCGTCAATGTGAACATCATTATGTACAAATATGAAGAGGCGGGATTATATTGGAGAGCATACCATACCCAAGCGTCTGAGGTTTTTAGGAATTTTGGGTGGTTTTTGACTCTTTAATGTAGTTCTGTCTTGTCATAATTGAATCCAGCTTAACGAGTTTACTGTATTTATATTTTTTAAGTAATTGAGTAGATTATGATAAACACTCTGTATATACTAGGTTGCTTACATCTGCACTACCCTTGTAGCCAAGATGATTACAAATTACAAGAGCTTCTTTTGTTCCAAAATCATCATCACATACTGTTCCCCAAATACCATATTGACGCACTTCTACTCTACCTTCAAGCCCAGCGCGACGTTCATTACCACCAACTAAACGAACTTCTAAAGGAGACTAAAAAACAATAAAAATGTAAAAAAAGGTTTATTAAAATATAAATTAAAAATAACTTAGGTTGGTACATATTGACTAAAATAATTGGTTTCGTAAATATAATGACTAATTAAGTGAAAATGATTGGCATTTTTTTGAGATGAAAGTTTTAATTAATTGATTAATTTCACATGAATTCATGAAGATCATGAAAAAACCCTACCACCTAGTTTTTGTATATAAAGAAATAAATTATTATATAATAATTATATTTGCTAATTATAGCAAATAGAATTTTTTACAAATCATAATTGCAAATTCACAATATTTTAATATATTCATAGTAACAATCTAATTTTTTTTTAACAACAAATCTATTATTTAAATTGTTTATAATTAAGGTAATTTTAGTTTTACCTTCAAATTTATCTTAGTACAAATAATAATAAAATGTTTGGATAAAATGTGGTTAAAAGATAATATTTAGACTAAAAATTGATTACATTTAAATTGATTTCAATTTTTTTCATATTATACAACAAAAATTTCTTATTTTTAGCAAATAATAAATGTTTTTTTTCCTTCAAAAATTTTGTAATATATAAGAAATAAATAACTAATATTTGAATGTTAAGTGTTGCTATTGGGTGACTTCTTATCAAATTTACATGGCATATAACTACCCTTATTTTATAAGCTCATTATACAAAAAATTACAAAGAATGTTTATGTCAAATAAAAAAAAAGTTTTGTAAGCTCTTTCTTGTAGATCAAAACAATGCATCAATATTGAATATTATTAAATTAAATGTATTTTCTTTCAAACCAACCACATTTTAAGTTTTAAATTCATATTTTCGAGACTATTAAAAAAGGTGAAATCTAGATCAAACTAAAACTTAACTCATTAATAATATTCTGTTAATTTTGTTTTTGGTGATTAAATAAATACAAAAATAAATAAAATTTTTAAAAAATTGTTTTATTCACTTAATTTTTTAAGTTAATATTAGTTAAACTAATATTAGTAAATAAATTAAAAAAAAAAAACTGGCATACAGTTTAATATTTAATAACAATATATGCTAAGTATAATTAAAATTTTATAAACGAGTTGCATTTTTCTTTTGAGCTATTTTCTGGATATATTTTTTTGGAGCTTTTGTTGTAGCACTAGTTTTTGTGGGTTTTGTAGTTGTAGGAGAAGTGACACTCACATTGCACCTATCTGGATGTTCATCTGATTTGTCAGTACAGTCTGCATATGAATCACACAAAAAACGAATAGGTATACATTCCCCTGATTGACATTCAAATTCTTCATTTGTACAATTTTTTCCACCAGGTACACGACAAATAACTCCAACCGACTATAATTCAGAAATAAAAATAATTAAAACGCAATTTTTGTATTCAATTATTTAATTGAAAAAAATCAATATTATTATAGTTATTTTATAATAAAATAAGTTGTCAAAGACAAATCAAATAAATCATTTTGTAAAGATAATCTTTAAATCACATTGAGTAATAATATAACCTCTTGAGCATTACAATCATGAATTCCCCATTCTTTAAACTGACAAGAATACAAAGATTTTTCGTTTCCTCGACATTCCAAATCATCCAAAACAAACCGTGTTTTATTAACAGGCACTCCAAAGTATGAATTTGACTTGACAGCTAATGAAGATGGGAAACCTAATTCTCGACACACAACATCAGCTTCACGGACATCAAATTTATCATCACAAATCATACCCCATTCACCAAGAACTGAAATAAAATGTAAATAATTATTAAAAGTTAAACATGAGAATATAAATAAGATGATGGTGTTTTTTATTTATTGTGAGAACTCAAAAAATTTTGTAATGTATTTTTAACAAAGAATTCAATTTTGAGATTTTAGAGATAGGGCTGTTGCCATCTAAAATGAAAAAATATACTTCATTGATGATAAAACAAATGAAATTACGTTTTCGTTATAACCATTAAATTTAACTATTTCTCTTATAATCTCCAGTTATTTATCAAAAGCTATATTACTAGTCGGAATATTAATTAATCTGCAAACCATACTATTAAAAGTTTCCAATTTGTGTTGTCATGTGTACGTGTTTTTCCGATAATTTTCAAAATTTCAAATAGATATACAGAACGTTATAGTTGTAATATTTTTTGAATTAGAAGGTAAAATTTAAATTTAAGCATGCAAAAGCTATTTCTTTACGGGTATATTGATATTTGTATATTTACCTTTAACTTCAACACGGCCTTCGTAAGTTGTATTACCACCCGCTAACCTGATTTCATAACCCATCTTTTTATCAGTGCCGTTACATTTATTCTCATCACTACGATCCCCACAATCATTGTGGCCATCACATTCCTGTTACACTATTAATCTTTATATTTGTTTTTTTAGTTATCATTATAATTAAACATACGCAAACCAATTGTTTATTTATGTATTAGTAATTTTAACTTGTAGAATACTCAATAATTAAAACAAACCTGGACTTTATCAATACAATTTCCATTGTCACAAATAAATTTTCCAAAACAATCTGCATTATTAGCTTCGTAATAAGTCCATTCCTTATGTGGTTCTAAAAATAAACTATCATTTTTCAATCCATCACTTAGTATACATGTTTGATCAACTTCGCTGAAAAATGATTAATTATGGATTATTACAACTAAATAAAAAATGTATGTAAATGTATATAATACGATTTTTTTCTTTTAAATAATATACAATCTGTTACAAGTTAGAAGAATAATTATATATACACCAAGAGTCTAGATGATTAAAGTATGAAGTATTATTAATAAGTATGAATGAATACAAATGGTCCCTGTGGATAGGAGATAATAATACTTCCACGGCCCCTCTGCCAGTCGTAAGAGGCGACGGCATACAATTTTGTAAAAAAGTATGAGGAGTCCTGAACAAAACTTAGATGATGGTTTTTCCCATCTCAGATGTATGCAGGAATAATAGGTGATGAGAAATAAAGTATAAAAATATTGAATAGGAGAAGAGTTAACATTTGTTGTGTGCAGGAAACTAAGTGGAAAGGAGAGAAATCGAGGGATATTGGTGAGGATTATAAAATAATATTGTCGTAACACAATAAAAGAAATGAAACAAGAGTAAAAGTGTAAAATGTAATTGTGATGTGTACGAAGATGAAGATGAGGATGTAGTGCCTGCTGTCTAGGTATTCTCACGTGAGTGTTGTCGTACAGCAGTCACCGTGCTCAGCTGACACTCCAGGTTAGCTGTGGGTGTCGAAAGGCTGTTGTTATAAGAAGGGAATAAGGGTAACACCTAGGTATGAGGTGCAGACGAAGTGCAAGATACAAGTACTCTGAAATGTTGTGGAAGAGAGTAGATAGGTCTAAAAAGGAATAAACAAAGACTTTACTTTAAGCAGTAAGCCGGACAGCGACAACCGAGTACTGAGGCTGATGAATAACACAAGGCACTGGAGTCGACTGACCACGATGGTCAGGTCTTTTGGGTTTTTATAATAATTAGAACTATTGCCAAATTGGGAGTAAATATTATTTGTTAATTCATCAGTCTCAGGCAGCGGATTTGCTGTCTGTATTTTATTAAAATAATTCTCTCGATATTGGTAACGTGACACCATCACAATATAACTCAGGTAATTCTAATATAAAGAATGGTGTAGGAATAATAATGGATGAGGAGATGAAAAGTAAAGTAGTAGAAGTAGCTAGGAAAAGTGACAGAATTATAGTTGTCAAAATCAATATTCGAGGAAAAAGTGCTGAATGTAATAAGTGCTTTTGCACCACAAGTAGGATGTGATGAAATAGACAAGGAAGTATTTAGGAGAGAGATGGATGAGTTGTTGCAATGAATACCTGGTAATGAGGATGCAGTGATAGGTGGAGATATGAATGAACATGTATGTAATGAAAGGAGAGGATATGAAAGAGTACATAGAGGGTATGGTATTAGTGGAAAGAATAAGGCTGGAGAAAGAATCCTGGATTTCGCAGTATCGTATGATCTTGCTGTAGTTAATACTTATTTTATTTAGAGGGAAAAACATTATATCACTTATAAAAGTTGGAGTAATAGATCACAGATTGATTATTTTTTGTGGAAGAGAGAGAGCGTAAAGCGAGCAAAATATTGTAAAAATATACCAGGCTAGAGTGAAACTACACAACATAGACTGATGGTAATGGAGGTGTAATGTACCGGAAAGAGACTATAAAAAAAAGGAAGGAACACGTGGAAAAATCGAAAATCTGGTGGCGGAAATTAAAATGGGAAAATGAATAAGAGTTTGTAAAGACAGTAAAAGAAAGACGGTGTGGAATATCGAGGGAGAAAAAATTATGTATTGAATAGATTTGCTAGTTGTGTAAAGAATACTTTACAAAGATTGTTTGTGAGAGTAGAGTAGA
Organism: Daktulosphaira vitifoliae; assembly: GCF_025091365.1. Lineage (NCBI taxonomy): Eukaryota > Metazoa > Arthropoda > Insecta > Hemiptera > Phylloxeridae > Daktulosphaira > Daktulosphaira vitifoliae. The sequence goes on from NW_026099574.1 coordinate 44,559,223, forward strand.
ATGCCAGGAAACAAGGAAACCTGGTGGTGTGATGAGGATATTCAAAAATATTTAGAAAGTAAGAAAAAGCAATTCAATGTATGACAGAAGAGCAAAAGAAGAGAAGATTGAATGGAGTATAAACGCTTGTGCAAAAAAGATAATTCTGCAGAAGTAAGGCGAAGTTAAAGAGGTATGATAGGCTAGGAACAAAGGAAGGCGAGAAAGAAATCTATATACTTGCAAAAGTAAGAGAATTAAGTCTAAAGATTATCATCATGTAAGGTGAATAAAAAGTGTTGGTAATAGGGTACTATCGAGTGATGATGATGTAAAAGAAAGGTGGAAAGAATATTTTAAAAAATTATTGAATGAGGAGTATCCAAAAGAGACATTAGAGGATATCTTGTGAAATGAGGGACATACAGTAGTGTGGAAATTATAGAGGCATAAAACTTATGAGTCATAGTATGAAAAATGGGAAAATGGTAATAGATAAGAGAATAAGAAATGAGACATTGGTATCTAAAAAGTAGTTTGGATTTATGCCTGGTAAGTCAACAATAGAGCCAGTATTTTGTGTGAGGCAACTAATAGAAAAATTAAGGGAAAAGAAGAAATAGCTTTGTATGGTATTTATAAATTTAGAGAAAGCGTATGATAGAGTACCGAGAGAGGTTTTAAAGTGACTATTAATGAGAAAAGGAGTCCCGAAAAGATACATTAATAAAATAGAAAATATATATGATGGCACATTTTTACCCGTGTAAAAAGCGTAGGAGGAGTAACAGAAGGGTTTCGGGTAAGAGTAGGAGTACACCAAGGTTCTGCTTTAAGCCCTTACTTATTTTCTATAGTGATGGATAAAATTACTAGAGTAATTCAAAGAGAAGTGCCGTAGTGCATGTTGTTTGCTGACAATATAGTATTAATAGGAGAAAATAGGGAGGAAATTAATCAAATTCTAGAGGTATGGAAATCAGCTTTTGAAGAAATGGGTTTAAGAATAAGTAGAAGTAAGACAGAGTATATAGAGTACGAGTTTTGACAAAGGAGAAAACCCAAACGAGGTGATATGAGAAGATCAATGGTAATAGGCGAGGATGTGTTTGAAGAGGTGGAAAGTTTTAAGTATTTAGTGTCAATTGTGTAAAAGAGCTGTGTTATTGACGAGGTTATAAGACACATGATTTAGTGCAGGTGGTTGAAGTGGAGAGAAACGTCTGGTGTTTTATGAGATAAAAAAATTCCAATGAGGCTGAAAGATAAATTATACAAGACTGTAGTGAGGCCATTTTCGTATTTTAGTAAATAGCTAAAATTACATTTTCATTTATTTTTATAACTCTTTATAATGTTGATTTCACTAATTAGTAATTTCATTATAACGATTAAAGTTACAATATGTTGAAAAAATTTAAAAACTTAATAAGTTTTAATAAGTACATAAAAATTAACATGTATTCATTGTTATATGATGAGTCTAGGTATATGATGTTGTTAGCTGACTATATAGTATTAATAGGAGAAAATAGGGGGTGTTGGTATAAGGTGGTTGAAGGATTTTTAAAAAAAAATCTAGAAGGAATTTAAAATTTAGAAAGTAAAATGCCAAAAGAATGAATGAATAGTGTTGTGGTGCTGATATTATATATTAATAACCAGAACGGTAAAAAAACATAGATTATTCAATATTAATTTAATCGAATTAAAATTTTACAATTGACCATATTATAACTTATTATTTACATTAAAAAAAAAAACTTTGTATTTTTAAATGGGAACACATATTTTGAATTTAATAAAATGTATGAATTTTTAATATAACTTTATGGTTTTATTAGATATAAACTGTTAATGTTTCTAATTTTTGGGTTAATGTACATGTATAATACACAAGAAATTACAAATACAGGTAGCTAATTGTTTTTTTATGACATCATAGTCATGGGGTGTTTATTGTCAATTATGATTATTAATAGATATACTTTCTGTATTGTCAGTTAGTGTATTTATAAACTCACAACAATGTTCCTTTCTAATATTGATAATAAATGCTGTGTACTTGCGAATATCAATGTCATAAAAAACCAATTAACTATCTGTATTGGTAATCCCTTCTCTATTATACATGTATGTTAACTAGAAATTTTGAAACTTTATTTGTTTATATCTAATACAGCTTTTAATCTCAATCAAATAAATAAGTTATTATATTTTTATTTCTCGTTACGCATTTTTTGACACTTTAATTAATGCATTTTTTACTTTCATTCTGCGTTTTTACTTTAAGCTATGCAAATGTGATGAGAATTTTTTTTATCTGACAAACATGAATTAAATGTTGTATTAGACGGAATTACACCATTGAAAGTGAAATTATGATGTGAATAATAAAGTTTATATTATTAACAAAAATTATTATATAAGAATGGTCTAATACTGCAAAACTTTACACAGTTCAAATATTAGTTTGATTTTCACTAAATACTTTAAAACTAATATTTTTACTAAATAATAAATTAAAGTTAAATTTTTACTATTGAATTGCACAATGTGGTTTTAAGAATATTAAATTATTGTTGTTAAAAACGATTGATTTAATTTTGCAACACTCTGTTTATAAAAATTTCTTAAATATTGAAGAAAATTAAAATAAATAACATACCTATGTGAAAATGACCGACACACAAAACCTTCAGACATAATACAGCGATTAGCACAAGTATGGACAGTAGTATGAAGCCACTTTTCAATTTCATTGCTTGGTAAACGAACTTCTGGAGTTTTAGAAAAGTTATCTAATGGATTGGTACAATTTTTTTCGTCAATTCCATTGCTACAATCCTTAAGAAGAAAAATAAAACTTAAAATTACAATAAAGGCAAATAATAAGGGTCCTGTAGTAGGGTGTCAAACGTTTTTATATTTTAGCTTAATTGCATTTTTGAGAAAATATGAACAGTTAATTACTACTGGGTTAAGAAGAATTTCAAAGTTTTTGTGATCATTACTTCGTGTTTTGAACAGCTTGTTTATAAGTTTTAAAATTCTTTCATCCAAAACTTATTTATAAGGTTTCCCTATTGGGTGATAAATATTACAAAGAATTATAATTCGGGTCACATTTTATTAAATTTTTTTTACTCATTTTTTTTTTGAATTTCAATCAATTTTCAAAAATTCTAAGTTTATCAAGTTAATCAATCGTATACAAATATAATTTGACTCTGATACATGTTTTATGTAGGTTTTAGATAACTATGAGTTCAAAGCCAAGATAAGAAAATTAAATAAAAATTATTCTAATGCTAAAAAAAAAATCGTACAATATTAACATTTTGTTAATATTAATGATTTTTATAGTTAAAATACTAAGTGTCATCAAAAATATGTTTCAAAAAGTTATTTTTAATAAATAATAATTATAATAATTATTTTTATTATTATTATTATTATTTTAATAAATAAATAAATAATTGTGATAAATAGTACATTAATTAATTCTCTTGAAGTAAGTGAAAAAGTTTTGATAACTACTTTTTCAGAATGTCAAAATATAATACATTGACTTATTAAAGATAAATTTAAATATTTATTTTAATGCATTAAAATATTTTTATCTTCTTATAAGTGAGGTAAAACTTTTAAATCACCTTTAACGAGTACATTAATAATTTTATCGTTAATCTATGTATAGAATTTTCAAAAATCACCAATTTGCCCCCTATAATTGTTATTTATGTGAATAAATATTATTATTTAAACTTATTCATATTTTAATAATCTTGAACTCATTTATCTATTTTTAAATAAATCTATATCAAATAATTACATAAGTAAATTGACAGATTAAGATATATACTATCTTTAATATTATTTATTTTATTTGGCTTGTTCTTCTATTCATTGGCGATAGAAGAATTGTGTTAAAGAAATATGTAAGCGATAGCAAAGACATGGCCAGATGGATATAGAGATCCATTCGTGAATAAATCCTAACTACGCCATTGATAACGTTGTATTAAAGTTTGTTTATCTACCTCAATACTAAGGTGGAACAAAATTAGTATATATTTTTAAGTTTTATCTTAATACTAAAATCATATGCTGGTAAAAAATAACTAATTAAGTTAAATTTAAAACAAATGATAGATAAATACCTAATGTATCTATAAAATTTTTTTTTTGTTTCTATTCATCCATTTTTCAAAAAGTTATGACAAGTTTGAAAAGTGTCCGAATTACTGATATATAAAGTTGAAATTTTTTAGGGTTTTTCCCTCATTTACGATGAATGAGGAAATTTTTTCTATTTTTAAGGGTGATGTCTTCGACAAGATACGTTTTGTAATCTTTTGACGTATTGTTTATCAAAATCGGTTTAGTGAGGGCTGAGGAAATATGGTAACAGACCCCCCCTCCAAAAAAAAAAAATGACTGGAATATATGACAATTGATTGTAAATAATAAACTGTAAGCAATTGATTGCATAATATTTTATCGAAAATGATTGCTTGTAAAACCATAAAATAATGAGTCGTTCCTTTAGTTTTATTATAAGCTACAATGCATTAGGTACGATAATTTTATAGTTTAGTTTCCAATTTATATAGTACAAATTGTATTTATCATGGCATTACATTACGATATTAGAGAAATCTTTTTTTAAATTTCATATACATCAAAATTACACACATACCGTAAAAAAGGTGTATAAGAACAAAACTTATTGATTAAAACTATTAGAAATATATATTTATAATATAAATATTTAATAATTATACATTAATATATAATTTATAAAAATTATAAATGTAAAAGCCGAATACAAGGTGTCAATAAAAAAACTATCGAATCTAACTTCATGGGATAGCTGATAATTTTCAATTACGAAAATAATTATTAAAATTTTATTTTACTTAAGTCAATTTTTTTTTCTATATAATTGTTTATTGTACCAATTTTTTATATTTTACGATCATTAAATTTGCGACAAAAAGTTATTTCGATAAATTTTATTCGAAATTGACGAGATACCAATGAAGTTTTATAAGTTACTAAAAAAAATAGATTAAAAGAAATATTAGCATTGGTAATTCAATAATATTATGATATTTTATTTGATTAACTAACTACAGCAGAAATTAAAAAATTAACCAAGTTATTAAGTTTTTTGCGCTTAATTAAATCGATTTACACGAAACACTACTAAAATTGTATATTTATTTTTTTCTCTTGAATTCACTGAAACTTATGCAAAAAAAATTTATCAACATTTGGATACTGGCTATAGAATTTTTAAAAATTGGGTTGAAAAAAACGGTATGATTTAAAAAATTTGGAGATTTGAACAACTATAAATCAAGCGGAAAATCAATTAATCAATAATTATTAGAAAATGTAATTCCTAATATTTAATACAATTGGTTATATATGAATTTGAAAATATTGTTAATTTATAGTATAAAAACTTACTGCCTGATTATCACACACCCAAGCTTGGTTTATACACTCATTAGGTTGGCATTCAAAATATCCTACATCACACTTGATTTGTTGATTTAAAGCACTAGCTATAAAAAATATATAAATTTGTTTTTATAAGTAATTTTAGATATATAAGGTATGTAAAACCAAAAAGGTTCAGATCATAAAAAGAAATTATCATCTGATAGAAGCGAAAATATGTAGAGTTATTGACGTTTTTGTATTTACCAAATTAAGACAAATTGGTTTATTATTCATTCTAGAATTGCCTTTAGGGCCTCCAAAAAATTTTCCTACATACCTTAAGAAATGTAATTACGCAGGGACACCCACAGAAAGGGAAGTATCTCAGAGAGTGTAAAACTTAAGGACGATAGCTCAGATTCTCCTTACACTCCAGGGGTATATTTATAGCTAAAGAAGGTAAAACTATGCCTGAATTCATGTGACTACTCAATTAAATTCTAAAAATGGAAATTTTAGCAAAAAAATTTATCAAAAATTATATTAAAAATCTCATTAATCCTTAAAAAAATTCTAGATACGCATCAACCATATCTCTTCAAATACGGCATAATATTAATCGATACACTTATTGTTAAAAATTTAATTTTTTCAAATTATTTCTAAGATCAAAGTTATTAACTAAATAACAAAATTATTGCATCTATCATGTCATGAAAATAATGAGAAAATATTTTATGTATTCTTATAAAGAGGACAATTTTGTTATTATGAACAACTGCTCAATTACATGAAAATTATAAATAGTATTAGCAATAAGAGAATTTTCAAATTACCTTTAAGAACCGTTTTTAAAGTCAATTATGATATTAGAAATAAAAAAACGGAAATTTGTCAAAAACCCAATTCTTTTAAATATTCTAAAAATCAGTACTTTGTGCAATAATAATTTTTTTTACTGTATTTTATTAATTTATGAGTAATGACAATTTATTGTTTAATAGAGATTAATGAAACTCAAAAATTATTATAAAAATATACTTAAGTCACTCACTCAATGTTCAATATTTTTGAATGGGTTGATAAAATAGTTATTGTAACAAGGACCTATTTTTCGCAATCGAGTTTAGTTTTAATTTTAGTTATTAGGTGGTCATAATGCTCATGCACTCATATCTGTTGGTCCATTGTGCACATGTTATCGTGTTTAATACATTAAAGATCATTATAAAAATAAATTTTTTGGAACATTTTAAATTAATCTTTGACATTTCAAACATACAAAGTTATATCGTTATCATATAAAAAAACAAAAAATTGTTATTTATCCATTAAAAAAAAAAATTTGTTAGGCATTAGTCATTTCATGACTAATTTAACTGATTATGATAACAGTATCACCCTACTTATATAGATCATCTTTCAAGCACACAAAATATAATTTTTACCTCTAAATGACTTAGCAGCAGTGCTACAGGTAGGAATATCACAAAATTCACTACGAACCATTCCAACTGTCGATTGAACATAACACCAAGGTTGCAAATCAGTTCCATCTGGGTTCCTACATTTATTATGCTTAGTTAATAGAATTTTTCGAGTTTTTTCTGAAACTCGATATTTCATTGCTGCTAAAACTGTTGCATCTTCCCACGATAAACATTTATTACCTGAAGCAGTAGTGTTGGCCGCACCATTGTAATCAGAACCAGCGCCATTAATACAACCTAGAGTTTATATTTTTAAAAGATAAAATAAAATTTTGATACAGTTAAAATTAAATCCTTTCACTTTGAGACTATGAGAAATAGTTATGTAAAACTATAAGTTGAAATTTTACTCGAATTAAAAAAAATTGTTAATACTCATAAGATGTAAGGAAAACCTACTCTAGGATTGCAATACATATTATTTTTAGTATATGACCATATTTAATATATAGAGGGTCGTTCTTTTAATACGAAATACTCGATTTCTCTTAAAATAATAGTTCTTTTGTGAATTTTCATTTTATTGGTATTGTTCATCCCTTACCCCTGTGGGTGGGGGACAGAATACACCCACGGCAGTCCATGCCCGTCGTAAAAGTCGACCAAAATGGACCTAACAATGGGCAGTAACATTGTTAGTATCAAGTATAGATTTATCTATACTTGAATAGCATCCCTTATTAATAAGAGATGTCATTGCGATGCAGAAGGCAACGGGAAACCACTGCATTAATTTTCCCAAACATCAAGCAATGAAGGTCAACCATATGAATGATATAAAACGAGACGATGGGATTCGGAACCCGGAGTCCAGCAGGGGAAGACAGAGCATGGCTTCTCAGGTCGTCAGCCAGCGAAATCCATGCCAAAGCACAAGACAAAACATTGAAAATAAAATCAAAAATAAAACAATTCCAACTAAAATAGGAACGTGGAACGTGAGAACGTTGTTAAGACCAGGAAGATTTGAAGAACTTAAACAACAAATGACACTTAAACAGCTTGATATTTTATGAGTGTGTGAAACTAGATGGGGTGACAACGGAGATTTCTGGAGTGATAATTTTCGAATGATACATAGTGGAGATAAACAAGGGAAAAACGGTGTTGGAATATTATTAAACAAAGAATGGGGACTGCAAGTAGAAAATACCTATCATGTGAATGATAGAATATTACTAATAAAATTAAAGACATCCACAGTAGACATGATAGTCATCCAGGTATACTTTCCAACCTCGAATAGTGGAGACGACGAAATCGAACAAGTGTATGATTCTCTAGATGAACTGCTAGGAATAACTCGAGATAACGATAATGTAATTATTATGGGCGATTTCAATGCGGTAGTAGGAGAAGGACAAGACAATCAAATAGTAGGCAAACATGGCTTAGGAACAAGAAACATCCGAGGTGAAAGATTAGTCAATTTTTGTAAGCAGAACAATTTTCTAGTTTCCAACACAATGTTTGAAGTACCAAAAAGAAGACGCTATACATGGGTAGCACCAGGGGATACTAATCGTTACCAAATTGACTATGTGTTAGCAAAGAGCCGTTTCAAGAACCAAATAATGACAAGTCACAGTTTTCCTGGCGCGGAAATCGATAGCGATCATAACCTAGTAGTGATGAAGTACAAAATAATACACAAGAAAATTACAAAGCGACCCAAATGTAAAATATGGGACATAGAAAAACTTAAAAATGAAGAAACAAGGCAAGAGTTCCAAAACAAGGTTCATAACGGAAAAATAGCTGAGGGTATCGACCCACCATGGGAAAAAGTGGTTAATAATATTCGGAAAACTGCCGAAGAATCAATTGGATTTAGGAAACTAAATCCAAGGAAACCATGGATAACGAATGAGATAATGGACTTAATAAAATACCGCAATAAATTAAGGAAGACTGATGATTCGATGTATAGAATAATAAAGAACCGTATTACCCAAAAGTGCAGAGATGAAAAGGAGAAATGGATGGATATAACATGTGAAAAAATTAAAGCAAATATGACTGCAAATAGAATGGACAAAGCATATGGAATGATTAAACGATTGTCAAGATTACCGAAGCCAAGAAGCAAAATTGTTAAGGATATGAATGGACAACTGATTTTAGATGAAGGTGGAATAGTGACGAGATGGAAAGAGTACATAGAAGATTTGTATAAAGGTTGTATAGGAGAAAATGACATAAATATTGAAAATATAAGTGAGTCAAACAGAGAAGACATAGGGCCAAATATAACAAAAAGCGAATTTATTAAAGCACTAAGTGAATTGAAACAAGGTAAAGCGACAGGAGTAGATGACATCCCAGCAGAACTATTAAAAACGTCGGAAAAGATACCGAAAATAAGCTATATGAAATGATTGAGGAAATGTATAGGGATGGCAACATTCCGGAGGACTTTGCCAAAAGCAAAATTGTACTTATCCCTAAAAAAGGGAATTCCACAGAATGCAAGAATTACAGAACAATAAATCTCTTAACACATGCGTCCAAAATACTTCTTATCATCATAAAAAATAGGATAAGGACAAAAACCGAAGAGGAGCTTGATGAAGACCAATTCGGGTTTAGACAGGGAGTTGGTACAAGAGAAGCAATTTTAGCTCTAAGGGTACTCACCGAAAGAAGGTTAAATGTAAATAGAAATACATTTATAACTTTTATAGATCTAGAAAAAGCCTTTGACACAGTTAACTGGGCTTTATTGATGAACTCTATGAAAAGAACTCGAATAGATTGGAGGGACAGAAGAGTAATAATGTTACTATACAAGAAACAAGAGACCTTACTAGAGGTAGGAGAACATAGTGCAACAGCAAAAATTAGAAGAGGGGTAAGACAAGGTTGTTCCTTATCACCTTATCTGTTCAATTTATTTGTAGAAGAAATCATAGACAAGTATAAGAGAAACTCTAAAGGAATAAGCATAAATGGAGAAAAGATACATTGTATACGATTTGCAGATGATATTGCTTTAGTGTCTGAATCGGAAAAAGACATGCAAAAATCTCTAACCACCCTCACTAAAATATTGCAGGAGTATCAAATGAAAATAAATGCAAATAAAACAAAGTCAATGGTGGTGACTAAAGCAAAAGAAATTCCTTTAGTGAGGTTGGAAATAGATAATAACTTAATTGAGCAGGTTCAACAATTTAAGTATCTAGGAAGTACGATTACTAGCGATGGTAGATGCTCAATAGAAATTAGACAAAGAATAGCTATGGCAAAGAGAGCATTTATGCAAAAACGGCAGCTACTTACAAACAAAAAACTCAATATAAAAATGAGAAAAAATTTTGTCAAATGCTATGTATGGAGCGTACTACTATATGGCTGTGAAACATGGACCATCAATGGACAAGACAAGAAGAAGTTGGAAGCTATGGAAATGTGGACATGGAGAAGGTTGCTGAAAGTCAGCTGGACAGAAATGAAAAGTAACGTAGATGTATTAAACCAAGTAGGGGAAAAAAGAATTCTGTTAAACGTCATAAAAGAAAGAAGTGGAAAAATGTTCGGTCACCTATTAAGGCACAATTCGTTTATAACAAATATATTTGAAGGGCGAATAAATGGACACAAAGGTAGAGGTAGACCGAGGAAAGCATATATAGAAGAAATGATAAGACAAGCTGACTGTAGTCGATACATAGACATGAAAAGACTGGCTTTTAACAGAAAAGAATGGAGATCCAGATTTGCAACGACAAGGCAAGGCCTTTAGTAGAGAAGAAGAAGAAGAAGTTCATCCCTTAAGACATTCCTAAAAACATACATACTTAACTAGCTTTTAAATAAAAATTATCTAATTAAGAAAAATGACTGATCAATGACAACTTTTACACAATTTAAAGTAATAATTGGCCATGAAGAGTGAGAGAGGTAGAGGTGCTGCTATTTTTATCACTTTTCTCAGCCTCACTACTCCTCTTATCAAAATATAAAAATGTAAATGATTTCTTAAATACTGATCCAGAAGTTGTTGTCAACTAGTCTTTACTTAATTTGATAATTTTCAATTTTATAAGCTAATTAAATATATATGTAACCTTTAAACAAATAAAATTGACATCCTTATAAGACATATTACATGAATATAAAAATATTTTATAACAGATTTTTTCTCTTAGAATATTTAGTAGATTTTATTTTAGATTGAATAGTTGTAGTCCTTATATGTATTGATATCATATTAAATTTAATTTTCAAATAAATCTTGTGCATTTATCTAACAAAGTAATTTACAATTATCCAAGTTCACGCAATGTAATTAAAAATTAATGCAACAACAATAAATTCACCAAAAATTTATTTCAAGAGAATTTAAGTGACTAGTGTTAAAAGAATTACTCTGCTTATAATGTATGTATATTTGTATCAGGTGGTTGCTATTATATGAGTAACTGTTACTCTAAAAAAAATAGACTGGTTAATATTTGAATAGTTGTAAAAACATAAATAAATGGAATTAATAAAAGAAATTTTATAAAATATTTCAAATAATTATTTAATAAACATAGATATAGTATGAAAAATATGTTGGCAAGGTAAAATTCCCTTGCTAGAATTACTTGTATATCATACTTTTTTTGGGAGAAGATAATTTTTTATTTGGGATTTAGTCTTTCATCTTACAGACAAACTATTTACATGGTAATCAAATGTCATTGATCTATTAATTAAATTCTGGACTCTCAAAAAAAATTATAAAATTGAAACTGTAAGTTTTTGTTGTGATAAAAATAAAACTATCAATTCAGGTGATTATTATGTGTAGGCATAATAATCAACAATATGCAATAATATTTAAATTAATTTTTTAAATTATTCAAATAATATTATTTAAAAATTTTACTTCCATAATTATTTAAATGAATCTCCATTCAAAATTTCTGAAGTATATAAAATAGTAAAAATTTTTTACCAATATCATCAATGTTTCTTTCACAAATATATGGTAATCTATCAGTTTTGGTTCCGCAATCTATAGCCTCCCAATAATAATATTCTGAATCACATAACTTTGTACTATTGGGATTGGACGGACAAGGGAATGATTTATGTAAAACAATACACAAAGCTCGATTTGATTTAATATTAGGTGAACTAGTTTTTTTAAATTCCCATCCTGAAAAAAAATTATAAAAATAGGTAGTAAGTAAATATTACGGATTGTAGACATATAATTTACCAGGCCACCAATTGCGATGAACAAATGGATTTTCTGTTCCTTCCCATATCCATATTGGATTTCCTAAAACTGAAACCCCTACACCTGATGTAAGTATAGGTCCATCAATTTGCTGTCTATAAAGCCATTCAGAAACAAAATCATTTTCTTTCTGGAAAAATATTGATCAAATAATATAAAAATATTCTTTAATTATATAATTCTAGCACCTCACTATAAACAAAAAAATTATTTAAATTATAGTAAATATGATTATTTTTAAAGTATTTTATTTATCAGTGTGTGCGATGTATCCTACAGATAGATAGATAGATAGATAGATCCTACAGAATCCTCGCAATGTTAATTACAATAAAGAAATTCTTTAACTGTATGATCCCTTAACAACCAGTTTACAGTCATTTTTTAATATTATAATTGTGGCAAATGTTCTTAAATAATTCGTAAAAATGTTTAAGGGCAATGATTAGAAAACTTGATGATAAGTAGAAAAAATGTTTAATATAACATTGATTTATAAAATTTAATTTAGCCTTCCAAATAATTTTACAAATTTTAGCCATCTAATTAAAGGACTTTTAAACTTTAATGGAGCCAAATTATAACTGCAAACTAGCTAAAGATGGATCATACAGTTTTTTGAAGTTCTTCTTCTGAAGAAATTGAAATTGAAAATATTTTGTTTCTGTAAGATCAATTGTACCTTTGATTTTGTTCATGAAAGCTTGTTCTAAAATTTAAGTACACGCTCATGTATTCTCTCATACCACCCCCTTTTATTACTGAAATGTCCATTCATATCTCCATCTATCACTACATTCTTGTTACCTGATATTTCTTGAATCACTTCATCCATCTCTTACCAAAACACTTATTACTGAAATCTAATTTGTTCAGTCAAAGTTCCAATATTCCAAATATCTATTCTCACTTTATACCTATTTGTAATACCTAGACACAAGTTTAACCTTAAATCTAATGGAGATGCTCCTATACCAATTACACTACAAGTGTTGTGTAGACCTGTAACAAAACTGGAAAAACAGCTACATCACAAGCTGTCTGGCTGGTATCACACATTTTTATTGTTATGCCTCCTCCACCTCTCTAGTTATGTTATTTCCTCTCATCTTTCTCCTTGTTACATTCAAGATGGGATAATTCTCTTATGTTTTCTGTAGGACTCCTAATACTTTTTGATAAAATTTTACACTGGGTATTAACCTGATGCAACCTCATTATTCACATTTTAAGATTAAAAGATTGTATGTGTCAGTATTCTGATCTCCTTCTACAGGGAGTATAAGCTAAGTACACTGATACATAAATTACTGTATGGCCCACAACTTTAATAAATATGTTGTGATTATGTTAATTTAAATGACACTGTGCACAATTGAAAACTATATTATAGCAATAAAAAAAGAAATAATTATATATTTTTAATAAATAAATTATTGACTAAAGTAAATAGAAACAATCAATATTTTTAAAATGATAATTTAAGTATTTAGTAGTGGCTCTGAAAAATGATTTAATTTTTTCAAAATAAAATTTACAATGTATACCTGCGAATTGATATCAATTAATGACCCTCCTCTTTTTTGACAATGTTCTAATGCTTCAACCTTGCTAAAACCTATATCTTGAATACTTTTATTTTGTTTATCTACAGTAGGAATATATAATTTATAACATTTGTCTTCATATGATACCTCCTCAGGTTGACAACGAGATCCAGAATTGGTACGACATTTTATCCAAACTGCATCCCTTTCTACATTGCATGATTTATCTGGAAATTTATTTATTTATGTCATAAGGAATAAACCGAAAATAAATAATAATAATAATAATAATAATGTAATAGAATTTAAATTACACGAAGTAGTAAACAATTAAAGTAGTAATTATAACAAAATAAAATACTCAATTAAATTATATGAATAAATATTAGCTAAAGAAAAATAATAATATTTAGATTATAGACTTATAAACTATTGGTAAACTACTAGGGCACAATCCTACTCTATTGTTTTCCAACCATTTCCATTCCCTAGTTTTTTATTCTAAATAAAGTCTAATAATATATAGACCTATGGTTTAGATGATAAATCTATTTAGTTTTATATATCATACTAAATTTAAATTTGTTGAAACATTTTTAAGATAAAATCATCAATGAATGAACAAAAATAGTAAATATACATAGTTTAAAATTAAAATAGGCACACTTATATAAAAAATTCAGTTAATAATAAATATGATTTACAATAAAATATCCAAATTTGTTTAATCATAATGTTAGGTTGGGTTAGATTTTTTAATTTAAAAATAAGTTATAATTTTTTTTGTAGTTAAATTTTAAATATTTTTATATTTAATTAAATTTAAATATGATCACAAATAATTTTAGATTTTTGTTATCAAAATAATTTTTTATATATTAATTAAAAAGAAGAAATACCCATATTTGTTTATTTACTACTTGTTCTTTACTTCATGAATTGGATTTGTTTTAAATATACAATTACCATTTTGTAATTGACAATTATGAAAAACACTTTCTTGGCCATTACAGGACACCTTTGTAACACCTATATTTCGTAATAATTTAGTAGGATTATCAGTAGTTACAGTTAAACCTTGCCATGTTTGTTCAGCTCCTCTACAAAAACATTAAATAGATATTATTTTGAGAAACTATTAAAATTAATGAATGAAATTTTGCAATTAAAGGTACTAATAACCAAACAAGGTCAATTTAGAAAACTTTTTAGGAGACACTAAAAACATTTTTGTTTTACATTAAAATGTAAAAAACAAAACCTCTCTTAATTTCACAACAATTTATTGGACATATTTTTATAACTATGCATAAAATAATTTTGATTTCATTAAAATGATTTTTCAAACATAGTGGACGTATTTGTTTATTGCATTAATGCCTATAATTTATTAAAGTTAAAAATACCTCTTAAATCCAAGTTGCCTACAAACAATATCAGCTTTATCAATAGTCCACAAATTTGGCTCATCACAAACTACACCCCATTGGAAAGGTTTTTCCTGGACTTGTAAAAATCCTTCAGAATGTTTTGGACCACCTCGTAATCTTATTGATTGAGTACTATTTGGTTTCAAATCTATTCTAACAGAAATATTATTTTCTACTTTTTTTATTACATCTTTAAAGGGTGTATGAATAATAGAAGTATTTGGTAAATGATTATCTGATAAATCAATTGATGTAGGATTTCGTAAAACTTTAAGTTGACGATTTTCTATTGGTAATGTTTCTAAAACTGCTCGATTATCAGGCAATTCTGTTTGTGAAACTACATCACTATTACTAATGTCTTCACTAAAATTTGCTCTGACATCAAGATCTAGATCAGGATTATATATTTCAGTTGTTGCAGCAATCTCAATTACTCTGTTACATTGAACATTATAAGGATGATCACATACAGATATTGTAGGATTAAATAAGGTTCCTGGACCACAATCCATTATAAATGTTCTTCCATTTGCACAGCTTAGAAATTTAGAACAGTCATAAGGATGTGGTAGAATGCCATTATAATTATTAGGGCATTTAATATCAGAGACTTTATTTTGTAACGGATATGTTGATATTTCTGGCCTGGAAGTATATGCATTGTCGTACACATAAGGTTGGTCAACATTCTGATTGCTATATTTTCTTCCATTAGCAGATCGATCGTTATAAGTATCTTTTAAAGAAGTAAAATGAGGTGATAAAAATTGTTCTGATTCTGTGATATTAGGTATTAAAATTTGAAACTGATTATTTGATCTATCATCAACTGGCTTACTATTAGTTTGACTATTGTAAGTAATTGGGTATCCTGCTAACTGTTCATTATTTTGAAACACATTTGAGTTTATTGGTTTGTTATAAAGGATTGAATGTGGGTATTGAGATGAAGTAGGTTGTTTATAATCAGTATCAGGTTTATTATTTGAGTTCAATTCTATATTATGAGATATCAGAGGTGGATTTTGTGATTGTTCCAATGCAAAAAGTGGTGTATTTTCTGAATTTGGATATCCTGTATTAATAACCGGAACATTTTCTATAGGAGTTTGACGATTATAATTTGTGTAACTATGTGATCCATCAAAATTTGAAGGATATCTACTATTACTATTTATTTGTTGACTATTTGTATTCAAATTATAATCAGATACAGGTTCTGAAATTTGACCTTCAAAAACTTGATTACCTAATGGTACATTTGTTTGACTATAAGAATTTATATTTTGATTAGACCCATGTTTTCCCTTCAGTTGGTTACGCATCCAAGATGTTGGACTAACTAGTGTAGGATTATTATTTTCTTTATTTAATGTATTATACTTATTTTGAGAGAGATTTGAGAATTCTTTTGAAAAACGAACTTTATTCTGTGGCTGATTAATTCTTGTATGTTTATCAAAATTACTATTATACTGATTAGAACTACTAGGATAATTAGATGGAATGTTTGGATTATAATAGTTGGAATTTTCAATCGGATTATTATTGAATTGCTGAGTAGTAACTGGTTTATCTGAAAATTTATTTTGTTCTTTAGTTACACTTTGAATATTTTGATTAGAACTTAAGTCTGGATTCTTAAATTGACGTGTAGACTCTTGATTCCTAATAGGTCCATTAACTATAAAATCAGAGCCATACAAAGGTTTACTTTTTTCTGGTTGAACTCCATAATCATTCAGTATATTTGAACTGTCATGGTATGTATTTTCAACAATACTTGAACCATCTACTTGATTTCGATTATTTTTTAGTTGATCATGGTTACCAACATAATATTCTTGATTTGGTAATTGTTCATTTGTTTGGAAGTTTTGATTAGGCTGAGTGATTGAATTAGGTAGGTTTCCATTAAAACATTGAACTTTTGATGGAAAATCACATTCTAATGATTTAGAATTAAATAATGTACCAGGAGCACATGATTGAACAAAACCACGACCTTTAAAACAATTGAGATATTTTCGACAATCTAATATTATGGGATAAAGACCAGTTGTTTTTGGTGGACAGTTTTCACCATCCCATGAAGGTTCTCCTAAATTCTAAAATTAAAAATTTAATATTTAGTGAAAATATTATTCTTAATAAGCAGCAGTTCTAAGGCTTGAAAATGCAAAGACAAAGTTTATTTTTTTAAGAACAAATATAAATTTAGCCTGATGTACAGAGTTGTTACAAGAAGAGGTGTGGGATACCGGATTTATCAAGCAATTGTTTTGTTTGGGATTGGCTTACCTAAAAACTTAAAAAACGTCACACAATTAAAAAAAAATTATCTAGTTGGCAAAAATCATTGTTTTACTCTCTCCCTCCGTATTATTCAGAAATGTTGATGTATATATTAAAAGCATGGTTGTTAGTTAACCATTATTTTATGCCACTGTGAAAATTATCATATGATCACCTAGATCATTATTAATCCAAGAAAGACCAAAGAAAGAGAAAATATAAAAAATAATAGATTACAATAGACAACTTTTAAATTAAAGAATTACAATACCCAAGGGGAGCTAATTTTGGTAAAAATTAAAAGTAATAAATTAGAATTCCACGCTTTATTAAAATTAGTAGAGGTGAGAATCAGAATGAACCAATTGAATTTTGATCAATGTTATTTTATTTTGCTATGAATAGAAAATGTATAAACATAAATAATTATTTATTAGTTTATATAAGTTTCACGTTTTATTTAAAGAAGTTAGCCATTTATTTGAGAAACAATGCAAGTCTAAAAATATTAAATTAATAGAATAGTGTAAAAAATCAAACAGTTATTAAACTTTGAGATGTTGTATTGAAACAAAGATGGCTCAAGAAAAGTATTCTATGAGAAACTTGAGAGAATGTGTTTTAAAGCTATGAACTTTACTTTATTTCTACAATATACGATTCTCATAATATAACGGTGCACAACTATCCACTGTGATTTTATACCTAGACTCATCATATAACAATGAATACATGTTAATTTTTATGCACAAATAGTCTTATAGAATTTTTTTTTTTAAATTTCAAACTTATTAAGTTTTTAAATTTTTTCAACATATTGTAACTTTAATCGTTATAATGAAATTACTAATTAGTGAAATCAACATTATAAAGAGTTATAAAAATAAATGAAAATGTAATTTTAGCTATTTACTAAAATACGAAAATGGCCTCACTACAGTCTTGTATAATTTATCTTTCAGCCTCATTGGAATTTTTTTATCTCATAAAACACCAGACGTTTCTCTCCACTTCAACCACCTGCACTAAATCATGTGTCTTATAACCTCGTCAATAACACAGCTCTTTTACACAATTGACACTAAATACTTAAAACTTTCCACCTCTTCAAACACGTCCTCGCCTATTACCATTGATCTTCTCATATCACCTCGTTTGGGTTTTCTCCTTTGTCAAAACTCGTACTCTATATACTCTGTCTTACTTCTACTTATTCTTAAACCCATTTCTTCAAAAGCTGATTTCCATACCTCTAGAATTTGATTAATTTCCTCCCTATTTTCTCCTATTAATACTATATTGTCAGCAAACAACATGCACTACGGCACTTCTCTTTGAATTACTCTAGTAATTTTATCCATCACTATAGAAAATAAGTAAGGGCTTAAAGCAGAACCTTGGTGTACTCCTACTCTTACCCGAAACCCTTCTGTTACTCCTCCTACGCTTTTTACACGGGTAAAAATGTGCCATCATATATATTTTCTATTTTATTAATGTATCTTTTCGGGACTCCTTTTCTCATTAATAGTCACTTTAAAACCTCTCTCGGTACTCTATCATACGCTTTCTCTAAATTTATAAATACCATACAAAGCTATTTCTTCTTTTCCCTTAATTTTTCTATTAGTTGCCTCACACAAAATACTGGCTCTATTGTTGACTTACCAGGCATAAATCCAAACTACTTTTTAGATACCAATGTCTCATTTCTTATTCTCTTATCTATTACCATTTTCCCATTTTTCATACTATGACTCATAAGTTTTATGCCTCTATAATTTCCACACTACTGTATGTCCCTCATTTCACAAGATATCCTCTAATGTCTCTTTTGGATACTCCTCATTCAATAATTTTTTAAAATATTCTTTCCACCTTTCTTTTACATCATCATCACTCGATAGTACCCTATTACCAACACTTTTTATTCACCTTACATGATGATAATCTTTAGACTTAATTCTCTTACTTTTGCAAGTATATAGATTTCTTTCTCGCCTTCCTTTGTTCCTAGCCTATCATACCTCTTTAACTTCGCCTTACTTCTGCAGAATTATCTTTTTTGCACAAGCGTTTATACTCCATTCAATCTTCTCTTCTTTTGCTCTTCTGTCATACATTGAATTGCTTTTTCTTACTTTCTAAATATTTTTGAATATCCTCATCACACCACCAGGTTTCCTTGTTTCCTGGCATTCTACTCTACTCTCACAAACAATCTTTGTAAAGTATTCTTTACACAACTAGCAAATCTATTCAATACATAATTTTTTCTCCCTCGATATTCCACACCGTCTTTCTTTTACTGTCTTTACAAACTCTTATTCATTTTCTCCTTATATTTTTTTATTCATTTTTTCTAATATTACAAGTTATAATTATAAAACACAAATTTTCAATTAGATTAATCAAAGGCTAGAGATGTGGAGATCAGCTCTCGAAGAAAAGGGTTTAAGATTAAGTAGAAGTAAGACAGAGTATATAGAGTACGAGTTTGGCAAAGGAGAACACGAGGTACGTGAAATGAGAAGATCAGTGACAATAGGGTAGGATGTGATTGGAGAGATAGAAAGTTTTAAGTATTCAGTATCTGTTGTGTAGAAGAGCTGTGTTATTGACGAGGTTATAAGACTCAGGATTTAGTGCAGGTAGTTGAAGTCGAGAGAAACATTTGGTGTCTTATACGATAAAAGAATTCTAATGAGGTTGAGAGGTAAATTCTACAAGACTGTAGTGAGGCTAGCTATGATGTATGGTTCAAAGTGTTGGGCGGTTGGTAAGAAAGTAGAGCAGAAATGAGAATGATTAGATGGATGAGTGGAGTGACTAGAGAAGATAGGATAAGGAACGAGCATATAAGAGGGAGTATAGTTGTAGTGTCAATCGTAGATAAGATGAGAGAAAATAGACTTAGATGGTTTGGTCATGTTATGAGGAGAGAAGAATTGGAAGCTGTAAGAAGAGTTATAGAAATGAATGTTGAAAGAAGAAGAGGTAGAGGAAGACCAAAAAATAGATGGAGGGATGCTATTGAATGTGATTTGAGGACAGCTGTGTGAGTGTAGATGATGTGGGAGTGTCAAGTGGAAGTTTAGGATAAGGGTGGCGGACCTCAAGTAGTTGGGATTAAGGCGAGGAAGAAGAAGAAGAAGAAGAAGAAGAAGAAGAAGAAGAAGAAGAAGTAATATTAGATTAGTCTTATATTAGTCACAAATATTGATTTATCTAATATCAGAAAAATTCATATCGTCTTGCCCCAAAAACAACTCCAAAAAATTAGACAATGCCTATTAATAAATATAATATTCTGGAATCATGAACACATAAAAAATATATTTTTTTAATTATTATCATTATTTAGCCAATTCTCAATTATTTTTACATAAAATATGAGTAGAAAGTAGTCACCTGATTACTATTTAATGTTTGAGTTTTTTGTTGATGGATTGAAGAAGCAATAGGTGTTTGGTCAAATTTACTGCGTACATTGTTATTAATGTTTGATCCATCATTGTAATTTTCTGTAAATGCAGCCCAATTTAAGTTTTCTTCTGTTAAAGCTGGTTTTACAATACTACTAGTATCTTTGGTGATCTACAACACATATACAATAAAATACATGTTTGTCTGGAATATTTAAAATCTAGAAAATACTTACACATATTACATCATATTGTAATAATAAAAAGACTAATAACACATATAAACTCTTCATGTTGAAAAAATAATTTAACTAAACTAAAGAAATAATTTTAATCTTAGCATATTTTAAAGATAATTTACTTATCTAAGGTCAAAATACAAAGATTAAATTAAATCATTTGAATAACAAACTTTTCTACAAATTTAATTTATTGTTTTTTTTTGTAAAATGAGTAATAGCTTTATTACCCAAGGTTTTTAATTAACATACAAGGTGTTTATTTTATATTAGGATATTAGTTTTATAATTATCAATTTATTTTCTAGGTAAGATTGATTTATTTGATTTTACCAATATATATTCATGCTATCTTATTAAATTGAAAAGTAAAATATCATATTATCATTTAAAATAAAAAAAGGACACCTAAATTATACCCTAATATTATAATAACAGAAAATAAAAATTTAGCCATGACTTGTTGTATTATACTATATAATAGAATAAAATATTTTATGTAAAAGGTGTATATCATTGATAACTCACTCTTAATTACTAAACATATTATATTTATTTATTAAAAAAATACAAACTAAAGTTACAAGAAAACAGTTTAAATATCAATGGAATTACAACTACAGTTACGCAACTTTTAATGTTTGTTTAGTTTTATCTATTATGTATTGATATGGTTTTTCATGGTTGTAAGGTGTTCTTGGAATTCCAAACCATTTACGCAGTCTTGGGGATAACAAAATAAGATTTTGCGATAATCCATAAATACTAGATGTTGTCCAATATAATGTAACACCCTAAATTTAACATATTTTACACTATAAATTGAAAGTCTTGTTGCAATAATGAGAGAAGTCCACTTTCAAAAAGTTTTCAGGAAACACAAATAAAAAATTTGTTTTAAATTAAAATGTATAAAAAAGGGACTTACTTTGCTATAACTTAAAGGAAAATTATTAAATTTATCTATTGTTATATTTTATACAAAGTATTCTCTAATGTAACAAGTAATATTTATGAAAAAGTAAATTTTCAAAAAAAGTAGACTTATCTAGTTATTGTTATTGTTGCAATATTTTTAATTATACTTATTATTTTATTTATAGTCAAGATCTTACCGATGGTAAGAAATAAGAAAGAGGCAACATAAAAATAGTGAGACCACGAAATATGTTAGTAGTTAATGCTTGTTTCCGTGTAAGTTCTTTATTACGTGCATAAGTTTGAACCTATATATCAATTAAAAAATGTATAGAATAACCAAATAAAAAAAACAATAATACAGTGGTATTTAAAATTCATAACTATATACACATTTTTTATTTAACAACAAATACTAGTTTCAAACAAATTACCTGAATAATCAAAAGATTAGAAATGCACATAAGTAAAGGCAAACACATTAATGAATCAATTTCAGTTAAGTTTGTAAACCATAGAATACCACCATTAGTTAGTTCAGTAAACCTAATGACAGCTTTGAAATTCAATTAATAAAATCAATTTTAATAATATTTTCAAATGTAAATTTACCTTCATTACTAGGAGGTAGCATTAATGTAAGATTTCGAATAGCTATTGATAAACAAATCCACATTGGAAGTTGTATCCAAACTACAATACTTGATTTTGCTGGATGACAATTATCTCGTATAATTAACTCATTCCAATATTTTTTTATCTGAAAGTTAAAAATTGAATTATTTAATTGTTTTCTGAAACATTTTTCTAAATAGTTATATAATTAATTTAAAGAGTAAAATTAAAATTTATTTAAATTTTTGAAGTTAAAATATATTTTTTATATATATATATATATATATATATGTTTTTATAATTCATTGAAGGCTATATATGTAACATTTCTGAGAAGAAGGTTTCTTAACCATGGATAATCCAGAATGGCTGGTTAGTCTGCCGCTGGAATTAGCAATGACTAATCCAACTATAATCTCATTCAGCAAATAGTAGCCTGTAATCTAGTCTCAAACCCTAGATGCGTACCAAGTATTACTGTATTACTGACTCGACCTTACTATTTCTTGGTGTGGCCAAGTCGGTAAATTACAAAAATTATGAATATTTGAAATATTGAAAGTAATGAATACTACAAGGTAATGAAATTTTTTTTATACTAAATAATGAAAAATTACATTTTTCAATTAGGAAAGATTAAAAATTAGACTTACAGCTTTTTTATAAACTCTTTGTGCTTTATTAGGTGGCCACTTTTGTAATTTTACATTTTTTGCCACTTCTTTTTGTATTTCTTTCACAGTAGGTTGAAATTCTATCGAGAGATTTTCAATTTTGGCATTATTACGATGCTGCATAAAAAATAATATAGTTATGCAATATTTTACACATTTATATAATTTTATTAATAATTCTTATATATAATACTAGGTATCACCATGCATAAAATTTTCTTATTTAGTAAAATAATATAAATCCAATTTACACCCAATTTATGATTTTTTTTTTTTTAATCCCTTAAAAATTTTCAATCTGTGATCATGAATAAACAAAGAAATAACTATAGAAATAAAAATTAGTTTAATTAGTACTTCACTTCAAATACATGTTTGTATGTATAGGTATATATAATACAATAAAATGTTTAGAATTTTCAAGTAAAATTTGTATATTTTCACTTATTTATAATCAGAGATAATGAAAATTTGTCATCTTATTTAATATGAGTAATTTTATAATATAAAAAAAGAAATGAGTTAAAAACAGATTTAGATATTCTGGTAACCAAAAAAAAATTTAATAGTGCATTTAATAAATTCTATTTATAAAACTACAAAGAAGTATACAAATAACTATATCAACTATTATCTTTTAACTTACTTGATAAATAGTCAGTGGCAATGTTAAGGCCAATCTTAGAGATACAGCACTAATTATTATTGAGGCCCACCAAGATGTACCAGTCATTTCATGAATAAAAACTACATATTTTTGAGCATATGCAACAGGTGTACTATCTGATATGGTCATAAACCAAGAAGGATAAGTCACTGAAGAAATATTTCTTTTATTTGAATTTATTGAATCACATAAAAACGGATTGATTGTTAAACATTT
The DNA here is from genome assembly GCF_025091365.1 of Daktulosphaira vitifoliae. Lineage (NCBI taxonomy): Eukaryota > Metazoa > Arthropoda > Insecta > Hemiptera > Phylloxeridae > Daktulosphaira > Daktulosphaira vitifoliae. The sequence goes on from NW_026099574.1 coordinate 44,583,408, forward strand.
AGCTGAATAATAGCTTAGATAACGTGTACTATTTAACAGTTGAAAAGAATTCAGACGCATACATAACATTTTAAGAATATAAACTTTAAAAAAACATCATATAATAACTAATACATAGAATAGTAAATTTTAAATGCTGTATAAATATATTTATACATATATCATATATCAAAACCGTGATACCATAATCACAGATAAAACATACAAAAGAAACATAAAATGTAAAATATTTTTATTTTTTAATTTATAAAATTTATCTAATCTGTGCTATGATTTAATTGTATTATTCTATCTTTGAATAATTGTCCAAATGTGCATCGATTATATAAAAAAATAATTTTAAATCCCATTTAACACAGTAGATTTTTTAACCCTTTTAGGATAATCAGTGCTACTAGTGGTTTATTCATGATAAAATATTTTGTCATGAATATAGTGATTACATTAACTAAAAATTGAATTTATTTATTAAAATGTATTAAAATTAATTTAATATATTATACTAAATTAAAGAAATTTATCTGATATTTTTCTATAGTAATATTATTAACTCTTTAGTTTATAAATAGTATGAATCGATTTAAATATGCTAGTCTAAATGATGGAGAGACTATCATTTGCCGCCATTCTAATGTTACTCTTTATGATGGTGAACACAAAACATCTTTTCATCGTGGAGAAATTCTTCTAACGAGCACACATTTGTTTTGGATTGGTGGAAATACTTCCTTATCACTCCATTTAAGTTACATTATTTACATCGAAACTAGTGTTACAGAAACTCTGTTTAGTTCCAAAACTAAAACTGTTATTATACATTTACTGCCATTAGAAAAACACTATTCTCATTCAGAGATTCCTTTAAGTGAAAATAAAGAATATGTAAAACTTGATTTTAAAGAAAAAATTCCCCATAATTTTTTAGATTCATTTCAAAAAACTGTGACTGATAAAAAATGGACTGTTGCAAACGTATCAAAGCAAATTAGAACAGGAATTGGAGGTATTGAAAAAAATATTTATGAGAAACAAAAAGCATCAGATGTGAGTATAACAGAAGCGTTTAAAGATTTAAATAGACTTATGAATACTGCAAAAGAAATGGTAAACTTAAGTAAAAATATTTCAGAAAAAATTAAAGATAAACAAGGTGTAATAAGTGATGATGAAACAGTGCAATTTAAATCTTATCTCTTAGGTTTAGGTGTTGATGATCCAGTTACTAAATCTTCATTTACCGATTCCAACTCATATTTTAATACATTATCTAAAGAAATTATCAAAATAATTCATTTGTCATTAGAAGAAAGTGGTGGTATAATGACTCTTCCTGAAGTTTATTGTCGAGTTAATAGAGCTAGAGGATTAGATCTTCTATCGCCTGAAGATTTAATGGCTGCATGTTCTGTGATGAATTCTTCCAAAGAAGAATTACCTGTGAAATTAAAACATTTCGACAGTGGAGTTTTAGCTTTACAATTAGTAAATTGTGATGAAAACAAAGTATTAGAAAACACTCTAGAAGCAATAAGGAAAAATGGTTCATTAAGTGCTCAAGAATTATCTACTTCTATTGGTGTACCAGTTATTCTTGCAAAAGAATATTTATTAGACTGTGAAAAGAATGGAAAATCATGCAGAGATGAAAGCATTGAAGGTTTAAGGTTTTACATAAATACATTTTTTGAGAATAATTTTATATAATTTTTTAATTAAAATTTATTATATTATTCCTATTAAAAGCTTACTCATAAAAAAAAATTCTATGTTTATTTATATATTAGCAAAAAATATAATTATTTTATTAAACAATTCTATTTATAAATAGTAAATTATTTAAATTGTGAAATTTTATTTTATTGTTTCTATTGACAAAGAATTATGTAAAATTAAAAAGAATTTGTATTGATTACATTTCGGAATAGAATGTATCTACAAAAGAAAAAAATTGGTGATTTAAAAAAAGAAATATCAAGCAGATTAGTCGGTTGAAAAGCCAAACTAAAAATTAAAATAAACAACAGTCAATCATTACTATGCTTATTAACTATACAATTTGGTAGGTTTTTTGGGCACTCATATATATACCATAGAATCAAAAACTACAAATATTTCCTGGGACTTTTTATACCTATATTTTGAGTTTTAAAATGATATTTGAACTACAGATATATAAAGAAATATTATTTATTATGTATTTTTTATTTAAATATTGAGATGTTACTCAAGAATTGAACAAAAATTTTGTTATCATTCTAACTCTAGTTTCTCAGATAGCCATATTATAATGAAATGGGTGTAAAAAAAACATAATGAATAAAAAAGTTGAGGAAAAGACCAATTAACTACCATATTTATAAAACTTGGATAATTATACTATTAAACGATATTATATCAGTTTTTTTTTATGAAAACATTTTTTTGTTTTTGAATTTAGGAGATTTTACTTTTTAAATAATTACGCGATAATTAATAATTGTAATTGGAAAATTATATGGCATTAAAGTATAATTTCTCCCTTGAAAATAGAAAACCATTTCTCATGCATACTTTGTCAATGATAAAATCTTGAGTACCACTCTAGTTCTTATTATTAATTTATTGTTTGAAATCATTATCATAAAACATTTTGATGTAATTGTGCTTAAGGTCAGAATTCATAAGCTGTTCTAGCAACACTGATTTGTTATCGGTTACTACAAATCATAGTTTAGTTAAGTCAGGAAAATTATAAATGTAAGTTTTGTGGTCTTACTAAAGATTTACAATTAAAGTGTTGTAATGTGTTGTTAATGTATTAATCAAATTTATAACAAGTGTACTAAAAACTAAAATCACAAGTATGACATAAGCCATATAAATTCTTTTAAACCTATTTATTATATATTTAGTTTATTTTTAACTCTTATGTAATCTTAAATATTGCTTCAATTCCATTCGAGGTATTATATTTCAAGTTGTACAATATAAAATAAGGAATTCGTGTTACATATCATTGTATCAATAAAATTTAATAAGTGTCGTCGCAGAGTTAGATGTTTTCTCGTATAATATATAAATGTATGCAGAGAAATTTTTTAAAACATTTTTTTTAAATAGTGTCAAGACAATGGTACAAACATTCTAAAAATACAGTTTGTGATATAGCTCTTATTTATCTAAACTGGAGTGAATAAAATGAATGAAAAAGTAAATAATACATACATCAAAATTGTATTTTTTTAATTAGAAAGTTTCTTTATGCTTATTTTATGTTCTAAGTATGAAAATGAAGTACTTTATTCGCCGAGCAAATGGTGTAAACGTATTGAACATAATTCAGTTGTTAAACATCACATAAACACAGTTCGGAAAAGTATGTATTACACAACAATTATTGTGATAATTGAGCAGAATGTTTAGGAGGTATAAATTTAATTTAATTCCAATAAAAAAGTATTTTTGAATAAAAATACACTTAAAGTTCATACAGTTTTAGTTAATGGTTGTGGAATAATTTGGGGAATCTAAGCGCACTCCAGTTCTCTCAAATTGCGTCTTTAATTTTTGGTTTTACGTATACTTATTTTTTCAATTACAGGGACTTAATTCAAATTATCATATTCTAAAGGAAAATTGTAACTTACATTTCACTAAACATTTTGTTTTAAGTAACATAACTCTTAAATAAATGCGCTTAAACTAACAAAACGGTAGCACAGTTGGGTTGCGGCCCAGTGTAAACGTGGCATAGTTATAGAGTGCACAAGTATAGACGATATATGACAATGATTAAATTCACTAGATATCATAAGAAACGCTTCGTCTAAAATCTGTAGATAATGTTTAATTTTAAAAAATTGATTGATTATTCCTAAAGCAAATCGAACTCCTAGTTTTTGTTCAACTTCGACTGCCATTTGCACATAAGATAGGTCGTCATGACAAATTTCTTTTTTTATTTATAGTACGTAATAAGCTTTAATTTAACACATGTTTAAAGAACACAGTATTCCCTGAACATTTTCAAAAGTTGAAAAAGTACACTTTTGTAAAAAATTTGCTATTTTAAGTCCCTCCCGTGGGCAGATAAAGGGTAAGATTATCAAAAAATTTATATCACATGCATGGAAAATACTTAAGGTTTCTATATAAAAAAAAATATTTTGATTCGTTTATTTTTCAAATAAATGTGGAAGTTTTAAGAACCAAAATAACATTAATTTTTTACACGAAAAATACATTTTTTGTTCAAATTCAACGGTCTTTTACACATAGAAGATAGGTTGTCCGGGCAAATTTTTTTTTTTAATTTATAGTTCATTTACATAGCTTTAATTTAACATATTTATAAAGAATGCACAAATTCCCGAAACATTTTCAAAAGTTAAGTTGAAAAAATTCTTCTTTTTATACGTATTTTTAAAGTTTTGAACGCCCCATGTATAAGGGGAAATCGCTCAATTTAATAAAAAGTATGGCGGATGAAAATTGTATATTTATTGTATTTAGAAACAAAAATTTGTATTGATCTATACATTTTTCATAAAGTTATAACAATTTAAAGTTAAAAATTTTAAATCGAAAATTTTAACACAAAAATACACTATATTGTATATAATGTAACTATTTTAATATTAGCTACTCAATAATTCATAAAATAATATTTATACTAAGAAAATTCATTTTGGTATTTTAGTTTAGATACAAAGTTGAAAAGGTTGGGTTGGGTTGGGTTTACCATGATATGTTTATTTTTTTTTTTGTCTGTCAATAATTTTTCTCAGCTCAAACTGGATCGATTCTTAAAATGAGTAAAGTTCGGCATTTTATCTTCAATGCGAAGCTGAGAAGGTATTGGTTTTACTATGATGTGTTTTTTTTTTTTGTCTGTTACCACTTTTTGTCAGCTCTCACCGAACCGATTTCTTTCAACGATACGTCAGAAGATCACAAATTGTATCTAGTCGAAGACATTACCCTCAAAAATTGAAAAAAATTTCCTCGTTCCCTGTAAATGAGGGAAAACTCCAAAAAAAATTACAAATTTAAAAATCGCTAATTTTCGAAATTTTTTTTCTTAAAACTGTCATAACTTTTTCAAAAATGACCAAATCAATATAATTTTTTTTTATAGATGCTTGATGTCTTTACCCATCATTTGGTATATTTTTTTTATAAATTTAACCCTTTACCTGGCCACAGGGGGGATTTAAAATGACAACTTTTTCACAAAAAATTAACTTTTTCAACTTAACTTTTGAAAGTGTTCTGAAAGTCTGACACTTTAAGATATATTTTAAATTAAAGCTAATGTAATATACTTTATTATAAAAAAAAATGATGGCTTTATTTTGTGAAAATATATAAAAAATGAGTGGTTATGAAAAAAATCTAATTGCAGAAAAAAAAGTAAATACTTTACAATTCTTTTATAACTTTTTCGTAATAATTACAATACTACATTAATAAATATGAATTTCTTACTAAATGTACTTACTATAATTATTATTTTTTCATATATTAGACTTATAAATCATAGAACTGCTAATTAGGAATAAGGAAGCAAATAGGAGTTCGCATTCAATAGCATCCCTCCATCTATTTTTTGGTCTTCCTCTACCTCTTCTTCTTTCAACATTCATTTCTATAACTGTTCTTAGAGCTTCCGAATCTTCTCTCCTCATAACATGACCAAATCATCTAAGTCTGTATTCTCTCATCTTATATACGATTGACGCTACACCTATACACCCTTTTATATGCTCGTTCCTTATACTATCTTTTCTAGTCACTCCACTCATTCATCTAAGCATTCTCATCTCTGCTACACTCATTCTCTGCTCTACTTTCTGATCAACCGCCCTACACTGAAGCATATATCATAGCTGGCCTTGTTACAGTTTTGTAGAATTTATCTTTCAGCCTCATTAGAATTTTTTTATCGCATAACACATTAGACGCTTTGTCCATTTTAATCATCCGCACTTAATCCTATGTCTTATATCCTCTTCAATACCTTCGTATAGTAACGTCACCTATACTCCCTCTTATATGTTGGTTTTTTATCTTATATTCTCTAGTAACTCCACACATCCATCTAAGTATTCTCATCTCTGCTACAGTCATTCTCTGCTCTATTTTCTTGTCAATTGCCCAACACACTGAACATACATCATAGGTGGTCTCACTACAGTCTTATAGAATTTACCTTCCAGCCTCATTGGAATTCTTTTGTCGCATAATACATTAGACGCTAAACTCGTACTTTATATACTCTGTTTTACTTCTACTTATTCTTATACCAATTTCTTTAAGAGCTTCATCTTTAGCCTTTGATTAATTTCCTCCCTATTTTCTCCTATTAACACTATCGTCAGCAAACAACATGCACCACGGCAACTCTCCTTGAATTTCTCTAATAATTAAATAATCTGTCGTGTAGATAGTTATTAATTTTATGGAAAAAAAAAATTTCGGACTTTATTTTGTCTTCACGGTGAAAATGGCTACCGAATGCTATTTTTGTGTGAAAATTGTCGATTTTCAATTTTTAATTTTATAATGCTTTAACTTATTTAAAAGTGTATGGATCAGTACAATTTTTTTATGAGAAATAATATTTATATTCCTCTTTTATTCAACATACTTTATTTTAATCAGGATATAAATAAGAAAATAGGAGATCATGTAGCTTTTGGAATAATCCATCAACTTTTTAAAATTAAACACTATCTACAGATTCGCATCGAAGCGTTTCTTATGATAGTTATTTTAATCACTGTCGATATCATCTATACTTATCCCAAGTATGCCACGCTCATACTGTGATGTGACCCTACCGTATTACTGTATTTTTTAATTTAATATATATCTTAATTTATTAAGTTTTTTAGCTTCGATGCGAAGCTGAGAAGATATTAGTTTTACCATGATATTTGTTTTTTTTTTTTTTTTTTTTTTCTGTTGCCACTTTTTCTCAGCTCTCACTTGACCGATTTTGATGAACAATATGTCAAAAGATCACATATCGTATCTAGTAATAGACATTACCCTTTTTTTTTTCCACGACCAGCATTATTGTGGACCGCCCTGGAACTGCCGTGTGGCATTACTTCAGGGCGGCCCACGCCGTCTTAATAATTCACACCACCACGTTGCGAATCATCCCGAAATTAATCAAGAGCTGATTCGCAACATGGTGTGGCCCCCTCCCGTTAACCGGATCCCACAGTGGGAACCGTTAGGGAGGGTTGGCAAAATAACTCACAAACAAAAACACAAAAGCAAGAACAAGAACCTAAGGCACCGGCCTAAACCAGCGCCTCAGGTCCTCCTGTGCTGGGCGGCGTGGCTGCATCTGTTTCAGGCGTTCCGCTTCCTTCTTCTTTAATAAGACGGATTCAGCGAACGCCTGAACGAGTCTCCATGCTTCCCGGCTCCTCAACATCAGGTCCACCATGGACCCGACTTGGAACGTGGACCCTAGTCGAGACTACAAAGAGTCCCGCTCCTGGGCCCATGCCTCGCACTGGAAGAGGGTGTGCAGAGCGCTATCAGCCGCTCCCGGGCGATCGGAACAGTGGTCGCACGTCGGCGCGGCTGCTTTACGAATACGGTGCAAATACTCGTTAAAGCAGCCGTGGCCGGACATCACTTAGGAGAGACGATAAGTCATCTCACCGTGAGTCCGGTCCACCCACCTGTCCAGCCGATCGGGTCCTATGAAGGACCTGGTTCACCCACCTCTCGTCGTTTCCTCCGAGAGGCGAGTCCGCCACCAGAGCATGGTCATCCGCCTGACCGCCAGCCGGTCCTCGGGTTCGAGGGACCGGCCGCGTTCTCGGCGGAGTATAGACATTACCCTTAAAAATTGAAAAAATTTCCCTCGTTCCCCGTAAATGGAGGAACTGTCCAAAAAAAATTACTATTTTTAAAATTGGTATATTTAGTCATTTTTTTCACTTTTTTTTCTTAAAACTACCATAACTTATAAGTAACAAATAAACTTAATTTTTTTATATATTGAAACCTTCGATATTTTTCTTGTAGTTGATATCATTTTTTTGAAAATATAACACTTAACCTGCTTACAGTTGCTTACAGGAGGCGATTTAAAATAGCAACTTTTATTCGAAAATGAATTTTTTCAACATAACTTTTGAAATTGTTCCGAAAATACTGCGTCCTATAACATACATCAAATTAAAGTTTATGTCAGGTATTTTTAAAATGAAAAAAAAAATTGGTCTCGACGCCTTATCTTCTACGTGCAAACGGCTACCGTAGTTAAAAACATGCTATTTTTGTGTTAAAATTTTCGATTTTATATTTTCAAGTTTAAATTGCTATGACTTTTAGAAAAATGTATGTATCAACACAAATTTTTTTTTCAAAATATATATATACCTCTATCATTTAACATACTTCTAATTTAAATTGAACAATTTCCCTTTATACAGGGAGCGTTCAAAACTTGAAACATACGTATAAAAAGTAGAACTTTTTCAACTTAACTTTTGAAAATGTTCCAGAAATATTGACACTTTTATTTAATCTTAAATTAAAGTAAAGTATATATATATACTTTACTATGAAAAAAAAAAATTAGAAATATAGATTTTATTCTTGGTGAAAATGGCTTCCGTATTCTAAGTTATGGGAATAAATTCATTTCTTTTTATTATAATTGACTTTCAAAAAAAAAGTAGGTTAAAAATGATTACTTTTAACATATTAAAAATCAAAATCAATAATAATTTGAAAACAATTAATTATAAAAATTATATAATATATATTTAAAAAATTATTAAAAGAATTAATATTAAATAAATAAATTATTACTAATTTTTTAATAAATCTTAATATATTAGCTACTTTTTATGTGTTAGTGTTGTCAAAATTAAAGTTTTGTCTAGGTAAAACTAAAATACGAGGATGCACCTTGGTATTTCACTTGGATAACAGCTGTTTTTACTGCCTCTTGTTACCGCACCTCTAGTTTGATTTTATTTTTAACAGTTTGTTACATTACAGATTAACACATGCTTACTTTTTTAGTTTGTCAGAAAATTAAAACTTCTCAATTGAATAAAAGCACTAATATAAGATATGGACTGGGCGATCAACAACTTTTAGATATATACGAAAACAAGTCAATGAAGTCAAATTCATCTACTCCAAGTTTTGTTTATATTCATGGCGGATACTGGCAAGAACTTGAAAAAGACATTTCTGCTTATTGTGTGGAGCCATTAATAAATTCTGAGATTAGAGTTATTGTTCCTGGATATGATCTTGCGCCAAAAAGTACTAAACATAAATTTTGGTTGATTATAATATTATAATACTAATGTTGTTTATTAGTTTCTTTAGGCGAAATTATTGATGAAATACGCCAACTTTTATCATTCTTAGTCAACAACTTAATGTTTGAGTTAGTACTCTAATTTTTATTTTAGTAAATCAGGTTTAATTCGTAATAGGTTAATGACACAAGTTTTTGGATCCCAAACCAATTTTTGGAACTACTATGTTTGATTCATTATAAATAATCTATTAACATTTTAAATATATTTTTTATTTGCTTGAAGTACTTAATGATGTATCCATGTTTACAGTTGAGTTCTAACGTTTCGGACTCATTGCAGACTCTATCTTCAGAGTAATGGCTGCAACTATGCTGGTAACTCAACTGTAAACATGGATACATCTTGAAGCACTTTAAACAACAAGACAATCCATGAAAGCTTTAACACACTATTTTTTTTATTATTAAATTAACTCAAAAATGTGTTAAGGACTCTATAGATTGCTTTTCGGAACTTAATGAAATACTTTATGCCCATGTGAAACTTAAAAATTGCCAATAACTTGTATCATCACTCTATTTGATTTTCATGTACATAATAAAGGCAACGTCATGAAGCGTGGTATACAGACGCGTACGAATTCCAATTATAAAGCATTGAGACTTAAAAACATTTTTGTTTCATTACAATTTGTATTTATCTTTGAAAATACGTGTGTTTTTATAGGCTGATGTGAGCGTAGACGATGTGGGAGATCGTGTCCAGTGGAAGTTTAGGATAAGGGTGGCCGACCCCAAGTAGTTGGGATTAAGACAAAAAAAAAAAGAAGACGTGTGTTTTTATAGGAGTTTTACTGAATTTACAATTTATTTTTTTCTTAACTAACAAATATGTAAAATACTATGCATATTAAATATTTTATTTATGTATGAATAGAAAAAAATTTTTAAGTACATTTGCTTACTTATGTCGACAGTCTTATTCTTCAATATATATTCATTTTAAAAGTACAACTTTTATGTTAAAACAGTTTTCAATTGCCTTTTTTGTTTTTTCACAAAATATAATAATTTAAAAAAAAAAAATTATTTTATCGTTTCAGCGTGTAAAAAAATACAAATTAAAACTTTAAAATCAATCAAAAATATATCATTTGATATATAATTATATCAATAAATTGACGCTTGAAAGATTTGATATTCAATATTAGAAAACACTTAGTGTAATACATAAAATAATTACTCGTTCCCTCTAAATTTTTTTTTAACAAATTATAAGGAATATAATTGTTTGTGTAGTTTTATTAAACAAACAAATAATTGAAAATTGAAACATTTGCTGCCAACATTGGCAAAAATTTCCAATGTTCATTTTAAAATATATATGATCGACAAAAAGGAGTGCAAAAATTGCTGACGTTAGTAAATATCTTGGGGACACCATCTAACACCTTCAAATTATACCATAATATCAATCGATACACCTACCACATTATATTTCCCAAATGGCGCAACCAGAATTTTCTTTGGGAAGAGTTATAAAACTCAGCACAGTGAGAACGTGTCGTAGATGAGACAACTATAGCACGATGATGTCTGGCAGTGGTTAACATCTATATCATAAAAAACGCTTCGTGTGCATTTATTGTAAAATATTTAAAATTATCAGACGTTATTTGAAATGACAAGATTTTCAAAAATTGTTTAGTAATTTTTCCAGTATTGTTAAAATTTTCAATGATTTATTATCTTATAAGATATATAAATAGATTTAAGTGCTTAAATTATATACAAAAAAAGTTATTTTATCAAAAAAATTGTTAGAAATATTTGGTTGGGTGGTCATAGTGCTGGTGCTCATTTAGCTGCATGTATGATACTTACAGCACAACAGGATTTTCCAGAAATCAAGGGATTTGTCTTAATAAGTGGTATATATGACCTTAAACCGTTGTTGGACACTTCAATTAACAGTGGTCTACAATTGAATGAGTAAATTTTAATTAAATATATTTAAAAATAATAAAATTATTATAACAAACTTATTTTTCTACGAAAAAAAATTCTAAGTATATTTTTACCAATTATTAATCAGTTAAAAAAAATTAATTTTTACTTCCTATAATTTTTGAAAATATGAGTACATCGAACATATAGGATACTTTTTTTATTTATCTGAGACGCTAAGAAATAAAAAAATTTTCAGATAATTCATAATTTTTCTTTGAAATTTTAGTCATTATAGCCCTTATATCTATATCGAATATATTACTTTTATTTATTGTTCTTATTATTTTATTTTCAGGACATCGTGTGTCGAATGTAGTCCATTACACATTTTAAAAGGTTTAAATAAATCTAGAAGAACAAGTGAAATTCTTATTGTAACCGCCGAAGACGACTCGCCAGCATTTAAACAGCAAACATCTCAGTTTCGTAAAGTATGTTATAAAATAAAAGCATTACGAAAAATAATGTTATATACATAAAAATCAGAGGCTGTACCAGTATAAAAATGTTGAATAAAGGCACGAATTGTTTTAGATATAGTTAAATGATAAAGGGAATTAGCCTCCCTACTTCTTATTTGTGTGCTTCAAAACATAAATTTAAAAAAGAAAAAATTTTTGTTTACAACACTTTTACGAATTAATTATTTAATTTTTAGCTTCGATGCGAATCTGAGAAGGTATTGATTTTACTATGATGTGTTTTTTTTTTTTTGTGTCTGTTACCACTTTTTGTCAGCTCTCACCGAATCGATTTCTTTCAACGATACGTCAAAAGATCACAAATTGTATCTAGTCAAAGACATTACCCTCAAAAATGGAAAAAAAATTCCCTCGTTCTCAGTAAATGGTGGAAATCTCCTAAAAAATTACAAATTTATTTATTTTGTCTTCACGAAGAAATGAGCTACCAAATGTTATTTTTGTGTGAAAATTCTCGATTTTGTATTATACATTTTTAACTTTATTATGCTATAACTTTATGAAAAATTTATGGATCAATTCAATTTTTTCATGAAAAGTAGTATTTATATACATCTTACATTCGACATATTTTTTTTTTAAATCGGACCATTTTCCTATATACTGGGGGGGGATTAAAATCTATAAACTGCATATAGAAAGTAGCACTTTTTCAACTTAACTTTTGTAAGTGTTCCGGAAAGTTTGACACTTTTATATTTATCTTAAATTAAAGCTAATGTAATATAATTTATTATGGAAAAAAAAAATTTCGGACTTTATTTTGTCTTCACGATGAAAATGGCTACCAAATGCTATTTTTGTGTGAAAATTGTCGATTTTCAATTTTTAATTTTATAATGCTATAACTTATTTAAAAGTGTATGGATCAATACAATTTTTTTATGAGAAATAATATTTATATTCCTCTTTTATTCAACATACTTTATTTTAATTAGGATATAAATAAAGAAATAGGAGATCATGTAGCTTTTGGAATAATCCATCAATTTTTTAAAATTAAACACTATCTACAGATTTACATCGAAGCATTTTTTTTGATAGTGATTTTAATCACTGTCAGATATCATCTGTACTAGTCCTAACTATGGCACGTCACCACTGTGCCGTGGTCCCACTGTTCTGGGTTATTAATGTATTGAGATTTTATTCAAAATCGCAAAGAATTTGAGCTTCTGCATAAAAATGTTTTTCTTAATACAATTCCTGCTGGTCGAGATAGTTTTGGTATTTTAACAGTTATATTTAAAAACAATTTATTTATTAAACTTTTCTGCTTAATTTTATCTTTTTATTATATAAAAAATACATAAAAAGAAAAGGAGATGGAGTTATTTGGCAAAAAAAATCTCTAATGGGTATAATTACAAATATATATGTTTTGATTTTAACAAGATGCACTATACATGATTAGAATCTGTGACTTAAAGAAATAAAAATTACCCAAATCTAACTGAACTTTATGATTCAGATCCCGATACACTTCCATATAAGTTTGTTCACTTTTAACGAGTAAATTCAACTTAATTAAACAAAGTAACAAAATTTATCAATAAAATATATTTTACATTTATACAGTCTCTCTTCTTATTCCTCGCCTTAATCCAAACTACTTGGGGTCGACCCCCCTTATCCTAAACTTCCACTTGACACGATCTCCCACATCATCTTTGCTCACATCAGCTGTCCTCAAATCTTATTCAATAGCATACCTTTTAAAATGTCATTTATAATGACAACTTTTTCACAAAAAATTAACTTTTGAAAGTGTTCTGAAAGTCTGACACTTTAAGATATATTTTAAATTAAAGCTAATGTAATATACTTTATTATAAAAAAAAATGATGGCTTTATTTTGTGAAAATATATAAAAAATGAGTGGTTATGAAAAAAATCTAATTGCAGAAAAAAAAGTAAATACTTTACAATTCTTTTATAACTTTTTCGTAATAATTACAATACTACATTAATAAATATGAATTTCTTACTAAATGTAATTACTATAATTATTATTTTTTCATATATTAGACTTATAAATTATAGAAATGCTAATTAGAAATAATGAATAAGCATATATCATAGCTGGCCTTATTACAGTTTTATAGAATTTATCTTTCAGCCTCATTAGAATTTTTTTATCGCATAATACATTTGACGCTTTCTCCACTTTAATCATCCGCACTTAATCCTATGTCTTACTCCCTCGTTAATACCTTCGCTCTTTTGCAAAACTGATCCTAAATACTTAAAACTTTCTACCTTCCTAATACGTCCTCGCCTATTGTCAATATCTACTTATATTACCTACCTCGTGTTCTTGTTAATACTCACTTTAAAACCTCTCTCGCTACTCTATCATACGCTTTCTCTAAATTTATAAATACCATACACAGCTATTTCTTCTTTTCCCTTAATTTTTCTATTAGTTGCTTCACACAAAATACTGGCTCTATTGTTGACTTACTAGGCATAAATCTGTAGCGACGTGTAATGTATAGAAGTAATAAACACTTTTACGATTTAATAACAACTATATTATATTACAACGAACTAACAAATAACAGCGAGAGACGAAGCGCGTTTAAGACAGAATGCGTAAGTGATTGACGGATCGACTGATTGACTGGAGCGACGATCTTGCCCTTAAATAGTCAGAGGAATCTTCTAGAGGCGGCGGCGGAACTCTCTAGAACATTCAACCGCCACACCACCCCCTTACGGAGTGGAGTTAGCTAGGGTCAAAAATGTCCGGGAATCTGACTCGGCGGCCCGAGCGAGTTGTTCGTACTGGCTGTGTTGATGGATCGGTATTAGGCGGTTGTTTTTGTTTGGGCGTATTCGCTGGTGGAGCATGTGCCTGGCTATCGGTTGTGCTTTCGTTCACCATGAGGTAGGCAGGTTTTACTCTATCAATCGTCACCGTAACTGGTTGATTTCGAACTTTTATTGTGAACGTTTTGTCATTTCGGGCAATTACTTCGTAGGGACCTTGATATGGCGGTTGAAGTGCTGCTCGGACANTTCGGGCCTTTGAGAATACCGTGAAGTGGTGCTTGCAGGTCGGCAGCTTTGGGAATAAACCGGCTATAAAAATTTACCATTCCCAAAAACCGGCGTAATCTTTGCATAGATTTTGGCAATGGATACTGTCGTAGGGCGTCGACGCGTTCCGGTGGCGGGCGGGTGCCTTCAGAAGATACTAGGTAACCTAGAAATTTCACCTCAGCCGAACCTAATACACATTTTTGCGGGTTAACGACAACACCGTAGTCAGAAAGTCTCCCGAAAAGAGTGCGTAAATGCTGTTTGTGGTCCTCTTCCGATTTAGAGAATACCAAAATGTCATCAATATATGCATAACAGAAGTCCAACCCATTGGTAACTTCGTCTATGAAGCGTTGAAAAGTTTGTCCAGCATTTCGCAATCCGAATGTCATAAAAGGAAATTCGTAAAGTCCGAATGGAGTGGTAATGGCTGTTTTGCATATATCGTCCGGATTAACAGGTATTTGATGGTAAGCCTTTACCAGATCGATTGTGGAAAATAGCGTGCAATTAGCCAGGTTGTGCGAGAAATCATGTATGTGTCTGACTGGATAGGAGTCTGGTATAGTTCGGGCGTTCAGCGCGCGGTAATCACCGCAAGGACGCCAGCTGTTCTCCCCTTTCGGTGCTAAATGTAATGGTGAAGACCACGGACTGCTTGAAGGTCTAGCGGTACCTGCCTTGACCATTTCCGCGAATTCCTGTTTGGCGATTTTTAGTCTACCTGGAGCTAAGCGGCGTGGGCGGCAGGCTATTGGCTGACCAGGTGTCGTAAGAATGTGGTGCACTGTTTGATGTTTTATTGTCCTGGGCAATCCGGTGGGACGTGTGATGTCCGGAAATTCTGCGAGAAGTGCAGCCCAAGGGGAAGTGTTGGCAACTGATTTTATGCTGCATTGATTTACAGAGGAAACCTTACCATTCACAGCCAAGCCTGTGACACCATCAATAAGACGTTTGGTACGGCAATCCGGCAGCAAGTGGTAGTATGCCATGAAGTCGGAACCAATGATAGGAGTACTCACGTCGGCGACAATAAAACTCCACGGGAAACTGCGTCGAAGTCCTAAATTCAAATTGAGATGGACCGTCCCGTAAGTTTTTATGGTACTGTTGTTGGCCGCGCTGAGGTCGTAATCGGTGGCATGGCGTCGTTCCCGTAGTAGCCGTTGAGGGTAACAAGATAAGTCGGAACCGGAGTCGACTAAAAATTGGCGTTTTGTTATTTGATCTGTAACAAACAGGCGGCTGCTCGGGTTCGGACAGTCTGTTGCCGCCGCTACTGACTGTCGTTGGAGTTTTCCTGATACTTGCAGGGAGCCTTACATTTGGCAGCCTTTTCTCCATAAGTGCTATGATACCAACACCATCCTTTGCCGTTAGTCAGTTCCACGTTTGAACGGTTACGTGACCTAGAGCGGGAACGTTGCGGGCGTTTAGCACATAATTCGCTTACCTGTTTTGTGAGTGCTTCAATGGCAGCTAAAACATCGAGTTCCTTTTTATTGTTCGTCGTGGCAACAGCATGGACGAATTGCGAGGGGGCTGGCTGCACTTCAACAATTTTGTCAGCCAGCTCGGCTACCTTATCCAGAGGAAGCTCTGATTGTGCGGTTAAAATAGCTTGTGCATGTGATGGTAGACGGCGGAGCCAAAGTTGACGTAAAATATTGTCTTGTAATGTAGTAGTGCCGGCAAGGGAACGGAGATGTCGTAAGAACTGTGATGGCTTACGGTCACCTAGTTCTTTTTCGTTGATGAGTTGCCGTACACGTTGTTCTTCTGAGATAGACAACCGTTCAACAAGTTTTGCGCGTAGATGTTTGTAGCGTTCAGTAAGCGGTGGGTTAGTAATAATATACTCTACTTCGCCGGCGTAACGCGTATCAAGCTGAGCCACAACATAATTAAATTTTGTTTCCTCACTTGTTATTCCCGAGATTGCAAACTGCGAGTCAACCTGTGAGAACCATAAGCTCGGTCTTTCGGACCAGAAAGGTGGCAACTTGACGGCAACGCGATTCACTGAAGCTGTTGGATATTGCTGTGTCTGTAGTGCTGCAAGACGAGCGTTTTCTTGGCGTAACTCCTCCAATTGATTGCGTAGTTCTTCGGCGTTCATACTTGTTATCGTCGAGGTCACCAATGTAGCGAGGTGTAATGTATAGAAGTAATAAACAGTTTTACGATTTAATAACAACTATATTATATTACAACGAACTAACAAATAACAGCGAGAGACGAAGCGCGTTTAAGACAGAATGCGTAAGTGATTGACTGATCGACTGACTGACTGGAGCGACGATCTTGCCCTTAAATAGTCAGAGGAATCTTCTAGAGGCGGCGTCGGAACTCTCTAGACATTCGACCGCCACACGCTTATGTAGAGCGACGAATCTTCTAGAGGCGGCGGCGGCNAAAATCCAATCTACTTTTTAGATACCAATGTCTCATTTCTTATTCTCTTATCTATTACCTTATCCTAAATTTTCATACTATGACTCATATGCCTTATGCCTCTATAATTTCCACACTGCTGTATGTCCCTCATTCTACAAGATATCCTTTAATGTCTCTTTTGGATACTCCTCATTCAGTAATTTTTCAAAATACTCTCCATCTTTTTTTCACATCATCATCACTCGATACTACCCTATTTTTAACACTTTTTATACACCTTACATGATGAATAGCCTATTACAAATATCGTTTACAATCAAAACTTATAATAAACAACGTCCAGCCTGTTTAAACAGTTTCGCCCTAATATGTCGTCCAATAGTCTTCAACTGGAATTTTTTTTATTTTATTCCAAATAAAATGTATAAAAGGAACACACTTAAAATGATAAGTCATTATTTAAAAAAAATTATTAACTCAATTCATAAAAAATATTCTAAAATGTATTTACTAATACTGTAAAATAAGCTTTTTCATTTTAAACTCATATATTTATTTTTATTTCAGTTTCTTGTTAGCCGTGGATTAATAGTTAAAGAAGAATGTGTAGCTGGAGTTGATCATTTTAATATTGTGGAAAATCTTTCTGATAAAGATTTTTTTTTAACAAAACTGATCATCAAATTCATTTTGAATTCATTATGCAGTAAAGATTAATATTTGTTAAGACGAAGTAATAATCTAATTCTATCTAATGATGTCTATTATCCAAAATAGTGGCGTATTTTTTTCTTAGGGAGAAGATCCCGAATTAGAAACCCTGCCCCATATAAAAATTAAAAATGTAAAACACACCATACTAATGACGCAAATAAAATATTTTTTAGAAGAAATATCATTTAATATCATTTTGAACACTATTTTAATCGTAAAATGAGGTACTAAAGATTTAAAAATCATTCTTTATTTAAATGAAAGGGATAAAATAAAAGATTATTTATAAAAAAAATTTTTTTGAAAATAAGCCACAGTTTTTAAGGGCAGTATCATAAAGTAGTATTATATGTATATGTGTTTAACATTAAAAGTACATTACAAATACATAAAGTATATTCTATTTTAATAATAAAAAAAAATTACAAACAAGATATGTAAATTATAGAATGTAAATGTAATCAAACTTGATTTTATCTAACCTTTTAATAAGTTGTGTACAATACAATTTTTTTACACAATAACATGTAGTAATATAAAAATAACAAAGGTTCTTGGTATTTGACCAAGGTTGGATATTTGGGTATTTGGTCAATTCAGAAGCAACGAGGTTCTTTCGGGGTTGTTGAGTCCTAGGGTTTAGAACAGTAAAGACAAGTAGATATAAAAAGATATGAATTAAGTTTCTCTCATAGAGGTATTAAACCCTGAGGTATTCTTATAGTGGCCGGGGTCTTGGCCTCCTATCTGACACCCAGTCAAAGCGTGATGTTAACTGGTATGTGCTTTAGTGGAAATACTGAGGCGTTCTTGGAGTGGCGGAAGCCTCCTCTCAGACACCTAGTCGAAGTATATGACCAAGCACTAACTAGTTATTAATAATTAAATTAAATTATGTTTACAAAAAATCTATTTCTTTACCATTCTTTACTTATATTATTAATTCTAATTAATTTGATTAATATGAATTTACATACCTCGTTTATATGGCTTGTATAAAGATCGTCAATATTTGCGTAAAAATTTATACTGTCTCTTTTAAATAAATAAAGTGTTGACGCAAAATAACTGAATTCGATATCGTTTTAAAATGTATCGACGACAACACGGGGTCGCGGCTAGTTTTATCAAAATAAATCAGATAGAAAAATTCTGAATTCTTTATTGAATTCAGATCTTTAAAAAAAACTCAGCACAGGGGGGTCGTGGCACAGTGGTGCCGTGGTATAGTTGGATCAAGTATAATGATATCTGACAGTGATTAAAATCACTATCATAAGAAACGCTT
Organism: Daktulosphaira vitifoliae; assembly: GCF_025091365.1. Classification (NCBI taxonomy): domain Eukaryota; kingdom Metazoa; phylum Arthropoda; class Insecta; order Hemiptera; family Phylloxeridae; genus Daktulosphaira; species Daktulosphaira vitifoliae. Next base: position 44,602,636 of record NW_026099574.1, read on the forward strand.
TGATGCAATCTGTAGATAGTGTTTCATTTAGATAAATTGGTGGATTATTCCAAAAGCAACATCAACTCTTATTTCTTTAATTATAACCTGATTAGTAGTTCTTTGATTTTAAAATATAATATATGAATAAATACTAATTATAGTTTTTAAATTTAGTATGAAATTGTGAGGCCAGCTATGATGAATGGTTCATAGTGTTGGGTGGTTGATAAGAAAGTATAGCAGAGATGAGAATGCTTAATTGGATGAGTGGGGGGACTAGAGAAGATAGGATAAGGAACGAGCATATAAGAGGAAGTATAGGTGTTGCGTCAATCGTGGATAAGATGACAGAAAATAGACTTAGATTGTTTAGTCATGTTATGAGGAGAGAAGAATCGGAAGCTGTAAGAACAGTTATAGAAATGAATGTTGAAGGAAGAAGAGATAGAGGAAGACCAAAAAAGAGATGGAGGGATGCTATTGAATGCGATTTGAGGACAGCTGATGTGAGCGTAGAAGATGTGGGAGATCGTGTCAAGTGGAAGCTTAGGATAAGGGTGGCCGACCCCAAGTAGTTGGGATTAAGGCAAAGAAAAAGAAAAATATTACCAGAAATTCCGGTGGCAATTGACATAATATGATTGTTGTTTCGGAATGTACAATTTAGCGTTTAGTTGGGTTTAAATAATATAGCGTCAAATCAATTACCTACTCTATCGCTTGTATATTAATATACACTACACTTTAATGATACAATAAATAAATAAACTCACACATACACACATATGCACTTGTAACATTGTGTCTAATGTAAGTATAACATGATAAAAAGTAACCGTAAAATGAAAAAAATGGAATATAAATTTTATTACTCATATTAAATGTAATGTAACTCGAAAAATATTTGTTTAAATGAAAAAATATAAGAT
>NW_026099574.1:44605194-44608553 GCF_025091365.1 Daktulosphaira vitifoliae
ATATATATAAAAGTGTCAGACCTTCCGGAACATTTTCAAAAGTTAAGTTGAAAAAGTTAATTTTTTGTGAAAAAGTTGTCATTTTAAATCCCCCCTTGTGGGCAGGTTAAGGGTTAAATTTATGAAAAAAATATAGCAAATGAAAGGTAATGATATTATACATCTATATAAAAAATAATTATATTGATATGTTTATTTTTAAAAAAGTTATGGCAGTTTTAAGTAAAAAAAATTGAAAAAATTTCGAAAATTAGCGATTTTTAAATTTGTAATTTTTTTGGAGGTTTCCCCCATTTACGGGGAACGAGGGAATTTTTTNGTGGAGGTTTCCCCCATTTACGGGGAACGAGGTAATTTTTTTCAATTTTTGAGGGTAATGTCTTCGACTAGATACAATTTGTAATCTTTTGACGTATCATTGAAAGAAATTGGTTCGGTGAGAGCTGAGAAAAAGTGGTAACAGACACAAAAAAAAAAAAAATAAAAAAATAAACACATCTTAGTAAAACCAATACCTTCTCAGCTTCGCATCGAAGCTAAAAGCTAAAAATAATTAAGCACAAAAAAAATAGTTTTAAATTAATGCTGGTTTTGATTATTAATATAACTTTTAGCTCAATTGGCAAATTTGACATTGACATCATAAAATAGAAAATTTTATGAGAATTAAAAAAATTGTACCGTTAAGATTAATATGCAGTCAGAAAGTGTTATAATTACTATTTATTGTAAATTTATCAGAAGAGCTCAATATTTTTTTGCATGTTTATCGTAATAGATAACTTAAATAGAAGTAATAATAATAATTTCCTAGTAACTTTGATTGTTTGATAAGATTTTGCAATTGAAATATTGAGAACTTAATTAATTTTAATGATTTATTTTAACTAAATGAACCAATCAAACCAAAATTGTTAAAAAGATTTACTCAATTGAGCGTATTATAAAATTTGATTATATTTGTAAAAATCCATTGTTAATTCAGGAAAAAAAACAATAAAGTTTTAGAAATGATTTATATAGCAACATGTTACAAAAAAATTTGTAATATTATAGTCTAGTAGTAGCACACACAAATAGAGTTAAAAAAATTATTCAATTACAAAGTAAAATGATTTAATTTTGTAGTTGATACCTATCATATCAAACTTCATTCGTTAATAAATATTTTGAAAACATTAGAAATTAATGATTTTAATTGTCTTTATGGAGACGATGTAATAACTAACTGTTTAATTGATAAATTAGAATTTTTTTTTCAATTTTTGAGNGTTGATAAATTAGAATTTTTTTTTCATTTTATGAGGGTAATATTTTCCACTAGATACGAATTGTAGTCATTTGACGTATCGTTGAAAAAGTAGGTCAAGTTAGAGAAGAGAAAATAAATGATAGTCACAAAAAATTATCTTCTCAGCTTTGCATCGAAGCTAAAACTTAAAATATAGTAAAATAATTGTAATACGAATAAGAAATTTCTTCTTGCAAGGGGCGACTAAAGTGATGGGATCCTTGATCTTTATTGAAGTTATTCAATCTAAATGAGATAAAAATCAAACGAGTTAAAAATTTATACTAACTTAAAAAGAATTAAGAAAAAATGCAAAACATTCATTGCCATACGCGGGTTAGAACCTGGTACCCCAAGCGTGTTAAACATAAGTTATTCCAACTCAGCAACCGTACGTCGCTGACGTAATGTAGAAATAATGGGCTATTGAAGCTAATTCAAATTTCAAAGTTATTTTTCTCGACTTAAAAGAAGCAAACAAATTTAAATGAGTTTAACTTTCTATACTATATTAATTTTAATTTATATAATATTTATGAAAATCTGTACTCCCCTTGTCAGGTATTTTAAAATAAAATAAAATACAAAACCCAGAATTTTAACACAAAAATAGCATATTTTTGAATATGGTAGTCATTTTCGCCATGAAGACAAATCCAGAGGTCAAATTTTTTTTTTCAGATTAAAGTATATTACATTAGCTTAAATTTAAGGTATATATAAAAGTGTCAGTCTTTCTGGAATACTTTCAAAAATTAAATTGAAAATATCATAGTAACAATACGCATGTTTAAAGTTTTGACCCCCCTTGTTAAAGGGGTATGATCCGATTTACAAAAAAAGCGTGTCAGATGAAAGGGGTATATAAAAATTTACTATAAAAAAATAATTATATTGATCCATACATTTTTCCAAAAGTTATATAAAATATAAATTAAATAATATAAAATCGAGAATTTTTTTCATGGAAATCGTACGTTTTTCATTAACTTTGATGTCCATTTTCACCACGAAGACAATTCCAGAGATCAAATTTTTTTTTTTCAGATCTTATTATATAATAGAACAAGGAAAAAAACGCTTTTCTGGGAAAATTACTTAGCGTGCTCGGATTTTCAAAATTGTTTTTTTCGACGAAAGTACTCGGTCACCAGACTCCGGGAAAATTATTGGCGAAGGTCGGAAAATTTTTGCCGCTCGCGAGCGAGCGTTTTAAAATTTCGACCGTTTTTGAGAAAAACGCTCACTGACGCCAGCGTTTTACGACTTAAGGTTTGAAATTTTCATCAGACCCGCCCAATGACATTCCTGAGATGTGATAAAAAAATCAATTCAATCCGTTCATTTTTCACCGTTTTACGAGCTTTTTTTTTTTCATGCGTTCGAGACGCCAGGGCGCGCCGTCCGAAATTCTTGCGACACTTTACGACATGAAAACGATTTTTTTTACGATTCGCAATCATACCACGGCGTTCTGTACGTGCCGAGGAAGCGCCAAAAATCGGAAAATCCCAGATCCGACAAAAACTCTGGCCGCAACGAGCGTTTGAAATTCATCAAATTTTAAGTCCACGCGCATGGTTGTATTATGCGCAGTGATTCATTTCTGCTGATACGTATTATGAACCTTAATTATACAGAGTGATCCATTTAACATTGACCAGCAAATATCTTATCTTATCTAATATGTGTCTTTACGAGCCATCATAACCGCTGCAATTAACTACCTGTATTACAAGTCTACCCGTTTTATACATATATATAGGTAAAAAAAATCAAAACTTTAAAGTGAAATAACATGCAAACTAATCGACTTAAATGAAAAATTCAAACGCTAAAAATTATAAAAAAAAAAACTCTATCAATATATCTAACTAAAAATATATGTTTCCATTTGAAAAAAAAAAGTTGGTACCCTTTTAAGGCATAAGGGATGAACCTAAAAATTATCTGATCATGGATAAATGTAGAGTTTTATGTAACTAAAATAATTAAAAAAAAAAATTATTAAAATAATAAATAGTTTTTGAGATATTTGCTGGTCAATGTTAAATGGATCACCCTGTAT
>NW_026099574.1:44608581-44634135 GCF_025091365.1 Daktulosphaira vitifoliae
GCAAAAAAATTTCTATAACATGTTTAACAAAGTAAAAAATATTAAATTTCCTCCTAAAATAATTTTTGAATAGACCTAAATACCTCATTAAGAGGCTTCAACCTTATACCCAATACATTTTACTATATTCTCTTTTTAAATTTTCTTGATTTTAATAATAACATTTTTAGATATAGTTTTCTATAGTTTTCACTGATTCTGAAGTAATATTTTTTCTGAAAAACACTTATCGTGCCCGGCGTAGCCGGGTACTTCTACCGGAATCAGTGGCCTACTTATGATGACGGCCCGAAGAGGCTTACGCGCCGAAGGCGCGTAAGGCTCGAATGGCCCCGGGTCTGGGGCGGAGCCTAGTTAAAGTATATTACATTAGCTTTAATTTAAGGTATATATAAAAGTGTCAGTCTTTCCGGCACATTTTCAAAAGTTAAGTTAAAAAAGTTAATTTTTTGTAAAAAAGTTACCATTTTGAAACCCCTTCCTGTGGGCTTGTCAAGGGTCAAATGTTAAAAAATATATATAAAATGATAGGTAAATATCTAAGGTATCTATAAAAAAAATTATATTGATTCGGTCATTTTTAAAAAAGTTATGTCAATTTTAAGTAAAAAAAAATTGAAAAAATATCGAAATGTCGAGGGTAATCTCTTCAACTAGAAACGATTTGTGATCTTTTGACATATTATTCATCAAAATCGGTTCAGTGAGAGCTGAGATTGAGCGTATACAGACACAAAAAAAACACATCATAGTAAAATTAATACCTTCTCAGCTTCGCATCGAAGCTAAAATAAATATAGATTAAAAAACACGATTTTAATGCACATCGAATTAAAAAGTTAAAAATAATTTATAAAATAAGCTTAAAATTATTTTTAACTTTTTAGTTCGATGTGCTTTAAAAGCGTGTTTTTTTAGTTTTTTTAAACTATATTTATATATTTTCAACTTTAAATTACTATGACTTTTAGAAAAAAGTATGTATCAACACAAATTTTTTTTTCAAAATATATACCTCTATCATTTAACATACTTCTAATTTAAATTGAACAATTTCCCTTTATATAGGGAGCGTTTAAAACTTGAAACATACGTATACCCAAAAAATATACCCAACTGTGCCGCGACCCCACTGTTCTGGGTTTTCTTTCATAAAACTGTGTTCCATGCACAGATATATAATAAAAGTTTTATTGTATATGTGTGGTTTCTTTAAAGTTATTTATAGGAATAAAAATCTTTAGTCTCAAAAAATATGGCATCTACTTAGCTTTAGTCAAATAGCTGCTCGTTATCGCGAGTTAGCAATCTAGTTTATTGTCTATAACTATACGCACACCTTATGGCCTACCGCCGTAGTTTCCAGTATTATTTAATCAGTTGAACTTTTGTTCTAACAATTTTCTAGGACAAATATTGTTTGGAACAAAAACTACTCACTCAGGTTTAAAAATTACAGACAAAACTATTAGACAACATTTTATTTTATTTTAAAGCTCGGGCTGTTTGAGAAACTCTGTTTTGTAAAGTAGGAATCTGTGTTGTATCTGATTAAGATGTCAAGAGAGAGCTTATTAAAATGAGTTTTTTGTATTTTAAATAATTAAGTATGACTAATTAATATAATTAAGTGTTTTTTTTTTTATTGAATAAAAATTTATTTCTACTAAATTGTTTTGATTATTATACATTGGCTTTTAACGACGAATGAACTTGCTCATAGTATAGCCTGGTTAGCAAAGGAGCGAATAAACTGACACCAATTTTGATTAAAAATTAGACTGGGGCAAACTGCCAAATTGCCACCCACCACCAAACGTCTTTTCTGTATTATTATATTATATTAATATTTTTTAGATAATTATTATAATGTCATCAATCATTTAACAGACTCGGGAATTGGGTATTAAGCATGACCGTCGGGTACCTTAGAGAGAAAGCTCTTGCCCGGCTACCGTGAGATCTGGGTTAGATTCCCAGTCCTCTGTCATATTTTTCCCTAAATTTCTAACAAAAATAACTATTGTCTCGGTAATTCTAAAAATTCTATGCATTTAACATAATATTTTATGTAGAATAGGGGCGCCCTCTAACGATGGATGTGTACAATGTTCAGACAGTAACTAGTGCCATAGACAAGTATACTAAGTGCTACTAACTGATTACAATTGCTAACTTTACAGACACCTTTTATTATTATCTACATTTACTTGAAAATTGTTATCTAATTTAACTATTTTTGATTATTAAAATTTTTTAGTTCTTGTAATACAAAAAACTATAGTAGTTAAAAACTCTTAGGCTTAATGACTGAAATACAAATTGAAAAATTAAATTATAATTGATCATTTTAAAACTTGGGATGATTAAAGCAATATTGGTTTTCAATAATTATGGAAAACCTAGGCTTTCTAAGTTTTATCAATTTTTTGTAAGTTAAAATTTGACTTGACGTTTTTGGTCCAACTCATTAAAATATCAATTTTTTAGAATGAAGATATGCAACAACAAATTATTAAGGAAACTTTTCAATTAGTATCGAAGCGTGATGATAATGTGTGTAATTTCCTTGAAGGTGGAAGGTAATATAATTATAAGTTTACTTCTATTAATCTAAAGTAAAATTAATTATTATAAGTTTACTTTCTCGTTCAGATTTATCGAAAATATATATGATAATATTTGGTTAAAAAAATCCAAATATGATAAGTCCTAAACTAAAAATTGTATGTTATACTCACTGGCTTATATCAAAACTTGTTCCCCGATCAATATAATTTACTGCACCTTCCAACCAAACAAAAATAAATTTAAGTGATGATAATAATAAGTGAACATTAAAACAAAATTGTTTTTTAATGGCTTAAAAAAGTTAAAATATATAGATTCCCAACTAGCCACCCTAGAAATAAAAAATATATAATTTAAAAATTTTGGTAGTGAATAATAAAATTAGAAAATAATAATATAGTTTTTCTAATTATTTATACATTTAAATACTAAATTTTGTATTTACAAATTAATCAATTAAATTGATAACAGTATTTTCATAATTTATTTAACAAATTAAATTAATTTAAATCTTTTGTTTGGAAATAATTAATTTAGTTGAACATTTTTATTAGTTATAGAGGTGGATAAGAACTGCTCATGCATTCAGACCTATAGGGCCATTGTGTGCAAATCTTTTATTAAATAGACGTATGGAGTATTTATATCCAAATAAATTTTTAGTTCATTATTACTTTACAGATAGAAACTTTTTTTTTTTAATAATTTATTGATTGTTTACCTACTTTTTGTCTCTTCTAAATACTAGTGAATTTTAGCAAATGATTATTTAACTTCATTAAAAATTTTCCCGACAGCTAAGCAGTGTGAACTCATAAATTGTATCTTTTATATATATTTTAATTGTTTGTAAACTCAAATAAAAATGTATGCCACAATAGGTAATTAGCATATAATATTAGTAATATAATATGTACAGGTTGATTGATTTATTGTTAACCACTAAATTTCTCCTAAAATAATAATAATTTTGAGAATTTTTTTTGTATTATTTATTTCTCAATTTTTAAGTTGTTATTAATGTTCATCTCTTATCCTCTATATGGGTACCAATTTTTTTTTTTTTATGGCAATATACATATTTAACTAATTTCAAAAATTAGAAAATGACTGGTCTTTAACAAATTTTGAACCAGTAGTTCAAGAGTTAAGTATATTTTTATTCCTGAGTCAAAAATGCAGTGCAGCAGAAAAATGTATGTTGATAAAAATAAATTAACATGCATCTCTCCAGCAGTCTATAATTTAAAATGTCAATAATTTTCTATCTAATGGTTCAAAAGTTGTTATCGACCAGTCATTTCCTTATTTGAATCATTTTTTACTATACAGACTATTTAAATATATATATTTCTACTTAAAAAAATTAAGTTATTACACTCACAAAAAATAAGGAATTGACCTAAAAATTATTTAATTACCTAAATATTGAGTAATAAATAATACTAAGTAAAATCAAAAAATAAATTTTAAAATAAGTATTTTAAAAGAAATTTAGTACTCATCAATAAATTAATCATTTGTATAATACAGGTTAGGACACAAAAGTAATGTTAAAATAAACATGAAAACTTACTTGAATTCAATATTTTTAATATATTTAAAAAGATATGCAATTTATGTTTGATAAACCACATCTGACATATAACAACCTACATTGAAGACACATGTATTAAGGCACAAATGAAAACTTCACATAGCTTGTGCTACTATTTCTCATGAAATTGCTGTGATTTTTTCAATAATTTCGGTTTTAAATTCTTCTAAGTTTCATGGTGGTGTTTGTAGACCTCATTCTTTAACTTTCCACACAGAAAAAATTACTAGAGACCATTTAAAAGCCACTCTTAAAAAAAAAAAAAAACAAGAATCAATAACCCCAAAACGAAAAACAGTGAATGTAACATATAACTGCTATGTGGCTAGGTTAAAGTACTTCTTTAACCTTGATTCACAAAATTTAAGCAAATAATTTGACGAGGAAGTCTTAGATGAGGTTAGGTACCAAAAGATTGCCACAAAGTTCTTAATCAATAACATTGTTGTTTATTCCGCTGGCTATGTCATCTCCTTAAGAGGAGAGGAAATAAATTGTCCTCAGATCTCCTGATTTTTTTCTGTGGGACACCAACCATTTGAATAAATCTTATTTACTTTCTTTTATTATTTTTCTATGATACAAATAAAGTTATAATTGTTATACTTTTTAGCCTCATTGGAGGATCAGATTACAAATTGATTTATCGCCATTATGCAACTTTATATTTTGTGTTTTGTGTTGATTCATCAGAATCCGAACTTGGTATTTTAGATTTAATTCAAGTGTTTGTTGAAACCCTCGATAAATGTTTTGAAAATGTTTGTGAACTTGACCTCATTTTTCATGTTGACAAGGTAGTTATTTATTTTTTTTTTAATTGTTAATTAAAATTAATTTTTATCTGCAAAGCTATATTTTATTTTAATAGTATAATTTTAAATACCTTACATACTACATACCTATAATTTTGATGCAACAGTTATTGTTCATAATTATAAAATTCATTATAAAATGTTGTAATTTTTTGTTATTTTTATTAAAACTTTAGATTCATTATATATTAAATGAATTAGTGATGGGTGGCATGGTACTGGAAACTAACATGACTGAGATTCTTTCACGTATTGAAGAACAAAACAAATTGGAAAAGCAAGAAGTAATACAAATTAATTTATTTTTTTTTCTGACAAGTATTAATTCATTTATAAGATTTATTTAAGTGAACTCAATTTAATATAAAAATTTCTGTATTTAGCTATAGTATATTACATAACAATTTTTATGGTGGAAATATATAAAACATTTAGTAGATTATAAACAAATTCTTCACAATTTTATAATTGTCAAGAATTTGTTAATATCTTTGTTAAAATAATTTTTCATCAATATGATTATTTTTAAAAGAGTTATTTAAAAACAATTAGGCTGGAATTGCTGGTGCACCATCTAGGGCTGTTTCAGCTATGAAAAATATGAATATACCACAACAATTAAAAGATATGAAACTTCCAGATCTTCCTCAAGCAATAAAAGAATTAAAGTTCTGACATTCAAAGAACAAACTGGTTTGTACAGAACCATATCATAATTACACAAACTAAATATAGTTGATCAAATATTGAATTATAATGTTCGAGAAATAATCAATAATTTATTTTATTAAAGATATTTAAGAATTTATCAATTAAATTCTGTATCTTCAATTTCAGGTTATATTATATTGTGAAATATAATTACAAAAAAAAATCCATTAATTTAATTTTTGTTTATTCACATTTGTATGTTTTAATTAAAAAAAGTATATAATTACTCATTAATTTTTCAATTATACAGCTATTTGTTATTAATACTGTAGATAAGTTAATTAATATTTAAAAAATCTCTTTTCTTTTGTATTGTTTTAATTTATATAATTTATTATTTTTTTGTAAGTATAAAATATAACAAATAAGTTATATCATTTGTTTTACAATATTTTTATTATAGCTCAATAAAAATTAAAATTTTTTTCTTACCATTATTTTAAATGATAGAGGGATGTTAAATACTTATTCCATTTCTAAAAATGATAAATGTTGTATAATGCTCATATCTTATGAGGTAAAGTTCAATAAAAATCTTATTGTAACCTAAGTTTTATTTTAAAAGGTAAAGCAAAATAATGATAATGCTTCTTGTTTTTATTATTTTAAACATAATAACTATGTTAACATCTCTCATTCTCTTACAAGTGTTGATTGGTCTTAATTGTGTGTTAACGTAAATATTGCAAATGAAAGTTTTTATGAATATGTTATCACTCTACTATTAGATAGATTTATTTTTATGATTACCCAAGTAAATTTTGTTTCTCACAATGATTTTCTAGTGAGCTACATTTCATAATTTAAAAAAAAAAGTATTTTTATAAAGATATTAAAGGAACAGGGTCCTTCACTGTATAGTGAGTTTTTAAGTCTAAGACTAAGATGTAAAAATATATTCAGACATAATTCAGATTATTTAAATAAGATTCAAACTAGTATTGTTCATAATAATGAACAAATTTGGGAGTTTTTAAAGAAAAGAAATTAACATTCTGCTTAGTTCTTTAGTACATAATAATAATAATCAAAAAATTTAATTGGAATTTCTAAGTTGTTTAGAGATTATTTTTCATAAAAAAAAATTACTAGTATGATCATTAAGTGATTTGATGTGGAATGTTTCATGTCAACATAAATTCGGTGGTAATATTATATTAGAGCCTTGAAATAATCAATACGATTATTTTTATAATTAAATGAGTTAAAACTTTAAAAATGACCTTTATAAAATCTACTTAAAAAAATTTGAAAAATTAATTTTATTTCCATATTTATTGTTAGTAATGTAAAATTAGTTTTAAGGTATAACATATGTTATTTAACTTATTAGAAAAAATCCCATTTATTTTAAAAATAATAATAAAAAGACTAATTTTTCATTTTATTCGTTAATTCCCCATTCGCTGTAATCAGTTAAATATAAGTTAACTACACACCAGTGTTATCAGATACAGCGGATAGAGCTACATATAGCCCTTTAAAAAAAAAATCGTGGCGACCCTTTCACAAAAAATTTAAGAAGTTTTCAACCTAAATTGTCTTAAATTAATCCTTTTATATTGGGTTTATTCATAATAAATTTGTAAAAAAATATCAGTTAATTTATACTTGAAGAAATAAGATGCATAGACTTATAAAACTAAACGGAATATTCGGTCTGATTCGCCTGTAAAGTAGGCAAGTAAATTACGAAAACTGTTATGATAGCGTCCGTGCTTCGAGAACCATTATCATAGATTAAATAGTATTTTATCTATTGTTTATATTTATTTCTGGTGATAAATGTTTAAATTATTTATTACTAGTAGAATAATTAGGTTATTGATTTTTATCATGGTTCTAGATATATATTCTAGATTATATAGTTCTTTTTAACAATTATGTTAAACTAGTAGAAAATTAAAATCTTAAGTTTACATTTATTTCGAGGTTCAGTAAATTTGACAAATCATTCAATTGAATTTTTTTTTTATTTGATAAAAGTTTTCTCTCTCAATTTAAGTAAGCTACCATAAATTTAAACTAATTTGAATTTTTTTTTTTTATTTAAAAGTATTGATAAAGTAAATATGAATGACTTATTACAAGGTATTTCTGTTTAATTCACTGACTTTCAGTTATTTTAACATGTCTGGTGGAACAAATGGAGCATACGACAAAAATGGATTGCCTACATCTACAACAGAAACTGATTATACCAACGATCCTGCATCTGGTGGATTATCATCATTCTTTGTTTCTGATTATAAAAAGTTAGTTTTCTTTTTTCTCTTATATGGTCTATTAAAGGATAATAAGGCATTTTCCAATTGGTAGGTTTTTTAACCTATTATACTTTAGAGTGGTAAGTCCATTGCTGAATAATGAAATGGCAACTCCAATTACAGAATTTTTCTCATATATTATTATAATAACAAATCCAAATAAACACGATTATCAACAATAATCAAATTAGTTTTTTATAATCAAAAACATTAAAAAACACCTTATGTTCTAGAGCCTATAACTTCACATCTAAATAAGCTATCACTATGGAACTAGTACTGTTTTACTCATATTAGTTCTTACCTTTAGGCAATTAAAATTTCTGGTGAAAATTTGATGATGGAGAAATAATTTTAACACCACTTTTAGAGTTTTAAAATTTACAATTTACGTATTATGGAAAATTTACAAATTATATAATTTTCACCATTTAATTTTTATTATTTACATTTATTCTGTGTTCTGCACTAGATGAAGTTTTTGAGATTAATTACAAAATCCTAATATTAAAGGCTTAGTTCGAAAAATCTCCATTACTTTTTCTTTATAAAATCAAGTACATCAATAGGTGTTGTTGATTCTTCAACTACATTTTAACAAATTCTTGTTTAATAAGTTCTTCAAATAAATCATACGCACAAATATCTTTTTCATCTTCAGATTGAAAATGTAATGCCAAGTCCATATAATAAGATCTCAGTTGCTCTTAAGATTTAGAACTAAGTTTCCTAATTCTATATAAATAAACCAAACATTCTTTAAACTCTAATCGGGTTGTGATTATATGAACAGCGCCATCAACACTAAAAAATAGAAGTGTCTTCTTACGGATCTTTTAATAGGCCATCGCTAACTTCGTAAGAAAACGTTGATTTTTTTCTTTCTCTATCTAGGTGTTTTAAATTTAATGGAAACTTTTTAAATAATGGTGATTATGTGACTTTCCAATTTAGCTGGATTTAATACAGTTTCTCTATAAATTTTTAAAATCTTGACTAGTTAATTTAATAATTCTGAAGAAATATCTAAGTCTACATTTGAACTTTGTAAACTTTTGCTGACAATGTTCTATTGTCCTATTATCTGCTTCTTTTCTTTCATTTCATTTATGACACAGTTTCAAAAGTAAGCCTCTATTTAAAGGTGCTAATTTATGTAGTAACTTCAAAAAATATACGTTTTGGACAAAAATTTATAACTTGTTTTATATTTTATTACAGACATGATGNAGTAAGCCTCTATTTAAAGGGGCTAATTTATGTAGTAACTTCAAAAAATATACGTTTTGGACAAAAATTTATAACTTGTTTTATATTTTATTACAGACATGATGATTTAAAACAAATGTTAGATTCTACAAAAGATGGACCAAAATTAGAAGCTATGAAACGGATAATTGGTGTAAGTTTAATAAATAGTATTTATCTTTGTCTTTTTTTTTGTAATCTACTGTTATCTTTTGTAATTTTTAGTATAAGAGATTAGAAAGGTTTTTGCTTAAATTTTCAGATGATTGCTAAGGGGAGAGACGCTTCTGAATTATTTCCAGCTGTTGTAAAAAATGTTGTGTCTAAAAATATTGAAGTGAAAAAATTAGTTTATGTTTATTTAGTTCGTTATGCTGAGCAACAACAGGATTTAGCATTATTATCTATTTCTACATTTCAGAGAGCATTAAAGGTATATAATATCACAGACATTCAGTAAAAGTATTAAATTATATAATTATAATCACATTTTTTTATAAATATTATTAAAAGTCACATCACTGGTTACATAAAAAAATCTTGTAAATCTGATTTTTGTAATTTTTTTGGAAAATATATGTACAAGTTACTTTTTTAAGTGTATTAGTGTCTCAAGAAAAATACTTCATATAAATGCTCAATAACTAAACTTTCTTTCTACATAAACAAGTGCAAAATTGTAAAATTTTTCATTGTCTTGTAAATAATGAGATTTTGCCTGGTAGCTGATGATGTGGCTTTTAATAATGATAATAAAATAATTTTACAAATGTCTCTTATTTAACGGTAAGCACTTAAAATATTATTATATTTTTATTCAGTTGGCCTTATTTGTACAATCAAAAATTGTAACTTACAAATTTATTTTTAAGAACTAAATTATGTGGTTGATGTATATATAATTAATTTTTTTTTAATCATCTTATATTTTAAAAATAGTTTTAAATTAATTTTATTCATATGATTTATTCCTTAGGATCCAAATCAATTAATAAGAGCCTCTGCTTTAAGAGTTTTATCAAGTATAAGAGTTGTAATGATTGTTCCTATAGTAATGTTAGCTATTAAAGATTCAGCTGCAGATATGTCACCCTATGTTCGTAAGACTGCTGCTCATGCTATACCAAAGTTGTACAGGTATAAAGAAAAATTACTATACCTAATAAAATGTAATAAAAAAATTGCATTAGACCTAGTCAGTAATTGTTTAGAATTTTTTTTGAGGAATAAATTTTTATGTTCATATTCTTTGAACTAAAAAAATTGTTTTACAATTTTTTTTTTTTTTTTATTTTCAACTGAAATTTGATAAATTATTTATTTTATGTCTGCAGCCTTATTAGGGTTGTTATACTTTAAACACACGGTGTTCATTAAGTTCAGGAAAATTAAATTTAATCAATGTTTAAGAATTTCAGTCTTTTTGTGTAATTTCTAATTGTGCTATACAAGCTTCCTCTTTCATATTGATTATAATAATGTTATAGTTTGGATCCTGATCAAAAGGAAGAACTAATTTCAGTTATAGAAAAACTTTTGGCTGATAAATCAACCTTAGTGGTCGGATCTACAGTAATGGCTTTTGAAGAGGTAAAAATTTTAATATAGTTAAAAAAAATTAATTTATTATTGCATGATTGATAAAAAAACCATAGCAGTTTTCTTTGATAAATGAATTCTTAACAACAATACTGTAGAATAAATGGTTAGTTAACGATGAATGAATAGGTTGAAATACTGACCTGATCTCAAGCTTGGTAATTGATGTTGTCTCAGGGTTGTCATAAATCCTGAAAATAAGTAAAAAATTTAGGGTTACCAAATTAGGGGGTTATAAAGAGTAAATGATTGTGACACTTCAAAAAATATTTTTATTGTTATAAAAAAAAAAAGAGTTAAAAAAATTTTTACAAACCAGATTATTCTAAGTAAGCAGTCTTCATTGCTCTATAAACATAGCCCATCAGGCAAATGCACCTTTGAATAGTCTTACTTTGGTGTAGTGATTTTTTGTCAAAACTTAACATTGCTATATTGATAAATGGCTTTTAATTTAATTTAAAATTGAAGTATTATAATTTAATGGCAGAATAGGTGAAATAGTATCATTTTTATGCTAATAATTTATTATTCCATGAATACAATTATTCATTTTTCATGCTTTATTTAGAGGAACCAGTGTAGTATCTTAAATTTTTTTACCATCACTATTAATAACAGTACTAAATTGTATTATTTGTTAAGAGATTTTTTTTAAAGGACATTTTTATGTGCATTGTCTGCAATCTAATATTATAAATTATCTGTTTTTTTATAAATTTATCAGATCCAACAATAACACCATTTAAAAAATTTTCATCGTTTTTGCATTTTGAGTTATGATCATTCAATTAAAAAACTTAGTATCATAGATAAGCAAATATTTAAATTTATAGTTGATATTGGAACAATGAGTAATTGGATTTTATCATTAATTATTTTAATTATATCAACATAAATTTTTATTTTATTTTAAACTTTAATTTGTAGATTTAAAAATGAAATTATAAGTTCTTTCAAATCATATAACAATTTTAATTCCTATTATGTTTAAAAATAAGAAAACTTATAACTAACTATAAAAAAAAACTTAGTTTTATAACAAATAAAACTAATTATAAATATATTGATATAAATAAATATTATTATTAAAAAACCAAAAATTAATATTAACATTAATTAACACTTATATGTATTAAGGATGATAACAGTGACAAAAGTAGTTTTAAAATAACTATAATAAAATACTAAGCAATCAATATTCGCGTTTGTAATTTTACATTAATATTAGAGATGGAAAGTTTAGTTCATTTCTGTGAATAGTTCATTAGTTCATAGTTCATTCAAGTGAATAGTTCAAATGAACTATTCTTAAGTTCACTAATTTTATTGATCATGCTGATATTGTTTGGCAATGAACTATTCATTTTATCACTATTAGTATAGCAGTACACAGTTCAGTTGTAGTTCACACTACTTATGGGCAATTAAGTTATAAACTAACCCTTAACCTGAACATCATAAACTAAGAAAAAATTATTATTAATACCCTCATGGCTCATGTTATCATTATCACCTAATTCAAGGTAGATATACTGACCAGTAGTCTTAAGTTAAATCAGAAATTTGATCTAATATTTTTACATAGTATGAATTTATTTTATTGTTAAACAGTTAAAAACCCTGTAACATTTTAACAATATAATTTATTTGTTATCTAATTGTAAACAGCTATTAACCATTTACAGTATTTCGAACAACGAACCACAAAGAATTTTTAAAGAAGTTCGCGAACTATTTCATTTATACATTGCTACCAATTTTTTTCGAACTGTGAACTGTTAAGTTACAGGTACTGAAACAGTTCAGAATAGTTCATCTAAGTGAATAGTTCAAATGAACTATTCGTTCACGAACTTAACATCTCTAATAAATTTATCTAAGAATATTCATATGCTGTATTATGTTACTTCACTATTTAGGGGCTGAGCATAGATGCCCGTAAACAGTATTCTAAGGGATCAACAAGGGATAGCTACCTTAGGTACTGAGGTTTAATTTATATTCCCTTAGAGGAACTACTAAGGGTCGCACTACAATATATATATATATAACACTTTAGGTTAACATAAAGTTAATAAGTATATAAATATTTATTAAATAAAGAAATATTAAATAAACAATATAACCTGCTGAACACGTAGAGATGATAATAATCTAACCAGGAAGCTGACGGCAATTGATATTCCTAGCCTTTTGAATTAATATTTGTAAGCTAAAAATAGCCTTTCTTGTACCAACTAAATTTCTAAATTCAAATTATGTACTATTTAATTGAGATTTTCGCATTTCTTAAAAATTCTCTGATGTATGATTTTTATAAAAATCTTTGATTAGTCGCTCATAAGACTAATAATAGGAAAGTCATTACAATGTTTGGTCCTAGGTTTTTTAGGAAGTGCTATGAATTTAGATTGTAACCATTGTGTGGTTATTCTCCCACTATTTCTTACATTATAAATTCCTGCTACTTCTTTAAAATTCTTATGTATTTTGAAAGTGTCATGTTTTTTCTTCAGAGTTGACATAGTTTGGTTTAAAAACCAAAGCAACGTGATCGCAATCCATTGGTAAATTTGGAATCGCAATGCAAACATTACAACATCAAGTTGTAAAATAAGTAGTTTGTTAAATATAAGCATATTAAAAAAAAAAAAAAAAAAAGGGGAATTTTCCAGTAAAAACTTAAAAATAATAAATACTAACAAAAAATTAATTTATAAGTCTTTTTTTAAGATATGAGAATTGATGATCGATCATCAAAAGTGTACCAGAGTTCATATGAAGAAAAAGGCATAATAGAATTAGAACCTGTGGCCCAAAGCGTCATAGAGATAAATCGCTAAAAAAACTATAAATTTACTCTAATGCTTGAATATTCAATCGTGATGCACCACGGGAAGGGTTAAGTTAGAGAGTCCAAATTTTCAAAGAATTACTTTTTCATAATCCTTAAAAAAATTGGGGTATGCGTTTTTAATTTTTAAAGTTAATTTTTCTTAGACTGACTTAATGTGTAATTAATGATTATATAATAAGAATTGATTATTTGTGCTAATATTATTTAAAATTAAAAAAATATTTAAAATGTTAATTTAAAACTAAAATATATAACTCTTTACTTAAATATTTTTAACATTTTTTATTTTAAATTATAGTGTATAATTGTATATATCATAAACATTTTATCTGATAGCAAAACTTTTCTGTTTTTTATAGTTATTTTATAATTGTCCTTTTTCTGTGATATAACACTTATTTTGTTGTTTTATGTGTATGTAAGACAAGATAAGTAGTAAGTTACAGTTATTAGATTTTGCAGGAGTACTAAAATAAAGCTAGATTTACAATATTATAAAGTGTTAAATTAATTTATAAAACATATTATTAAAAACTGAAGTTTTTTTAATATGGAAAATAATTAATTTTTTTTTAATAATTTTTCTAGGTTTGTCCTGAGAGAATTGATTTAATTCATAAAATATACAAAAAACTTTGCAATTTATTAGTTGATATTGATGAATGGGGTCAAGTAATTATTGTGAACATGTTAACAAGATATGGTCGTACTCAATTTGTCAACCCTAATAAAAATGTGAACTATTTATTTAAATCCATTTGATCAATTTCATTAATTAAAAAATTATAAACAAAATATATTTTAGGATAATGATGATATTACAAATGTTGAAAATTTAAATGTAGACAGTTCAGATCTATCTAGTTGTGAAGAAGTTTGTGGTGATAATGAAAAAGCATGTGTATTAGATCCAGATCATCGATTATTATTAAGAAATGCAAAACCATTATTGCAAAGTAGAAATGCAGCAGTAGGTTTCTTTAAAATAAAAATTATGAATTATAATTTAAATTTTAACTATGTTATAAAGTAGACCTAATGTTAAGTTTAAGGTGTTATATGTTTTGATAAGTCAGCACAGAGATTCAATTCTTGTGAGAGCTGTATAGGTTTTCTCATCCCATCTACTATAAGTAGTAACTTGAAAGGGAAGATGTTGATGAATGTGTTAAAGCTTTTATGGATTGTCTTGTTGCTTGAAGTGCTTAAGGATGTATCCATGTTTACAGTTGAGTTCTGATATTTCGGACTCATTGCAAAATCCATCTTCAATATGATCGTTGCTAGTCAGTAGCTGCAACTACTAAACTAATAACTATACTATCAGTATAGTTGCAGCCATCGACTAGCAACCATCACTCTGAAGATGGACTCTGCAATGAGTCCGAAACACGTCAGAACTCAACTGTAAACATGGATACATCCTTAAGCACTTCAAACAACAAGAAATATGTTGACTTTATATCTATTTTATTATATTAAATTATTTTCAAACAATAAACTGATCTTCTGAGTTAGTAATATACTTAAGTAAACTATTTCAACAAATTTTATTTTCCAGGTTGTTATGAGTGTTGCTCAATTATATCATCACTTGGCTCCAAAAACTGAAGTGCACAACATTGCTAAAGCTCTTATTCGTTTATTAAGAAGTCATAGAGAAGTTCAATCAGTAGTATTAAATTCTATTGCCTCTATTTCAATTGATAGAAAGGTAATATTATTAAGTATTATAGTATACATAATTCAAGAATAATTATTAACATACTATTATGAAATTATTTTTATAGAGTATGTTTGAGCCATATTTAAAAAGTTTTTTTGTAAGATCTAATGATCCTACCCATATTAAACTTTTGAAACTTGATATAATGACAAATTTAGCAAATGAAGGAAGTATTTCAACAATACTTCGTGAAGTTCAAACTTATATTTCTAGTACAGATAAACAATTTGTTGCAGCAGCTATCCAAGCTATAGGAAGGTAATTTTAGTTTTTAAATTAATTTGCTAAAATTACTGGTTGATAACAATATTTGAATCAGTATTTCAGAATTTGTTAACAATTTAAAGTAATAACTGGATGTGAGTTGCGGTTCTGCTATTTTCTAAACTTTACTCACCTCTTGTTTAAGTAACAAATTTTTAAAAACTTCTGAAATATTTGTTTAAAAGTTGTTATTAATCAGTTATTTTCTTAATTAAGTCATTTTATACTAAATAAGCTAGTTAATTATGTATGTTACTATTTGAATGATTAAAGTGAACATCCTTTATTTTTCGATTAATTAAGTGATTCAATACAATAGAATCATTACTATATATATATATATATGTATGATTTCAAATGAATATGTTAACACTAAAAAGTTTTCAATTTAAGAAATCTTGTAATATTGTTGTTAGGAGTGCAAAATGTAATTTTCTCTCTATTTAAATATTTATACATATAAATTTATAACAATAAGTATATCTCTTTTTTATTCTTGGAAAGTGATCAAAATTAACCTTAAGTCATCTAATAAATCCTTAAATGAAAATAATAATTAATTTACTTTTTAGGTGTGCTTCAAACATCAAAGAAGTTACAGAAACGTGTCTTAATGGGCTAGTGTCTATGTTATCAAGTCGTGATGGTAACTTTTTAATGAAGTATTATCTTTTATTGATTATTCAATATATTGTTTGAAGTTGAAAGATTGATTTTGCGGATAGTGAACACTTTTTTATAATTATGTTAGAAATAAAATACTGACTGTATATTTATACAGTATAATTATTTTATTACATATAATTACTGAAATTTAACTTATAAATTCACTGAGTAGCTTATTACATTATTTATTAAAAGACTGGGCAACAAATACATAAATATTTGAGCACAAAATTGTTCAGTACTAAATTTAGTAGCCTGATATGAAACCATTTTTCGTGTTTAATACACTTTATATGTATTATGGGTAAAGTGAAAAATCAGGAAATTCTCAATTATCAAATTTTGTATGCAATGAGTAAAATTGTACACATAAAAAGGGAATTACAAACAATGACCAAATCATAATATACTTAGTATGCTAAAAATACTAAAAGTAAATTTTTTAAAATTAAAATAGTAAATAACTCAATTTTTTATAAGTAATAATCACTTAGCTTAAAATTTGTGGCTTTGTATACATTGTCTAATCATTCTACTGCAATATCTATTTTTTCTATTTTACCTGTAACAATACACTAGCTAGACAAAATTAGAATATACTTAGCTTGTGTGAAACTTAATTTTAAGTGTTCTAGCAATTTAGAATTATTTTATCACATATATTAATCTGAAAATACTTTATTACTTAAACTATAAGTTGATACTTTCAAAAATATTAAATATTTATAATTCACTAAAAAATGAATGTGTATTTATAGAATTTAAAAATTTTATAAACAAATTTCTCCTATTCTACTTATAGAAGCAGTTGTTGCTGAAAGTGTAGTTGTAATAAAAAAACTACTTCAAAACCAACCAGAAGCGCACTGTGATATAATAAAGCATATGGCTCGTTTAATGGATTCAATTGCTGTTCCTCAAGCAAGAGCGTCAATTTTATGGTTGCTTGGAGAATATTCACAATTAGTATCATCTATTGCACCTGATGTTCTACGTAAAGTAGCCAAGACATTTGTATCTGAGGTAAAAGTGTAGATTTAAAAATAAAATATTAAATTTCTTAAGCCTTTCCTTATTTGAATTAAACAAACTTATGCAAACATTATTTTTATTAAAATTGAAAATTCCTATTACAATTTTTTTTTAGGAAGATATTGTAAAACTGCAAGTTATGAACTTAGCTGTTAAGTTATTTTTAACAAACCCAGATCAAACAACATTATTATGTCAGTATGTACTGAAACAAGCTAAATATGATCAAAACTATGACATAAGAGATCGTTCTAGGTTTTTAAATAATATTCTCTTTCCTCCTGAACAATTTATAAATAGTAAATTAAGCAAACAATCTAAGAACATATTTTTGGCTGAGAAACCTGCTCCATTATTACAATCTAATTTTGTTGGTATGAAATATTCTCTCTCATAGAAATTCAATAAAAAAGTCAATTAAAAAAAAATTCAATCTATTTAAAAAGTATTTTTGTGTTTAGATCGTGAAGAATTTCAAATGGGATCTTTATCACATTATATTAATTGTCGAGCAATTGGATATCAGGATCTTCCTCAATTTCCTGAAGAACCAACTGATTCAAGTGTTAGATATGTTGCAACACCTGATGAACACGAAATATCTATTAATCATCATAAAACAAATAGAGTATCTTCAAACAAAAAAAAAACATTTTACTCTGATTCTGATGAAGACTCAGAAGATAGTTCAAATGATTTTGAAGAATCTGAATCTGATTCATCTGACTCAAGTTATGAAACAATAGATAATAAAGAAGTAATAACAAAAGATATTTTAATAATTATAATACTTCTGTTTTTATAAATAATTAAATATTCTAAAAATTATTAAATATATCAACCTTATTATTTTTTAAGTGTGGCTGAGTTGGTAATGCAGCATTATCTGACCTAGATATCCATTCATTAATGAAACCTCTTTTGTTGAGGCCTTAATAGTCTGTAAAAAGTTTAAAAAAAACTCTTATATTTTTTCATTTTATTTTTAATTACTAATAAAATAAAAAAATTAGTTGTTTTCTGAAACAAACCTTAAAATTACTCTTTTACTGCAAATTCATAATTTAGTAGCAAAATTGAAAAATTTATTTGTATTTTTAAGATAAGCTATGAAATATATCCATTGTAAAAAGAAAATAGAAGTTTTGAAATTTGAGTTACAGTTTGATATCTTTATGTATGATTGGGTTGGGTTTGTATTTTTAAAATTGAATATAAATTATTTAAATTTTAGTTAACTTGGCTGAAAATTAAAGTATTTATTTAAACAATGTCAGTATTATAAAGAATTCCTGATATATGAATATATCAGGTTTGATTGTTTTGTTGAAAATTTTTTAAGCATTATTGATTTTTAATAATACAATGAAAGTTTTNTGATTGTTTTGTTGAAAATTTTTTAAGCATTATTGATTTTTAATAATACAATGAAAGTTTTAAACAAAATATTGTTTAAAGATTTGTATTTCAAGTAAAAATTTATCATTATTTTAATTTTATAATACTGATAGCAGCAATATTCATTTTAATAATATATTATTTATTATTGAGAAACATTTTTGCACATCAAATTTTGATCATTCTGTATATTTCTATAAAAAGTAGCAGAACTTTTTTTGATACAAATATCATTTTGTTAAAAAAATTTTTTAATAGTGTTTGCATTCATAGACTATGTAAAGTGCATATTTGTATTATTAATTTTTATAAAAAATAATTTTTTTAAAAATTAAAGCTACTTTTTAGCACTTTTTACAATAAAATTCAGACTCAATATCAGTTTTAGGAAAAATATTTATTGAGTTATAAGTATTATAGTATACTAATATGAGTTGTATATACCTACAATATTTACTTCACATTTTTTGTAAAAAGTTATAAAAAACTGCTTTAAAAAAAAAAAATTAAAAACTAAATTTTTTTTTATTATTAGAAAATAATAAAAATATAATGATTTGGTAATTGTTGAGCTAAATATTATTTTAATAAAGGCTATTTAAAAAAAAATAAATAATAATGATTTGGTGTGACACAGTGGATCTTTCAGTTGCCACCGTATCCTTGGTGTTTAGCTGCATTATTTGCTGTTGGTTCCCAAATGGGTGACCATATAGGAGATTTAACAGTGGCACATCTTGCTCCTTTACTGGCTTTCTCAACAATAATGAAGTTATATCAAGTCGTTAGCTACTGTAAAAATTCTATAAAATTGTAAGTTAACGATAAACCCTAAATGGTTAGTAGTAGTAGTAGCTCAGAAGTTAATTATAAATAATAAAAATATGCTTTTAACATAATCTATGAATGCTAAAATTATTTTTAAAAAAATGATAATTATATCAAAAGTCTTAAGTTTGATAAATCTCTTCCACTTTGTATATATAGCATATTATTACATATTACAACACTGTCAATTTTTAGCCAAGTGAGCTAAATTTGGATTAATTAATTATATAGATATATTATATTTTTGTGTTCTATTGTTAAAGTTCAAGATTGATAACAATATTTTGATTATTTAATTTCTCATTATGTTCAAAATTATCATATTATGATAATTTTGAAATTATATATTATAATAACTTTGAACAATAAATATTTAATATATTATTTTAAGTAAAAAATGTATGTATTATTTTTATACAATTAAGAAGAACAAAACTGCTAGTACCTCTAATGATTCAGAAAAAAGTAGCTCAGATAGTGAGTCTGTAGAAAGTGATAGTAGTGAAGATGAAATGGTGAACAAAAAAATGACAAAAATTATCGAACCTACAAGCAATGTGGATTTGTTATTAGCCTTAGATGATTGTATGTTTAGAACACTAATCAGTGTAACAAATAATAAAATGGTTTAATTCTATTTAATTTTAGTTGTACCCACTAGTCAAACTTTGTTGCCATCGATGGGTAGTATTCTATCTCCAGCTAATAATCAATTATCAACTAATCAACCTCCTAACTCAGTTTTAAAACAAGTGATTTATAAATTTATTTCAAATTATTATTTTTTTATACAATTTTATTGTATATTTATTTATAGGTTATTGCACCTAAATTTGTACCTTCAATAAAAACCGAAATTTTAAATAAAATTAAAGGTCATAATGAATTAAGCATGTTAGCACGTTTTACAAGAAGTTCACACATATTTTCTAACACAATGGTTAATGTTGAGTTGAGTTATACTAATCATGATCAAAAGGAAGCATTAACTAATATTCGTTTGATTCAAAAAGTAATGCATTTTTTACTTTAAAATATTTAATTATATAATTTAACATAATTTCTTTTATTATTTAAAGAGTTCTGATCTGAGTATTCATAATTCAGTACCAGTTATTCAGTTATTACCTGGCTCTGTTGTTTTGGGTGCACTAGGAATTGACTTTAAAGATTCTACTCAGCCACTTGTAATGGAAGTTTTTTGGTACTTGTCTGGTATGGAACGTAAAAGTGACATTATTTTTCGTGCTCCTATGGGTGAACTTTTACAACCTTTAGCTATATCTGAAGAAGAGTTTTTAAATGAACAAGGTAGTAATAAATAAAATTTATTAAAAATTTGGTCATAAGGATAGTTTTTACTTAATGTACTTTATCTCAAAAATTTTATTTATATGTAAAAATATATATAAAAGAAATTATAGATATAACTAGTTTAGTAACACAAATTTATTACAAATAAAGTCATAAGTCAAATATTTAGCCCCCCCCTCCCAGTAGTCAAAAGTTAAAAAAATTATTTTTACCAGTGAAATTAATATAATTCGAAAATTTAAATATATACAATAAATCGTAATAATTACAAAAAATATGTTAATTTAAAAGTTGCTTAAAATTTAATTTTTAATATTTTGTAAAAAAAAGAATGTGTATTTGCTAACAAGGAAATTATTGTACAATTGTTCTAACTTATCAATACTCAATATAAAAATAACGTATATTTTTTATTTTTAGCAAAACTAAAAGGAATGAATGAACATGTAGCAAAAGTTTCTCCTTATAATAAGAACACTAATGTTTTAAAAGCTATATTTGAAGTCGCTAATGTAACAAATGTTTCTGAAAGAGATAATGTATTCAGGTAATACTTTGAAAATATTGATAAATATTAACTATTTTTATAAATTGAGTAAATAATATATTTTTTATCAACAATTAGATTTTCTGGTCAAACATTCTCTTCAAACTGTTTAGTGTTATTAACAGTGAAAATTCAAGATTCCACTTTAACTATAACTGTCAATTGTGAAAAAATGGTTGTTGGGTCTGTACTTTTAAACGAAATCAAAAATATTTTATAAAAGACTATCTTACTTCTATAAATAGCTTTGTTGAAGAGTTTTATACATTTATTTATTTAAAATAAAATTAAAACTTTTTAGTGTATTACTTTTAAGTAAATTTTTTTTTATATGTATATGTTTATACTTTTGTTAAACGATTAATAAATATTTTATTTATATATTATTATTATTTTAATTTCTATAATAAAAATTTAACATTCTTGTATTCTAAAATAAATGTATTAATTGAGCATAAATAGTTAATTATTGTAAACATTATAGTGCTATGAGTAAAACATTAGATGAGTACTGACTGGATATTGTTATTTATATTGTATATATTTATTTGAAACTAAAAAAAATTTTTATTTATTAGAGTGATCAAGGAGATTTTTTTGAAATTTTAAAATAGCAATTCCTTAGCTTTTTTCTTACAAAAAAAATTGATGAACCAATTACAAATTTAAGGTTGAAAACATGCGCTATATACCTTCTCAATGTATTAAATAGCTTATAACTCAATAAGTAACTTCAAGTTGTTACTTAAAATTAAAAATAACTTTTTTTTTTTTGTAATGGTTAAAAACAATAGAAATCTTTACTTACTGATCCTAAATGATTTGTCATGTTTACTAAAGTGTACACGATAATGTTTAATTATTTACTAAGAATGATATACTTGTACAATAGAATAGTATGTGAACCGTCAAGAGCTTTTTTAGACTATTATGGTTAAAAATTGATACACTTACGACAGCCGGTCAGTCATTAAGTATCTATTTGTGCAATGAATAGTCGATATATAAATGTTCAAAAAGTAAGGAAACAAATCAATTGTTAAAAACTAAGAATTATAAACAGCCGTTTCCTTACTTATTGAACACTTTGTATATACTGAATATGGTAAGATTTTAACGAAAGTGTTAAAAAATGATATTGATAAAACTAAAAACTTTCAATAAATTAAGTAAGAATGCATTTTAATTATTCGATGAAGTTCGAAATCCAGATTGAATACTGTAGTACCCATATGACATAATTTTTTTTAATTTGGTTTAACAGACTTCAAAAAAATTAGGAGGTTATGAATTTGATTGCATTTTTTATGTTTATTACCTCAAAACTCCGCCATTTATAAACCATTTTCGTAAAATCCTTTTTATTTAAAAGACAAGCTTTTAAATTAGTCCCACAGAATTTTTATCAAAACCGATTCAATAGTTTTTAAATCAAAATGTTAAATTGCTTTCCTGTGACAAGTGGTATTTACGGTCACTAAAATAAACCTAAGTAAATTACCTATCTTCCGGCTTCACTATCAAGTAATACTTATTAAAAAAATGCAATAAGTAGTATAAAATAAAAAAATTGTACAAAGAAAAATACCAACAAATAAATCTTATATGAAAAAAAACTCAGCACAGTGGGGTTGCGGCATAGTGGAGACGTGCATAGTTGGGTCCAGTATAGATTTAATCTGACAGTGATTAAAATCACTATTATAAGAAACGCTTTGATGCAAATCTGTAGATAGTGTTTAATTCTAAGAAATTGGTGGATAATTACAAAAGCTACATTATCTGCTAGTTTCTTATTAATACCCTGATTAAGATAAAGTATGTCGAATGAAAAAGGGATTATTAAAAAATATTATTTCTCATAAAAAAATTGTGTTGATTCGTACACTTTTCAATGAGTTATAGCATTATAAAGTTAAAAATGTAACCAACCCAACCCAACATCAACTCCTATTTCCTTAATTATATCCAGATTAGTAATTATTTTAATTATATATTATATAATTTTTATAATTAATTATTTTCAAATTATTATTGATTTTTAATATGTTAAAAGTAATCATTTTGAACCTACTTCTTTTTGTTCTTTAAAGTGAAAGTTTTAATAAAAAAAAANCGGAAATTTTATAATTACTATTTACAGTACATTTATCAGAAAAGTTCGATTTTTTTTACATTTTTATCGTAATAGATCATTTAAATAAAAATCATAGTAATCATTTCTAATTAACTTTTGGTGTTTAAAAAAATTCTGCAATTGAAATATTCAGAACTTAATTANGTAAAAAGATTCTACAATGGAAATATTTAGAACTTAATTAATTTTGATTTACTATAACTAAAAGAACCAATAAAAAAAAGTTGTTAAAAAGATTTACTCAATTGAGCGTATTATAATACTTGATTGTAATTGTAAAAATTCATCGTTAAATTCAGGTGAAACTAAAAATCATTTTTTTATTAAATTTATGATTTATATAGCAACATGTTACAAAAAAAAATGGAATATTATAGACTGGTAGTAGCACACACAAATAGATTTAAAAAATTAATAAGTAAAATTATTTATTATTGTAGTTGAATACTTTTATCATATCAAATCTAATTCGAAAATAAATACTTCAAGAATATAAGATATTAATGATTTTAATTGTTTGTATGGAAAAAGCTGGTTAAGCTACTTTTTATTTGAATAAAGAATATTTTTTCGATTTTTAAGAGTAATAACTTAAACTAAATACGAATTGTAATCATTTGACGTTTCGTTGAAAAAAGTAGATCTAGTGAGGGTTGGCAAAATAATTCGTAGCCACAAAAAGAACCACATAGTAAAATAATATTAACATGAATATAAATTTCTTCTCACGAGGGGAGACTATAGTGATAGGATCCTTTATATTTATTGAAGTTATTGAATCTAAATGAGATAAATATCAAATGATTTGAAAATTTTATTCTAACTCAAAAAAAAAATGCAAAATTTTAGAAGCCACAAACGGATTTGAACCTCGTACCCTAGGCGTTAAAGATCAAGNTATTAATTGGTACAGATGGATTTGAACCTCGTACCCTTAGCGTGAAAGACACAAGTGTTACCGATTCTATAACTGTTTGTTGCTCTCGTCGCATGAAAAAAATGGCTATTTAAGCCAACTAAATTTAAAAATTACTTTTTCGACTTTAAAAAATTAAAAAAATTTAATAAGTTTAATATCTTGTCTTATGAACTTTATTTTATGTCAATTAAATTATATAATATTCATGAAAGTCAGTGTATACCCATAATAAGATATTTTAAAATAAAATAAAATACAAAACCCAAAATTTCAATACATAAATAGCATATTTTTGAATACGGTAGCCATTTGCGCATAGAAGATAGGTCGTTGGGATAAATTTTTTTTTTAATTTTATAGTATATGACATAAGCTTTAATTTGACATATGTTTAAAGGACACAGTATTTTTGGAATATTTTCAAAATTTGGTAACATCTAAGAGTAATAATTTAAGAGATTTATTAGGTAACCCTAAAGATAAGGTAGATGAAGGGGGGAAATCAGGCATTTATAAAATACAATGTGAAAGTTGTAATAAATGTTACGTAGGACAAACAAAAAGAAATATAGGGGTCAGGTTTAAAGAGCACTTAAGAAATATTAAAAATCAAGAAATTGAGAAATCTCCAGTGGCTGAACATTTATTGACACATAATCACTCTATTAAAACCATAAAACTAATTAAAAACGTAAATAATTACAAAGAACTTAATATCAGAGAAGCAATAGAAATGTTTAAAAATAAAAACAATTTAATTAATTGGGATCTTGGCCCACTGAAAAATTCATTATTAAACTTGTGTAAACTGGCAAAATGTGATAATATTACTTAGTGATAACGTCACTAGGTGATAAGGTCACTAGGGGTATATAAGGGAGTTTTTTCTAGTCGGGGTGTCAGTATGTGTTTAGCGTTGATAATGGTAACATTGTTTCCGAAATACGTATCCGCGACTTTTCATTAATTTTTTTGTGGCTTTTGAGTTTAATATTTTTAATATTTTTTAGTTTTTTTAAATTAATAATATTTTTAATATAGTTTTAATTTTACTT
>NW_026099574.1:44634469-44635449 GCF_025091365.1 Daktulosphaira vitifoliae
ATATATGTTTAAAGGACGCAGTATTTCCGGAACATTTTCAAAAGTTCAGTTGAAAAAGTTCTATTTTTTATACAATGTTTCAAAGTTTGAACCCCCCCTATATAAGGGGAATTGTCTAATTTTAATAAAAAAATATGTCAAATGAAAGATGTACTTATAATGTATTTAGAAAAAAAAAATTTGTGCTGATATATACATTTTTCAAAAAGTTATAGCATTTTTAAGTTGAAAATTTAAAATCGAAAATCGAAAATTTTAACACAAAAATAGTGTTTTTTTAACTACGGCAGCCGTTTAAATGTAGAAGAAAAAGTGTCGGGACAATTTTTTTTTTTCATTTTATAGTACATAAAAAAAGCTTTAATTTGATATATGTTTGAAGGACGCAGTATTTCCGGAACATTTTCAAAAGTTCAGTTGAAAAAGTTATATTTTTTATACAATGTTTGAAAGTTTGAACCCCCCCTATATAAGGGGAAATTGTCTAATTTTAATAAAAAGTATGTCAAATGGAAGATGTACTTATAATGTATTTAGAAAAAAAAAATTTGTGCTGATACATACATTTTTCAAAAAGTTATAGCATTTTTAAGTTGAAAATTTAAAATCGAAAATCGAAAATTTTAACACAAAAATAGTGTTTTTTTAACTACGGCAGCCGTTTAAATGTAGAAAAAAAAGTGTCGGGACAAATTTTTTTTTTTCATTTTGTAGTACATAAAATAAGCTTTAATTTGATATATGTTTAAAGGACGCAGTATTTCCGGAACATTTTCAAAAATTAAGTTGAAAAAGTTAATTTTTGTAAAAAAGTTGCTATTTTAAATCCCTCCCAATGAGCAGGTTAAGTAATAGATTTTCAAAAAAATGATATCAAATGAAAGGTAAATATCTAAGGTTTTAGTATAAAAAAAAATTATGTTGATTTGTTGATTTTTCAAATAGTTATGGAAGTTTTAAGAAAAAAAAGTGAAAAAATT
>NW_026099574.1:44635715-44644072 GCF_025091365.1 Daktulosphaira vitifoliae
AAAAAAAAAAAAAAAAAAAAAAACACATCATAGTAAAATTAATACCTTCTCTGCTTCGCATCGAAGCTAAAAAATACCTACATCACTTCAAATTACAAACGAAAACTTTCTAAAAATAATAAAATTTTTTGCCCTTACCTAATATTACATTGTCAGGGAAGGGAAAGTAGATAGAATGCAATCCGATCATGTGAGTCGGTCTGAGTCACCTTCTGGAGCCGGATTACGTCGGTAATTATTATTAAGCTAGGCTTCGTCCCAAACCCGGGGCCCTACGAGCATTACGCGTCTTCGACGCGTAAACCTCTTCGGGCTGTCATCATAAGTAGGCCACTTATTCCGGTAGGGGTACCCGGCTACGATAAGTGTTTTGCAGAAAAAATATTACATCAGAATCAGTGTAACAAAAATATATTAAAAATGTTATTATTAAAATCAGAAAAATTCAAAAAGAGAATATCATAAAATGTATTGGGTATAAGGTTGACGTTTATTAATGAGGTATTCCCTTTAGGCATATTCAAAAATTATTTTAGGAGAGTATTTAATAATTTTTACTTTGTTAAACATGTTATAGATTTTTTTTTGCTAAAAATCAAAGTAATTATGAAAAAAATGACATTAGGTCCTTATTTATTAGAAGTTGCCTAAAAACACATTGATAGCGCTAGTTGAAGGGGGGCTCATATCTCCCTTAAATACACGCCTGGTATACCCAAAAATTATAAATATTCTAATTATAATAATTATGTTTATATTATAGAATAATTAGTGTTATGTGCAAATGCAAAATAGTGCCCTAATAAAAATACATATTAAACCATATAATTAAGGTTAAGAATAAACGTATATTCAAAAATAATTCAATGCGCATATTAAAACCATGTGAAAATAAGCTCGTAAAACGATGAAAAATGAACGGATTGAATTGAATTTTTTATCATATCTCAAGAATGTCATTGGGCGGGACTGATGAAAATTTCAAACCTGAAGTCATAAAACGCTGGCGTCAACAATGTGCCTTACTACCATTGATAATAACAATATATAGGTAATTTCAAATTGAAATTTTATTTCAGACGTAAAGGCGGATAAGGCGCAGTGAACGGACAATAACGTTGATGGAATTAAGGATTTATTTTATAATAATAAATAAATAACAACACGGTTGGGTTAAGTATTACTTATAATATATTTTAAATTAGTATATCACTAAGGCCGTTAAGACTATCGCACTGATGTTCCGTAAGGAAGTTGAACGATCAATTGATTTAATTCGTGCATCGTCGGACCGGTTCGCGCACCCACGGTCACTCGGCATCGCGCGACCTGTCGGACGAGGAGAGGTAACTGTGTCGCAGTCGCTATCCAGCGGTAAAGCCGGAAGAGCAATTCGATCGCGTCATACTCCCCCACCAGTCCGACCGGTCTGCTAACCTTTTGAGCCTAGGGAGAGTGGTCTACCGGGACGCCTTCCAGATCGCCGAAATCCGGCAGCAGGATGGGTGAAGCGTGGAGGATTGCCTCGACGTCGGACTCCACCTCCATCCTCTCCATAATATCCGGCTTTTGGAAGGTTAAGTCCAATGGCGGATCTATCCGGTCGTTTCCTAGGAACACGACCGGTAGATCGGATTGTCGAACCCGGCCCACGTTTCCGTCGGGACGAGACCCACTTCCCACTCCGCTTACTATTACTGTGACGAGGGAGGCTAGCTGGAAGTTTGTGCCACCAGTTTCGGACGGAAACGACCGTGATCGTCCCGAGTATTGTGTCAGTGGTTTGGCCAATTTCGCTCCAGCCCAACCCAACCGTTAAATGCAGCTTCAACTGACGCTTTCCTTTGGTCGCAAATACTCCCTCACCTAATCTTTTTGCTAATTGCAACATCTCCTTCCTTAAGATTATAATACTGCAAAGAGTAACAGACATCATTAAAACATAGCATATACAAATAAAAATTATATATATAAACTAATGAAATACATTTCATAATACAAATTCTATAACAATTTTATAGATTACAATAACATAATTTTAAGTAGTTCTCTCAATAAACTTTTTCAAATGAAATGAATTTCTCCTATATACTACACCATTTATGTTTACTAGAAATGATCTTGGAGTTTTGAACAACCCTACAATTACTCCCCTTACCCATTCTCATCTTTTTATGTCTAACCAGCACTTTTTCTCCTATTTTAAATTCTTTCCTAATCTTTGTTCTTTCATCATAATACTCCTTTTCTTTAATTTTTTTAATCTTTAATTCATATTTTGCATTTATTACCTTTGGTTTTAGTAATACTTCTTTTACTGGGAGTTTTGTATTTAGTATTCTAGACATTAAAAATTGTGACGGCGAGTACTTACAACCTGACACCGGTGTGTTTCTATAATAAAGTAGAAATAATTGTAAATCTTTTTTTTCCACTTCTGATTTTTTAATTAATTTTTTGGCAATTCCTACAAATTTTTCGGCTAAACCATTACTACGGGGATAATATGAACTAGATGTTATTATTTTAAATTTATACTCCTGACTAAACAATCTAAATTCATAACTATCAAACGGCATATTATCAGCTATTACTTCTGATGGTATGCCAAATCTTGAAAAAATATCTTTACAACATTTTATTAGTGTTGAACTATTAGCACTTTTAATGGGTATTATTTCCAACCATTTAGAATAATAGTCCACAAGAATAAAATATTTTTTTCCAGACAATTCTGCTGTATCCGCTCCTAACTTTACAAATGGTATATTTGGAACATTATGTTGTATTAATGGCTCTTTAATATTATTAATAGAAAATTTTTGACAAATGCTACAACTTAAAACAAAGTTTTCTATATTAGAATTAATACCTGGCCAATAGCAATGCTATCTTGCTTATAGTTTGGCTTTATTTACTCCTAAATGAGTCTCATGAAGCAAATTTAATCTCACTCCGTGTTACCTTAGAAATTAATAATCTATTATTCCAATACATAAGATCTCCTTCCATTGTTATTTCACTTTTTAGCTTACTATAGTGAAGTAATTCTGTAATTTTCTCATTAATTTTTTTTATATTTTTAGGTCATCCTGTTTTATAATACTCACATACTAACTTAAGTGCCTCATCCTTTAATAAATTTTTCTTATATTCTTCTAACTTATTTTCACTGAACTTAATTTCACCTATTTTTACTGTGTGTACTATGTCATTCATATTTTCATCATCATTAACTACATTACCTTTGCTCACATTTCTACTTAACAAATCAGCTATATACATGAATTTACCAGGGAGATATATTAACTCAAATTTATACAAAAATAGTTTCATTTTAAGTCTTTTTATTCTATTATTTTGNTTCATTTTAAGTCTTTTTATTATATTATTTTGTATTTTATCTAAGCCTTTTTTAATTATACTAACCAAAGATTGATGATTAGTGTAAATCACTATATTATTGTTACCATATATGTACTCAGTGGCGGCGCTAGCATTTGCGGGGCTCTTTGCGACACGTGATTTGCGGGGCCCCCCCAAATTTTTTTAAAGGATCTTTTTTTTTTTTTGGTCAACCGAGCAAAATATCGGGTGGGCTAATTTGGGGTCACGTGATTTGCGAGGCCACAATTACTGAGGGATATGAACATTAAAAAAATTAAAAATTTTACGAAATAGCCATTAAAAACCTATAAGAGACGATTATTACTGACGAAACAATGAAAACTATACTTATATTTGATGAGACATTTAATAGCAGAGCGAATAACCGAAGTAATTAAAATTAATTATTTTAATGGTAATTTGTAAATGGATTATTAAGTCGTGACAAAGGTTATTAAAATTTCGTTTAAGTCATCAAAAATTTCGAGTTATTTTTAACGATAATTAAAAATATTTTTTTGTTGTGTGCCAGTTGATGAGTCTTGTTATTAATAGCAAGTAAATCTATATATTTATAGTATGATTAATAATTTCAGATACATCTATTTTTTAGAGACGCTACTGATTTTTTTATTAATTTTTTTTTTTAAGGCTAATTGATTAATTAAATTAATCTTTTAAGAGTAAAATTAAAGTTCAACCCTAATGTAAAAGGGTAAAAATCTACCCTAACATAAAAAATTTAAATGGCGACGACTAATTTTTCTTACTTATTTCATAAAACAAATTTATGAAAATTAAATAAAAATTTTTTTACAAATGAATAACTTGATCTATCATTTTTTTTTCTATAAATTTGGCCATGTCAATCATAGCTTTTGATAAACACTGAAAAAGTAACATTATTATTAAATTTTTCAACCCTCTTACTACACGTGTTAACATTGCTTAATCAGAATCAAGTTTTGCTCGATTTATTTGTGTATGAACTAAAACAATTTAGGACGGTGAGAATGTCGGATTTCAAAACTTTGTTTTTAAGAACCTTTCTAATACTCAAGGATGGAATGCTAAAGACGATATATACCTCCACCCCCACATTGCCCAATTATAATTTTAGCACTAGTAAAAGTATTTAAAAATTAAACAGGTCTTTAGTGCCCATTTTAAAAATACCCACTACTCTAATACATCTGTAATATTATTCAAATTAGATTTAAACTATTGTTGTTGATAATATTTTTATTTTAATGATTATTGTTTTTATCTTAAGATAACATTAATTAAAATTTAATAAACTAGCTGTATCTGTTTTTTAAATAAAAATGTATTAATTTTTTGAAAAAAGTTCAATTTTATAAAATTAAAATAATTTACATTAATGACGTATAACATAAAAATCCATTACTCTACTAAGTATGTAAACACATAATTTATTAATAATATAACAAAATATTTGAGAATTTTTCATCTACTTAACTTAGCATTTATTATGTTAATTATATAGAAAAATTAAAAATAATTAAGCATTGCACAAAGCTCATTTTTCGTGATTCATAAAACCATATCATATATTTGCATCTGATTATGTGTAAAACGTATTTATTCTATTTTTTATAAACTTCTTTTTAATCTCATTCAACAATTTCTTTTAAAAATAATCTTTTGAAGAACGCAGCACTCTAAAAGAGTTATCTTTATTCATTTTTTTAGGTAAATCCAAGTGCAAAGTATAGTAAATCTATATTCTGCAAAATTGAATCCGTGGTTGGTGACAATAACAAACACTGAGTACCCGTTTCTGTATACAGGACACTTTTAGTTAACTCATTTAATTCAGATACGGAATTTGTCTGGGTATATCTCTCAACACTTGTAGCTGGTTTATATAATTGAGATAATTTATATTCATCTAGTTTATCTATATTTGAATCATAACTTAATGTAAAATAATTTTAATAAAATTAGTTTTATATGATTCATATAAGTAAACTTACACATGAGTTATGAAAGTCTAAATAATTTGTTAGTAAAATTTTTAATTAAAAAAAAAAACGAATTTTCTTAGAAATACCTGTTAAAACTGAAGGTGACTCAAAATGTGATTCCACAGTAAGTGGTGTTATAGAGCACTGAGAAGCGATTTCTAAATATTCAACATTTAAGGGCGAATTGAATGAAGATTCATCAGTTTGTGTTTCTATAAACTTAGCCTTAATTTTGGTCTGTATACACTGCTCGTCGTAAGATATATCAGAGGTTTGAGTAGTGCTCTCCGTATGTTCGACCTTTAATGTTGATTTGTCTGTTTGTGTACCAAATACAACTAACTCAGCTTCAATTTGAGTCTGAGTATATATGTCAAAAGTCAATATTAAGCTCTGAGCAGCATTATCGTTATTTTCCTGTGTCTGTGGAACTACGTTATGTGTAATTGTCTGTGCTTCACAATCTACAGAAGTGACTAAATTAATATAAAAAGAAGTTAAATATGTTTAAGTTTTCTATCATTTTTAGTAAACAAATCAGTCATTAAATATAACCAATTCCCTATTTACCTATTTTATTTTTCTTGAAACAAAGCCTCTTCTTTAAATTTCTATAATAGCGCTTTAAAAAATTAGCCATTTAATTAAAGTACAATTACTTTTTGAAATTAAAACTTATATATATTTATAAAACACAATATATAATTTTTTATTCGATCTATTAGTCAAAAAAACTGTTGTTGATTTTAAAGTGAAGCAAAATTAATATCAATGTTAAAAATGTACAAAGTTGCTATAAACATTTCTTATAAACCAGTTAATAAGTGTAAAGCAATATGATATATATATATTTTAAACGGTACTTTTAATGATAAAAACTCAAATGCTGCAAATTTTTTTTTGTTTAAAAACCCATATAATAAATATATTGTACCAACATTTTACTTGTATACAGTATGTTCAATAAATTTGGAAAGACCGATTTTTTAGAGCAGCTATTGATTTTTTTTATAATTTTTTTTTTAAGGCCAATTGATTATTTAAATCCATCTTCTATGATTAAAATTAAAGTTCACCATAATGTAAAAGGGTAAA
Source organism: Daktulosphaira vitifoliae (assembly GCF_025091365.1). Taxonomy (NCBI): domain Eukaryota; kingdom Metazoa; phylum Arthropoda; class Insecta; order Hemiptera; family Phylloxeridae; genus Daktulosphaira; species Daktulosphaira vitifoliae. The sequence continues at coordinate 44,642,186 of NW_026099574.1, forward strand.
AATCTACCCTAACTAAAGAAATTTATAAGAGAACGCCTAATTTATCTTACACATGTCAATAGATAATTCAAATTTAAAAAGAATTATGGTGAAAATAACTTTTGATGTTTAATCATTTTTAAATAATCGTCGTATTAAGAGTAAAAAGGTGTTCTATTTTAAGGCAGATTATCTATGATCATTTTTATGAATTTAATATTAATAGATATTATCAATTGCAAATGATCAGCAAATTTATTAAAAAAAAACCAGCACAATAGGGAGGCGGCACAGTGGGGTCGTGGCATAGTTGGGTCCAGTATAGATGATATCTGACAGTGATTAAAATCACAATCATAAAAAACGCTTCGATGCAAATCTGTAGATAGTGTTTCATTTAGAGAAATTGGTGGATTATTCCAAAAGCAACATCAACTCTTAGGCCAGCTAAGATGTATGGTTCATAGTGTTGGGCGGTTGATAAGAAAGTAGAGCAGAGAATAAGTGTAGAGGAGATGAGAATGCTTAGTTAGATGAGTGAAGTGACTAGAGAAGATAGGATAAGGAACGAGCATATAAGAGGAAGTATAGGTGTTGCGTCAATCGTGGATAAGATGACAGAAAATAGACTTAGATTGTTTAGTCATGGTATGAGGAAAGAAGAATCGAAAGCTGTAAGAACAGTTATAGAAATGAATGTTGAAGGAAGAAGAGATAGAGGAAGACCAAAAAAGAGATGGAGGGATGCTATTGAATGCGATTTGAGGACAGCTGATGTGAGCGTAGAAGATGTGGGAGATCGTGTCAAGTGGAAGCTTAGGATAAGGGTGGCCGACCCCAAGTAGTTGGGATTAAGGCAAAGAAAAAGAAAAATATTACCAGATATTCCGGTGGCAATTGACATAATATGATTGTTATTTCGGAATGTACAATTTAGCGTTTAGTTGGGTTTAAATAATATAGCGTCAAATCAATTACCTACTCTATCGGTTGTATCTCAATATACACTACACTTTAATGATACAATAAATAAATAAACTCACACATACACACATATGCATTTATAACATTGTGTCTAATGTAAGTATAACATGATAAAAAGTAACCGTAAAATGAAAAAAATGGAATATAAATTTTATTACTCATATTAAATGTAATGTAACTCGAAAAATATTTGTTTAAATGAAAAAATATAAGATTATATTTTTATTTATAATTGTCTTTTAAACAACTTTTGTGCGAAACTTTTTTTTGTAAGTTAAATATTTTTTTTTGAGAAAATTAAGAAAGCTCATATTTTTGAACTTTTGCGAGGATTTAAAAAAAAAGCTCAATTCCAATCTTGAGGACTATTAGTATGTCATTATACATATTTTAATTCAACTTTTAAAAAAACAAAATTTTTTCCGCAATTTTTCCTTTGTTGACAGGCCTAGATGTCAATTTTAAACTTGTAATTGAGCTAAAAGTTATGGTAATATATTCAATTTATTTTACTATAAACTTTCATAAATCTTTATCAAAAATTTTTCATCAACTTTAAAGAACCAAAAAAATAGGTTAAAATTGAAAATTTGGACTGATTATTTTTAACATATTAAAAATCAAATCAGTAATAATTTGAAAACAAATTTTTTTTTCTTTTAATTATTATTTTATATATATAATTAGTAATAATATAAAAAATTAGAAGTGATAGAAATAGTCTACTTGCAGATTTGAACACAACGCGAAAAGTTGATTTAGAAAAGTATATTTTTGCTTCTGATGAAAGTTCCTTGTAGTCAAGTGCATTTTTTTTATAGTAACAAACAGTTTTTATTGAAAATTATTGTATCAAGCCCTTTAAATTTTTATACACGTAAAAGTAAAGCAAAATATAACTTCTTTATTATTTTTATAATTTCT
>NW_026099574.1:44645241-44650018 GCF_025091365.1 Daktulosphaira vitifoliae
AAGATGTACTTATAATGTATTTAGAAAAAAAAAATTGTGCTGATACATACATTTTTCGAAAAGTTATAGCATTTTTAAGTTGAAAATTAAAAATCGAAAATTGAAAATTTTAACACAAAAATAGTGTTTTTTTAACTACGGCAGCCGATAACATGCAGAAGATAAAGTGTCGGGACAAATTTTTTTTTTTCATTTTATAGTACATAAAATAAGCTTTAATTTGATATATGTTTAAAGGACGCAGTATTTCCGGAACATTTTCAAAAGTTAAGTTGAAAAAGTTAGTTTTTGTAAAAAAGTTGCTATTTTAAATCCCCCCTGTGAGCAGAATAAGTGTTAGATTTTCAAAAAAAAATGATATCAAATGAAAGAAAATTACCTAAGGTTTCAATATAAAGAAATATTATTTTGATTAGTTAATATTTGAAAAAGTTATGGCAGTTTTAAGTACAAAAAACATCGTTATAAAAGGTGATTTTTATCGCAAACATTACATTTTTTTTATAATTTCGACAGCCATTTGCACATAGAAGATAAAGTGTCGGGACAAATTTTTTTTTTTCATTTTTTAGTACATAAAATAAGCTTTAATTTGATATATGTTTAAAGGAAGTAGTATTTCCGGAACATTTTCAAAAANTATGTTTAAAGGACGCAGTATATCCGGAACATTTTCAAAAATTAAGTTGAAAAAGTTAGTTTTTGTAAAAAAGTTGCTATTTTAAATCCCCCCCAATGAGCAGGGTAAGTGTTAGATTTTCAAAAAAATGATATCAAATGAAAGAAAAATATCTAAGGTTTTAGTATAAAAAAAAGTTATGTTGATTTGTTTATTTTTGAAAAAGTTATGGAAGTTTTAAGAAAAAAAGTAAAAAAAAATGACAAAATATACCGATTTTTATATTTGTAATTTTTTTGGATATTTTCATCATTTGCGGGGAACGAGGTAATTTTTTTCAATTTTTAAGGGTAATGTCTTCAACTAGATACGATTTGTGATCTTTTGACGTATTTTTGAAAGAAATCGGTCCAGTGAGAGCTGAGAAAAAGTGGCAACAGACATAAAAAAAAAANGATACGATTTGTGATCTTTTGACGTCCAGTGAGAGCTGAGAATAAGTGGCAACAGACACACAAAAAAAAAAAAAAACAAACACATCATGGTAAAAAAAATACCTTCTCAGCTTCGCATCGAAGCTAAAACCAAATGATAGATAAAGACATACATCTATAAAAAAAAATTGTACTTTTGTATTGATTTGGTCATTTTTAATAAAGTTTAACAGTTAACAAAGTTATAAGTTTTATACACTGTACTACAAGGAACTTTCATCAGAAACAAAAATATAATATTCTAAATCAACATTTCGCGATGTTTTCAAATGTGCAATTAGACTATTTCTACCACTTTTAAGTTTTAATATTATTAAAAAATAGTATTTACATATAAAACAAAATAATTAAGAACAAAAAAAATTGTTTTAAATTAATACTGATTGTGATTATTAATATGTTAAAAATAAGAAAAATGATATATTTAACCTATTTTTTTAATAGGTTTAAGTTGATTGTTGTAAATGTTTAAAATAAAAAAAAAATAATTTATTTTACTATAACTTTTAGCTGTATTGGCAAGTTTGACATTGACATCATTAAATAAAAAATTTTATGACAATTAAAAAAATTGTATCGTTAAGATCAATATGCAGTCAAAAAGTTTTATAAATACTATTTATAGTAAATTTATCAGAATAGCTCCATATTTTATTGCATTTTTATCGTAATAGATAACGTAAATAGAAGCAATAGTAATAATTTCCTAGTAATTTTTGGTGTTTGAAAAGATTCTGCAATTGAAATATTTANAATAATTTCCTAGGAACTTTTGTTGTTTGTTGAAAAGATTCTATAATTGAAATATTGAGAACTTAATTAATTTTAATGATTTACTTTAACTAAATGAATCAATCAAAACAAAGTTGTTAAAAAGATTTACTCGATTGAGCGTATAATAAAATTTGATTATAATTGTAAAAAATCAATGTTTATTCATGAGAAACTAACAATCATTTTTTTTAGAAATGATTTGTATAGTAACGTGTTACAAAAAAATTTGTAATATTATAGTCTAGTAGTAGTAGCACACACAAATACAGTAAAAAATTTATTAAATTACAAAGTAAAATGATTTTATTTTGTAATTGAAACCTATTATATCAAACTTCATTCGTTAATAAATATTTTGAAAACATTAGAAATTACTGATTTTAATTGTCTTTATGGAGAACATGTAATAACTAACTGTTTAATTGATAAATTAGAATTTTTTTTTCAATTTATGAGGGTAATATCTTCCACTAGATACGAATTGTAGTCATTTGAGGTATCGTTGAAAAAGTAGGTCAAGTTAGAGCAGAGAAAATAATTGATAGTCACAAAAAATTATCTTCTCAGCTTTGCATCGAAGCTAAAACTTAAAATATAGTAAAATAATTGTAATATGNCTTTATGGAGACGATGTAATAACTAACTGTTTAATTGATAAATTAGAATTTTTTTTTCAATTTATGAGGGTAATATCTTCCACTAGATACGAATTGTAGTCATTTGATGTATCGTTGAAAAAGTAGGTCAAGTTAGAGCAGAGAAAATAATTGATAGTCACAAAAAATTATCTTCTCAGCTTTGCATAGNGCAGAGAAAATAAATGATAGTCACAAAAAAATATCTTCTCGGCTTTGCATCGAAGCGAAAACTTAAAATATAGTAAAATAATTTTAATACGAATAAGAAATTTCTTCTTGCAAGGGGCGACTAAAGTGATGGGATCCTTGATCTTTATTGAAGTTATTGAACTAAATGAGATAAAAATCAAACGAGTTAAAAATTTATACTAACTTAAAAAGAATTAAGAAAAAATGCAAAATATTCATTGCGCCATACGCGGGTTAGAACCTCGTACCCCAAGCGTGTTAAACATAAGTTATTCCAACTCGGCAACCGTACGTCGCTGCCGACAAATAAAAAAAATAGGCTATTGAAGCTAATTCAAATTTCAAAGTTATTTTTCTCGACTTAAAAGAAACAAACATATTTAAATAAGTTTAACTATCTATACTATATCAATTTTAATTTATATAATATTTATGAAAATCTGTACTCCCCTTGTCAGGTATTTTAAAATAAAATAAAATACAAAACCCAGAATTTTAACACAAAAATAGCATATTTTTGCATACGGTAGTCATTTTTACCATGAAGACAAATCCAGAGGTCAAATTTTTTTTTTTCACATTAAAGTATATTACATAAGCTTTAATTTAAGATATATTTAAAAGTGTCAGTATTTCCGGAATACTTTCAAAAATTAAATTGAAAATATCGTAGTAACAATACGCATGTTTAAAGTTTTGACCCCCCTTGTTAAAGGGGTATGATCCGATTTACAAAAAAAGCGTGCCAGATGAAAGGGGTATATAAATATTTATTATAAAAAAATAATAATATTGATCCATACATTTTTCCAAAAGTTATATAAAATATAAATTAAATAATATAACATATAAAATCGAGATTTTTTTCACACACAAAAATAGCAAATTTTTGAATACGGTAGTCATTTTTACTATGAAGACAAATCCAGAGGTCAAATTTTTTTTTTCAAAATAAAGTATATTACATAAGCATTATTTTAAGATATATATAAAAGTGTCAGTATTTCCGGAATACTTTCAAAAATTAAATTGAAAATATCTTAGTAACAATACGCATGTTTAAAGTTTTGACCCCCCTTGTTAAAGGGGTATGATCCGATTTACAAAAAAAGCGTGCCAGATGAAAGGGGTATATAAATATTTATTATAAAAAAATAATAATATTGATCCATACATTTTTCCAAAAGTTATATAAAATATAAATTAAATAATATAACATATAAAATCGAGATTTTTTTCACGGAAATCGTACGTTTTTCTTTAACTTTGATGTCCGTTTTCACCACGAAGACAAGTCCAGAGGTCAAATTTTTTTTTTTCAAATTAAAGTATATTACATAAGCTTTAATTTAAGATATATATAAAAGTGTCAGTCTTTCCGGAACATTTTCAAAAGTTAAGTTGAAAAAGTTCTACTTTCTATACGCATTTTAAAAGGTTTGCACCCCCCCTGTATAAAGGGAAATGGTCCGATTTTAAAAAAAAGTATGTCGAATGAAAGAAGTATATATAAAGTATTTATCATTAAAGAATAAAGTTGATTCATGCATTTTTTAAAAAGTTATAGCAACATAATGTTAAAAAATGTAAAATATAATATCAAGAATTTTTTCACAAAAATAGCATATTTTTGCATACGGTAGTCATTTTCACCATGAAGACAAGTCCAGAGGTCAAATTTTTTTTTTTCAAATTAAAGTATATTACATTAGCTTTAATTTAAGATATATATAAAAGTGTCAGTCTTTCCGGAACATTTTCAAAAGTTAAGTTGAAAAAGTTAATTTTTTGTAAAAAAGCTATCATTTTGAAACCCTTCCTGTGGGCTGTTAAAGGGTCAAATGTTCACAAAAATATAATATTAACAATAATATAAAAAAAAAAATAATAATAAAAATCAAAATCAAAAATATATAAAATGATAGGTAAATATCTAAGGTATCTATAAAAAAAAAAAAATTATATTGATCCGGTTATTTTAAAAAAGTTATAGCAATTTTAAGTAAAAAAAATTGAAAAATTTTCGAAAATTAGCGATTTTTGAATTTGTAATTTTTTGGGGG
>NW_026099574.1:44650894-44656079 GCF_025091365.1 Daktulosphaira vitifoliae
TTTTTTTTTTTTGCTGAGCTTCTACTTCTACTAAAACACTTGAAAATAGTTTTAGCTCTTCAAACAAGTCTGTAACTAGAGCATGAAAATATTGTGTACAATCTTTGCTAGGTTCCAAAAAATGTCTGTGCTTGAACACTAGATGACGCTGCATCGCTTAAAACCAATTTCCAACTATGACTATCACATGGTACAAAAAAAGCCAAAGGGTTCAAGTTTAAAATTTTTTGTTGGACACCATTTTGAATTCCTCGCATATTTGACCCATTGTCGTAACTCTGGCCTCTGCAGTTAGCTATATTCAAGCCTAGTTTGTCAAGTTCTTTTAACAAGTAGTTGGTTAATTCTTCGGCAATAGTTTTTTCAACTGCAACAAACCCGATAAAATTCTCTTCAATTGAAGCAGTTTCCATATTGGTAGTTCTCAAAATCACAGAGAGTTGTTCAATTCTTGCAATATCTCGTGTACAGTCTAAAATGATAGAATAGTATTTGTTTTTAAAAACTTTTTCTGTTATCTTTTTCACTACATGATTTGCCATTAGAAGTATAAACTCATTTTGAGTTTCTTTGCTCAAATAATGATTTCTACCAATTTTTTTGTTGACAATTTGATTTAAATGTTCTCTCAATAAAGGGTCAAATTTAGCAATTAATTTTAGAAGATCTAGAAAATTACCACTTCTATCTGAACTGTCTGAAGTTATTGTTTCTCTATGACCTCTAAATGCTAAATTGTGAGAAGCCAAAAACTGTACAATTGTTAAAAGCCTCTCCATTACATCTTTCCACCATTGAGCTTCAGATCTAATCTGAGTTTCAGTCTCTCGATCAATGGTTGCAAGCGTTTTTAAACGCTTTTCTAGTTCGAACCATTTTAACATACACTCTCTGTGCGTTTTGTTATTTTCATGACATTTTAAAATTACACTTAAGTGTTGCCAATCATTTATACCTTTCCTAGAACTTAAGGCATAATTGGAAATGTCAGAAAATAAACGGCATGCAAAGCAGTGAGCAAAATCATTTGATTCAGAGTAAATCAACCATCGTCTTTTTTGTTGCCCACCGTTTAACAAATGTCTAATGTAGTAAATGTTACTAAAATGTCGTCCACTTTCATTTTTTGGAAATTTTTTGTCTGTTACATACGCAGGGCCTTTTTCAATAATTCTAGTTCGCTCTGATTGGGTTAAAATTTTTGGCCATATATAGGGATCACTTATGTCGTAGGTGTCCCTGGTTTCATCATTCTCCTCAACCTCAAATTGATAATATTTCTCTTTTACTGGATCTAAAGATGATGGTGTCGAACTTATTAATAACAGATCTCTCGAAAGCGGTGATCCCGGTACTGGTTGCTGGGCTTATCTCTGTTCTAGCTGCAGTTCTAAAGTAGCAGACACTGACTGGGAGGTTAATGAAGATGGATCTGCAGGGGTAGAATGATTATGTGCTTCAGGGCTTTCTAAACTTGCACTGTGTAATCCTAATGGATCACAAGTAACAGTTTTCTTTGGAATTTCAATATCACTACCGTTCTTAGAAGTTTCAGCTTTTAAAAACTTGGTTAATGTGTTACGAAGCTGCCCTTCAAGTACTTTCCTTTTTTCATTTCTTTTTCTTTTGGCACTTCCAGAATCATATTTTCTACCAATATCTCGATTGCGGGAAGCCATTGAAAAGTCTAACATGAAAAAACCAAATTATCTTATAATTCAAATAAAAAATTACCCTTTTTATTATCATTTATCAATAAACCATTTTTTTAAAATTTCATGAAATTAATTTTTGTTAAATATTTTAACTAAAATAATTTAGTGATAATTCAAAAAAGTTAAATTTCATTTAAAATGGAAAATCGATTTAACATGAACCTAAAACTGAAATGAAAACATATTTATAATATATAAAACTTTATAAGTCAATAAAGAATGAACTATTTTTAATTTTATACAACATAGGGTGATCGTTGAAGAAAAAATATTTAACAATAAATAAACTATTTATTACTGTACAATATACATGTTATATTAATTTATTTAGCATAAAAAAATTACATAATGTATAATTGCATATAAAACAATATTGAGAAGCGTTTACCTCAAATTATCAAGTTATTTAAAATTTAGCTTAAAATTGTGGTTTGGGTAGGAATTCACAATAATTGAAAAACAATAAAATATGTCAAAACTAATAAATTCTTCGCTTTATTTAGATTCTAAAAAAATAATTTTCCTCTATTTCTTAAGGAATGAAATTTTTAATTTTGAAAATATCCTTTACTTAAAAAATTCAAATTTAAAACCATACTAAATAGGTAGTAATTTATTGTATATTAAATATACACAGTTTTAATTTAATATTTATTATGTTATTATAATAATTGTATTCTGTAATTCGGTAAATTTTTAATTATATTTTAGTTAACTTCAGATAGTTAAAATGTTGAATAATTTACCAAAAAATACTTCTTAGAATTCCTTTTAATGTGCACGCTTTGTCGTGGATAGTTACGCGCCAGCTCACCACAATTAAATAATTTTTATCATATACAATAATTTATTTAAAAACGTTATCTTGATTATCAAAATACACTGTGTAAACAACTGGCTGTTAACATTATCACCACAATTTACTACGCGCTATTGGCTCAATTATTTAATCACAATATAACGCATGTCCAAGATTCCTACTATTTTAAGGTATCTAATGCAATCAATAGAGTAAAATATCAATATTATATATTGAATTTAATCAAAATGTTTTGCAAAAAGTTTTTTTACACAGTAAAAAAATGCGCTGGAAGTCATACTATTACTTTTCAGTCCGGATTCCGGGGCCCCGATTTAAAAAAAAAGTTGAGAGTTTTTGCTCAAATTTCCCAAAACGGTGTGACCAAGTAAGTTTCAGTAATCTGATGTCGCTTAACTCGAGCTTTTATTTAAAAGTCTCACTGTTGTCAAATTTTCTATAGTCAGTTCTTTTGGGGCCCTAAGCTGCTCGAAACAAACTAATGTATTTATACCATCGCAGCTTTCTGGTCAATATAATTCATGCACTTCCCAGGAAACTACTTTGGGGCCCCAGAAGACGTGGGGCTCTATAAGGCGCGGGGCCCTGTGCGGCCGCTCAGTTTGCACACCCCTGGCACCGCCACTGTATGTACTCATGCAATTTTTGACATGTATATGTTACTGAGAGTCGTTCTTTTTCAATTTGAGCATACTCTTTTTCAGTCTCTGTTAATGATCTTGATAAAAAACATACTGGTGACTTATTCTGTAGTAAAAAGCATCCAACAGCATCTTACGATGCATCACATTGAATTTCAACTTTTTCACTTGGATCGAAATTGACTAAAGTAGTTGCATTACATATTAAGTTTTTTATTTCCTTAAGTGTATCTCATTCCAGCTCCAAATCTTATCCTTTTTTAATAATTGTCTTAACGGCGATATAATGTGCGACAAGTTTGGTATGAAATCTCTAAGGTAATTTACCACTCCTAAAATCCTTTGCAATTCAGTTTTATTAGTTGGGTCTTGTAACTCGTTTATTGTTTTAATTCTATCAGGGTCAGGCCTCATTCCATTTTCATTAAACAAAAAACGTAAGAATTTAACTTCATTCATTTCGAATTGAATTTTATCTTTATTGAATTTGATATTATTTTCTCTCGCTACCTGTATTACCTGTTCAAGAATGTTATCATGTTCCTCTTTGTTGTTAGCGCTTATCATTATATCATCAAAGTAAATAATTATATCTTTTATTTTAGAAAAATATTTATTTAATAAATTTGAAAAAATCTCTGGCGCTACATTTAACCCAAAAGGTAGTCTTAAAAACTTATAATTGCCAAATGGAGTGCTAAAACTACATAATTTACTTGATTCATCGTCTAATGCTAATGGCCAGAACCCTTCTTTTAAATCTATAACTGTATAAATTTTTTTACCTTTGAGTTTTAGTATAATTTCTTAATTTTTTATTTGGCTTTTTTACTATTACTATATTTGACAGCCAATCTAGAGGATCATTTACTGCTTCAATAACTTTAATTTTCTCTAACTGATCTAACGTTTCTTTTAACCTCTCTTTGATAGCCAATGGTACTCGTCTAGCTGTATTAATTATAGGAGTTATTTTATCTTTTAAAACTAATCTACATTTTTCAGGAAATAATCATAATCCTGTAAACACATCACTATTATTTTTTATAAATTGACTCTCTTTGTTTATTACTTTTATTATTTTAACTAATTCCAATTGTTCACATAACTCTGATCCTAAAATTGTTTCTATTTCTTTCTTTCTATTCTTTCTATTTTGCTATTTTATTTTCAAAAACTAAAAGTTTATCATCTTATTGATAGGAATAAAAGAATGTTATTTTAAATTAACATATAAAATATTACAACAACATATATTGTAATAATTAATTTTATTGAATTGTAATACATTTTAATTTCAACCTACATATAAAGTTTTAGAATTTCAACAGTCTTAGATTTACGGGGCTCAGGTGGTCTGTATCCTACCAAGACACCAATAAATTTATATTATTTAATATGTAGGATAAGATTCTGATATGTATTCCAAGTAAATTTTATTCTTTAGGAACCCCAGAAATGTTGAAAATCAATTGAGTATCATAGTTATCTTTTTATTGTCTGAGTACATATAATAAAAAAAAACTCAGCACAGGGGGGTCGCGGCACAGTTGTGACGTGGTATAGTTGGATCAAGTATAATGATATCTGACAGTGATTAAAATCACTATCAAAATTAAACGCTTCGATGCAAATCTTTAGATAGTGTTTAATTTAAAAAAAATTGGTGTTTTATTCCAAAAGCTACTTGATCTGCTGGTTCCTTATTAATATCTCGATTAAGATAAAGTATGTCGAATGAAAAAGGGTTTATTAAAAAATATTATTTCTCATAAAAAAATTGTGTGGATCCATAAACTTTACAATAAGTTATAGCATTATAAAGTTAAATATAATATAAATCATAAAATCTAGAATTTTCACACGAAAATAACATTCGGTAGCCATTTTCGCCGCGAAGACAAGTCCAGAGGTCAAATTTTTTTTTTTCAAATTAAAGTACATTACATTAGCTTTAATTTAAGATATATATAAAAGTGTCAGACCTTCCGGAACATTTTCAAAAGTTA